>NC_140951.1:124594135-125205802 GCF_014529385.1 Adiantum capillus-veneris
CAAGGCTACTTGTCCTTCTGCCGAGTTCTTAATCTTCCAAGCAAACCCGATATATAAGTAGACCAATTTCTCCACAATTCTACAAAGGGCATGCATTGTACAAATGTGGACATTCACAAGTGGTATTTTCAAAACCGGTCGAAAAGCAGGATCCTCAATGTGACGTGTTGGAGCTTTTCTCCACCACTTTGGGTCCATGACCTTTGCAGGCTCCATGCAGAACAAACACGGCGACTTTGCCATTGCACCCATTCCACAATTATACATGCACTTTAATGTTTTGAGGTCACCTGCAAGATGCCACTGAACTTGAAAGTCTCCCCTTCCATCTAGACGTAGTACCTCTCCCTGGTTAGTCTGTCGATCAATCACCTCCGGAATATTAGTTCAATGGAACACCCAATATAGAATCTCATGATCTTATTTCTTTACCTGCAACACAAAATAAATGAGACTTAAGTAGATGTGAACATTTGAGCTTACCTGAGAATCTCGCTTACCTCAAACGCACCAAGCCACCATATTTTAGATTCTGATTGAACACTAAAATATAAAGGATCATCACTGGGACACTTTGAGAAAGCTCTATTCATTAAAGTAACAGTAACACGATCTAGATTTTTCTCTTTAACAAGCTCACACTCATCCAGTTTTAACACAAAATGTAATACCCCTCGTGACTCTTCAAAAGTGATGTTGTAAAACTCCACCATTCTCTTCTGTAATATCCGCAGGTCCATAAAAATATTATTGAACTCATCATATGCCATGTTTGCTCCATGGACACTGTAAGTTGCTTTAATATGAAAGGGCTGTCCAAGATAGTCTCCCTGTGCCTCGTTAAGCTGAAGCCTCTCTTTCCAAACACTTGAGGCTGATGGTAGAAGTTTGGATTTTATACCCTTCTTAACAAAGATGGATGAGACAGACTTTTGGATAGCCGAATATCCTCTTTTTCTTACACCAAGTGAATCAAGTGTGCCTTGTATCTCTTTTGCAGGCACTGAGTTCTCTGAAATAAAGCGGTCCACTACATTTCGTTGTAGGACCTTAAACTTCTTGTCATGTACTATATCTGCTGCCAGGCTTCTACTTATAAGTGGCTTCAATCTCTTTCCTATATTGGCTTTGGGGTCAATGTTTTCCTTGTCAGGATAGATTGAATCTCTACATGAAGACAATGCATAAGTAAATAACAGAAAATTTGTTTCACTAACACTATTTAGGCACATGAAAACAATGCATAACAAGAAAAAACAAAAAGATTACTTAACTAAGACAATGTAGCCAACCAAGAAGCATCACCTTAATGCTCGGATTCTTTTCTTGAGACCTCCTGATGCAACCTGCAATGTTTCAAGATTGCTCAATTTCTTCTTTCGGATACGACCACCCAAGATGGTGTCCTTCATTTGACAACCTCGCACCTTTCTTTTCAGTTCTTGTACCTCTGTTTTATGTTGCAAAATGGTAACCTGATCTGTAGAATGTAAATGTGAAAGGCGAACAATCTCACATTGTTGAGCTTGGAGAATGCCCTTGTAAGTTTCAACTTCTCTTGTAAGAGATTTACAATAACCCAGAAGGCCCTTTTCTCCATCACCAGCAAAGGTCAATAAGCTTGTAGGATTGACAAACGGTGGAGACGCATTAGTCATTGGATTCTGATAGCGGGAAAAAGAGCAGTGCAATCGGGTGGCCTCTGTACTCGTGCACACTCCACAAACCACGCCTCATGCAAACAAGCAAAGAACAAAACAAAGGGGGCACCACCCTAAATTAAGAGGTTTAGGGACCTCACACATAGTGCACATAGGCAAGTGAGACTTCTGGCATTATGATGGCATCAAAACATATGGCAAAACACATAGAAATGAAGCTTAGGGACCTTATGTAGCATATATATACACAAGACATCAGCTTAACAATACAACGGCATCTAATCATACATAACAAGGATATAGAGAAGCAAGCCAAGGATGGCATAATCCCTTGTCAAAAACAATCAACCCAGCAAGTAGGTATGATCCTACTAGCAACACATCAATACCTTAGAGAATGATGGCCAAGATGGTGTCCATGGAGCATGAGAGAAGACTCCTTATTTAGGTTTTAGGGCTAGTAATGTAGCATACTAGAGGGAGAGAGAGAGAGAGGGAGAGAGAGTAGAGCTCCCTCCATAGCTCCTCGTTGTGAGCAATGTCGTCATAGCTTCGTTGCTCGGTGAAATGGGTCAAGTGTTGGTTTTGAGTGAGAGAAGGCCTCCTTATATAGGTTTCTGAGAGGGTTTAGGATTAGGGATAAACATGCTTAAATCGGCTGATTGGGGTTACTTTTTGCTTAGGGTGGTCAACAGATTGAGGTCACCTGATATGTCACCATCAAGATATTCTCTAGAGTGATATGAGAGGGGAGGGTAAATGCTGATTTTTCTGATTGTGACACATGGGGATAAGGCCTTGACCAGCATTTAAGAGCAGGTAAGGTGGCTGTTGAAACTGGAGGTTTTGCACATGTCAGGGGGGGACCTAGGGGGGGAGGGTGGCAGCTGGGTCCTCCTGAATATCAAATTCTCAAAAAACCCTCAACCATGGCTTCTTTTGACATGTGTTCTTTGAAAAAATCAGCATGTCTCTTTTCAACTCAAAAGTATTTATCCCTGTTGACTCACCTTTACCATAAGATTTGCTCCTTTTCTCCTCCTGTAACTGCATTGTTGATGCCCGATCACTGCTTCTAGTAACAGTGAACTGTTACCTACCAAATACTTATGGTGCAGTAAAAAATATTTACCATGGGTAAAAAAAGTTACTGTAGGTAAAAAGTGATTTGTATTTACCATGTAGGTGAAAAATACTTACTGTAGGTAAAAAATATTTACTGTGATAAAAAATATTTACTGCCGGTAAAAAAGTGAAAACGGAGTATGCTGTGCTGTGAGTCCACACGAACATCCTCGTGTAAATTTCACTAGAAATTCACACCTAGAATGGGCTATTCTGTAAGATATAGGTTGTAGGCATGCATAAGAGCTCGTTCCCACGTATCTTCTGTCTATGGCACTTTTTACTCTTTGGTGCTTGTGAAGTAGATTTTTCTTCTCTTTCGAGATCCCTTGGACTAGAGTATCCTCATCTCCCCAACAACTGACTATGCCTTCACTGCATCTTCAGAAGGGGTCCTAAAAACCATGCATCATATAGCCCTCCCCCTTAAGCTAGAGGTATTTGATGCCTCTAGCTGTAGGTTGTGCTACAATAGGGTTCTCTTGAATACTTACCCACCTGGTACCAATTGAATTTGCCATGTTACTGCTTTCTTGGCTGATGCACCCTGTTTAGTCCTTTTTGATGAATAATTGTATCCATCCATGACTAATTTTGTTTAGTTGTCATGAAGGTGTGTGTGGTGGCCACTTTGCACAAGAGATTACTAGCAGAAAGATTTTACAAGCAGGGTTCACGTGGCCAAGCCTCCATCGAGATGTACAACATTGGTGCCGCACATGTGAGGTTTGCCAAAAAGCTGGACCAAGGCGTCTTACCCATGAAAATAAGCATCCAATCAAAACCTATGGGCCATTTGAAAAATGGGGGATAGATGCAGTAGGGCCACTACCTTGCACTCAATCAGGGAATACATCATTATGGGGGTGGAGTACATGACCAGATGGGCAGAAGCTCGTCCCACAAAGCGCATCACAGCCAAGGACGTGAGTGATTTCATTTTTGAATGCCTTTGTTGCCGTTTTGGCACACCTTTGGAGATTCTCTCGGATAGGGGACCGGGATTTCGAGCTGATTTAGTCGGGCAATTGATGAGCAAGTTAAAAATCAAGCACAGACACTCTACACCATACTACCCTCAGTGCAATGGTCTTGTGGAAAAGGTAAATGGTCTTATATGTAAAATCATCACTAAGCAAGTGCATTTACATCCTAAGGCATGGGACAAACACCTAGATGCAGCACTTTGGGCCTACAGAATATCCTTTAAAACATCCTTGGGGTATACACCTTTTCACTTGGTTTACGGGCAAGAGGCACTATTGTCTATAGAAGTGGAGCTAGCGAGCCTCCGAGTTCTAAAAGCACATCAAGAGGATAGTCAAGAGAAGCAGGTGGAAGGAAGAATCATCGATTTGGAGAGGTTAGGGCTAGATCGAGAGTCAGCAGTAAAGTACTATGCAGCCCACGCAGAGAAGAAACGAAAGAAGTTCAATCGCAACCTTGTCAAGAAAGGTATCAAGGAAGGTTCTTTAGTGCTCAGATACGACAATCGCTTTGATCGCAGGAAGGATGGTAAGTTCTTGCTTAAGTGAGAAGGCCCTTTTGTAGTGATACAGAGGTTCTCAAATGGTAGTTAGCAACTAGGTGACCTAGATGGTAAGGTACATCAGACCCCGGTAAATGGTTGGCGTTTGAAGGCCTACCAATGTCGTCTTTCACAGCCATATGCTGGTGAAATCAATGCTAAGGATGGTTCAGAGGAGAGCTCATCATATTCGAGCTCCAACTAAGGTAACAATCATGTACATAGTCGTTTCTAAAAAAAATAAAAAAAATAAAAAATAAAAAAAAAAAGAGAAGAAAAAAAGAAAAAAAGAGAATGCTACCAGTGAAAGCGGATATTGACAATGGATGGGGTATGGCTTTCAAGGGTCTAGGAGACCAGTTCCTTTATCTCTTGGGATGCAGGAACTCTCCTTAAGACAGCATCTTTCCCTCTACAATACAAGTCCTCATTCACTAAGCTATAGCTGGTAGACTTTTTTGCCAACCACCTACGTTCACTTTTACTCATACCAGAGGGTGCTTCACAATGCTCAAGAAAGTAAAGTAAATCATGCAGCTCCTCCTTTCCCTGGTATAAAGGAATTTTCACAAGGATAGCACCTACTATGAGAGTTTGTAGTTCTTCACCTGCTAAGGCATCTGCTTCTCGATTTTGATCTCTAGGTACAAAGTGCACTCGAACTTCTTTAAAACCCTTCAACAAGGCCTTTGCTTCCCTCATCTTAATAGACAATTTGTCATTTTTATAGGCCCATACACCAACCATTTGCTTAACAATCAACATGGAGTCACCAAAAACATTTAGCTTTGTGATGCCCTGAGAAAGACAACATTGCAACCCTAAAACAAGGGCATGGTACTCTGCCTCATTGTTAGAATGAACCTCTTTTAGATGAAACCCTTTTGTAAAGATCTTCTCCTTCTCTGGACCTAATATTACTATGCCTGCTGATGCCTTGTCTTTGGTCCTCTTGTAAGCCCCATCAAAATACAGACTGTGTGCTCCCAGTAGAACTTCAGGCTCCGGGATAGGCGATACCTTACTAGGTGCCTCTTTCTTGGCCTTCTCATAACACCTTTGTGTGAGGACATCTGCCAAACAAGCACGGGTGGAATCCTCTACTTGTAGTGTGTAGTCAAACTCTTGAAGCTGCACCACCCACTTTGCTATTCTTTGAGACAATTCCATGTGTTGTAGGGCATATGGAAAAACCTCCCCAGTTGTGATCACCACAAATTGTCTCGGAAGTAAGTAAGCCCGAAACTTCTCCACTGCAAACTTAAGAGCTAGAACCAATTGCTCAGTTGCGCTGAAACCCTTTTCAGCAGCTGTCATCACTCTACTAGAGAAGTAGACTGGTCTCATGAGAGATGTCTTTGGGTCTTTTTGCATCAAGACAGCTCCTAGAGCTTCTGGACCTACACTAGGATTTACATAGAATAATTCACCCCATGTGGGTTGTAGGACGACAGGCAATGAGCTCAAAATGGTTTTAACTTCTTGAAATCACCTTTCACCCTCCTCACTCCATGTCAATGTAGTGTGTTTAGTGAGCTGCTGCAAAGGATAGATTGCCTGAGAAAGGAGATGTATGAATCGTCCCATGTAGCGAACCTTTTGAATGAAGGAAACTAGTTGCTTCACTTTTGAAGGAGTAGGTAAAGCTAACAATGTCTTTACCTTTTCAGGGTCAGCCTCAATACCATCTTGAGACACAACATGGCCTAGTAGAGTGAGCTTGCTCTCACCTATGTGGCACTTGTCTTTATTCAATTGCCCACCCAATTGGGCCAGACGGGTGAAACCTTCATCAACCTTGGACAGATGTACTTCCCTAGAGCTGTAAATGCAAAAATCATCAATGAAGACTCGTATGGACTTACCAAAGTAAGGTTGAAACACCAAGTTCATAAACCTCTGGAAAGTAGCTGGGGCATTAGTTAAACCAAAAGGCATAACTCTATAAGCAAAACACCCCCAAGGTGTTATGAAGGTAGTCTTTCTTTGGTCTTCATCTGCAATTCTGATTTGGAAGTAGCCTGAGTACCCATCACACACTGTGTACCTTTCATGACCAGCCACTTCATTTAGTATTTCATCTTGAAAAGGCAAAGGAAAATGGTCCCTTTTTGTGGCTGCGTCTAGAGGCTTGTAATCCACACATACTCTCCACTTCCCATTTTTCTTTGGTGCTACCACAACTGGAGACACCCACTCAGAATCTTCCACTGGGTAGATAAATCCTGCCTGGAGTAATCTTTTTACTTCTTTTAAGAGTGCATCTTGTTGCACTAGCCCTAATCTCCTTATCCTTTGCACCACTGGTTTGGCACCTTCCTTTAATTGGATATGGTGTTGGGTTACCGTCACTCCTTTAATGTGCTCGTAATCAGTTATAAAGAGGCCAGCATGCTTCTTTAGTACCTGCAAATAGGGTTCTCTCTCTTCTTCTAGTAGGTCCTTAGCTAACATCTCCTCTAAGCCTGTGGCTTCTTCCTTGTTTAGAGAGTCTTGACCACCTTCTCCTTCTGGGTTTCGTAGTATTATACCCATGACTTCCAAAGATCTAGCATCCTCCTCAGATGACTCATCCTCAGATGAAGAGCAGCTGCTTGTGCTCCATTCATCCATAGAAGTCTCCATCTCTAGGTCTTGTTGTCTACCCTGCTTCATGTCATACAAAATTTTTTGTTGCTTGCCACCTACCTTATGATTTGGTCGCAACTCAAGGGAACCTGTCTCCCAATCTTGCCTAGCTTTCATAGCCATAAGCCAAGGTCTTCCAAGGATTAGCGGATAGCCCTCCCCCTTAGTTGGGATCACATAAGCATCAATTGAGATTGCCACACCAAAAGCTGAAACCTTCACTCCATTAACCTTTCCCACACAAGCCACCCTTACATTATTTGCCATCTTAGCTTGTAAGGAAGTTTGCTCGTTTACTTCCAAACCCAACCTGTGCATTAATTTCTCTGTCATAACACAAATCTCGGCTCCACCATCTACATACACATTGGAGACTCGCTGACTCTTAATCTCTGCATCAATGACTGGCACGATATCCTTCATGCCTCTTGCACTAATAGACCCAACTGACTTTGCCTTAGCCCTCCTGGTGCTGACCATCTTAGACCAGGTTCTACGCATCTTTGGGGAAAGGTGGAGGAGTTGCTGCCATGAAATCTTTGGTCCTTGCTTACTCACATCTGCTACCAGGTCGTAAGGTATGGATCCTACCCCAAGTGGAAAGTCTTCTACTCCTATGTGCCTCCTTGACCTACTCTTCCTTTTCTTGTCTCCTATCACTTGGGAGGAACCCTCATTCCCTTTATCCGCCTATGAAGCTTCCATTTCATCAGTTCTTTGTCTTCTAACTCTCTTTATTGGCATGGAAACAGCTTCCTCCATTTTTTCTTTCCCTTTGTCCTTACCATTGTCAAGACTTATGACAGAGACATCTCTGTCCTCCCCTCCCGATGGTAGTGGAGGGATCTCTACTGGTGCTTGTGGTGGTGGAGGAGGGGGTCTCAATATTTGGATTGGTGGAGCCACGTGTACATTTTGTTCATTTAGTGGCCTAGCTCAAGGAGGAGTGACTTGCTGGCAAGGAGGCCGTCTTTGATTACCATTTCCTTGATAGCGTCGTGGATGGGGGCAATAATACATGCCGTGACCTACCTCTCCACAGTTGTAGAAAATGTACTCACGTGCTTGCCTTTGTCCTTCTTGTCTATTTCGTTCATTTCCTGGCTAGGGAGCCCTTACACCTTGAACCAGATTGATGGACAGGCTCTCTAGTTGATTGGTGATTTGTTGAAGTAATTCTTGTTGAGAGGACTCTTCGTCTGTTGCTCCTGTCCCTGTTACTACCCTTGCCGTAGGTTGAGCTAGCGGTGGAGACTCCATTACCCCTTGTAGTTGAGCTTGGAATTTTAACTTCCTATCCTTCTCCCTTGCATAAGTCATAGCTTTATCAAAGGTATCTGGGAATTTACCTTTTACCTTTTCTCGAAGGATGGGGTAAAGCCCTGCCAGGAAACAGTCCTTCTTTAGGCATTCTGGCGCCCTTTCTCCTTCACCTAGTGATGCACACCATTTCTCCCACAGGTTGGAAAACTTTCCTTCATAGCTTCTATAGTCATTGGGTGATGTTTGGCATAGCTCTAAGAGCTGTCTCCATATCTCCTCTGGAGGCTCATGGCGGAGAAATTCTTCGATGAAGGCCATCTTTAAGGACTCCCAATCTCTTCTTTCTTCAGGTTCCAAAGTTTGATACCATAATTTTGCACCTTTCCTCAAGACCAAAGGAAAGGCCCTTAACTTAGTAGCTTCGTCATCCCTTCTCGATACCAGAAAGGCCATTTCCAAATTATCCAAAAAGTCTGGAGCAACCTCCCGAGGCTTACCATAAAAATTAGGGAAGGCCATAAGTGAGAGATTAAACAATTACACAAACAGCTCCAATTTATTTTAAAATAGAGTATGGTAATTACAATTTGGAGCTTTAGCACAACTTAGCTCAAAATAGGATGAAGATCGACACATCAAAGGAATGGTAAGAGTCTAGTAAGGGTAGAATGACAGGATGAGGAGAGCGCAAGATTTTCCCAAGTCTCTCGGCTCCAAACAACAGGGCTATTCTTTGCTGATAAAAGATTTTTCTATCAATAGAAATATTCACACGGATATGACGCACAAAATGGAAAGGAAACATGCGGGGATGATCATTCTCATTATTGGCATCCATACTTACACACAAGAGCCTAGCTTAGTTGCACCACCTTGGGACCAATGAGCCTGATCAGCCACAGAAGGTCAGCACCTCGGATCACTTCGACTCTTCTTGATGCATGTGTGAAGACGTAAGGCGTGATGGCAACACTTTGTACAATGCTGAGCCTTTTAGCAAGCAACAATTGGATGCTATTACCATAATCAGCATGACGAATGAAAGTGACACCATTAATGTGCAGCACATCATCAACTAAGATAGTTTCCTTAGATTGAGATAACTTCTTGAAAATTAGCAGCAAAGGTAGGGTAGGGAGGCTTTTCACCCGGTCTCCAAAGCACTTTGGACAATATCCAAAGTGATCTTCATGCGGACAGGAGGTTGGCTTGGGATTGGTGGTGTCTGGATTCACAAAGTTCACTGGGAGCACTCGCAGACGGGCGGCAATCTTGTAGGCAAGCCTTTGCCTCTTTGCTTCAGGAGGATTTAGGGGTGAGAGTCGTGGTTGCAAGTTGGAGGTTGAAGTTGGTTGCTCACTAGCCTTTTTATTGCCTGTAGTGGTCATGTAATCCCTTATTAATGAGATTAAGCCAAATGTTACCTTACGCTTGAGCACGCGCTGCGGCCTTGGGCCACTTAGGTGTAGAGGTGATCTTCCTCCTCTTAGTCGGCTCCTCAGGAAAGAGAGGTCTGGTGATGCTTTCTCTTACCTTAATGTGTGTCACAGTACCTTCGTTTATGTTGATGTAGAATATTTCAAGCTCGTGTGCGTTGGAGGTTTCTGCAGCACTCATAGGTTGAGAGGAGAGGTATATCAAGCTCTTCTTCTCACTCTCCTTCGTTGGCGACGATCACGAACAAGGCATGTAGAAGAACTTACTTCTTGAATTTCAATGACACTGCAACCTGGTAACAAGACCTCGATGAAAGCTATTAAGGCCTCTAAAGACTCCTCCTCTTTTGTTCTCCAATTTGCAAACTCCTCACGCCATTCGTCCATGTTGTAGATTGCACATCTTCATTGCTTGTGGACTGAAGGTCTGTGTAGCCCTCCTCCGTGGGGGCACCAAAATCATAGCGGGAAAAAGAGTAGTGCAATCGGGTGGCCTCTATACTCGTGCACACTCCACAAACCACGCCTCATGCAAACAAGCAAAGAACAAAACAAAGGGGGCACCACCCTAAATTAAGAGGTTTAGGGACCTCACACATAGTGCACATAGACAAGTGAGACTTCTGGCATTATGATGGCATCAAAACATATGGCAAAACACATAGAAACGAAGCTTAGGGACCTTATGTAGCATATATATACACAAGACATCAGCTTAACAATACAATGGCATTTGATCATACATAACAAGGATATAGAGAAGCAAGCCAAGGATGGCATAATCCCTTGTCAAAAACAATCAACCCAGCAAGTAGGTATGATCCTACTAGCAACACATCAATACCTTAGAGAATGATGGCGAGGATGGTGGCCATGGAGCATGAGAGAAGACTCCTTATTTAGGTTTTAGGGCTAGTAATGTAGCATACTAGAGGGAGAGAGAGAGAGGGAGAGAGAGTAGAGCTCCCTCCATAGCTCCTCGTTGTGAGCAATGTCGTCATAGCTTCGTTGCTTGGTGAAATGTGTGAAGTGTTGGTTTTGAGTGAGAGAAGGCCTCCTTATATAGGTTTTTGAGAGGGTTTAGGATTAGGGATAGACATGCTTAAATCCGCTGATTGGGATTACTTTTTGCTTAGGGTGGTCAACAGATTGAGGTCACCTGATATGTCAGCATCAAGATATTCTCTAGAGTGATGTGAGAGGGGAGGGTAAATGCTAATTTTTTTTATTGTGACACATGGGGATAAGGCCTTGACCAGCATTTAAGAGCAGGTAAGGTGGCTGTTGAAACTGGAGGTTCTGCACATGTCAAGGGGGGACCTGCGGGGGGGGGGGGGGGCAGCTGGGTCCTCCTGACTATCAAATTCTCAAAAAATCCTCAACCATGGCTTCTTTTGACATGTGTTCTTTGAAAAAATCAGCATGTCTCTTTTCAACTCAAAAGTCTTTATCCCTGTTGAATCACCTTTACCATAAGATTTTCTCCTTTTCTCCTCCTGTAACTGCATTGTTGATGCCTAATCACTGCTTCTAGTAACAATGAACTGTTACCTACCAAATACTTATGGTGCAGTAAAAAATATTTACCATGGGTAAAAAAAGTTACTGTAGGTAAAAAGTGATTTGTATTTACCATGTAGGTGAAAAATACTTACTGTAGGTAAAAAATATGTACTGCGGTAAAAAATATTTACTGTCGGTAAAAAAGTGAAAACGGAGTATGCTGTGCTGTGAGTCCACACGAACATCCTCGTGTAAATTTCACTAGAAATTCACACCTAGAATGGGCTATTCTGTAAGATATAGGTTGTAGGCATGCATAAGAGCTCGTTCCCACGTATCTTCTGTCCATGGCACTTTTTACTCTTTGGTGCTTGTGAAGTAGATTTTTCTTCTCTTTCGAGATCCCTTGGACTAGAGTATCCTCATCTCCCCAACAACTGACTGTGCCTTCATTGCATCTTCAGAAGGGGTCCTAAAAACCATGCATCAGATTCTTAGGGTAGAGAGAGCCTCTCGTCCAGATATCTATCTGTTTAACTCCCTGAGCTCTGAGCGTGTCTATGGAAGCGGGAGGTATATGTGTGTTTGTTTTACTACGCTTAATCAATGGTTGGTACTCATTGTCCAAATCAATGTGAAGGTGATATTTGGCTCGTTTCTGGGTAACATTTGTGCCATTTGAGGAGTGCTCCATTAGCCAAATGTGCAGGTTTAATGGAAAGTGAATAGCGGCTGCGCCTTCGTCCCTCCATGTTAGCCTCATTCCCTCCATATTGACGAGGTTCATTCAATGCAACTGAAAAGAGGATTATCCCTCAATCACTACGAACGAATGTTCAGAAGAGTAAGGAATCTACTTAAAGTACACTTTTTGAACTTTTACTATGAAAGACCCAGCTCTATTATTTGCCATTTTTTCTAGAGAGAGAGTGCAAAAAATACATTTTCTTAGAAGGCCCTCCAAATGACCTCCGAAATTCCCTAATGCCCCAATGGTCACCGAGAAGCCCAACGGTAGATTAAGGTCCAACATACACACACTAGATTAATTTCTTTGCCACACACTAACGCACACACACAATAGATTAATTAGAAGCATAGACACACACACACTAAATGGATGCAAAAAAAATAAGCACACAAACCATTTCTTAAATAGGAGATAAAAGGAATCCTATGCAGGAGGAATCCTATGCAATAAAGAATCTCACTTTGACTAGAATCCAATGTTAATTAGGGTCCCTTTTTTTTGGTGAAATTGTAGGATATGGCATCCTCTTCCACGCCCGGATATCAATCCATAGAGGACTTTCTTGTCGAGGGCCTCTCTTACGAGGACGCTTGTGATGCTTACTACTCGCAGTCTTCCTCCTACTAGTCACAATCCACCTTAGGCTCTCGATGGTTCCGAGATGCAGTACACGACCCTGACCTCGAGAGGGCATACCGCACCCAGGCAGAGTGGCTATCCTCACAATAGAGTCTTCGAGGGCGGTACACACCATCAGAGTTGGTTGCCTATGGGCTCTCACCGCTTGCGACACCGGGCGCCGGCACTCCGATCGTGCAGAGTGTGCCTCCCAGTGGGCCTCCCTCCACCTTACCCTCGACTTTCCCGTCACCCGCAACCCCCTTCACCTTGCATTCGCAGCGATCCACACCCACACCGTCGAGATATCCGTCGCCTACACCACCCAGCGGTTCAGGCTCGGGCCAGCGCTCTTCCCGTAGTGGTGGTTCACGCTCTCGTCGAGGTAGTGGCTCGTGCTGCTCTGGTGGTGGAGGGGGCAGTGCTACAGATTCACCTCCTCTTACACCCCGACCTCCTCGCTCACCCCTGGGAGCTCCACATGAGGATGAGGACCACGATGCGCCCGGCCCGGACGCTCGTGGCTACTACTATTATATACATCGAGGGGGGGAGGTGGATCTAGGTTCCTCTTTTGGGGAGGACATTTCGAGGGCACCTTAACCAGCTGATCCACTCGACATACCAAGATTGCTTTAAATCTTTCAAAGATTAGGACCCAGCCGACTTGACGTACATTCACACGACATTGCTCATGCGGTTCCCTAATCCGAAAGTGGAAGAGTTCTCCAGGCAGTGGCTCGAGGAGTACATCAAGAATTTCTTGAAAAATAAGAAGTCCAGTGTGCGGAGGGCGGCAAAGCGAACATTTGAATATGAGGGTCACAACTATCGCCCTGTAAATGTTCACGACGAGGAGTGGGAGAAAGCCTAGGGCGAGCTGGAGGACGAGAGAGCGGCAGGTGCTAGGGTGCACACTCGGCAGGTGGAGGCGAGGGCGCAGCAAACGCCCACGCATTACGGCTCGGGCAGAAAAGCAGCATGGAAAGATAAATTTGTGAGTGCGCGTATTTTTATTTGAATTGATTTAATTTGTGGTAATAAGGTTAGGTTTGTGATATTTTTTAATTGATATACAACAAAATATTACTATGACCCGCCCAAGCTGAGAGATCCAGAGATACAGAGAGAGCCACACCGAATATCAGACATGGTGCTGGCTGTATGAAAACAACAAAATCAATCGCGAAGAATTTGAAAATGCATGTCTTACACTACAGCCTATAAGTGTGAACTTTTTTTTTAAAATCAGTGTATGAAGAATTATGTATCCATTTGTATTAATTAAAGGTTTTGTTGTGTTTTTATTTTCCAGAGTCAAGGAGTCCCTTGAGAGGTCCCAGGATCCGAGTAGCTCAATCCTCCAAGTGTTTTTGGGCCCGGGCCTCTTCTTTTCGCCACAGTTGTATAGCCCCCATGTATCGCCTATTTGGGAAATTTTGTAATATCCAATATAATTAAACACTTGATTTTGGCCCAAAGTCTTCTTTTGGTCTCAGTTGTATAGCCGCCATGCATCGCCTATTGGGGCAATTTTGTAATGAACAGTTTCTCCAATATAATTAAACATTTGATTTTGGTCCAAAGTTTTGGTGCAATGAAATTGTTGTTTTTTTATTTATTAAATGTATAGGAAAAAAAAGCAAATGACCATTTGGATGGGTCCTACCAAGGACCATCCAAATGGTAATCTGCTTTTTTTTAAAATACTCGTGTGCGCGGTAATCGTTGCGGTAATACTGGCGGTAAGTAATGCGGAAATAAGCACGGAAATGTAGCCGGGCCGATTACCGCATGCATTGCTGAAGGACCATTACCGCAAGCATTGACTTGAGCATTACCACCCCCAAGATTTTTTGACTTAAAACTTTTCCTTTGTTTTTGTGCGTCTATCTGAGCGGTAATGTGCTCCAAATGTCATAGTGTTCGATGATCATCAAAACAATAGAATCTGCAAATGCACAAAGAACCAATCTTTTTCCTTGTGTTAAGGACTGCGTTTCCGGTTAGAGTCAGCCCAACGTGGATGCTCAAGATCAAGGCGTGAACTTTGTAAATGCCTCTAAAGGCCTCAAAAACCTAAAATGAAATCTATCTTTCTTTTGCATCATCCTCTATAAAATTGTGCATTCTCCTCTCTCTCTCTCTCTCTCTCTCTCTCTCTCTCTCTCTCTCTCTCACACTCACACACACACACACACACACACACACACACACACACACACACACACACACACATACTACGGTTTTCCTTGCCATGTCTGTGAGAGAAGCAATTTACTTATCTTCATGCTCTACAAGTGGTATTAGAGCTATATGGTAGCATTTTTTGGGAGCAGCAAATAGCCAAGTTCATTGCTCACAAAGCTTGGAAATAAGGTCAAGTAGGATGGGCGTCAATGAAAACTCAACCGCAGTAGAGAGAAATTGGAAGCTTGGAAGAGAAAACACTTGAGGCTTCATGTTGTAGAGGAGTGTACTCAGCAACTTGAGAAAAGTTAACATTTGCTAGTGAAAAAATCCAGCTACAGGGAGACCAACTACTTCAACCATTAGCTTGCTTTGATTAAGTTGCAATACACATATAGACCTTTGATTTTTTACCAAATCCTTCTGAAGCAGACCAATGGGATATACACATCTAGTTTTTGTAATAAATTATGGACTTTATAGAACCTTCTATCTTCTACTATTAAGCCTATCTTGAATTTAGATGATATATCTAGAAATTTGACATACTTAAACATTAAATTTGGCTAGAAGTACACTAAAATTGTTAATAGCATTCTATAAATACCATTCAATACGTTTTCAATCTCATTTGATTTGCTAGATTTTGTAAAAATGTGGAACCTTTTGGTATACATGTTCTTACCATAGACATCACCATTGGCACTCATGTCACGCTAAAAGACTTATTTTTGTAAAGGACTTAACAACATTCATATGGTCCTTTTAGACCCTATAAATTTACTAACGAAAAGGATTGTTGGATGGTCAAGAATATGTAATATTCTTGGTATAGATGATTGTGGTATGCACCATAATCATATATCTCAGAAAATTGATGAAGCCTTTAAAGTCAAATTCCCATAACATAGGGTAAATCAATTATCTTGGTTTGTATACCCCCTGATTTGATGAATTAAATTGACTCTCTTCTAGAGTCTTGTTTATCTGTGGTCTAGATAAGTCTTCTCAATCCCCTGTATTTATTTGTAAAAATATTGCTTGTCTAGCATCCTATATAAGGCTATCATCTGATGAATTAAAAATTTCTCACCGATCCAAGGACAAAATAATTACAGAATCATGTCATAAGATTCTCTTCAGAGAAGGATATATTACTCCCTTTAAAAATACTTTACGACATCTCATGGGCAATTACAAAATTTACAAGGAGGAATTTAGATGAATAACCAATGCACACGATTGTATTTTTTCACCTCAAATTTTCCTCTTAGCATCTATTATGAAGGCATTAAACACTGGCCTTGTTGAATACACAAAAAAATTCTGTAAGAAACTAAAGACCTTCTCAAAGATTAGTACTAGTAGTTAGTGGATTATTAATAATCAATGATCAGTGCGAAGTACTAAAGTTTCAAAAAGTCTCAAAAAAAGGTTATCCTCATTAAAAGACATAAAGAAATCACATGGTCATTTGATTTTTTAATCACATTAAACCATTTTCTCTTAGAGAATTGTGTATCAATGCTCCAGACTTGCATCTTTTATTAGAAACAAGGAATATAAACGGGATATGCATGCTCCCCATTGTTGTGTGATCTATATTTAGCATGGTTTGAGCTGGACTATATCCAAAAATTGTCAAGAGTACAGATAACTAACATGTTATAGGCATTTTTATACTTATGGAGATACATGGATGATCTCCTCCTCCTCAACAATCTGCATGTATTAGAATACCTTAACCACAATAGAACTCTCTCAGTAGATCAAGATCCCTTTTCTATTTACCCACTTGATATGATCAATATCAAGCTCACTTATGATACACATATCACTTCTTATTTGAGCATTACAATCAAGATCCTCTGGCCGTTCATTGGAGAATTTGATACTTATACTTGTTGGAAAAAAGATACCTTGTCATGCAACTATGTAAATTTCATTCATGCTGACAACAGCTAGCCCAAATGAATGACGAAAAAGGTAATGTATATCTCAAGTTCTACCTATCATTTACAATGCATCAAGAACCTCATTTTCATTTACTGGTCGTCTCGACTCATTGACTTCTTTGAAAATAACTACTTCTGCCCAAAAAAGGATCACTAGACATATTACACATTTTCTTAATAATAACCATTTCCCTAACATTCAATTTTATGTGTCGCTACTTATAAAGCTTTTGGTGGGGTATGGGTCCACTTGGTTGCCTATCCCTCACCAAGTGGACCTTTCCTCAGGGATGGGGGAGGGTCTTCCTCTCTCTCTCTCTCTCTCTCTCTCTCTCTCTCTCTCTCACACACACACACACACACACACACACACACACACACACACACACACACACACTCTCTCTCTCTCATCACACTAGTGCATCGAGCTTGCTCATAGGAATAACAACCACCTATGCTTTTCATTTTCTTAGACTGTAGATAACCTATTTCGACTACTGAGACATGTGAATGAAATATTGATTACAAAAAAATATCTACATCCTTGGCCACCAACATTATCACTTCCATGGGGAGTATGGAGTAGTTATGGAACTAGGAGAAACATTGGGAGGTCATATTAACCTCTTCTAAATAAGTTAACCACACTTGAAGATCAGTTCATCCATCATAAAAAAAGGATGTAACCCTATGTAGCTTCACAAAGCTTTAAATATTCAATAGTAATGTGAGCCTCCTTTTGATAACACTGATCTTATCGTGTGATCTTGGAAATTTTTTATTTACACACATTTTCCTACTATCCCTAATATGCGCATCCAGCACACTGGATCTAGGTTAATCAGTTTGCAATATTTTGTATATTCGGTCATTTTATAAATCATGATGGGAATAGCTTTGCAAGAATGTGTGAAGAGATGACCAGCTAAAATGTTTTTAACATGGACATCGGTTATATATAAATAGGTTACTTTATTTTTTTCCATGGATAAGCCTACCAAGACCTAGGTAGTTTATATGCATACTAAGTTAGATGTGGCCACTTGTGCTCAGGCATACTAGGATTTTATGATAACCATAGCACCTGGATGGATGAAGCTGGATTGTACACTTTATGGATTGGCTAAATTATGTGGGAAACTTAAGAGACTTCTTGCCACACGAAGATGATCAATTATTATATCCCATGGATTGACAAGCTAGTTGTAGAATGTGCTAAATGTATTCATGATCATACCCTATGTATATCTAGTACAACCATAACCCATAGTACTAGACACTACTTGGCAAGAAAGTCCAAGAGAGATGTAAAATATCTTGAATACAAAGTGAAAATTGTTATCACTTGAGTGTGCGAGGTTTTTCCTTGGGATGGATGATGATCACAAGAAGCTAAGGTGGTTATGAACCTGTCTTCTCACAATGCCAGACTGTGTTCTAATGCCTCTATATTGTTGGATGGTGGTAGGTACAAACTTTAGCCTTGTTCGGTATATGATTCATTGCTGCAACCTTTGTATCAATCTGTTGTAATTTTTGAGAATATAAAAAATCATATTGTTATGGCATATATCATATTTTATCAAATTGTTATGGCATATGTCATATTTGTTTCTAATGGTGTTTAGTATAATTTAATTGTATAGTTTGTATATCAAAGGGGATTTTCATAATAAGCACACACACAAACCCTTTCATTTGTGACCAAAGCCTTTGTAAGTAATCTAGTGGGATGCTCTTTGCTCAATCAAGAAGTCCTACATGCAGTGCCACACTTTCTCCTAAGCTCACGGTCTTATGCATTATGTTGAGGTCCATTAGAGCAACACTCCTCACATCCATTGTACATTACCTCTGCAAGCCACTATGGAGGTGATAATCTTCACCCATGGCATCCAACTCCTCTTGAGGGTCCTCGCCATATATGACAACATAAAGAATGAAGGAATCAATGAGCCAATCGGATGCATGTCATCCTGGATGATCTTGCCTAAGGAAGCCATATTGATAATTGGAGTGGCAACAACATAATATTAAGTTGATGTGATACGAGATGAGCGCCATAGCTAAGGTTAATCTCAACCATGACATGAAAAAAACCAAGTGACAATAGCTTTGTCAACGGTGGTGTAGTACAATCGTTAGTAGTGACATTCACCAATCCACATTATTTTTTCAAAGCCTCATTTAAAATATTAAATAGGCCATTTATATTTAAGAGTCTATTCACAAGAATTTTTTTCGACAAGGATTATATGGATGATGAAAGATCTTTTTTTTAGAAAGCCCCACAATTATCTACTTTGATAATGTCTTTATAACAAGATTAGGCACTACCTTGCCATGAGAATGAGTTGCGGTAAGACCTTAATAATTATCATATGATACCTGAGTCTGCTAAATGTATCCAATTGAAGTGAGGTGATGAATCCAGTAGAGAACCTCTTTAATGTATCAAGTGAACCTATAGAGTAGTGCTAGTTGTATCCAATTGAACCAAGTGATGAACCCGGTGGGAACCACCTAATGAATCAAGTGATCCTAGAGAGTAGTGCTAGTTGTATCCAATTGAACCAAGTGATGAACCCGGCGGGAACCACCTATTGAATCAAGTGATCCTAGCCTAGGCATATGACATGACTTTTAGGGGGTGAAAAAATTTCATTGTAATGTATGCCAAGTTTGGTTGAACGGGGTGATTGTTAGGGTCACCCCAACTTGCACGATCAAGGTGTGAAGTTTCTAAATGCCTATAAATGCCTCAAAAACCTAAAATGAAATATCTCTTTCTTTTCCACAACAGTCGTTCGTTATTTAATCTCTCTCTCTCTCTCTCTCTCTCTCTCTCTCTCTCTCTCTCTCTCTCTCTCTCTCTCTCTCTCTCTCTCATCTACTCATTTTCCTTGCCATCTCTGTGAGAGAACCGATTTTATTTTCCTTCATGTTCTCAAAAACCTAAAATGAAATCTCTCTTTCTTTTTCACAACAGTCGTTCGTTATTTAATCTCTCTCTCTCTCTCTCTCTCTCTCTCTCTCTCTCTCTCTCTCTCTCTCTCTCTCTCTCTCTCTCTCTCTCTCTCTCTCTCTCATCTACTCATTTTCCTTGACATCTCTGTGAGAGAAGCGATTTTCTTTTCCTTCATGTTCTACATTTCCTACATACAAAAATTCTCCAAAATCTCACATTAACACTGTCACAAGTGGCTCCCAAAGTGCCTATATCAAAATTTCAAAGTGAAGGAAAACAATCAGAATGACTTCCTAGATTATGGACAAACTTTCAAGCAATCAAAACTTCCTTCATGAAAAACTTATTGCCAAAAAATTTTCTAATCTCATCTAGCTTCAAAATATAATCCAATCTCTTTTTCATATTTGAGTTGTAGTCCATGCCATGTTGAGGTACTAGTAAGAGATTGCAAAATAACAAACTGTAGTGGTATGACAATCTTTGATCCATAAACCATTTTGAAATGGGTCATACCAGTGGTAGCCTTGTATGCTATTTGATATGCCCACAAAGTTGTTTGGAGCTTCTCATCCGAGTTATGGGGTTCGTTCTAAAAAATATTTGTGAGAATTGTCTTGATGGTCTTATTTCTCCTAGAATAGCTAGGGGTGAAAGCATGTCTAAGTGGTACCACTTTTTGCACCTTTTGGTGGTACCACCAATAGCACCTAGGTGGAGAAAAATTCAACTTTTTTCAAATTTGGTAAAAGAGAGAGAGGGAAATTCTATTTTTTCATGCAATATAGTTTATGTACCTATAATCTAGATGCATGCGAGTCACTATAAGGTGAGTTGCTCCCATAGCTCGTGCTCCCCCCATTGCATGCTGTAGCCGTTACGCTCTATCCCCCATTACACCCGTAACGCTCTTCTATGGCCCCGGTGGAGCTTTGCCCCATTGCCTCTGGCACAGAAGCATAAAGGTTGTAGCAGCACCCTCTACAGAGATGACTCCCATGAACAACACTTCCTGTAAGAAGCGCAAAAACCAGGCTCAAAGCACGGAGGTGACACAGTAGGCGACCCCTTCAACAAACACCACAACACAACTGACCCCCATAACAGCCACCACACAATAGACCCCTGCAACACATGCGACATAGTAGATGCCTACAACAACCACGACATAGTAGTCCCTTGCAACCAACATGGGGTGAAAGCATGTTAACCTGTCGCGCTTTTTGTGCTAGTTAGCAGTTTCAAGTTAGCACATCTTCAAAAAGTTGGGCATCTGGTAAATTTTTTACAAATAATATCAAACTTTGTTTGAGTTTGTACATTTGGATTCCTTGTTTCAAGTGCTTTCTATTGATATATCATATGTCATAGATCTTGGAGATGTAGCTCAAGTTATTGTACTAGTTAGCATATGTCAAAATTGTGCTAGTTAGCATTGTCCGAGACATGAAAAAGCATGAGAGGTTAACATGTGTCACGGCTAGGGACTTGCTACGCGCTGTGTGCGAGCCACAAAGGCTCCTAGCACACGTCATACAACAGACAAGCTCACAAGGAAGAACGGTGTGTCACTCACCTTCCTGCGTAGTTGCGAATGAAGGATTCCCGCGCCGCGAAGAAGAGGGAGACGCCGCTACACCGCGCTCAACCGCCTCGTCGCCTTCGTGCCGCCGCAACGCTCGATCACACACACACACTCTCACACTCTCTCTCTCACACGTACACACACACACACACACACACACACACACACAAGGAGATGGTGAAGGAGAAGGTGGAGATGGAGCAAGAGCAGCTTCTATTGCACAATGAGAGAATGAGTAAAAATTAGGTTTAGTGGATTTTATATGAGCTCACCCCATTCACACTTGGGCGCCCATACTTAGCCAACTAACTCCTTGAATATTCCAATTAGAGTGCGCCTGTCATCCGCGATCACCCTTACCCTGTTCCTATTGGTCCGACAAGCCCGGTACCTGACTCTAAATAATACAACGTTTATAGATCATAGGGTGTCCGTGTGCTGTGAGGGTTAACATGCCCCCCTTCCTGATGTAGATTCCGTCCTCGGAAGCTATTCAATTGAAGCTCGTTCGTCGAGATGGGAGAGCAGTCGACATGGATGTGCGTAGCCTTCTTCAATCACTGCAAAATCAAACAACATTGCCACAGTAATTGCATTCTCATATACAATTAAAAATCATATGCAATTTTAGACAAACAAATTGATTAGTAACAGAATTTTAGACAATTTGTCAGCAATAAACATTAAATTACAATATAATCAAATGCATAAACAGATGTAAAGGTAAAAAATTAAACAAGTCCGGGGTCGCTAATTTAACGGTCAAAAGGCACTAGAGCTCGACTATTAATACCATGGGTAACTTCTCAATTTTTTCTGGTCAATTAAGTTGTTTAATCACGAGAGCCAAGTATTTGATGTTCGAGGGCTGACTAGAGGCTATACCTAGAAGACCTTGTAGTTAAGCTACGATAAAAGGAATTTCTCATGAAATCATCGCCTGACTGATTACGTTTTCTTTGACCCCCCAAAGTCTTTTCACATTGATTCAATTTTGATGTGTGTGCTTATTTTGTATGCCTTGGGTTTTTTGCTTTTCAAGGAAAAGCGCCCACACTGGGAGCCTCTAGGGCTCTAGTACCATAGGCGATACATGTGAGTGAAGTACCAATTTAAGCAGGGATTTCTCTTCCAGCTTAAAATTTTACATTGTGGCACTTTGATTTTTTGTTTGTTCATTTTCAGCATTTTAATTTTGTAACTTTGGGGGGTCATATAACACTGTTACCCTCCCCAGGCTCATCACATTAGTAAACTCCCTTTATAATACTTAAGCTAAAGGTCAATAGGGTTAAGCCCACTAGAAAGCCCTAGTACATTTCACACAATGCTGCCTAAATTGGATTAAGAACCTAAGTAACCATTTCTTATTAGGAAGGCATTCCCCATGGTATTAAGAGAAGATTTATAATACCTAGCTTGTTCAAACTAGCTTAGTCGGACTGCTTGATTTTTAAACCTAGACAAGTGATTATGACAAAACATTACATTGAATTAAATGTTTGATACTAAGAAAATGCATTGAATATTATGCTACCAATCACAATCAAAGCAGACAAACATGGATGCAAAAAGATAAGGGCAATGCTAATGGACATAAAACACCTGTTTGTGTTGATGGTCGCGCTTGATTTGAAGTGTGAACGAGAGAAAGGTTCCATGAAAGTCCAAATCCTATCAATAGCAACACGCTCCTATACACACTAGGAAACAAAAGGAATACCTCCAGGAGGCACATTAGTGGGAAAAGGTACCAACACTTATTGAACACAACAAAAAACATAAGGAACCCTAACCTAATTATTTGCACTCCCCCTAAAGAGTCAAGGGAATAGGATATTGTAGAGTTTGGGGGGAAACCCTAGGGCTAAACCCCTATCCTCGTCGTCGAGATAAACAAAGTCATCATCCATGAGACCATATGTGTCATCCGTGTAGTCATGTAAATTTTCTTCTTCATCATCGGTGCCCATGTTTACTAAGAAGGTCACTAGACGCCTATAGTCATCTTGGTCAAAAGGGTAGGCTTGTGCAATGGGAGAAACGCTCTCTACTAAGTATGGATCAGACGTGGTCAAGAGACGTATCAGCCATTCTAACTCCTCAAAATTCCTCTCACATGCTAGCGTACCTATCAAATCCCATTCACATGCAAGCACTGGAAATACCATGTGAAATATTTGTGAAAAGTAACGAGGGTACCTCTCACCCAAGGCAGGAGTGGATGACTTTAGCGTACTAGCCATATCTGTACACGCAAATAGATGATGGTTAGAGTGCAAATATTACAAGGGTCGTGTTTTTGTGCATAATTTGTTTTTATGATTTGTGTGATGGCTCTTGCTCTTTTACTTTTTTATCTTGTTTTTGTGAGTATAAGGCTTTATATATACATTCCCTAAGATCGGAGATTAAGAGGTCAGAGAGAAAGGTTGAGAGGGAAGCAAGTGAATGATGGATGTCCACAAACACTCCCCCCTTCCTTGGGTAGATCATACCGTTTGAAATGAGCTTGTCACCCTTTGAAACCAATTGTTCCAGTTGGTAATAGGTGAGGATTTTTGACAGTAGTTTTCTATTACCCTAGGTGCCTCGTCAAGTTGCAAGGGTGGTAAGGTACTCTCCCAGGATCGAACTTGAAGTGGTTCATCAGGTGATTCTTGAACACTGGGAGGTGTGGATTCTTTTGTAGCTTCATTGAGGTCCATTACTATAGATGGAGGCTGTGTAGAAGCTTTTACCTCTATGGATGTATTACATGAGGAGCTAGAAGCTTCTTGGAACCCCCCCCTTCCTGAGCTAGGTGGAATAAATTGGGTTTGCCTTGGAGCCCAAACTAGCTCTGGACTAGGTGTGTAGAATTCTGTGATCTTTCCCTTCCCACGGTCTGCCATTGGCTTTAGCGTTACACTGTTTGACTCATATGGGTTTATTGTCGATAGGGAAGGACACATCTTACGTTTAGGTACCCAAATTTGCTCATTTCCATCATAGTATCCTTGGGCTTCTAATACTTGTTTAGGAATCCAGCGCCATGTTTTCTTACATTTCTTGAAGCAAGTGGGACGTTTCTTACGAGGCTTCCGTTTTTTAGCATCAGCCATGGTTACTAAAGAAGCTTTAGGGACCCACTTGTATGCTTTCTTTGTTGTATTAGGATGGTTCTTGTGTGTCTCAAGCTTTCTTTCAACTACATCAGTTGAAGATCTAGAGAGTTGGGCTATGGGGACGTATGGTTCAACCTCCAGGACATGCAATGTCTTGGGTTTTATTTCCTTAGGCAATATCTCAGGGACTATGGCTTGAGTGGTAGGGATAAGAGTTGGTTTTTGCGTTGTGACACCCCCAGTCCCCCAATCAATAGTGCATTTGGTGGCTATCATCCACGTGCGTCCTAGGTTTATATTACCCTCCATAGTTCTAGTAGGCATGACCAAAAAGTCTTGAGATACAATTCCATTGTCATAACTGACAGAAGTGTGCCAGATTCCAAAAACCGTAGTTTTTTTCTTGTTGACACCCTGGACTTGGATAATACTCTCAGATAGAGGTGGCTTCCCTAACTGACACCACACCCCATAGGATAGCAGATTATATTTAGCACCCGTGTCCAATAAGGCGTTATATAGCACTTTTCCATAGGCACTATTTAACTCAATAGGGTATCGTAGAGGTGTGTCAGAGTCCAACCAATCCTCTTCGATTTCCACGTGGAATGCATTTGTGACTCCAAGTTTAGCCTCTCGTTTTTGTCTTATACGTTGTTGTCGCTCCTTAGCCTCAGCTTGAGCTTGTATCTTCTTTAACTCGGTTTGTGCTTTGGCGGCCTTCTTTTGATGAATGGCCCGTAGTTCTTCTTGGCTTAAAGGATCATAATATCTTTTGAATTTACTCCCATTGAGGAATCCAATGGTTTCAACTCCATCAAGAGTTTCCACACGAAGGGTACCTTGTGGGGTAATTTCACATACTCTATATGGTCCTTTACCAGCATATTTCAACTTTTTCTTCTCTTTACGTACTCCATACATAAGGACTTTATCACCAACTTTGATGTCCTTGTCCTTCACATGGCGATCAAACCACTTCTTTCTCCTATCCTTTTCCACAAGAGCATTTTGAACAGCCAACTATCTCTCTTTGTCTAGTTTTTCTAAGATATACAAACGCTCGGTTAAGGTGTTACCATTCCATCCTTCCTGTGAAGCTACCCTAAGACTAGGAATGACAAACTCCCAAGGCATAACCGCTTCTTGGCCGTATACCATTTTGAATGGCGTACAATTAATAGACACTTTATAAGCAGTACGATAAGCCCATAGAGCAGATGTCAACTTCAAATCCCAATCAATGCAAGAGCTTCTACCGTCTTGGTTAAAATAGAGATTAGAGTCTTGTTGGTTCTCTCGGCTTGTCCATTAGCTTGCGGGTAATAAGGTGTAGACTTATGGTGGGATATCATAAAGGTCGTGGTAAGCTCTCTTATTACCTCATTTATAAAATGGGTACCATTATCACTAACAATTTCAAAAGGGCAACCAAATCTTGTGATAATGTTCTCAAAAAGAAACTTAGCTGTTGTCCTCGCGTCAGCTTTTTGTGAAGCCTTAGCTTCAGCCCAGTTTGTTACATAGTCCGTAGCAACTAGAATATATCGAGATTGAGTGTTGCGAGCTGTGGGACTAATTGGACCTACAAAGTCTAAGCCCCATTTTTGAAATGGTTGGGTTACTTTAATAGGATGTAAGGGCATTCTGTCTTTGCGCTGTGTGGTCTTGTAACGTTGGCACTCATCACACCCTTTTGTAAAAAGTGATGCATCCTTAAATAAAGTTGGCCACCAATAGCCTGATTGCAGCACCTTTCTAGCAGTCAGGTTTCCTGAAAAATGTCCTCCTGCTATGCCCATATGTGCTTCTTGCAAGATATACAAATATTCATCCTCGCGGGCACAACGCCTAAGAATATCGTCCTTGCCTAGTCTATACAGAGTTCCGGCAATCAAACAATAGGGTTCACATTCTTTTACTAGCCTTCGAGTGATATCCTTACGAAGTTCCTTGGGTGGAAAACCATTAACTAAAAAGTTAACAATGTTGTCACTCCATTCAGGCATAGTCTCAACTATGAATAGGGAAGTATCGGGTAATTCATCATCAACTCCTGTAGGGGCTTCACCATTGGGTATGCGAGACAAATGATCATCCATGACGTGCCTTTTACCAGGTCTCACTACAATCGTGAAATCAAACTCCAGAAGAATTAACAAACATCGTGTGATTCTTCCTGTGGAGCATGGCTTGTTTACCAGATACAGCAACGCTTGATGATCCACATAAAATACAAACTTGTTTGCCAGAAGGTAGTAACGAAATTTCTTTACTGTATAAACCATTGCCAAACCTTCTCGCTCTGTAGTGGTGTAGTTCCTTTCAGCATCGTTCAATTGACGGCTTGCAAAGCTAATGGGATAGTTCAATTTATGTTCTCCTAGTTGAGTGAGAACACACCCAATAGCAAAGTTTGATGCATCAATATGCACATGGAAAATGACATCCCAGTTAGGTGTCCTTAAAATCGGAGCACTTGCTAGTGTTTTTTTCAATTGTTCATAGGCCTGGTCACACTCTTCAGTCCATTTAAATTCAATGAGAAGCTTGTACAAAGGACGTGCTATCTCAGCGAAAAATAAAATAAACCGTCGATAATAACCCACGTGTCCCATGAACCTTTGAACTCCCTTGTAATTGGTTGGTGGTGGTAACTCTAGAATCACTTTAATTTTTCTCTCATCGGTTGAGATACCATTCTTAGATACTATATGCCCTAAAATAACTCCATGCTTGACCCAAAATTGGCATTTGAACGGGTTCAATGAGATACGATATAACCTACACTTTTCAAACATGATAGATGTTCTTTCCAAGAAGAGTAAACACAAAGGTCGTCTAAGAAAGCTTCACAAAACTCTCTCAGATATTCTTTAAAAGCAGTATTTATTAATCGTTGGAATGTAGCAGGGGCATTTGTTAAGCCAAAAGCCATCACACGAAATGCAAACACGCCAAATTCTGTGATGAAGGCAGTTTTAGCTTGGTCCTCTAGCGCTATCGTGATTTGGTTGTAGCCTGAGTACCCATCTAGAAAGCTATAAGCTTCCTTGTCTGCAACTCTTTCGAGTACATGTTCGGAATATGGTAGGGGGTAATGGTCTCTTCTAGTAGCTGCATTAACTTTTTTGAGGTCCACGCACACCCTGGGTTTCCCATTCTTTTTTGGCACGATAACTATTGGAGACACCCATTCAGAGTGTTCAATAGGATATATGAACCCACATTTGATAAGATTTTCTAGTTCTTCTTGAATGATCTTTGCGTACTTAGGATTCATCTGGTAGGGTCTTTGTTGTACGGGCTTCGCAGTGCTAATCATAGGGATTGTATGTTGGACCACAGAAGGTGGAACACCTTTCATATCATGGTATGTCCAAGCGAATATGTCCTTGAATTCCTTGAGAAGCTCTTTGAGGACCGCCTCTTCAACTTCTGTGAGGTCTTGGGAAATAAAAACAGGTTTTGATTCTTCACCAGGGTCGGCTAATTCTATTTCTTTAACTATTGCCGGCCCATCATAGATTCCATTATTCCCATCGATAGGTATTCTTTGGGCTTTTGTGTACACAAACTTTGCTTCCCTCGTGGTGTAAGATTTGAAATGTTCTGGTGCAGGATGCAAGTCTGTGGATTCTGGTTGTGCTTTGGTCTGTGCTTCCATTTCTGCTTTCTTGTGTTGTCGAGCTAACTCTTGGTTTTGACGCCTCCTTGCGGTGCGTCTCAACTTTGGCTTGTCTATGATCTCTAATTGGGCTATGTCATGGGGTCGTGGTCTACAACACATAACATTTTGGAGATATTCACCCCAATCGTCTACCAATTTACGATGAGCATCACATGCTCCTATATAACTGAGCCATTCTGCTGAGGATCTCTTCTTTTTTATCCTAGCACGTACATTGGCTCGATATCGATGCCTCTTAAAGTTTTTCTTTTTCTTATTTGAGACCTGATTTTGATTTGCATTTAGATCTGGCTCACTAAAGGAGTCCTCGTTGGTGTCCTCTTCACTCTCCGAGGAGCTATCATCGGTTGATGTGCTCGGTCCTTCCGAATGTTTTGACTGTGAACTTGCTCCACTCTCTAATTCATGAGATTCAGAATCCGTTTCACTCTGGGAGTCAGTGTCTAAGTCGTGTTGGTCAAAGTCTTCTATTGAGCTATCGGTGTCATTGTCATATTGGTCTACAATTGCCTTGCCCTTAGAAGATGCATGTATGGCACTTATCATGTTCAGAGGTGCAATTTGTGGTACCTCTTCCCCCTCTGGTGTGACCCAAGTGGTTCCTCTATTTCCCCAGGTATCTATGGTTGCAGCTAGGTGTACCCAGTCTACGTTGTCTGATTCCGTCATACCCGGTAACACATCCATGTAAGGAGAATCTTGGCCAATGTCTGTATCCTTCTTACAAGTGTAACAATATTGTAGTGGGGTCGAGTGAACTGTGGTGTCAGAGCGATGATCAATAATGGTTTTACTCCCTAAGGGGTGTACCTTACCAGTCACCAAATCCACTCTAAGGAGAGAGTCTTGGAATTGCAAATAGACATGATTTTTAGATCTATCATGAACCATTTGTGCTTCCCTCATGAATGGTCGTCCTAAAATCATTTCATATGACATAAGCTGTTTAGAGAAATCCATTACAATGAACGTATGTCGTACCTTGTGTCCTAGAACTTTGATCTTAAGATCCTTGAGCATCCCCATAGGTTTGGCTATGGTACCATTTGCCATCTTTACCACAATGTTAGTAACACTGAGGCGGGGTTTTCCCATGGATTCCCAACAATCTTTTGTAACGATGCTAACTCCCGCACCACCATCAAGAATTCCCTTTATAGCTAATCCCTTGGTAGTGATGGGTAGGGTCGCATTAGACTCGTCGCCTTCAAAATACTGCCCTAATTCGTTAATGGGTACCTCGATCATAGACTCGTGTCCATCTAAGTCGTGAAACCCAGTCTGTGTTCAATTTCATAGATGAACTCTGCGTCCATCAGCTTATCAATCTCTTCTTTGATTCGTTTGGCAAATGTGTCATTATATGTATAAGGACGTTGTTTGCTAGGTTTTGCATCTGATTTTAAAGGAATTGTATGTTGGCATATTAATGGATCAACTCCTTTAAGGTCTTTATAGGACCAAGAAAACACATCTTTATATTTCGTTAGAAGTTGTGTAAGTTGTGCTTCCTCCTCACGCTCTAAATCATTAGCTATATAGACCGGCTGAGGCTTTTCACCTGGTTCTGCAAGGTCTATTCTTTTTGCGTTTTCATGCCCGTCGTAAGATTCTTGGTTGGTTCTCTCCCTGATTGGTGTTGTCAAGATGATTTTTCTTTCCTGGATAGTAAATTTCCTATAGTGAGGTGGTACGTTCATGTTGCCCTTTTCTGACTCCCCTTTACCATCACTATCCTCTTCAGTGGTCCAGATCTCCCTCAAAGACCGTTTTAGTTCATGGTATTTCTATTTACGCTCTAGTTTGGTCCACTCTTGGTATTTTGTTGGTTCTTTTTTTATTTTTTCAGATTTTTGTGATTTTGTTTGAGCCCGAGCTTTTCTTTCCCGATTTTCTTGTTCTCGCGTTCGTTCTTTTTGATTTTCTAAGAATTTTCCTGATATTTGATCTTTCACACAATCCTCTGCTTTTACAAGCATCAAATAGTGAGTTTTTCCTTTTATCCTACGCATCAGGTTCTGTCTCACTTTATTTTCGGCTCTTTTCTTCCTATAGCGTTCTTGGCGTCTAGGTGTTGATTAGCAAAATCATAAAACTTGATATTCTCTACTTCATTCCCACGCTCACTGGAGGTGTCCAAACACTCATTATCTGCCTCATCATTTACTTCCACTTGCTCAGAAGAGTTGTAAAACTCTTCTTGTTCTGGAGGTGCTACCATCTCTTTTTCTGGCATCACGCTTACCATGTAATAGGGTAGCACATCGTAACCATCCTTATCGCAAAATTTTGTTGTTGGACTGTCGGTAATGGTACATACATCTAACGTTGCCAGTATGTGTTCCCATTCTAGAGGCTCCAAGGCATCTTCAGGGAATGGCTCCGGAATATACTCTTTGTCTTCAATTGCTCTTTCTAAGATGCAATCCTCTTCTCTTACGCTTCCACAATGTGAAGCTCCGCACATCCATAGCTCTTTTGGTTGCCCCAACCATGTTGGTAGTTCTGATCCTGCTATTGTAGCCGAATCAAACTCTTCCACAGGTGTTTGGTTTACATCCTTGTAACTATGGTCTTTCAAGTGTATTTTAGTTGTCGTCTCGCCATGTCTGAGGTATATGTGGTCATAACCCCAATCTTGGACCATCTTCAGTTGTCGCATGAATGGTCGTCCCAAGATTATCTCATAATTGTTCTTTTTGTCGAAATCGACTATTGCAAATGTATGCTCATACTCGATCCCGCACAAAGTGACAATTACCTTTTCCAAGAGTTCGAGAGGCTTCTCCATGAAACCATCTGCCAACTGAAGCTTCATTCGGGTAGCCCTCAGAGCTGGTTTTCCCCATTTTTTCCAGACTTCCTTCGTGGCGATAGCAACTCCTGCTCCACTGTCAAGAATAGCTTTGGAAACCACTCCTTGGAATTCTACAGGTAGCGTTGTGTTTCCGTCTTCTCCCTCACAATATTCTCCAACCTTATTCAATGGTACCGGCCTAGTGTTTAGATTAGGCCTGTCCAACTCCCTGATTCCTTCTTGTAGTTTCAAGGTGGGGTTTTTTACTCCAAATTTTTCCAGGCATTTTCCTACTGTGGTCCACATGTTTGGCCTTAGCTTTAGGAGTTCTGCTAACGTGATTAAGCATGCCATCGGGGTGGCTAACAGCTCAATCAATCCTTGTGAGTCCATCACCTTGTTAGAAGAAAATCTTTGAGATGGAATTGCCCTCACTTCCGACTTAGTTTCGTATTCTCCTAGGTAAGAGGGTAAAGTTCTCAAAGAGTCTGGTTGGCTGTGTCCCAAACTAATAGATCCTTGGTCTCCCCCTTGTGAATGCACCTCAAAGTTTATTTGTGATCTTGCCTCAAATTCTTCAATAGGAGGTAGGATCACATTCTTTCCTTTTCTCGTGCTATTCATGTGGTCATTCATTCAGGACGGACCCCGTCACTTGCCCCTTCGGTGGTATTGGGCACTATGATAGGCTCTCCTCTGGACTCATATTCATTAGTGAGTCTTTCCTTTGTTTCCTCATGTTTCTCTATTGTTGGTTGGATAGGGGTTGGAACTAGCACATCATGGCAATTTGCCGGTTTTCCCAACGAGTCTTCCATCAATGATTGAGCCATCTCGATCATCTTTTTACACATATCCAACCTTTGTTTTTCTATTTCTGCATATGGATATGTCATCCATCTTTGCTCCTGGGTCTGGTTTTTTTTAAGCCGAGCTTCATAAGCTCTTAGAAGCGCATCCAACTGCTCGTTTACTTTGTCTGCTAGCACAGATCCTCCTGATCCTGCACTTTTGGGCTCAACTATTTCCTTTGGTGCTATGGCTGCTGTGGTGTGTGAGCTTAGGCTGGCTAGATCTTCTAACCGCTCCAACCTGTTCTTTGTATGTTTCAACTCATCGAATAGGGCGGTCTGCTCTCGTTTTTTCCTGGCTTTCCTACGCGCCTTTCTTGCCTTCCAAGTGCTTCTCGGATTTTTCGTTTCTAAACTTTGGGCATCCGTCTTTGGTTCTTCTATTATGGGTTCATTCATCCTTCTTTGGGCTTGGGCCCGTGTCACCGCCTGAACAGGTATGACTGTTTCACTTTCTGATACTCCACTGGAAGGTATTGTTTCCAACAGGTTCAAGGTGGTTTTTGCTCCTTTACTCGGGTTTTTAGGGCAATCGGGAATCAAATGAGTAATTCCACATTCTGGGCAATACGCATTGACTCTAATGATTTCATCATACGGACACTCTCTCGGCCAATGGTCTCCGCCACACTTGTACCAGGGGACCTTGGGTTTTTGAGGTGCTCCTTGAGCTCCCCGTTGCTGGTAAGTCTGTCTCTGTCCGCCCATGCCTCCATTGGCTATGAACAACAATGTTCGTTCATCTAAGTTATATCTTCCTTCTCCTGCGGCCTGTATAGCAGTTGGAGGTCCTTGATTCCCCATCATGCTCCATGGATCTGATGTCAAGGGTTCCTCCGGTGGATAATAGATAGGGTTTTCCGCATATCCATTGGGATCCTCATAGTATGCATGCATAGGCACCAAAGCCTTTTCTTCTGGTTCAGTTACCGTTGGGGTGTATCTTACACCAACTCGTCGTAATCCTGGTAGGGGTGGTTGTTGCCCCAACACCGGTTGTGGTCTCTCTACACCTACAGGTCTTGGCAAGTTGCCTGCTTGATATCTAGGCATAGGTGGAACTTGAGGGGAAGCTACAGGAGCTTGGGGAGCATAAGGTCTCTCCCTCACATATCCCTTGTTATAGTAACATTCCTCGGTCCCATGGTTTGTCCATTTTTGTTCAATAGCACACCACTTGGGCGGTTTAGCCTGGGGTTTGGCGTACAAGTTGATCTTTTTTAGCACTTCATCTACAAGATGTTCTTGGTTTACCGCTATTTCTCCTTTCAGTGTTGTTTTGGAGGACTTGCTCCCACTTTGCTGTGAAGATGAATCGTCATCAAGGTCCTTGACTCCCCTTCTTTGTAAACCGCACAATTGTCCACAAGGTACAAGGCTTCCTTGGTCAACTCATTCAACGTAGTGCTCCTCTTCATATGTAAGTCTTTTTGGAGATCTGCATTCCTTAGTCCTTGGATGAATATCAGCATAAGTCTGGATTGAGTTGGCAATTCTTCAACAGGACAAAACTTAACATATCTCTTTAGTCTTAGGGCTGCCTTCCGTACAGATTCTCCATCTTTTTGTTTGAATTTATGGATTTATGAGACGGTATTATGAGCTATTCCCCTTTGAGAGAATTCCTCAATAAACTCGTCAAACACTTCCTCCATCGACTCAAAGTCTCTACGCTCTACAGAGTCAAACCAAGTTGCAGCATCATCCTCTAGGGTTAGTCCAAACCTTACGAATTGGGTAGGAAAGTCTAACACCTCTTCAGCTTTAATCACACGTAAAAAGGCTGCTACATGATCTCTTGGGTCTCTGTTTCCTGTGTATTTCCTGTTTACCCATTTTTGCACTTGAGAAGGTCTAATTCTGCGATGGTCTACAAACCTCATCATGGGATCACCCCTTCCAATTCTATACCCCACCTCAGGCCTTCTGTAATAGGCTGGCTCCTCGCCCAACGGTGCTCCTAAGCCATAATTTCTAAAGGTTCTCGTCGGAGGTGGTCCTTCTCTTCGAACTCGTTCCATGGGTGGTCCTCCAAGTTCGGTCGACCCTTGTGTCTTTGGCTTACTCTCTGTTTGATACCTTGAATAGTGTGGTGGTTCTTGCAAATCCCTGAGCCCTCGAGCCGTTGGATAACCCTCTCGGTTTCTGTCTGGTTCCATTGTCGCACTTTGTCTAAGCCATGCCTGCAATGATGGCTGGTTTATTGGTTGGTCTTGGTTGTTGAATGCTCGCGGTCTGGGGGAACGTGATGTAGCGTCATACTCATCTGAGAATGGATTCGTTGACTTGCTTGGGGTGTGGACGACTCTCGGCATTTCCTCAGGGGCATATGCTGATGCTCCTGGACCTGTTGCTCTTTCTACTTCCTCTGGGAGAATACGTTGGTATTCTCGCCCATATCTATCAACAAAAACTATGCCCTTCCCCGTAGCAGTTTCATAAGACAATAAGTAAAGAACTTTGTCTTTGCTTAGTTCGTCTACATATGGTTCTTTACTGCGAAAGTAAGAGACAATACCCTCGCTCTCGTGTTTGTAGATTCCCACATTCTCGTTATAAGTTGGAACCCTGATTGTTTTCTTATCGTACATGAAAATAGCTCCATGCCGATCAATGTTTGGTGGAGGCTCTTGAGTTTCTGAAATCATTTTCCCTTTAGCCACGTTGTCTCCATATCTGTTGTAATCTTCAGGGTTGCTAACTATTAAATAGTGGTTTCCCTTTTCTTCTCAGAATCTATCTCCATCATCATACACGTGGATTATCTCCAATATTTGTGCTGGCCTCTCTTCAATACGAATGCACTTGCGACCTCGACAGTCAGAATAGACTAGGGCTCCTCTTGAGTTTGTTCCCTCCAAGAAGATCACAGTAAGCCTGGAATCATTCGAAGGATTTTGGGAGGTACTTCCTCCTCGCATAGGTCCCTCATAGGCGAAACTTCCTTGCTGTTGGCTCCCCATCATGAAGAAAATTTTTTTGACGAAGTGTCAGTATCACTACCTTCCTCAATAATTGGTGCTAGCGGATCTAACCTTGCATGAGTTACACTCTCTTTAGTGGACACTACGCTAACTTGGTCACCTGCCACTTTCCGGTCTCTAACAATGTATCTTCCTGATCTTAAATTCATCAAACTTATCAATGCAACTTATCACAAGTTCAACCACTAACCTGGCAATGGATCAGTTTCTGCATAACGTCTTGCTTTGTTGCTGAATATACCTGTACACAAGAGTTTTAATTTCGGCAATTAGATCAAGGCATTTATCTACTGGAGGTGATCTTAGTAATGATTGGTATAACTGGAGAGTTAATCTCAACCACTACTGTATTCTATACACTGTTGATGTTCCTGATTAGGTTGCTAATCTGAAACAGTACCCTTCCTTGATGTTGGCCAATTTACGTGAAAAATCTTGAATTCAGTATTTGCTTTGTCAAATGGGCAATCACGGTCCAATTTTACCTCTGAAAGAAGTTCTAGAGCCCTTAAGCCAAATAGAACCTCACTTTCTAGGCCAAGTCAAATTTTCTCTCCAGAATGCCCCAATAGACATCCTACGCGTAGGATGTCTCATGCTACATTTAGCCTGGATTTCTGCAGTGTATTTTCCCCTTGTTGTGCTGAGCTTACAGCTGTTTTTACTTTTTGATTTGGACTTCTAGAAGCTGGTCAATGAGTCAGAAATGTGTTCCGACGGCCTGATGATGGTGTTGATCAGTCTAATCAACTCCAAATTGGACCAAAATTGACTAGCAGGATTGCCTTAGGCTATATAACCCCTTACAGTGCTCAAAGTCCAATTATGGCTTCACTTTCTTGCATTAGACATACTATGCGTAGAATGTCCTTTTCTTCAAAATGGCTTTAAACTCAAGACTTCAACTCTTATTGAGCTGCTGATCATCTTGGTATACTCAGATTTCAGTTTGCAGTCCTAAATCACTCAGTAGACATCCTACGTGTAGAATGTCTTTTTGGCATGCTTGACCCCAGATTTGTTCCATAGCTTCCCCCTGATGTCAGTATCCCAGTGGTATGCTTAGATCTCAGTTTGGATGTCAAAAGTCTCAAACTTTTGATGTTTTTCTTCTTTCAGTCAAAAGTGCTAAAGTCCACTTTGAACCCAATTTTCTTACCCGAATGAGGTGAAGACCCTTTCAGTCACTCGATATATCATGCAAGGCACACTCATGCAGCCATCTTAAGGTTTTGGTTTCAAGTTGATGCTTTTGCACTAATTGAGTAGAATGTCTAGCAATTTTAGTCTATCTGGCCTTATCCTGTCAAGAGATGGCCAAATTTCCCCTTTGCAGTTGAAATTAGGGTAAACCCTACCTTCAAAACACACTGGTCACCTCAAAATTCCAAAATTCCTCCCAGATTGGCCTGTAGACATACTACGTGTAGGATGTCTCCTGGCTAAAATTAAATTTTTTCCTGACAAGAATGCTATTGATGCTCTTTAGGCCTATCAGAAACACTCACAGTATTCTTTGGACTTCGATTAGGCTTTGAACCACACTTTTGCATCTTTTTGCGTCTTTTACAAACTTGTAATGATTCTACCAAGCAAGTATACATGCATGAAATGCTCTAGATCTGAATCATGATGTTCTACTTACTCTACTCCTACCTGCCATGAAGAAATGGTGATAATTGGTGTTTTTGGGTGCCTTTTGGCCTCTCCGAACTCTCAAGCTCTCTTCACACCGCTTCTCCCACTCCCTGTTCCTACTCTAGAACTCGACTACTAACTAAAAAACTTCCTAAGTGTACCTCCTCTACCTCAGTCGAAGGATCTAGGCCAGACACACGCTTCCTAAACTCCCTCTAAGACCTAGAGAGTCCTCCACCCTCTGATCCTATCTAAATGTAAAGCGAGACTCTTGGCAAGCCAAAAATCCCAATCCTCAAGGATTAGTCTCGGTCACCTACCTAAGGTTTTCGTCCCTGGCAGTGGCGCCAATGTTGGACGGATACACCGCGACGGACGTCAGCATAGCGAGCACTCACCTAACAAGTAATGTCAGCTAAGGACGAAGCTCGACCCGCAGGCGCGTGGAAGCAAGCATAAGGTGTCAACTTACACTCGACCGACTCCCAACTAGTTCCTACAGAGGCCCCTACCAATTGTCTAAGTCAGAGTCTTCAAGAGAACAAAAGAGGATGCTTCCTACAACGCTTGCTAGAGCCGAACACCTATCAAACACTTCGGAAACACCACAGAACTTGAAGGAGACCCTACGAATACCTATAGGCCACTCTCCCTAAGGTCTGTGAACCAAAGTCACGACCCAAAACACCCGGTGCAGAAACACGTAGGATGTCTGGCCGAAATTTGCAGGTCTTCATTTCCAAAATCTGAAGTGCCTAATGTGTGGTTCTACTCAATGTGAACGTGTGGATATGCTGTAATGAAAAATCGGACAACGTATGCTCACCCAAACAACCGATGAAGCTTGTAGAAGAAGCTCTCGAAGCCGGACCGTATGCGCGCAATGTTGGTATCGGCTCATAGCTCTAGTCGGGGGCAACACGCTGCACTTCTTCGCACTTGATTCCGACCACCGTAGCACACGTAGCATCAAGACAAAGCTCACACTCTCTCTCACATACACAGTACGCTCACTCACAAACTTAAACTTGTTTAAAATGACAAAAGGTCCTTCATTAAGGTCAAAAAGTGATATATATACCTTACAACTTCTCAAACCCTAAAGTTCCAAAATCATCCATCTACTCCTTCTAACTATCAAAACTGGGATACAATCTGGAAACTTCTGTAAGTCCAAATATTTACAAGATGAAAAACCGGGTTTTCCTCAATGAATGACTAATTACAAAAAATAATAATCCGTCGAGTAGTTAGATACCGTGGGGTGTGTCCAGCTTCTAACACCAGCTTACTATTGTAGCGCAAAACCAAGCCATGCTTCTTGATACCCTTACTTTTGACCTTTTCATTTATCTTTGCCAAAGCCCTATCTTGCATCTGCCCATAATGTTCCAATGCACTCATCCTATCTAGCTGAACCTCTTGTAGCTGTAAGAGCCTCTCTTCGAATGCATCACTAGGCGTCCCAAGAAACTTCTCTAACATCTTGACCGCAGGAAACTCTACCTCTAGAGGCAATAGTGCTTCCTTTCCATACACCAAATGAAATGGAGTGAACCCTGTACCTGTCTTCACCGAAGTACGGTAAGCCCATAATGCACTAGGCAATTCCAAATCCCAATTCTTTCCTTGGTGCTCTGTCACTTTCGAAAGAATCTGTACCAACTCACCATTGAATCTTTCATTTAAGTCATTACACTGCGGGTAATAAGGAGTGGTATGCTGGTGCCTAATCTTCATCTTTGCGCATAAAAAATCTAGCAGTTTAGCTCTAAATGCTGGCCCCTTATCTAAAAGAAGCTCCAGTGGCACCCCAAACTTGCAACATATTTCATCATACACAAATTTTTCCACATCCTTTGCAGTGATCTGTTTTACTGCTATAGCCTCTGCCCATCTAGAGAGATAGTCCATTGCAGTCAAAATATAGCTTTTGCCCCTGCTTGTGATAGGTAACGGGCCTATTGCATCAATCCCCCACTTTCAAAACACATCAAACGCCATAATGGTTTTTCGTAGCTCTGGCTTCAACACTCTCTTCCCAAATGCTTGACACCTATTGCAAGACCTACACCAATGATGAACATCCTTGTGCAAACTAGGCCATACATACCCCTCTTGCAAGATCTTATGCAAGGTGATCTTTAGAGCAAAATAGCTACCACATGCGCCTTCATGATTCTCTTCCAACACTTTGTAAAGCTCCTCCCGCCAAGGTACACGTATAGACACGAGATCAGCCCCTTTCATGTACAAGACATCACCGATCAATTTTTACCTGGATGCTCTACGCAAAAAACCATACTTCTTAGACTTCTTAATCTCCTTTCGAATGATTCCTATTAGCAAAAACTCCTGTTCTTGAGCCAAACTTTCCCGGCCATGATAAAGAGGTAAAGTGGTCCTCAACACAAATAGCTCCCCAATCATGCTTTGAGCTGCTTCATGTGCCTCTCCATTTAGAGCACGTTCAATGTGTCTAATTCTCCATGCTTCGAACTTTTTTAACAGGCCTTTAATTCTGAAGCACATTTCCTTCAATGAGGTGTTCTGGATCTTCCACACACCCAGCACTTGCTTCACCACTAACAATGCATCACCTTTTATGCTCAACCTTCGAACCCCATGCTTCAAACAAATGTGTAATCCGGCTTCCAGAGTAGCATATTCAGCCTCATTGTCACTATGAGCATCCAATTTGAGCCCTCTCTTGCATACTAGCTTCCCCTCTGGATCATAAAGTGCTATACCCCCTGAAGCTGCATCATGGCTCTTTCTATATGAACCATCAAAGAACAACACATGTGCATTGATGATCTGTGGCACTTCTTCAACTACCTTTCTCACCACCTCTTCCTTAACAATAAGGGGATTCTCCTTGTAGGTCAACAAATCAGCTATGGTAGCCCTTGTACTATCTTCCACTAGAAAAGAGAACTCAAACTCTTGAAGCTCAATTACCGATTTCTTCACCACATTTGACATGTTATTACCATTAATTAACTGTGGAAAAAAGGCATAACTCGTCAAGAAAACAAAAGGCCTTGGTAGCAAGTAATGGCGAAATCGTCAACAAGCAAATATTACACTGGCCATCACTAGCTCTACTTGTGAGAACTTTCTCTCCGCTACCAACTTCACTCGGCTTGCACAATACACTCGCCTCATATAATGGCTGCCCTTCCCCTTTTGCAATGGCATGGCTCCAATGGCATCATCCCCTACTAATGGATTTACATAAAACACTTTCTCCCAATCAGGAGCCTGCTTGGCTGACAACCCCCCTAACACCTCTTTCACCTCTTGAAACACTTCTTCACACTTGTCATCCCATTGCAATGGATCATGCTTTGCCACTTGCTGTAATGGATAAAGAAGCTGTGAAGACAATGGAATAAACCGTGCCATGTACTTTACTTTGTGTATAAAATTTGCCAATTGCTTCGTACTCGTAGGTGATGGAAGAAGAATAATAGACTTAACCTTATCAGGATCAGCCTCAATGCCATTTTCTGATACCATATGGCCCAATAACTTCACCCTTGGCTGTGCTAGATGACATTTCTTTGGATTTAGTTGTCCTCCACATTCATCATATCGAGCCAATACCATCTGCAGCTTCTCGTGGTGTTCAGCCCTACTGCTATAAACACAGAAGTCATCCATAAAAGCTTTAACACAACTACCAATGAATGGTCCCAACACCCAATTTGCTCTCTCTTGATAGAAGGAAGGTCCATTTGACAACCGAAATGGAAATACTGTGTAGCAATAGCAGCCCCATGGCGTAATAAAAGTGGTCTTTGTACGGTCTTTAAGAGCAATCTTCAATTGAAAATAGCCTGAAAAACCATCACACACACTGTACCTCTCATAACCTGCCACTGAATCCAAGATCTGATCGATGAATGGAAGAGGATATGGGTTCTTCTTAGTGGCTGCGTTTAAGGGTTTAAAATCTACACAAATTCTCCACTTCCCATCCTTCTTTGGACTGACTACAGCTGGACTCACCCATTCTGTGGTCTCCACAGGGACTATGAACCTTGCCTTCAACAACTTGTCCATTTCTTCTCGCAAGTCTTCCATTTGCTCTTGACCCATCCTTCTTAGCCTTTGCCGCACTGGCTTAGTACCTTCTTTCAGCTCTATATGTATCTCTTCGCCCTTGAACCCTCTGATCTCTTCATATGAAGTAATGAACAAATTAGGAAAACTAGCCAACATGTGCAAATATATATCCTTCTCCATAGCTGAGAGGTCTCCACTGATCATTTGTGTCATCAATTCCTGCTTCTTTGACAACTCAACCTTGGTTTGCATCAGCCCTTCAATCACTTCATAAGGCCCTTCACTTTCATCTTCAACCTCATTCGCAAATGCAACTAAACCAAACTCTTGGATTTCTTTGTCCATCAAAAGAAATGCAACATCAGCATCCTCATCACTGTTGGTAGTGCTATCACTATCCTCATCTATCACCCTGGAAGAGTCTTCATCACTAGACTCATCCTCATCTTCATAAAGCTCCTCTAATCATTTCCTTGTGTCCATATTATAAAGCTTCTTGGTACATGTCTTTCCATAGAGGCTAATCGTACCATGTCGCCAATCTTGAACAGCTCCCACTAGTATAATAGGATATGCTCCCAACCCTGCTGGCATCACATGAAAATCAACCATTGCCTTTGCATCATATGCTCCACTTCTAAGCTCTTTACAACACCCAAGCATTTTACTTTTTGATGGTTTGCCAATTTGATCCGAAAACTTGACACCCCAGCCACTGTGAGACCCATCTTCTTAACGCATGAGTGTGTTATGACGCATATTTGGGCTCCACCATCCACATAACCTTGTCCCAAATTTTTCCTTTTATGCCACACATCTACTATTGGAAAAATGTATGGTAGCTCATCCATAGCCAACACCTTTACTGAACCTCTCTCTGACTCTTTCTTCATTGGGTTAACCATCCTCTTCCATTGCCGCTTTAGCTTAGGCACCATCTCTATAAGCTGCCCAAAAGTAACATCTGCCTTCCTGCTCGCCAGATCCTCCTTCAAGTCATAGCTTAATTGCCCATCCCCTAGTGGAAAATCTGAAACATGAAACTTTAGACGAGCTCTCCTTTTCCTCTTGGCCTTGACATCCTCGCCTTCATGGCTCTTTCCTTTCTTCTTACTAGGACCTGGGGCACTTCTTCCTTCCTTATCCTTTCTGGTCCTCTTCCCAACAGGCATCACTAATGTATCCTCTAGCTTTGATGCCTTCTCCAAGGTGACTACACTTAGCACTTTTGTCTTTCCCTTTTCCTCTTGGGTTAATCCACTGGTTCCTTCATCTCCCTTAATTTCGACGCCATAATCATTTGACCTAGTTAACACCTGTCTTGGCAATGAATACATGTCTCCCCCCATCCTTGGTGGCTTATCACATCGCGGGCTAATGTGACCCAACTCTCCACAATTGTAACATGTGGGCGTCTGCCTCCAAAACCTACCATTGCTTTGTCCAACACCATTCCTAGGTCTTTCTTCACCTCCTGGATGATTTGCATACCTCCCTCGACCTTGATTATTTCCCACTTGACCTAGCATGTTTAGGCTGAGATTCTTCATTAAATCTACCACTTGCCTCATGTCTTGCCTTAGCCCATCATCTTGCACTGTTGTAGTGACCACTGCTGGCATAACCTGAGGAGTAACAGAAACCACTGGTTCATGATGAACCGTTGGCATGCGACCTTGTAAAGAATCCATAGGCTGAAATTCAGACCTCATGGGCAAAGACTCCACCCCTAACTGGCTCATTTTCCTCAACTTCCACTCTTTGTTCCTTGCTACCTCTAGTGCATCTTCATATGCCCTAGTTTTTGACGTGAGCAAAGCGAACCCCGAAACCCGACGGCCTCTAAAACACCGAGGACCAAATGGCGTGCCTCGAGCCTGTCATGGTAAAGCAAACAAGGGGCACCACCTAGCTTCAGCGGCTAGGACGCAAACAACACACCACCATAACAAAGTTTTCATCCAAGAGAGATGGATGCTTGGGAGTAATGATGAAAAGGAAAGGGAATGAGATCAAGTGAGAGAGAGAGAGAGAGAGTGAGGGAGGGGGTATAGCGGCTTAGTACTTAGGCATCACAAAAGGATGGCGAATCCGCACACCCTTCACATATACACAAGCTCACTCCAAAACACAAGACTAGGTGGCGATTCTGCACACCTCACATGGGCAACACATTGCAAGAAAACATACTCACAAAACCTCAAGCTTTATTTAGAGAATTAGGCAATGAAATGGGGAGCATAGGGTAGGGGAATGAGAAGGGAGAGAGTGGTAGAGCACATGGAGGATAGGTGGGAGTTGATGGCGAAGACTCGCATGAGGATTATGGCCATCATCCGTCATTTAGTTGCCCTTCATCTTCCATAGCCAAGGGTGTAGAGGTCATGCTCAAGACAAGCATGGTGATTGCGGTGATGGTGATGGTGTGGGTGTGTGTGTGTGCACTAGGCACACACAGTGCATAGTGTGTTCTTTGGTGATGTTGTGTGTGTACTTAGTGTGATGGTGACCCCTCTTTATATAGGGGAGGAGGGGGGAGAAATTCTAGAATTTAGAAATGAAGAAATCATTATCTACATAGGCCATGTGACTGTGGGCCCCACTTGTCTGGCTGTGTGTATATGTACCAGAACAGCAGTCTCATGAGAGAGAGACTAAGAGAGAGAGATGGGTTGATGAAAAAAAGTGAGAGGTGACATGGAGAATAAAGCAATTACAAGAGGGGAGAGAGGGGAGTGTGTTCAGAGGTGAATCTGTGTGCAGATGTGTGTGAACACAAGAAAAATCAGGTGACCACCGGGTGGGGATGGGTCTGTGGGCACCTTTTTCAGTGAAACTGAGTGTGTGTGAGTGTGGGGGAGGTTATTTAGCTACAAGACAAGAGACATGGCGCCCTTTAGAGAGAGAGGGGGATATTTGGGTCATGGGATATGATAGGAGAGAGAAAGAGGGGGTGGGGTATACTATTTTGGAGGATAGGGTAAGTTGCATGTGAGTTAGGGTGCATTATTGGTGAGTTATAATGCATTATTGGTGAGAGGTGGGGTAGCTTGAGGGGAGAGAGAAAGGAGAAAGGACAAGGGGAAGAGAGAGGGGGTTGACCTTTTGAGTGGAGGAGAGGAAAAGGGACACCCGGCGGGGCAACAGTGAAGAAAAAGGAGGCAAGGTGGGGATGGGCTACCCCGCAGGCATGAGGTGGCCTATTTTACCTTTGTTATATATTTACATAATCATACTTTATTTTTTTTTCTTACTTTTTCCAATGCCTTTTATCACTTCCTCCATAAGAGGGGGTTTTCATGGGGTGGGGACGAGAGAAGAGGGGTATAGGAGCTTGGCTTGTGAAAAGCCTACATCATTAGCCCTCCCCTTTTGGCTAGAGGCATTCATGTCTCTAGCTCATTTGTTTGATCATTATCGTCGGAGGTGGCGGCTGATGGTGTGTCCTCATCTAGAATGTCAATTGGTGGAGCCTGGTCAAATCGAAGAAAATAAGGTTTAAGTCGCCAACCATTTACCCTGGTTTTATGAAGTTTTCCATCAGCCTCCATAAGTTGGTAGCTTCCATTGGCATACTTTTTCCTGACGATGAAAGGACCTTCCCAACGGAGTAGGAGTTTCTTATCCTTGCACGTGTCGAAGCAATTGTTGTAGCGGAGCACCAACATTCCTTTCTTCAATTCTTTTTTTCGGAGATGCTCGTTAAAGTTAAGCCGTCTATGCTCTGCTTGTGCTGCATAATAATTTATTGCTTCTTCTCGGTCCAGGTGCAGTCTTTCCAAGTTGATGATGTGATCTCTCAAATGCATGTTGGGTTGTTGAAGCTGGCTTGCCATTACTCTGAGACTTTGTAGTTGCACTTCAATGGGCAAGATTGCTTCCTTACCAAATACTAGATGATACGGTGTGAATCCCAAGGATGTACGAAATGAAGTTCTGTAGGCCCATAAAGCTGGCAGTAGATACTTATCCCAGTCTCCAGGATGATTGTTTACCTGCTTGGCAAGAATTTTAGAAACCATTCCATTTACCTTTTCAACTAGGCCATTACATTGAGGGTAATATGGTGAAGAGTGCCTCCTTGTAATGCCCAGTTTCTACATTAATTCTCCTACCAAGTCTGCTCTGAAACCTGGCCCTCTATCAGAGATGATCTCTAAAGGTGTGCCAAACCTACAGCATATGTGCTCGTAGATAAATTTAGCTACCTCTACCGCTATGATTCTAGTGGTGGCTGTAGCCTCTGTCCATCTAGTCATGTAGTCGACCCCCATGATAATGTAGAATTTTCCTGAGTTGGCCCTAGGTAATGGCCCAATGGCATCGATACCCCATTTTTCAAATGGGCCATATGAGAGAATAGGTGTCTGTGGTTCAGGCATAAGTGACCTAGTGCCGGCCTTTTGACACAACTTACATGTTTTGCACTAGTGGTGTACATCACGGTTGAGGCTAGGCCATATGAAGCCTGCCTGCAAGATTTTCCTACTTGTTATGTCTAGGGCAAAGTGACCACCACAAACCCCATCGTGACAGCTAGCAATTACTCCCGTGATTTCCTGAGAGAGAGGGACCTTCCTGAGTATTTGGTCCTTACCCTTACAGTACAAACCGTCATTGATGAGTCGATACCTTGTGGCCTTCCGCGTCAGCCATTGCTTCTGTCCCTTTGTTAAATCTGATGGGCATTCCCCTGTTTCCAAAAAATGCATGATGTCAGGCAAGGCATCACTTCCTTGAAATAGAGGGAGCTTTAGTTTTATTGCTCCAACCACCACTTCCTGTAGTCTTTCGCTTGCTAGGGCATCTGCTTCTTGGTTTTGAGCCCTTGGGATATGGTGTATTTGAACTTCTTCAAACTTACCCAACAAGGTTTTTACACCACTTAAGTGAGTCCTTAAACTATGATTCTTGCATGTCCATGCTCCATTTACTTGCCTTACCAGAAGTAGAGCATCCCCAAATACATTAAGGCGTTGTACACCTTGCGAGACGCACCATTGTAGACCCTTGGTTAGTGCTGCATACTCAGCTTCATTGTTAGAATGTGAATCTAACAATTGGCCCAACGAAAATACCTTTGTCCCTTTGTCATCAAAGACCACTATGCCTGCAGCTGCTTTGTCGGACGCTCGCTTGTAGGCTCCATCAAAGTAGAGAGAGTATGCTCCTTCTACCATCTGTGGTACTGGAGGTAATCGGACTTCTCCTTCCTTAGATTGCTTCTCCTTCCTTTCAAAGACTTGGTAGGTCATAAGTCCCCCCAAACTTGCCCTTGTCGTGCTTTCTACCTGTACCGTGTAGTCAAACTCTTGCAGACGAACTAGCCATTTAGTAATTCTAGCAGACACATCCATGTGTTGTACAACATAGGGAAATATTTCATCCGTGGTTAGAATCACAAATTGCTTAGGCAGCAAATATGACCTAAACTTTGTAGTTGCAAATCTAAGAGCTAGGACTAAGTGTTCCACATGGGTGAAACCTTTCTCTCCTTCTGTCATCATTTGACTAGAGAAGTAGATTGGCCTCATGAAAGATGTCGTCGTATCCTTTTGGAGTAGCACAGCCCCCAATGAGTCATCACCAACACTTGAGGTGACATAGAATTTTTCATCCCACTTAGGTGGTGAGATAGTTGGCAGAGTGGCTAAGACCTCCTTTACCTTGTTGTAGTGATGTTTGCTTTCCTCATCCCAAGTGAAAGTTGATCTTTGAGTGAGTTGTTGCAGTGGTAGAACAAGTTGTGATAGTAGATGTATGAATCTACTTAAGCACCTCACCTTCTGTAGAAAAGAGACCAGTTGACGTGCGGTCGTTGGTGAAGGTAGGGCTATGAGTGCGGACACCTTACTTGGGTCGGCGTTGATACCTTTTGCTGAAATTTCATGGCCTAGTAGAATGACTTTACTCTCCCCAATGTGGCATTTATCCACATTTAATTGCCCACCTAGGCTCTGCAACCTGGCCAAACCTTCAGTTACCTTTTCTAAATGTGAAATACGGGAGCTATATATACAAAAATCATCAATGAACACTCTTATGGATGTTCCAAAGAACGGTTGAAAAACATATGTGACATATCTTTGGAATGTGGCAGGTGCATTTGTGAGACCAAATGGCATAACCCTGTATGCAAAACAACCCCATGGCGTGATAAAAGTGGTTTTTATCTTCCAAGGCTATGCGTATTTGAAAGTATCCAGAATAACCATCAAAGACGGTATAGCATTTCATCCAAGAAAGGGAGAGGAAAGTGGTCTCTCTTTGTAGCTGCATTTAGTGGTTAGTAGTCAACACAGACCCTCCACTTACCATTCTTTTTAGGCGTCACCACTACGGGTGACACCCATTCTGAGTTTTCTACAGGATAGATGAATCCCGCCTCCATCAGTTTCCTTACCTCGGCCAAGAGTGCCTTTTCTTGTATGACCCCCAATCGTCGTAGCTTTTGCACAACTGGTTTTACCCCTTCCTTCAACTTAATATGATGTTCCACCACTGTAATGCCTGTGATTCTTTCATAGTTGTCAATGAACAGGTTAGGAAATCCCATCAACATTTGCAAAAGACTATCTTTCTCCTCAAGTTTTAATTCCGTAGACAACATACCCTTCAACCTACTTCCTCCTAGGCCAGGTGATTTGCTCTCCTCTTCATTGGGTTGCCCTTTTGGTGATGGATCACCAGTTGTGCTTACCCTTTGTGGATCCTTCATAATGATACCCACCACATCAATGGAACTGTCACTTTCGTCGGTGGATGTGGTCTCCTCCTCAGAACCGGAAGATTCGCTAGTGGTTTCATCTGCCGATGTTTCCAGGTTCATTTGCTTCTGCTTGCCAATCCTCATGTCGTAGTAGATTGTCCCCCCTTTCTTACCGGTCATGCGTAGAAGGCCAGTACCCCAGTCCTGTTTTGCCTTCATGTCCATCAACCATGGCCTTCCCAAAATTAGTGGATAGCCCTCCCCCTTAGTAGGCATTACAAAAACATCTACCTCTACCTCAGTGTTGAAAGCTTTGATTTTCACGGCACTTACCACACCCACACACTTTACTTTTGCGTTGTTTGCCATCTTTGCCTTGCATGGAGAAGGCCTGTCAACCTCGAGCTCTAATCGAAGCATCATAGCTTCGCTCATTACACAGATTTGTGCACCTCCATCAATGTAGGTGTTTCCAACCCTCTTTCCTTTTATGTTTACGTCGACAATTGGAAGGATGTCATCCATGTTGCATCCCGAAATTGCTCCGGCTACCTTTGTTTTGGAGCGTCTTGTACTTACCATTTTAGACCATTGTCGCCTTACTTTTGGTGCAAGATGTAGCAGTTGTGGCCATGTAATCTTCGGTCCTTGCTCTGCCACATCCAATGTTAGATCATAGGGCTTAGAACTTTCCCCTAGCTGGAAGTCGGTGATGCCCAATTTCCGTCGTGGCCTGGATGGCCTCTTGCTAGTTTCTCCTCTCATGCTTGTCTCATCATCTGATTGTGTAGCTTTCTCCCTCCTAGCTCTTTTCATAGTCATGGCTTCAAGTGGTTCTAAAAAGGTTACCTTCTCCTTACCCTTGTCCCTCTCCTTTGCTCTGGGTGGATCCACTACTATGGCTTTTCCTTTCTCTTCTAGCCTTATGATGTTTATAGGGCGATCAGGTGGTGAGGCTGGTGGAAGAGGTGGGATGGATGCTTGTAGTGGTGTCTGGGGTGGACGTAGAATTTGCGTTGGTGGGGGTGGTGCTCGGGGTGGGGGTGTTCTTTCTCTAGGGGGTGACAATTGGTTCCTCCTACCTCCTCTATTATAATTTTGTCGTGGTTTGGGACAGTAGTACATACCGTGACCGTCTTCTCCGCAGTTATAGCAATGATACTCCCTGTTTTGTCGTCGTGCTCTTCCAAGGTCTTGATCTCTTTCTTGACTCCTCCGTTGTTGTATTAAGTGGACAGACAAATTTTGCAGTTGGTCAGTAATATTGGCCAACATATCTTGTTGGTCATCTCTTACCCCAAGAGCCGGTGGTGGTGGTAGAATGGTGGTTGTCGTAGTTGCTGGTCGATGCGATGTTCCTGATTCTGTTGACTCGGTTTCTTTGGCTTTCGTTCGCAGCTTCTTGTCTTTAAGGCGAGCAATCTCAACGCCTAACTCGTACGTAGCCGGGAATCTACCTTTCACCTTCTCCTTGAGAAGCGGCCATAAGCCATGCGTGAACCGATCTTTTTTTAGGAAATCGGGTGCAACTTCCCCCCTAGCCAGTGACTCAACCCACCGTTCCCACAAATCCACAAATTTGGACTCATAGGTGGCATATTCTAAAAGACCCTCCTGCTTCAAGTCTCTCAACTTGTCCCACAACTTTTCTGAAGTGGTACCTCCCCCAAAGCACCTCTTAAAAGCGGTTTTTAAGGGTTCCCAGTCATCCTTGGTTTCTTGTGGAAGTGCATTGTACCATGATCTAGCTTCTATCTGCATGAGATGCTTAAAGATTCTAACCCGGGATTCATCCGTATCTTTGTTGCTCACTACACATGCTACTTCAAAGTCATCTAGGAAGTCTGTTACCAAATCCTCCCCTTTCTTTCCTTTAAATGTTGGAAATGCTACACTTGCCATGATTACTGAGAGAGAGCTAGAAAGACACACTGCTTACTTGCAAAAGTTTTTTTCTTCTTTACAAGGAGGCGTGTATACCCTCTTATACTAGGACATAGATTAAAACTTCAAACGGTACATTGCCTTGTACCAAAGGTAAGACAAATGGTTGATCTGATGCCAGAACCTCCAAAAACCGCTCCCCACTCGGCATGGTGTCAATGACGTGCTGGTAGTGAGCATTCAAATCCAGTATTACCTTGATTGAGCGTACACGTGTTGGTATGTGTGATCTGTCTTGAGGTAGGTTGTACTGATTCATGTGAAGCTTAGAGGTACTTAGTCACTGTCCAAGCTTGTGGGAGAGGGTGGTGTTCTTTCCTGAAACAGACTCAGTAGATCCCTAGTTTCTCTAGTGAGAGTGTGATCCAATGCTTCCGTTATCTGTGCTGCAGCATCAGGTGCGACTTGAAAACTGACTGTGATAATTACCTCGGTGACTTGAGTTACACTATTCTCAAAGTAGAATAGTGTTGATTCTCTATTGTGTAGAGCTCTTTCCATTTTGTTGTTGTGGGTTGGTTGTAGGTTGCGGACATGGTTTCGACCTTCTCCTTCTTCTTCTTGGCACTTGGCCTATGTATATCCACTGGGTTTGGCGTGTTGGTTGACTCTCACATTGCAAATCGATTACTGTTACGCCTGGCACTCGAGCTTTGATGGAGATGCGGAGTTCGTCTAGTTGTGCTTGGAGCTCTTCTTCTGTCGTCCAAGTAGCAAATCCTGCTAGCCATTCATCCATTCACAATAGGTTAAGGGTTTCAGTCTTGTAAACTGAAGGGTTTCATGAAAAGATCCTCATTGGGGGCACCAAATGACGTGAGCAAAGCGAACCCCGAACCCGGACGGCCTCTAAAACACCGGGGACCGAATGGCGTGCCTCGAGCCTGTCATGGTAAAGCAAACAAGGGGCACCACCTAGCTTCAGCGGCTAGGACGCAAAGAACACACCACCATAACAAAGTTTTCATCCAAGAGAGATGGATGCTTGGGAGTAATGATGAAAAGAAAAGGGAATGAGATCAAGTGAGAGAGAGAGAGAGAGAGAGAGTGAGGGAGGGGGTATAGCGGCTTAGTACTTAGGCATCACAAAAGGATGGCGAATCCGCACACCCTTCACATATACACAAGCTCACTCCAAAACACAAGACTAGTTGGCGATTCCGCACACCTCACATGGGCAACACATTGCAAGAAAACATACTCACAAAACCTCAAGCTTTATTTAAAGAATTAGGCGATGAAATGGGGAGCATAGGGTAGGGGAATGAGAAGGGAGAGAGTGGTAGAGCACATGGCGGATAGGTGGGAGTTGATGGCGAAGACTCGCACGAGGATTATGGCCATCATCCGTCATTTAGTTGCCCTCCATCTTCCATAACCAAGGGTGTAGAGGTCATGCTCAAGACAAGCATGGTGATTGCGGTGATGGTGTTGGTGTGGGTGTGTGTGTGTGAACTAGGCACACACAGTGCATAGTGTGTTCTTTGGTGATGTTGTGTGTGTACTTAGTGTGATGGTGACCCCTCTTTATATAGGGGATGAGGGGGGATAAATTCTAGAATTTAGAAATGAAGAAATCATTATCTACATAGGCCATGTGACTATGGGCCCCACTTGTCTGGCTGTGTGTATATGTGCCAGAACAGCAGTATCATGAGAGAGAGATGGGTTGATGAAAAAAAGTGAGGTGACATGGAGAATAAAGTAATTACAAGAGGGGAGAGAGGGGAGTGTGTTCAGAGGTGAATCTGTTTGCAGATGTGTGTGAACACAAGAAAAATCAGGTAACCACCTGGTGGGGATGGGTCTGTGGGCACCTTTTTCAGTGAAACTGAGTGTGTGTGAGTGTGGGGGAGGTTATTTAGCTACAAGACAAGAGACATGGCGCCCTTTAGAGAGAGAGGGGGGTATTTGGGTCATGGGATATGATAGGAGAGAGAAAGAGGGGGTGGGGTATACTATTTTGGAAGATAGGGTAAGTTGCATGTGAGTTAGGGTGCATTATTGGTGAGTTATAATGCATTATTGGTGAGAGGTGGGGTAGCTTGAGGGGAGAGAGAAAGGAGAAAGGAAAAGGGGAAGAGAGAGGGGGTTGACCTTTTGAGTGGAGGAGAGGAAAAGGGACACCCGGCAGGGCAATAGTGAAGAAAAAGGAGGCAAGGTGGGGATGGGCTACCCCGCAGGCATGAGGTGGCCCATTTTACCTTTCTTATATATTTACATAATCATACTTTATTTTTTTTTCTTACTTTTTCCAATGCCTTTTATCACTTCCTCCATAAGAGGGGGTTTTCATGGGGTGGGGACGAGAGAAGAGGGGTATGGGAGCTTGGCTTGTGAAAAGCCTCCATCAGCGTCTTTAGCTCCACTCTTCAACGTATATTCTCCCAAAGACCAGCCAAGAAGCTGTCCTTCATCATCATGTCAGGTGGAGGTACTTGTGGTGCTAACGCCTTGCACATCCGCTCCCATGCCAATGAAAACTTTCGTATGTAAGCATCTACCGGCTCACCTTTCTTTTGCACTAAAACCTGAACTTCTTGCCACACTTTGTCAGGATCTTCTATCTTTACAAATTCCACTTCCAATCCATGCCTTAGATTGTCCCAACTCAATCTTACGGGTGGATCCGCTGCACGCAACTCCTCTTCAAATGCTTTGGACCAAACTCGTCCATCACTCTTCAAACAAATTTGAATAAGACGTAATATCTGTGCTGGGTCATGGATCTGGTTGTTAATGCATGCAACCTCCATCTTTTCCAAAAAGTCTTCCACATATTTATTACTTCTTCCATGAAACTCCGGATAAGAGAACGCCATGGCTACCCAAGTTACAATGCTTTGAGAACCCCTTCGAACACACATCCAAGAACCAAAAAAATTTCACTACCCAATCCCCAGAAACTTCAATGGAGCTCAACTTTAGATAAGGATGAACACATGCACATCAAATGAGTTCTCATAGTTAATCATTGGAATTACAACAGGCAAAGGACATTCCAGTATCTCCCTTAATCTTCTTGGCCCGAACATAAAGACTATGCGCTGCTGGAAAAAAATCTTCCTGGACACATGAACATTTATCTCGATTCTTTGAGTTAAATGAAATGGAGTGAATTGAGGGCCATTTTGATCATCCATTAAAGCCAACCATGAAGCTCCCAAGAAGGCACACCTGACTTAACCTCTGATTTTGCCAAAACTTCAGTAGCATAACAACATAAATGGCTCAAAAGGCCAAAAGGCCAAAAAACCAGCCATCATAACTTGGGAAAATTTTTGCAGAGTTTCCCTAGAAATAGAGCAGTAGGAACCCAAAATATAGACTGTATATATATGCATAAACTGTCAACAATAGAACCCGAGCATCAAATAGGACTCACTAGTATATAGCCTATGGCAAGGTCACGAAAAGGGTGTTCCAGCTACCTGTATCACCGAAAGGATCTCCACATTTGAGAATCCCCCAGCTCAATAAAACCTCACGCTATCGAGCCTCACACGAAGGCTAATGCAGATCGCGTATAGTCAAGTCTCAGAAATGACTATCTTCTAGACCAAGTCTCAGAAATGGCTGGGACTGCCAAATAAAACCATATATGGCTCCACAAATGTGTACAATGGCAGTTTCCACAAGTAAAATACAATCCAACAGACAATGCGCTCAAACAGGCGCCAAGTGATGCATACCCACAATAGCTGCAAGGGACATCACTGCTAGTATATCACTGTACTCCAGCTACCTGTACCTGTACCTGTCCCTGTAACCTGTAACCTGTAACCTGTAATCTGCAACTTGTAATCCTGAATCTCGTTGCTTGAAGCTCGAAGCAGAAGGTGCCTGAAGAAGATCCTCCGTGGGGGCACCAAAAGAATGTGAACGGGATGAAAACACACACAGCGCCTCTATAACGACCCGACACACACTCTTGGGAAGATACACACACACACACACTATGGGGCACCACTCGTCTTACACAACCAGCCTGGCCGAGACAGGAAACACACAGACGGAGTGAGAAGAGAGAGATTTCCCACTTGCCCACTCAACACTCACACATACACACTCACACACACACTCTCAATTCAGCTCAAAGGAGGAAAATTGCTATTGTTTACACTCAATGAAGCTCAGCCCAACACCAATGGGGCAAATAGTTTACACAGTATTGAGGAAATACACCAGATACAACCACAAAGTTAAGCAAAGGCTTCACTCACCGGAGAAGAATACACAGAAAAACAGCAGAAAATTTGTGAGAAATTTGGAAAAATGGACAGCTCCATTGCGTGCGGAACGCCCAAAAACCCCAGTCTACAATGTCAAAGTGCTCAAATCCGACCTCGGATGAGCAGTTTAGGGCCAAAACATGCTCCAAAAATAGCAAAAATACACTTGCGGCTGTTCCTCCTCTCTTCTCCACGTTGGTTTTGGTCTTCTCTCTCTTTTTTCAGTTCCCACACTTAGCTTTATTAGTTGGGCACCCTTGGCCTTTTAGATGACCTCAAACGGACCCCGAACAGGCCAAAAACTGACCTCGCAGTGCATAGTTGTCACCTTTTTGCATCATCCGCACACCTGGCACTCATTTCTTTTCAATAATGCGTCTCGCAACCACATGAAGTGGCCCCAAAAATTGGTCCTAATGATGACCTTTCTGCATAACTCTCACAAGAAAACACCCACGTTGTGTCCGTCCTTATCCGCGTGCAAATATTGACCCACGTTGTGTTCGTCCTCATCGGCGTGCAAATATTGACGTCGTTCGCCCTCCTGACACCACTAGATGCCATCTGATGCACCTGCTTACCTCATGTCGTCGGCCCGCGGATAGCTTCCTTGAGAAGTTTTACGTGCTACCAACTCCTCCTTATTGTAGAAAAAACACATTGGTACTGATAATAGTGAAAATCGATGCACTATGTATACCCTATCCTACCTGTACACATGTGGGGCCCACGTAACCACCTGGCTCTGAAAAATGGGCAATTCTTTATTTGATGCACCATGCATGTGTATGTACATGCGCGCAATCCCTTGCTCCAAAAAACTCCTGACAACGCCGAAATCTTGAATAATCATCGAATAGCCTTATTAATATTTCGATTTAAAAAAATGCTTATATAAAGACAGTCGTCGGATTTGATTGAAACTAGCGAGCGACTGTAGTTGAGAGAGCAACAATAAGCTAGAGCTTATTGACGTATACTTTTAAATTGTTTAAATGTGTTCTAACTTATTTTTCTATGTTGTGCCAGACTTGTGTGGTGCAGTAGTTTTTCTCTCACCATAGAGTTGGCTTGCAGGTTAAATGCCACTTTGTGGCATGTAGCTATCCAGCTGACTCTAGAAGTGAGTAGAAGCTAGTTTCTTTTCTCGTGCTGTGTAGCCCCTTGGATCACTGTAGGGAAGGGTTTTACCACAGACTTAGATTCTCACTCGTGTGATGCAGTAGTATATCTCTCAGCACAGAGCTGAGATAGAATTTAGTGGTCAACTCGTGGAGTGTAGTAGGCATGATGCTACACCTCTCATTTCAGAGTGACCTATAGTTTTCTCAATTTTAGATCAGATCAAATTATCGTTTGTACCATGTAGAAACGCAGAGTTTTTCTCGTCAAACCGAGAGTGGAGATATGTATAGTCTATGTCCTCTTCATCTCGGTGTGATGCATGCATGATGCACTGTTTACTCTTGTGCTTCAAACTCCAAGGACACATCATTGTTCATCACTAGATGACTTGGTGTTGTCTTGGATGTAGATACATATGATATTTGGCATGTATCTAAAATTGTTTTGTTGTCCGCTGATGTTTATGTTATGAGTTCCACACACTTCATCAGGGATTAGATTAAGTCACATCATCGTTCTTACTACATAGAAATATGAGGTTTACATTTGTCTATCTAAGAGTGGAAAGATGCATACCTATGCCCTCTTTATCTTAGCATGGCATGCCTTGTCGTTGTACTTTCTAATCCATAGATATGCCAGTCATCAGTAGATGACTTGGCGTTGTCTTGGATGTAAATATATACGATGTTTGACCAAAATCTAAGATTGTTAAATTGTCTATTCATGGTTGTTTTGTGCATTTCCACACACTTTATTAGGGACTAGATTGACAAAATATTAATCAATATTACAACAACATCCAGGACTTGTGCTTGTTGAGCGTACCTCACACAAGCTACATTGTTCACATGTATGCTCCAATTGTTTACGTTTATTATCTAATGCACATAAGAGGGTCCAAATTTTGTGATGATCATCCCTCACACTGTTGGCCTAATCACTTCTCTCCATCTCTCTCTTTGTGTGTTCTCGTCTCTATTGTAGAATGTATGGATTGCAATCATAGTAAATCTTTGTTTGCTATTAATTATGTCAATTGTTTATGGATTAGGGTCATGACAATTTTGATAGTTTACCCTCTCCTTTGACAACATTTATGTTTTAAATTATATTTTGCACATATGGCGGATACTAAGCTGGCAAAACATCAACAAAAATTTTCCTTCAAAGTGATAGCATGTCACTTTCATCACATGTTAGAGCCTGAGATTCATCTTTGCCTAAACCCCTCTACTTCAGAGCATAATTACCAGTTCACAAAGGCCTTAGCAAAGTTTGTATTTGAGCAGTTTCAGCTTATATTTACACCTGCTGCTTTCGACATATCTCTAATGACATTAGGTTCATTATTGTACATGGTCAAGAAGTCTACTGGGGACAGCTCACAAAGACTTTTTAGGATCTAAAAAATATTTAAATCCTTACTTTGCTAGGCATAGCTACTCGCATACAGCTTGTGCAATAGTTGTATACTAAGTTCAAGAGCAAAGAGAAGCTGGAAAGAGTAGCTACTAAAGAGCTAGGAGCTACCGCTAGAATAGAGTCTGGTGCTAGTGCAACTCTTGCTCTCAATAAGTCTCAACTCCCCCCTATATTGCATGTTTTACCAGAAATTGCAATCTTCAACATACAGGATCCACAAGTGGGAGAAGGGAGTGGGCACACGTGAAGCGTGTAGGTGTCACACATCCTGCATTTAAAGATCCAATGTATGCAGAAAAGATCTTTAAATTCCACTTGCATGGACCAACGAGGGATGAGTAGGTTAACACTAGAATGGTAACAAGACACTTTTATGTGCTTGGACACTTTTGTGTCCTGTTAAGTGACCATCTTGCTTGAATTATTTGAAGAGTATGAAAATGAATTTCTAGGTGCTATATATCCACAAATATGCCTTATGAGATGAAAAAAACTTACCATTTTTTTTGGAGTATCGATCTCACCATTAACCTTACTCTTGCACAACATTTTTGAACCTAAATTGTGTGAAAAAACGGGTCCTGTTTTTGACTTTTTTTTCAATTTTTGGCAACTATACCACTCTAAACTTCATGTTTGTGAGGTTTAGATGGCTAGAGGTAAGGCCTTCATAGTTCTCAACATGTTTTGATGCTTGTAGGGAGAGCTAAGTGTTAAAATTGAAAGTTATGACCAATTTACAAGAATTGCATAATCCTGTTTTTTGGCCAAAATTAGCACTTTTATGATTTTTTTGGTGGCTTTCTTGATATCCAAATTCAATTTTGATTATGTAAGTGTAATGTATAACATAAAGCTAATATTCCTTGAGTTTTGGGGGACCTAATATGCTATATAGCATAGTATATGATGATGGTTGAGTTTTTTGATTGCTGAAGAATACAATACATTTTAGAGTAGCAAGTATAACTTTCTCAATATTGCTAGTTTCTTAGGCCAATTGTGTGTATTTTGTAGTTAGTAACCATATCTAATCATATAGTACAAACTTGGCTAGATATTGAGTAGTTTCTATGGGTTTCTAGAGGTCATAATGCTAAACCCAATTTTTTTATGTTTGCTGTATTTAGCACTTTATCATTGCCCCCAAGGTTCCAATCATAAGAGATCCATTATCCTTTTGACATGCTCCATGGCTCCTTTTGAATCCAAAGGCCCAAAGGGAACTAAGAAAACATGTATATAGTATCTGTATTGAGCGTGACTATAGAAACTTTCATGCTAGGTCAGCAGAATGGCAAAAATGCAACTTTTTTGTACCTATTTTTTTTTCCCAAAAAAACATTAGTGAGGTAAAATCAACCATATGGTTTGGTCACCAACCCATTGAGGTTAATGGGGCATTTTATCTCATGTCCTACAAAAATCCCCACTCTTATTTATATGCAATCAATCGTAAGAAATTGCTGTTTTGGGCAAAATGCACTGGTCCATCAACTTTGGAGACTTGTAGTGACCATGGGATGAGAAAAATTACAAGTTTCTCATTTTTTCCATATGTAGTAGTTATTGAACTATAAGCTCATGAAAGGATTTTTCAAAATGAGTGGATCTACTATGGTTTTGGAAATTTTTCCTAAAATCCTGAATGGACACTTTTATGTCCTGTTAGGTTACCATTCTAGTGTTAAAGACGAAGCCACAGTTTTGGACATCTCTCATCACGAAATTATTCATCCACTTACCATGGTACGCCAAATAGAGCGTCCAATGCTCATTTCACATTTTTGGAATAGCGGCCATGTAGAGCAGTGGATAAAAGAGTGCACTACAGATGGCCATCAACCTACCATTCGTGATTATCTAACAATTGAAGGAACATTAGAGAGATTTTAAAATAACATTTTGTAGATAATAAAAACTCTTCTTTAGACCCTGAAGTATTTGCATGCGCACGACTATCTCCACAATGATCTTCACTGCCGCAACATGATGCTTCATTTTGGTCAGAAGAGGGTCTATGCAGGAATTGTGGATTGGGGATCATGCACAAAGACCAAATCAAGGAAATGATTTCCTCCTCTCTGTGATTTGCAAATAAAAACTACAAAGAAGACCGAGACATATTTTCCATGGGTCCCCCATAATGCATATCTACTGATCCTCCTCCTTGGAATAAAGCCATGGACATCTTCTCCATGTGTCATACTTGTAAACGACTCTTCAAGTGCATGTCACTGCCACAAGAGAAAAACAAAAGGAATATTTTAAGCAATGTACTTAACCACCTTGAGAGTGGCAAGTGAAACAATCCCTAAACCCGACCTAGCGCTTTTGATCTTTCAGTCTGTCTAAATGGTGCCCATAGATTGGGCTATGACATTGTAATAAATTTTGGTCTACAATCAGTTGACGATTAAAGTGATGATTTGATTATCATCCTCTTTAGTTGTGCTTGTAGATTATATAATTGATCAAGTTATCTTGTCTCTTTCAAACAACATGGTGATAAATATTTTGTCTCTTTCTTGCTGCATGATTAAGTTATCTTGTCTTTTTCTTTCATGATTTAAAACTGATATCCTGTTGACTTCCCGATAAGTCTTTCTAATGATGAAATATTCACTTGATTGGAAGATATAGAAAAAGAACGTAACCACGCTGAGTGTAGGCCATCTACAAAGAAGAGAGAGAGCGTTATGGCCAAGAGAAAGACCTTGAAGCTATTGCTAGTATTGAAGAGGACGAGTCCGATTGCAAGGCGAGCCTCTCAGCCTTAAGGAGTGCAGGAAGCTATGTCCAAACCACTTTGTGCGCCATCAACTATTTTTTATTAGCAACAATGCAAAGGAATCAGCTCTTATAAAACTATCAGGTTTGTCAATTAGACTCGCACTACATTATCAATTATCAACTCACAATAAACAATGAAAGTCTTATCATTCTTCAATAAATGCATGTCAATCAAAATGTATTTTCAAGCACTAAATAACTTCATAACTTCAAACAAAACATTTCAATCACAATGCTCACATTGCACTATATCGATTCATCTAAAGTGCAAGCTTTTGGTTTTTACACATTACAATCTTAATCACTTATTTAAAACAATACAAATAAATCTCATCATCATGTTGCACTATATCGATATATCTAAAGTGGAGCTTACGGCTTTCACACATTGCGATAATTGATAATATTAATCAAATCTTACAAGTGATTCTCATTGGAACATGAGGATTAATTGCAAACCTTGACAATTTTCATATCTATCTAAAGTGCGAACATGAGGTTCTCACACTCCATGGTAGATCTTTGAGAGCTTATCTATCTGCAATTGATGTATGTATATGATCACACAGTATGATAGACATACCAATCCAAATAAAGATAAGTTAATCAAGAATGGCAATCTCTAAATTATATCACTAGTTCACTTTCACATGTCAGTAAACAAAGCATGTAGCAAGTTGATGTGGCATCGTGTAATATGCTTGTAATAATATGAATTCATGTAAAATATGCCCGTAGATGACATATTATACATATCCCATATAGCGTATAATGCAACTTAAATGTAAGTATTGCTATCTAGAATGGAAACTTGGAGGAAGTTGTGTATATGATGCAACCACAAGGCTATGTGAATATGAGGCTACATAACCTTGTATGCAGGTTAAAGAAAGAACTATATGGGTTTATGGGTTGAAGTAAGCAACCAAAGCTTGGTATGGAAGGATTTTGGCATTCCTTGTTTCCTTGGGTTTTGAGATGTCAAATGTAGATCACTCATTATATGCACAAAAGAATGAAGCAAGAATTGTTGTGATATGCATTTGTATAGATGAGTCGATTGTTTGAGGTGATAATGTGACTAAAGTAGAAGATGTATAAGCTCTACTTATGCAAGAATTTGAGATGAAATATTTGGAAGACTTGTGGTACTTCTTGGGCATTGAAATTGTTTGCACAAAAGCGGGTGTATGGCTATCACAAAGACAATATGATCTGGACATGCTTAAAAAGTATGGTATGGCTGATTTTAATCCAAATGTGTTACCCTTATATCATAATTTAAATTTATAAAATGATGCAAGCCAAGTGTTTGAGAATGCTACCATGTACAAGAAGATGGTTGGTAGTTTGATCTACTTGACTATTTCACATTGAGACATGAGCTACCCAATTGGGTTGGTAAGTTCATTTATGCAATCTCCTAGGAAACCACACTTGGATGCTATGAGGCACACATTGTGCTACGTGAGTACCACTTTGGATTATACATAAATGATCAATACGAACAATTTCTAATCATCATATAAATGCACCATTCTATCTTATGTTGTCACCTTCAGGTGTAGAGGTTTCCATGTAGTGTGAGTGAATTAAAGTAGGAGGAGTAGAATCTTGTTTCATGTTGTAATGGAGGTGAGAGAACGGAGAGGAGCTTGCTTGGTGCTACAGTGGAGGTGAGAGAAAGCTAGCAGAGGGATAATGCTAGACTATAGGGGATGCAAGTGGTTGTTGCAGCAATGGAGAGCTTGGAAAAGGGTTTGTAGAGAGAGAAAATCACTTTTTAGCTATAGAATAGGTTTGGAAAGAGTTTGGTGGGTGAAAATGATGTTTTGATTTAATTTTAAAAATTCATTTCTTTTTTAGTGCAGTTTTTTTACTTCTGGAGGTCAAAATTACTTTTTTGACCATGAAATAGGTTTGGGGACCTTTTAAGGGGAAAAGACTTGAAATTTGAAATTTCTAGTGTATTTTTAAATCCGGGCCAAAAAGTGGGGGAAAAGAGGTCAAAGTGGTCCCCCCGCCCCCCCTCCCTTTCTCCTAGCCACCTCCCTTACCTTCTCACACTAGGTAAGAGTCCATTAAGAGGTGTAAGGCTACCTCGTCCCTCTACTTTTTTGAGGGTATAGAGTGTGTCTACCACCCTCTTCTTATTGGCTGGCCTCTAAATAACCTTAATCCCAAAGGACCCCTGGAGGTTCATATTTCTCCTAATGATAGACACAACCAAAACGCAATGTAGAGCTCACCTTTTTGAGCACATTTTTCAGTCGACATCATGCATTTGGAGAGGGAAGTTTCGGCGGTTGTGTTTAGTGCTAAGTGTGCAGTGTCATGGGTGAAAGCATGTTGTTAACCCTCACGGCACACGGACACCCTATGATCTATAAACTTTGTATTATTTAGAGTCAGGTACCGGGCTTGTCGGACCAATAGGAACAGGGTAAGGGTGATCGCCGATGACAGGCGCACTCTAACTGGAATATTCAAGGAGTTAGTTGGCTAAGTATGGGAGCCCAAGTGTGAATGGGGTGAGCTCATATAAAAGCCACTAAACCTAATTTTTACTCATTCTCTCATTGTGCAATAGAAGCTGCTCTTGCTCCATCTCCACCTTCTCCTTCACCATCTCCTTGTGTGTGTGTGTGTATGTGTACGTGTGAGAGAGAGAGAGAGAGAGTGTGAGAGTGTGTGTGTGTGATCGAGCGTTGCGGCGGCACGACGGCGGCGAGGCGGTTGAGCGCGGCGTAGTGGCGTCTCCCTCTTCTTCGCGGCGCGGGAATCCTTCATTCGCAACTACGCAGGAAGGTGAGTGACACACCGTTCTTCCTTGTGAGCTTGTCTGTTGTATGACTGTGTGCTAGGAGCCTTTGTGGCTTGCACACGGCGCGTAGCAAGTCCCTAGCCGTGACATTTTTGGCGCCGTTGCCGGGGAGCTGCTACGCGTGAAGCTCCAATGGCGACCTGTAAATTTGTATTGAATCTATTTTTTATGTAGGAAAGGCGCGGCTTAAGTTTGATCATTGTTGTTATGCAAAAACAGTAGAGAAAGACACAATTTTATTGACTGCATTCAAGTTTTCTGTGTTCTGTTAAGCTCTGTTTTGTTAGTTCTATTAAGCTCAGATTTCAGCTTACACAGTTAGCATTTCTTGCGTTTCTGTGTTTTTTGCATTTTCTGGTTTGCACTGCACAGTTCTGTCAAGTTTCAATTTTCTGCATTTTCTGTGTTTTCTGGTTTGTGCACAGTTAGTTAATTAAGTAGGTTAGTAATTAGGTGAACTACTGATTAGCAGGTCAGTAGGTAGGTGGGACAGTAAATAGTTAGGTGAGGTCAACGCGCACCAAAACGCGTACCAAATAATATCCAAAAAATTAAAAAATTAAAAAAATAATAAAAATAAAAATTTATTTAAAAAAAAATAAAAAATATCCGGAAAAAAAAAACCGAAAGTTAGAAACGTGAGTGAGGGGGAGGTTATAAAAAAATCAAAAATATTTAAGCGTGAGTGACTGGGGGGATCACTAAAATTTTGATCGGGATCGGGATCATTTCCCCAAACCGAAGCCCCAGGCCCGGGCCTCAGTCCTCAATCTTATGATATATACTAGACTCACTCTTATATATATACCCTACCTCCTCAAGAGGGAATGAGAGCATGTGGGGCAAGTCCTCCACTCTCCTCCCTTCCCTTCCCACTTGCACCCTTAGACTTGCTATTTGGAGCCTAGTTTCCCAGCTAGGAAAAGACTGTTTTGGGCTTTTTTGAAGCAAAATAGAACCAAACGGTGGGCTGTAAAGCACAGCGCGTCCCTCCTAGCGATACGCTCGTTTCGAGCTATCACACTGCCCATTCCACGATACACTCTAAAAAATCTAGCAAAAAAACAAACAAAAAACACGCAAAAAACTAGTCACAAGGCCTCCTAGAGCAGCTTTTTGACACCTGAAGGTATCAAAAGCACATGCACTTACGCTCTGGGCGGGTGCTAGAACACGAGCATATTGAGGGTGACTCTGTTCATACGGACACCCATTACCCATCCACGATAGGCTCTAGACCCTCAGCGGGGACACAAGGTAGCACCACCCAAGACCCTAAAATAGCCGCTAGTGATTCCTCCTCCGACTCAGAGATCATGGAAGCATACCCTACCCAAAACAGTGAGAGAGAAGGCCATGCACCTCCTGAAGCTCCACAGCCTAGTACTACTAAATGAATCACACGAAGGGGGTGGGGAAGTGGACTCTCCTTTCACATCGCACGTGGACCCCACACCACCAAAGAGTGTCCATGTGGATATCCTGCCAACTTCTTACCAAGAAGGCCCTGTTGAGCTGCCTCCTTCAGAAGTTCCCTCTAGAGTACCGTTGGTGACAAGTAAAACCACGGGGAGCAACATTGCTTCTACCTCACAAGAAACCGTTAACACGTCGACTCTAGAAGGATTGTTCATTAATGATCATTGGACATACGACCTCCACACTGAGGTGTTGACGGATCTACACTCTGGCCACGCCTACCATGTAGCATGGATAGAGATTGTACAATCCACCTCTAGTGCCACGAGCATCGAAGATCAACAGAAAATGATCTGTAATGTTATCCATGGCGTTATTCAATCAGAAAGGCAAAACCGAGGGGTAAATATACTCTCAACTAGCCCCATGAGATTTCTGGATACGAGCAAGGCTCAACAGCCTACTCTATCACAAATGGAGACTCCTCTAATGAGCCCCATGGACCCATCTTACGTCATTTCACCTGGGGTCTCTATTCAATCTGAGCCTCCGAGCGACAACTTTAGCTTCCCTAACTTGGCTCAACCCTCTATTAAGAAAAACACAGTGCTCACTCCAGGGATAAGCCTGACAGAGAATGTACCGATGACATCTACAATTAGCGCAGTGCCACTACCTAGTGTCGTAGTACCTAATATGGGGCCTCGACCGTATGTGCCTCTAGCCCATTATGCACACATGGCCCCCACACCTCCGATTGTACCACTTGCTTATGCTCCTCGAGTGCCGCTCCCTAGCCCTTATCCGAGTGGACCTATGCCCGGTTATGTTCCATATCCTGCATGATCATCCACACATATGCCAAGACCGGTACCCGTCCCTCTCCCACATATGATTCCAAGAGTACCTCCACCGGCCCTACCTCCTCACATAGGTGACTTGGCAGCGTTTGCTCAAACCATAGGTCGATCTATCGCGGAAAATATGCGTCATGCATCTGATAGAGAGCCTAGAAGTAAGGCAGTACAAATTGCCAAACTCACGCAAAAATTCAATGGGGACGAAGATGCTAGAAAACACATTGAAGTGTTTGAACAAGTATGTGATTCCTTAGGGGAACGCAACGAACTAAATAAGTGCAATGCCTTAAGCTTGACATTAAGTGGGAAGGCTGGAGATTGGTATAGAACCCTACGGGTGGACGAGAAAACAATCTACCCTACCCTTCGAAGGTTGTTTCTAAAGGAGTACATACGAGAAGGTGTGCTTTGGGGTGTAGCATCTCAGCTACAGAAGGCCGAACATAAGGAAGGAGAGTTAGTAAGGGACTTCATTAGTCGTCTAAAGCACTTAAACTCTCGCTGCCCTGTAAATGAGCTCTTCAACAATAACCAACTGCTTGATCGATTCATCCGAGGGTTGAGGAATGAAGGAATCTATAATGGACTAGTGATTAGAGGTATCACAACCTGGGAAGATGTCACTGCCAATGCAATCCAATTAGAGGACAACTTGATGATAGCAGGCATGAGGGTGTCTACTGACAGGAGATCCACTAGCTCACAAGCCATTCAGTATGAACCCATGACTGCAAAGCCCATTGCCAATGAGCCAAAGGTATTTGAGACATTCTTGACAGACCTCACCAAGGCAATCCAAGAGTCTCTTAAGGATAATCAACCCCCTCAAAATAGTCACATGTATCCAAGAAGGGAGCAACAATGGTGTTCCATTTGCTTAGGTCCACATAGCACTAGTGAGTGCCCTACGTTTAGAGTAAAATTTAATGGAACTCGCAACGCATGTGGTAGGTATGGTCACCAAGCTAAGGATTGTTTAATGATCAAACGTATGATGGCAAATAGACCACCTGTAGCCTGGACGGATGCACCTCGAGCTCCTGTATTGATGCCTGCTCCACTTGTTGAGCAACTACCGCAACACATGGTTCCTAGATCTCAAAATGTTGTACAAGCTACACCGCTACCACCTCCTGTGCTAGGACCGCAGCCCCCGCATCCAAGAATCGCCCCTATGAACCAAGTGGGTTGCGAGCCATCTAATGCTTATGCAGATGGCTGTGAGGAGGAAATAGACACTAGTATTGCCTACGGACTTGATACATTGGAAGAGTGTCCTATATACTACATGGAAGATTGTTTGGGACAAGTCAAGCCGGTTTATCAAGCTGCTGCTCTCGCATCCAGAGGTCAAAATATCAACACCCAGGCTAGGAGGCCACCTCTTCAATGCTACGAGTGTGGTGGACCACATCGGGCAGCGGAGTGCCCTATTAGGCTCAAAAGAATGCTGCACAGATGCAAATGAATCAAGGGAGCACGTCTGCAATGCCAATACTCACATGTAATCGTTGTGGCATAGATCACTTGATTGCCCAATGCCCCTATAACCCAAATGCGCCTAAAATCAAACCCCTAAATTTGGTCGAAATTGCTAGTGTGACATCGCCAATACCACCCGTCGCACCCGCTTATGCGATTACACGGTCCATGCTTCAAGGGCCAGGCCATATCCTCGAAGAGAGAGATACCGCGTCAGTTATCCAAGCAAAGAAAAAGAAGACACGAAGGAAGAGGTCGCAGAATACGGGAAATTCAAAGCCAAGTTCCAAAACAAACATAGGAACAGGAGATGACCTCGTGTATATGAATGACCTCGAGGATGATTCAGATTCAATCGAGACAATGGAGACTAGAACCAATACCACAAAGGGAAAGACCGACAAAGAAAACCGTAACATGGAACCAAATGAAAACCGAATAAGAGAAAACCATAAAGAGCCTCTGAAAACACCACAAGTGTTTCCAAATCCAATCCAAGACCCCCAAGATAAACCGCAGGGGCAAAAAGGGAAGAATCGTAAAAAGAAGATTGGGACGTACCCAAACCCAGTAGACGAGATTGAGCAGGTGAAACATCTAAGAGGTTTAGTGGAGGAGACTCAAAGGAAACTAGAACCAGAACCCATGCATGTCAAAATTCATGACACAGTGTTTCCCACGCAAGTTCATCCACCCCACATGAACCATAGACCGTTAGCCATATCTAGTATCATCCAAGAAGGGAGTGAGGACGGGACATCAGAAAGTGAGCATACACCCTTCTTGTTGGAAAGGATGTTTAACGAAGGAATACCTGACCCCATTGAGGAATATGAGATTCCATCCTCACCAGTTCCTAGTCAAGGACCTACACCCTGCAAAATGCCAATGAATGTTGCCAAACTAGTGGACTTCATGTCTTCTGAGGTCCGAACCACGATCATAGCAAAGCTGTATGGAGATCCTGAGTTATTCCTTGCACTTCGAGCATTCCTTAATAGAGAGCTACGAACGGGATTACCGCAGTTTGCGCAAATGGGGGATTTATGCATATCGAGTTATGCCATTTGGCCTAACAAATGCACCAACCACTTTCCAGAGGTTAATGACTCACGCTTTCAAGGAATACCTAAGAATATTCTTAGAAATTTACATGGATGACCTATGTGTACACTCTCTTCTGCGAGAAGAACATATTGACCATTTGCAAAAAGTCTTTGAAAAGTGCAGAACATATCGAATCTGTCTAAACCCGGAAAAGTGTGTATTTATGGTTAAGCAAGGACAAATCTTAGGACACATTGTCTCAAGAAACGGCATAACCACAAACCTGGACAAAGTCAAAGTCATTGTAGACCTACCCAGGCCTACTAATGCAAAACAAGTGCAATCCTTCATGGGGCACTGTGGATATTATCGAAGATTCATATACATGTATACGATTATCGCACAACCTTTGTATCGTTTGCTAGTCAATTTCGAATGGACCAATGAGTGTGAGACTTCATTCCAAAGGCTGAAAGAAAACCTTATATCCGCACCTGTGCTAAAGGCACCAGATTGGGACAAGATATTCCATGTGCACATTGATGCTTTGGCATATGCCATTGGTAGCATTCTAGCTCAACCTGGAGACGGAACAATGGATTTTCCAGTTTGTTATGCGAGCCGACAGTTAAACAGTGCAGAAAAGAACTACACAACCACCGAAAGGGAAGGGTTAGGAATGATTTATGCTGTGAAGAAATTTCGGCATTATTTGCTTGCAAACAAATTTGTGTTCTTCACGGATCATCAAGCTCTTTTATACCTAGTAAATAAACCTTGCAATACAGGGAGAATCGTACGTTGGTTTATTATATTGCTAGAATTTGACTTCACAGTGGTGGTCAAAAAGGGGAAAACTCATCTGCGAGCTGATCATCTTTCAAGAATACACAACGGAGAATCCCCTCAAGGGGTAGATGATGACATACCAGATGCTTATCTTTTCAACATCGAAATGGCACCCAAATGGTCTCAGGAAATAGTTAGCATTCTATCCTTTGGAAGTGAGTTTGATAATACAGGATGTAGAAACAAACAGCGAACAATTCTACAAACAAAAAACTTCTAGTTGATAGCAGGACGGCTGTATCATCTTGAATCTGACCTACTCTTACGATTATGTATAAATCCAAAAGAATTCAAGTGCTACCTAGAAGAGGCTCATGTCCACGGTTGTGCATTTCATTGTTCAACAGTGAAAACACACCAAAGACTGAAACAATTAGGAGTTTATTGGCCAACTATGTATGAGGATACACATTCTTACATTACCAATTGTACAGTATGTAGTGCCAAGCGACCAGTGGATCACGCAACATTGTTTCGGGTGAACATAGCACCTGCATGGAGTCAATATATCATTGACTTTATTACCACCAGGACATTCCCTGAGAACACTACAAGAGCACGGGAGAAAGCTATAGAGCTGGAAGCTCGTGACTTTCAGTTAATTGGAAATCAACTCTATAAACGGGGCAAGGACAACCAACTCCGAATCTGTGCAAGTGAAAGCAAATACCTGCTGATTCTAGAACATGCACATAGCGGAGTAAGTGGAGGCCATTTTTCAGGCGATAAGACGGCAAAAATTGTCTTAACTGCAGGAATCTGGTGGCCTACATTGCACATGGATGCCGAAGAGTTTGTCAAACGTTGTGATGCATGTCAACGCACCAAGGTACCAATCAAAAGAGATGAGATTCCATTAAGGCCAATGATGGGGGCAAGGGCATTTGCAAAGTGGAGAATTGATTTGTGGGACCTATATCACCCCCTGCATATCGCACCCATACCCAATATATCATTGTGGCTACGGATTATCTCACAAAGTGGGTCGAAGCCAAAGCAACACAAAAAGCTGATGCACGCACCACGGCTCAATTTTTGTATGAGAATGTTTTTGTACGTTACGGGTTATCGATAGAAATTGTCAGTGACCGTGGAACACACTTCCTCAATGAAGTCATTGAATATCTACTAGAGGATTTCATGGTCATACATCAAAAATCAGCACCATACCATCCACATGCCAATGGGCAGGCAGAGGCCACAAATAAAACACTATGCACGGTCCTCACTAAAATAGTGTCACATTCAAGGACCGATTGGGATCAGCAGCTACACTCAACACTATGGGCATACATGGTAGCTTACAAAACCTCAATAGGAACAACACCATACAACATGGTGTTTGGGCTAAACGCTATACTACCCATAGAGTTTTTAATCCCAACTCTACGCGTAGCAACAAACTTGGAATGGACAGGGCATGAACTCTCTTCAAGAATTAATGATCTTGAAAAGCTAGATGAACTACGCTTACGAGCGGTCGCTTCGATCTATGCTAAAAAGAGAAGGCAAAAGGAGTTTTTCGATAAACATGTGCGTACCAAAGAGTTTAAAATAGGAGATTATGTACTTGTTTATACATTGAAGCAACATGCCAAGAAACTGAAAAAGCGAGGGATGGCACCATTTGTGATTCATGATCTATCACAAAGTGGGGCCGTCAAGCTTGCTACATTAGCAGGTGAAGAAATGCCAAACTGGATTAGTGGGTGTCGACTAAGGAGATATCACCTTCCACTCACACAGGAGATGCTCCAACAAATTCATCAAGGAAAGCAAAGAATGAAAGAAAAAGAGAGAGTAGGGGAGGAAGCTCAAACCGAAGCACAAGAACGCATTGCAAAAAGACGTCTTCTGCAACAACAACAACAAAGTAAACCACCATTGAGAATCAATGCCATTCGACTCATGAACTTGGAAGAAGACACAGTCGAGCTAATAATTAAAGTCAAGGTGGGCAGTGATCAAGTTGAATCACCAGCCTTGCTCGATTCGGGTGCTCAAGCAAATTTGATCTCTTACGGATTATACCAACAGCTCCAAGTCGCAGATCAACTTCATCCTACTCCCCAAGTGCTGGAAAGTAGCACATCACATCCATTGAAAACATTAGGGTGGATTATATTGCATATACAGTTACATCAATATATTTACCCACACAAATTCTATGTGGTGACAGATGAAAGCACACAACAACCAATGCTTCTAGGGCAACCTTGGCAAAAAGCATACAATGTACAAATAGACTGGAAAGCACAGGCGGTCAAAATACAGCACGAAAATGAACAGCAGGTGGTTGCTTTTGCTCAAAAGGAACATCCGGATCAAATGCAAGCCATGCAATCACTGGAAACAAATACCAAAGAACAAATACCCTCAACGATCAACACGAAACCTAATACCAACTACTAGCTAACGGCCAACCATGCTCATCACAGATAGGTGAAATCACCGACTACACTGCAAAAATCTAGACTACCACAACAAGGTAAACAAGTATGGATGCGGAAGGATAGAAATGCCATGAGGGGGAAAACACAATGTGACAACCGAATTCTAACAAAGCAGATGGTGCAACCAAAAACCAAGGTAACCAAGAAGATATGGATTCCAAAGAAAATGCTTAGCCAAAACCCTCATGTCACTCACATTTGGATACCAAAGCAAAAGACAAAGCAAATACCTACGGTACAAGCAACGATGGAAAGTAGACATCTACAGGTCAACCGGGCAAACAAATATAAGTGGGTGCCGATGACAAACCAACAAGGGGCAAAGTTGGCCGCACCACACTACCAATGGAAAGCCAAGGCCATACGGCCCATAGCTATCACATCCTCCGAAATATCTACGACTCCATCAACAGTGTCGGTAACACAGTTGCCTCTAACCAAAAAGACCATTAAACAAAGAGCAGTAGAGTTACAGTTGCTACTTGCCAAGAAAACAGGAAACCTTGACGGCGAATGCCAAATCTTGCTTATTCCCTTCTCTTACACAACATTAATTTTTCCATGCATTGACCGAGTATGCATAAAACAGGGCCACATTAATCGGCCACGCATTAGCACGACTTTTTCAACCTATGCATGGCACATACTCCGAGGCGAAACCTTGTCGTCCATGAGGACTCCGACTAGGAGGGGGGGAGGCATTGTCAATGCGGAACCAATAACAGAAATAGCAACTAAGGGCACAATTTTTGACTATTTTCAGGGTTGACGTTTGATTGCGAAATTTTTTGGAGTAACCCAAGTATATATGCCCTTATACAGCATGAAGCTACAGGAATATGGGGCCAAACGGCAAATTAAGCCCCTAGGTGTGTGTATATATATAGAAATAGCCATTTTTCAGGCAAAATATTGGTAAAACGGAGAAAACTGGCCACAAAAATTGCATGAGAGTGTATATAATGTGTAGCGGTGATGTTTGTGATCTATTATGAATTATGGGGATTTTCTGGGTTTGATTTGCTATTTTCCTTTTAATTTTGCTAATTTTCGGTAGAAAAAATTCAAAAATACAAAAAGCAGGTGAAAAACAGTCGTAATGAAAAACAAAAAATATGGGGATGACCAATGACTAAAGAACAACCTATGGTACAGTGGGGGTGCAATTATGAGACTGAAGCAGAAAGTGTGTTTTGGCCAGGTTTTGGCCGAAATGACAAATTTTTGGTAAACAGAGCAAATGGAGTCCAAATCAAGAATTTTTTGAGCCTAAACCGCATCTTGCAGAAAGATAGGAGCACATGTCAAATTTCATGAAAAATGGTTCGGGGACCTCCATTATAACAATTTTTCACCCCATTTTTAGCTCATTCTCACTATTGACCTTGTGGAGAGAGCTTCTGCCACCTAGAGCGGATCGACCTTCCAGCAGCTTCTACGATGCGCACGTCTACCCGACGAGCTCCAAACATGAGAGGTAGGCTCACCACCTTGAGCTTTTCGCGCACGTTTGTCATTCTGTCGCGAAAACTAGCGTAGAGGTCACACACAAAGCGAGCAGTAGAGACCTACAAGTAGAAATGGCGGCCTAACGGCTAACCCGAAAGCAACAAGACTTCATCAGCAGGTTACCCTAGTCTAGGAGACCCTTCCTGGATAGCCAATGGCAGTGGGAAAACATCGGGAAAAACCCTAATTCCCAAAAACCCGCAAGAGGCCACCAAATGGGAAATCGGCGAAACGGCGATCAAATGCTACCAAAATTTACGGGTAGGAGCATATCGACATGCTTGACAAGTCCATATGACCCGCATGACCAAAAAGTGACCCGAAGCGGCACTAAACCTCAGAAACGACATCAGACAGACAAAGCGTCAAAATGCACTTGTGGCCAAACTGCAAGTCCGTTTGCCACCAAACTTCACGAGCGGCTTTCCTAGACCATCAACAACCAAGTCCTATGGTGGTGGACCACCACAAATCATCAAAGGTATGTAAACGCCTCCACGGGTGCTTCTAGAGGGACAAATTGCCAAATGAAGCTCCGGTGAAGCCAAAGTCGACAAAAATCATACGTCAAGGATCCCCAAAGGATTTGGAAGCTATGAAGACCAACATTGAGGAATTTCATCGCCAAAAAGCACTCCAAAAGTCAGAAAACGGCTCAGAGGCTCTGAAGTCCACACAGGGAGTTTTTACTTACCCAATTGACTTTTTTGTTGAAATTAGGCTTAAAAGGGACTGAGGGGAGCAAAGGGCAAGCACTGGGAGCACTAACAAGAGAAAAATCACCAGGATACATCCTACGCGTAGGATGTCTCAAGGGAAATTCTTGGCACAAAACCCAACAATTCTTGCCATGCACATGTTCTGAATGACATTCACAAGCCCTACACCAAATTTCATCACCTTTGGAAGAGATTGGACCTCATATGCATGGAAAAACGCAAAGATAGGGCATAAAGGCACTAAAGGGCCATTAACCTACCAAATCTTTTCCAAATCTCATGAAATTTTCACAACACATTCACATACACATCAGCCAACTTTCTGTGTGGTCTGGGAGAAAAAATGAAGAAAAAGACATCCTACGCGTAGGATGTCTAATGGACCTTTTGGGCATGAAGGAGAAGTTTTGTCATTTCAGAAGTAATAACCTCATCAACAAGAGCCCATATGTCAAGCTTGAAGCCCTTATAATCACTTTTGACCCCCAACACCTTCAAGATACATTTTTTGAGCCCAAAAACACCTCATAGAGCCCTACATGCATCAAATATTATCCAAATACAAATCCAAGAACATGGCTATGTTCCACAGGTCAAGGACAACCCACTGATCAAGTTTCATCGAGTTCTGAAGAAAAAGACATCCTACGCGTAGGATGTCTTAAGCTTAGATTTAGATTTTTGTGCAAGAAATGACATCATAGGAGCTAATACCATGATGCATTGAGCCCATATACCAAGTTTCAACCCATTTGGACATCAATTGCTTCCCATGATGGACAATCTACCAAAATTGTGACTTAAAGCCTAAATCAGCCCAAAAATCCACTTTTTGACATCCAAATTCAAATCCAAGCTTATAACCATGTTCCATGAGCCTTACACTACCTACAAGTCAAGTATGAACCAGTTCTGAAGAAAAAAACATCCTACGCGTAGGATGTCTAGATGGATTTTTTTGGGTCAAATTTGCACTGTGAGCACATGCACAGCTTCACAAGTTCCTTTTGAGCTATGATTTCAATTTTCAAGTCATTTGGATAAGTAAAACTCAGTTTAACAGCTGATATGAAAAAAAAAATGCTAAACTTTGGATTGCTGAGTACAACAGGGTCTATGGCAGCCTCGAAGTCACCGGCAAAGAAGAAGAGAATGACAATCAAAGAATATCTGGACGAGGTGGAACCATTTGTCATTCCAGAGGGAACATTAAAGCCTACAAGCACCTGGATACAAGAAGATCTACTAGAGTCAAACGACCTAAAAATCTACCAAGGAGTATTCAAGGACAATGACGGAAATATAATAGAGCTGCCAATGCTGCCAAGGGAGCTCAATGAACTTGTCCGGAGCAAAATGGCCGGCTACTTGGAGAAAATTGACCTCCATAACTATTTTGAATCAATCCCAGCAGGGGTGGACGTCAAAAGAGTATGGGAGTTTGTGACCAGCATTAGAGAAGATGGAGTGGCCAAGGTGACGGATTTGCATGGCAGACCCAACACAGAGATCATTATTACGGAAAGGGTTGTTGCCCATGCACTAGATCTCTCCAATCAGGGAGACAGTGTGACAAAGAGAAGGGATGAAGTAAAGGTGTACACAGAGAAAAAGGCTAATTAAACTTTTGAAGACATCGCCAACCCAAAGGTGGCGATCATGAGCCAATTGTACAACCAATACTTCCACATGTGCACGAAGAGGCCGCAGAAGTACAGGATGCCGCCAGGTGCAATTGCCACAACCTTTACTTGGGCAATGACGAAGGCACCCCAAAGATAATCAACTATGTGGCATACATACAAGACAGCCTGGTAAAGATGGGAAACAAAAAGACAACCTACATAGTGCCAGGAGAGATGATAACCAAGGTAGTTTATGCAGCACTACATGCCAAGGGAAGGTGGCCTGACCCCCCATCTCAGAATGACTGGCTAAGGATAAAGGAAGACAAAGAAGACGAGCCACAATGAGCACCAAGGGTAGCTACAAGGTTGAAGAGATGACTGGAGCCAGTGGAAGAGGAGGAACCTGAGCAGAAGAAAGGCAAAAAAGAATCTGCTCAAGTGCCAGCCAAAGAGACTCAATCACAAAAAGCGGCTAGACTCGAGAGGCTAATGGAGAGTTTCCGAGCAGAAAGAGCCCTCAAGGGCGATCTAAACGAATTATGGAAGCCATCCCTTGAGTCGATGTCCGGATCCTCAAGAAGAGTGCAGAGGGACCGCTTCGAAGACTATATCAAGATTTTCGAGATTCTTGATACTGCGGCGGAAAACATTCCACACATCCCTTTCACCGAGGAAGAAGTGGAGCAAATGTGGCAAACGATGCTAGATGAACAAGAAAACAAGGAAAGAGAAAGAAAGACAAAAGCAGATAGGGATTTCAAGGGCAAACATACAGCTTTACCAGGTAGCCCTAAACCTAGCCCACCGCCATCACCACCTCCTAGTAGCCCTCCTCCAGAAGATCAGAAGGCCGAAGACAAGCAAGAAGAACACCAAGATGAAGAGCAAGAGCACAGGACAGAACGTGAACACTAAGAAGAAGCCAAGCCTGCATCCGAACAAAAAAAGCTCGAGGAAGCATACTATGCATTTTTGGACCTGCTAGCTGCAGGCTATTCAAAGGACACAGTCGCATTCGACTTGGCAAGGACACGAAGTGAAGAACAGCTGCCAGGCATCCGGCTAGTTGAACTTAAGGAGATTGCTACCGACACGCTAGACCTGCACCCGCCCTCGAATGATTGGGATGTGGTGATGACAATGCTAGCTAGAATAAGGGCACAATCTGTGGCATCAGACAAAGAGTTGATAACTCTAAGAGCCGCTGAAGTAAAGACCAAAATGGAAAGAGATCTACTGCAGGCAAAAAGCCAAGGACACAAAGAAAGAGAAGCTGACCTCGAGGCCAGCCTAGCCACTGCTCTACAAAACTGCCAAACAAAGGAAGAAGCAAATGAGGCAGCGACAAAGAAATTGCAAGCAGCTGAAGAGGAGTTCCTGCAACTCAGCAAGTCATTGCGAGATGCAGAAAAAGAAAGGGATAATCTGACACTCCAGCTAGCAGAAGAAACAAAAGAAGTAGAGGCCTTGAGGAATGCTAAGGAGAAGGCGGAAATAGAACAAGAAGCAAGCCTGGATGAAGTCCTTGAGCTCAAGGACCAATTAAAAGTCAAAGATCAAACCATCTAGAGGGTGAGAGCATCACCTGCGCGAGTTAGATCTACAAGCTCAACTCACATTATTTCGGAGAGTCAAATGTATGAAGAGCAAATGCAAGAACTCCAAAAGCAGTTGACTCTTGAGAAGAAGCAGAGGGTGATCATGGCTGAAGGTTCTATTGCAATGCAAACCAGGTTGGAGGACAGCCAAAAGGCCCTACAAGAAGAATTGACAAGCATCAAGATAAAGCTCGAGGAGGCAGAAAAAGTAAATGCTGAACTCAATGACCTCCTCGTGACTATGGGCAAGGAAGCAGAAGTGGAGAAGCAGACACTCCTCACAAAAATAGAGGAGTTGAAAAGCCGACAACAAGCAGAACCAGAGAGCTCAGGGCCAGCTGCCAATGAGGGGATCGACCTCGACAATGTGTCGGATCCTATGGACACACCCATGCCAGAGGAAAGCATAGCAGGCTCCTCTCAAGAGCCCCAGTATCTAACACAAGAAGAAGAGAAAAATTTGCGAAAAGCAATAGAGGCAGAGCTAAGAGAGAGCACCAAAGAGGCCTTGGAATGGGAACAGAGGGTTTTCAAATCAATGACAATTCAGAAAATCGACGCCAGCAATCTCATGCGTGAATGGCTACAACCCTCTCTCCCATATCCATTGCTTAAATATGAAGGGGCAACAATAAACCAGCGGATCAGAGAAGAACCAACGGTCCCTCTCTACAACGCAGACACCTCGAGGCCAGAAGGAGTAAGGGTGATAGTAGATTCTCAGCACAAGTGGAGGAAAGCTTGGCTTACCAAGTACCTACAGTACCTAATACACTTGGTAGAGGCACCTAAACACATCAGGGAAAATCTCAGCTTCTGCCCTCTACCAAGGGTTAGGACGTGGAAAGCACACGAAATCTTACAGAGAAGCCAACCCACTTGGCTGAACTACCCAAAGCTGCCAGGCGTGAAGGCAGGTGAGAGAATAAGTTTACAATACATGGTGAAAACCCTAACGAGCGCCATAAGTTGTTCACTGGCTCACCTGACCTTACATGCATCATGATGAGAAAGATCTGCAGGACCATCGTAGCAGTGTTTGAAACCTTCAAGCCAGGACAGGTGACTCACAGCATATTCTTCTTCCAGGACACATACAGATGTGCGTATGAGATGTTAGGTCAACCTTCCATGGAGGTGATACATGCATTATATCAAAGAATCATGTTTCTCCCATCTTATCACCTCTAGGCGTTTGAAGAAGATTTCTACATGGGGTTCTTTGCCATGCATACAGACATCTTTGGGCCAACAATGCTGAATCTACATGCACGGTACGAATCGCTGCTAAAGATGCGGGAGACCATAAGGTGAAGCAAAAAGATCAAGGCCATGTCGGGGACAACATGAACAAGGAGGGGGGGGATGTTAGAAGCTGGCCACACCCCACGGCATCTAACTACTCGGCGGATTATTATTTTTTGTAATTAGTCATTCATTGAGGAAAACGCGGTTTTTCACCTTGTAAATATTGGGACTTACAGAAGTTTCCAGATTGTATCCAAGTTTTGATAGTTAGAAGGAGTAGATGGATGATTTTGGAACTTTAGGGTTTGAGAAGTTGTAAGGTATATATATCACTTTTTGACATTAATGAAGGACCTTTTGTCATTTTAAACAAGTTTAAGTTTGTGAGTGAGCGTATTGTGTATGTGAGAGAGAGTGTGAGCTTTGTCTTGACGCTACGTGTGCTACGATGGTCGGAATCAAGTGCGGAGAAGTGCAGTGTGTTGCCCCCGACTAGAGCTACGAGCCGATACCAACATTGCGCGCATACGGTCCAGCTTCGGGAGCTTCTTCTACGAGCTTCATCGGTTGTTTGGGTGAGCATACGTTGTCCGATTTTGCATTGCAGCATATCCACACGTTCACATTGAGTAGAACCACACATTAGGCACTTCAGATTTCGGAAACGAAGACCTGCAGATTTTGGCCAGACATCCTACGTGTTTCTGCACCGTGTGTTTTGGGTCGTGACTTTGGTTCATAGACCTTAGGGAGAGTGGCCTATAGGTATTCGTAGGGTCTCCTTCAAGTTCTGTGGTGTTTCCGAAGTGTTTGATAGGTGTTCGGCTCTAGCAAGCGTTGTAGGAAGCATCCTCTTTTGTTCTCTTGAAGACTGTGACTTAGACAATTGGTAGGGGTCTCTGTAGGAACTAGTTAGGAGTCGGTCGAGTGTAAGTTGACACCTTATGCTTGCATCCACGTGCCTGTGGGTCGAGATTCCTCCTTAGCTGACATTACTTGTTAGGTGAGTTCTAGTTGTGCTGACGTCCGTCGTGGCGTATCCGTCCAACAGCTGGACAACACCTTCCAAAAGAAGTTTCAAATTAAGTGGGAAGGCCCTTTCAAGGTAGTGGAGTGTTTTCCGAATGGTACATATCAGTTGGCTAACCTGGATGGGATTTTACATAGGTGAAGGGTAAATGGATTGCGTCTTAAATTGTATCATGCTAGATTGATGATGGTGGAGCAAGATGAGCTGTCTGTGGAGGAAGTAATGTTGGTGAGGGATGAGGAGACTTGTGATGCGGCGAGTCTCATATCGCTTTATGCTGCTGCTGATCATGAATGATCTAGCAGGCTAGGGGATGGGCAAATTATGTCAGGAGTTTTTTGGAGCAAGGGATTTCGCATATATACATAAACATGCATGGTGCATCAAATAAATAATTGCCCATTTTTCAGAGCCAGGTGGTTACGTGGGGCCCACATGTGTACAGGTAGGACAGGGTATACATAGTGCATCGATTTTCACTATTACCAGTACCACTGTGTTTTTTCTACAATAAGGAGGAGTTGGTAGCGCGTAAAACTTCTCAAGGAAGCTATCCGCGGGCCGACGACATGAGGTAAGCAGGTGCGTCAGATGGCATCTAGTGGTGTCAGGAGGGCGAACGGGGTCAATAATTGCACGCGGATGAGGACGGACACAACGTGGGTGTTTTCTTGTGAGAGTTATGCAGAAAGGTCATCATTAGGACCACTTTTTGGGGCCACTTCACGTGGTTGCGAGATGCATTATTGAAAAGAAATGAGTGCCAGGTGTGCGGATGATGCAAAAAGGTGACAACTATGCACTGCAAGGTCAGTTTTTGGCCTGTTCGGGGTCCGTTTGAGGTCATCCAAAAGGCCAAGGGTGCCCAACTAATAAAGCTAAGTGTGGGAACTGAAAAAAGAGAGAGAATACCAGAAAAAACGTGGAGAAGAGAGGAGGAACAGCCGCAAGTGTGTTTTTGTTGTTTTTGGAGCATTTTTTGGCCCTAAACTGCTCATCCGAGGTCGGATTTGAGCACTTTGACATTGTAGACTGGGGTTTTTGGGCGTTCCGAACGCAATGACGCTGTCCATTTTGCCAAATTCCTCACAAATTTTTTGCTGTTTTTCTGAGTAGTCTTCTCCGGTGAGTGAAGCCTCTACTTAACTTTGTGGTTGTATCTGGTGTATTTCCTCAATACTGTGTAAACTATTTACCCCATTGGTGTTGGGCTGAGCTTCATCGAGTCTAAACAATAGCGATTTTCCTCCTTTGACCTGAATTGAGAGTGTGTGTGTGAGTGTGTATGTGTGAGTGTTGAGTGGGCAAGTGGGAAATCTCTCTCTTCTCACTCCGCCTGTGTGTTTCCTTTCTCGGCCAGGCTAGTTGTGTAAGCCGAGTGGTGCCCCATAGTGTGTGTGTGTGTATCTTCCCAAGAGTGTGTGTCGGGTCGTTATAGAGGCGCTGTGTGTGTTTTCATCCCGTTCACAGCGTATAATGAAGGTGTATACGTATATTTTTTACAATACAAGCGTATAAATGCAACACAAATTTACATCTATCTGTTTCAACACCCATCCCAAAGTCATAGCCACTATTATAGACACAAGAATGGTAGTTGTTTTGGCCATAGGGCTAAATGTCTCTTCATAATCAATCCCATACATTTGCGCATAACCCTTGGCCACAAGCCTTGCCTTACACCTACTCACAATGCCATCAAACTTTTTCTTTATCCTGTACACCCTTTTTCATCCAGTTACCTTCTTTCCCTCTGACAAAGGCATAAACACCATGTTCCATTTGTACCAAGGTCATCCATCTTGTCATCCATAGCTTGGGTCCATTTCTTATCTTTGATAGCATCTTCAAAACAAGTGGATTCTCCTTCCTCTGTAATATTCACCATATATGCACAATGATGAGCCACATAACTATCATAAGTCAATCTTTACGTGGGATTTCTTACTATTTCTAGGTGTCTTATTCCCTAATTACATCCTTCTTGCATCTAGAGTCTTCACAAAGGTCATGCAAAACTCCTCATTTAAACTCTTCTTAGAACCACTATTGTCACCATCATCACGATCAACACTCAAATTTGACATCTTATGGGCATCATTTGTTTTTCCTTTCCTTTTCTTAATACAATTGATGAGCTAGTAAGAGTCTATCTAGATACATAACTTGCCACTCCATAACTTCTCATCATAACTTGCACTAGGTGACCATTTTAGCCCACTCAAAACCTGTGAGACTGCATTCTTGCATTTTTTGTTACCACAATTTCTCTTATATCATACCCTAAAGCATCCTTCACATCAAGATAACAACTCACCATTTCAAGAAACATATTTACTCACCGTAAATTTACTTGTGATAGAATTGTCACATTTATACCCTTTGTGCTTAAAAGAATATCCAATGAATATACATTCTTCTAATTTTAAATCAAGCTTATTTATCAACTCATCCAACATATGCACATAAGCAATATTTTCAAACACTTAAAAATCTGATACATTTGGTTTTTCACCACAAAGCTTCTCTTTTTGTGTCATACCATATATTGCAACAATAGGGGTCCTCTTCATAATGTAAACACGTGTAGCAATAGCCTCTACCCAATAACAATGAGGCATGTTCTTCTCATTCATCAATGCACTATTAGCTTTTGCTATGTTTTTGTTCTTTCACTCAGCAACACCATTTTTATATGGAGTAAACCTGCATGAGAACTACCTCTAAATTCCATGATTGTACAAAAAACCTTTAAACTCATTAGAAAAGTATTCTTCCCCTCCATTTCACCGCAAGAACTTTACATGTTTTCCAGTCTATTTCTCAAACAAAAACTTGAAATTCTAAAAATGCATAAACACTTTACATGTCTTCTAGTCTATTTTTCAACCAAAAGCCTTTAAAATCATTAGAGAAGTATTCTTCCCCTCCATTTCACCTCAAGAACTTTACATGTTTTCTAGTCTATTTCTCAACCAAAAACTTGAAATTCTAAAAATGCATAAACACTTTACGTGTTTTCCAGTCTATTTTTTAGTCAGAACCTTGAAATTCTAAAAATGCATTTTGCTTCATGTAGTGGACCTATACCTTCCTTGTATGATCATCAATTAAGCTTACATAGTACTTGCAGCCACACATAGATGTAGTCTTTGTCAGACTCATACATTTGCATGTACTAAATCCAAATCATGTTTGCTCACATGCTTGTCATGAGGAAATGATGCTCAGTGACGACTTCCCAAAGTGACAAGTGTCACAAATTTTTTGCATTTCAACAACTTTAAATGTTGGGAAACCACGAAGCATCTCTTTAATTTGCATCATTTTCAGCCTTTGCAAGTTTACATGACCAATATGTTTGTGCTAGAGCTAAGTATCTCCAAAAACTCCTCTACATTGTGAAAATATAGCAACATTCACCTCAAACACTTGCTACGCGAGCTACGGAGCCGCCATTGGAGAAGCGACACCGCCATCGTGTTAGCAACGGCGAGAGCTACGCACTGATACCAAGAGTGCGCGCTATCGGCTTCTATGTGTGGTAAGTTCCTACGAGCTTCGGTGTGAGTTTTCTTCCAACTCGTGTGTCGGAATATAGCGTGCAGCATATCTATAGAACCACAACAAGTAGAGCTACACATTAGTACCATTGGGGTCAAGTTTCGGTCACCTGTATTTTTCGGCCTGTCTTCATACGCGTTTACCGCACGGAGTGGTTATAGGTTGATTTTGCAGTTCAAGTCTTTAGGGTGTTGTTCTTACCTAGTGCATAGACTTCCCCTTGAGTTTGAGATTGATTCAATGATTCTAGATCCTGTTTCGTATAGCATTCGTTCGTAGTACGGATTTCAGTCACTTGCATATTTTAGAACTTAGATTTGATTTCCTTAGTAGTGATTGTCTTTAGAAGGTCGAGTAGGTGATTTGACACCCACCTAGTTGTTTCCATGCGCCTGCGGGTCAAGCTTCGTCCTCGTCTGAAAAATCCTGTTGTTGGTTGAGTTCTCGCTATTTAGCTTCTGCTAGCGGCGTAACCGCCTTAACAGGTATATTAGCAAGTCTAATACATACTTGATGATACCTTGACCACAAGGCTATATTTGTAAAGATATGAGCATGGGTGATCTTATTAAATAACTCATCCACTCTTGATAACATATATATTTTCTTAACAGTAACAATGTTCAGTCCTTAGGAATATACACGCATGCACATATTGCAGTCTTTTTTTTTTCATTTAAAAGATAGAAGAGTCCCAAGGTGAATGTTGGGTTGTATAAGGGTATTGGAGCTCATAAGATTCTTCTTTACGTAGGAATTATTTTTGTAGCACACATGGATTCTCATAGAGAATTCGTCAAAGATGACACCTCGCCGATTGTTAGTTTAGGGGAGATGAAAAGTCAAATCCCAACGGGGGAATAGATACATAAATTTCACAAGGCCAAGCTCTACTACATGCACATTTGCTCACTCACCAAGACAAAAGACAGACATGCAAACCAGGTGTTTCCTTCTTACACACACAGACACATACATTGACATAGATATAGACATAGAAATATAGATAGACATAGACATAGACATAGGCATAGGCATAGGCATAGGCATAGGCATAGGCATAGGCATAGGCATAGACACACACACACACACACACACACTCACTCACTAGGAGTTGTATTTGGCTTGCGGTAGAGCACATAGCTTGCACACACCTTGAACTTTGAGCCTTTCACTCACATTTTTTCAGAAACCAACAATGGGAGTAAGTATTTTTTCAAGGAGTTGAGAGGGTTTGACATGTTTTTGGCAAGGAATCTCAATAGTGATAGCAGTACAAACTTCAATTGTAGATTGATACGTGCATAAAAATATTAATAATGTACTCCAAGGACCTAGGATATGTGAATCACCTAAACGATTACCCACTTGATGAGTTTCCCTCCAAATGGCAAGAGGTAATCCGTTATCCTCTCAAGTCGGTCATGAAGCAAAAGCCAAAGCTTAGTGCAGAAAGGAAAAGCTGAGAGAGTAGTATCTCAAAAAATTCCTAGGTACACAGAGCGGATTCTTATTTGAAACATAACGCACCAACATGGTGGTGTACACTGCGGTTTCACAGAGAAGCATCTAAGAAGTGGATAAAATTCAAGAGAATTTTCACCTAGGCTTGGTTAATGGGAGAAGATGAGTAAGATGTCATCACGGCTTGGCATCATCTGAGAATGAAAGAGGGAGGCACTTTAGTCAACTATTATCATAGCTTTTTGGATACCTTTTTTCTAGTATCCTCGTTTTTTAGGATCACCCCAAAAGAGATTCGGGCATTGTACTCGAGCCACACAGACAAGAATTTGATACAAGTCATCATATATCTTAGTTAGTATAGGAACTAGCTTCTCACTTAGTGAGCCTCTAGAAGGACATGCATGATTAGACACGTCATAGTTGCATACCCTTACTTGCATAGTAGTCACTTAAGCATATAGGTATATAAACAATCACTTAAGTCATTTATTAATAAGTGAATTGACATGATGCTTATAAAACATAGGTAGGGAAAATGGAAAAGTAACCTATAAAAGAGTCACTTGGCCTTCAGTTTTTAGGATAGGAGAACCTAGTACTAGCAGGGGGATGTTGGGCCTAGAAGCTACTCTAAACAAACATAACCGTGGGTCCCCTTTATATATATACCATCATGTGTGTCTATTCTACATACTTTGGGGTTGCACTCTCTACGTATTGTATCTTTGTTCTTCTCTTTCCCTGTCTCCTCAATATGGTATAAGAGCATGGTTTCTTTTTCTTCACAAAAAATAGGGCATTTTTTGCCTCCCTTGTAGCGTACGCGTAGCAAAATCTTGCAACTCAACAAAACAAAAAATTGTCATGATTTTTGGCTCAAAATTACAATTTCAGTGTTTGGAGAGTTGTTCTTAATATTTTGGAGTGTTCAGAGCTTCTTGTTATGACATATTTATCAAATTTTGCACCAAAAGTAACTTACGCCAAATTAGTAGCTTTTTTCAATATGTTTTCAATTGAAACCATCAAAAGCTAAGAGCTTTTATATTTCCAAATCCATTTGCGTTAAAATTTTTGTTATGAATGATGAATTTCTTTTCATACATCATATATAATTTCATTTATATAAAATAAATTAGATCAAGAGTTAATTATGTTGAAATTACATTGTATTCAAATTAGATTTACCTATTAATACATATTGAGTTTCTTATTCCATGATTCTTGGATTTTCTTTTCATGCATCATATGTAATTTGGTTTATATAAAATAAATTAGATCAAGAGTTAAACATATTGAATCTACATTGTTTTCAATTTGATTTACATATTGAAAGAAGTAGACAATTTGATTGATCTCCATTGCTCTTTATGTGTATCACATATATTTTGATGCATGTGTATGGAGTTAGATCAAAGTCATATCACTTTAGATTTTTTTATTTTGATTTTCTTTTCAATTGTGTATGATTTATGATAAAGATCAAATTGCGATTTTCTTTTATTGAATTTATCGAGAGTTACATGATACGACTGTAAAGACAATTATATTCATCATATCATATTTCACACATATATTTGATGTAAGACATTTCACTTGAAGAAAGCAATATTCATCATAGATATTGATGGGTTATGGATTTGATGATGCATAAAGAGTTATACTTGCAAATATTGAAGAACTATAATTTTACTAATTTGTGTTATATTCCAAGATTGATGTTAAAGAATTATGTTTGGATAATTGTTTATATGATTTCTATGTGGATATTGAAGTGCTTTGTTTTGATGAGTTCTTTGGCTATGTCTTAGACACTTAAGATTTTGATGATTCATTTTATAAATTTCAATTGCGATGTTAAAGCTTATGCTTTCGCAATTCATATTATTTCTCTTCTTTGTGAATGTCAACGGTTATGATTCTCATAGATTATCAAAGAGTTATATTTTGATGACTTATTTTCTCTTTTGATTGTAGACATAAAAGAATTATAATTTTAATGATTTGATTATTATTGATAACTTTCGTCAAATTGAAGACTTACAATGTATATGATTTATCAAAGAGATACATATTAAAAAAAAAATTTCAGCAACAAACATCAAAGGTTTCATGTGATTATTATTCATGATGAGTTCTTATAAGAATGTTCTTATTGAGATTGCAATTATAGAGTTTTTTGACGATGTCATAATGTGTTTTCTTGCTGATTACAAATTGTTCGTATGGATCGTTTGTCATTGTGATGATTATCCTTCCATGAAGTTGTTCCATGGTGCCATGATGAATTTCTATGATGATTAAAATCATTCGTATTGATTGTTTATGCATAATCCAAGTGTGGTTTCCTAGGAGATTGAAACCCAATTGTGTAGCTCAAGTCTAGATGTGAAATATTCCAGTAGATCAAGCTACCAGCCATCTCCTTGTACATGGTAGTGATAGCCGTTTTTCGGCTCTCCGTAATTGCCATAGTGAGTTAACCCACCCTACCAAAATCATCCAAACACTGTGGCTATCCCTACCATTTCACTGTACATAGGCGTGTGTGCGTTAGGGAACTTTCTACATATTTTCTTAAAAACCCTTAATTAGCTAGTCATTGGGCTAGTTGAGCCAAAAAAATAAAAAATATAAGTACATTATGGCCCATTTGTGTGTAAATATTTCATTGTATATAGCGCCTAAATAAATGGATTTTTCATAATTATTTTGGTATTTATTTAAATATTTCTACGTATGGTGTGTTATTTATGCTATGTACATTGACTCACCATTACCATATTTTTTCTTACTATTTTTCATACTCTTTATTCCATATAAAAATAATTTCATGCAAGCTTCTCTTATTTTTGGTGTAACTCCATCCCAACAAAAATCCAAAAAAAAAACTAGTTTTATTTATGTGTATATTTTTTCACTATTGTAATTTTTTCCTTCCTACATCTATTCTTTATTACTCTCATAAATTAGACCACAAAAAATATTCATCTTTGTATGGTAGACTTATAATGAGAGAGATTTATTTTGACCCCTTTATATTTTTTCCACCTATATTATTTATATTTGACATGTACATATTTTTTAGACCCCTCAATATTTGATTTTCTTAGTTGTACTATTCATTTATATCATGATCTCAACAATATCTTCAATTATAGACCTACCAAATAAGGTCAAGGGTATGTGGAATGCATGCATGCACCATGGGGAGCTCACTCTTGGAGGTATTCAAAAGAATAATCCAAAGAAGGACCTCACAAGGACCTTGTGCAGTGGAAAAAACAGTCGGTTTTGTTGAATTTTTAAAGATCACATGCTCCCCGAATTTGAAAAGGTGATACAACAAAAGTTGTAGCTCGTGAGCTGAACTTTCACCTCAAATGTTTTCATATTTTTTTGAGCTACGAGCTGTGAGCTATGATTTTATTGGTGGACCCCAGTTTGCCCATGCTATGCATCCACACTCCCTCTTACACTTTATTATTTTCCTCTTTCACACACACTCCTCCCTCTCCTTCCCACTCCCAAACCTGCAACTCCTATGTCCTAATTCACCCTCTTCACCATTGCCACATCCCTCACACCTCCATAGCCTTCATCCTCCATTTCTACACCCTATTTGTCCCCCTTTCTCTCTACATATATGTCCATATTACCATACTCTCTTCAGCTTTGTAAAGAACTTCAGAAAATCAGCAAAAATCCAAGGATAACCTCTGCAATCGAAGGCTTTATCATGAATTTTCCAAGGTTTGAAGATAACATAGCTTCATCGACATGCGCTACTTCGCCATGCTGACCGCTTCTTCTACCGGTGCTGTAAAGAGGTGAATGTCAACTTCTCCAAAGCTTTAACCTCTCTTTACAAGCTCATCCCTTCTCTAACTTTTCTCATCATATATCTCACCATTTGGTGAATGATTTTGTAAATAATTTTTAGTGGTAATTACTAACTACTAACCACTAACCTTATTGTAAAATGCACCCTCTACTAGAGTAGGCACTCTAAAATTATTTACTCAATCTCTCTCTCTTTTCATCCTCAATAATTCTCTTCCCTTGACCCCACATCCATGTGACTCAAAGGACAAGAGAGACCCACCCTCATTAAAAAAAATAAAAATATGCATAATCTTTTATTCCTTCAAATAAACTTGATTAGACCTAATCCAAATCGGGGCTTCTAAAACCTATAAATAGAGCCCTTCACTCCCTTGTAAATCAACACATGATCACACTACACCACACCATTCTCAACACATAACACACCACTCTTCAAGCCTAGTTGTGTAGAGTGTGTGCATTGTGAGTGCTCTATTCCATCACTACACATAGGTGCATGGAGAAGCTTGAAGTTAGTTATGCCATCTAGAGGAGTGGAGTGTATGCCATACTCTTCACCACACTTGTAGCCTACTTTTGTGCATAAATAAGATTTATAGTTTTGGGTGAAATTGTATGCTGCAACTACGACTCTTCTGTCCAAATTCACTTGATAAGTTGGCTCATCAGGTGGTTGAAGGTATATTGTCCTTGAAGTTTGTTGTTTCATTTCATGCTTGGTGGTTTGAGGGCTTGTTGAATTGTTTGCCAAAAATTTCAATTGTAAGAGGGTGCTCGGTGAGAGGGCTCCCTTGACCCTAAGACAATTTGTGTATTGGCAACAAGGTGAAGTTTTGTGTTGTCTCTCTATTTCTCATCAAGCTTTGTGTGCATCTAGTCTTTAAAGCTAAGACTAAGTTGCTCAAGTTGATTTGTGTGCTTTACCTCTCTCTGGCGTGGTGAATGTTTGTGTTTGGTGTGTGTGGCTATCTTGCGTTCCCCTCTCTTTGTGCGTTTGAGTACAAGGAGATATCTCGTGCGTCCTAGTTCGCATCTACAACTAGGTGGTGCCCCTTTTCTTGTTTGGTTTCTGGCTGTGGGTTTTTGTTGTCTCTGATTTTGCTTGCCCCAGCCCCAATGGAGCAGCAAGGGAGCCTCAAAGGGTGTTTGGAGGCCGCTCTTCTTGTTGCCTGCCCTGGACCGCCTCAAATTGGTGCCCCCACTGAGGACGGCTTGTGTATTTTTGTGAAGGGTCAATCTTTAGCATAATCAAGTAGCTTGCATGAATCACGAGAATTTGTATGATCCCTTCATTCCCATTGCAAGGCAAAAGGTACACATAATTGTTAGTACTAAGTTTCAATTTCAACGTGTAATTCGTAGAATTTTAGGTCCCCTTAGGTTGGCAGAGATAAGCGCATCAGTAAATCCCTTTATTTTGTCTCTCATTAGGTACGACCTTAGTTTGGACGTTTATATTTTTGTTTTGTTTTAAGCATTAGGTCATGCATAGACCATGGATAATGGCCCAAGAATAGAGGTTTTCCCCTTCCATTTCACTCCACACATTAGAATAAACCTTGCAATTAGTAGGAAGATCCACTTTCAACAACGTATGGTGTTCATGTTTGGTGCCCAAAGAGTAGGAGAAATTCTCGCGTCACCAAACCCTGTCATTCTAGCACTTATTGATTATCATAGGTCATTTGATGTGAATATTTTTATTTTGTTGTAGAATAGATTGCAATTTAGAAAATATTATTGTGTAAATCTTTTAAAGAAAGAAAAAACAAAAACGCGTCACTTTGAAATCAATTCAATGGAGAGCCAACGCCAAATGTCTCGATATCCTCTTTTCTTTGGAGAGCCTGGAGAGGATGCAGAATTATTTTTGGCGAATTTCAAGATGTCTTGCCGTATCAAGAGGATAGTAACTGATCAAGAACGTGTAGAAATGTTTGAGGTGGTCCTTAGGAAAGATGCTAGCACTTGGTTTGACTCTTTTCCTGAGGAAGTTAAGGGGAATTACACAGAAGTTTTGAATCGTTTCAAGAAATACTTCTTTGATCCCCAAAACACTCAAAAACTATGGCAAGACATTGTTTCTCATTAGCAAAAAGACCTAGATGACTACTACTTGTACAAGCAAGAGTTTCTACATCTTTGGGCTGTATGGGTGAGAAATGTTGCTAACCCTAGTGATGGTGCAGAGTTCCTAAAGAAGGAGAGGTTCATAGCCAGACTTTTTCCTGACCTTAAGATAAAAGTTGAGGCGGGTGCACCTGCTACCTTTGATGCACCTGAAACTAGGGCTGCTGAGAAATATAGGAAACTCAAGTTCTTAAGGGGGGAGGTTCCAATAGAAGGTCTTAGACCCAAAGGTAAGTCACAAGCATCAACATCTAGGGAGCTTCCTGAGGTAACGACGGAAGTGATTGAGAAGTTAAATGAATCTTTAAGCAGCTTGTCAATTCACCTTGCACAAGTTATAGGTCCAAAACGACAAGCAAGGAAGTCTGAAGAGCGAGATTCACGACCTAGGAGAGTCTTGCAATGTTGGAATTGCGGTGAGTCTGGACATGGGATGTATAATTGTCCTTGGCCCCGTGGGGAGCCAGGGAGACCTTACTTGAATTACCCAGTGATGAATGCAGGTGAAGGAACTGGTCAGCAACCAAGGCTTCTACAAAGGCCAAATGGAGCAAGACCACCTCCACAAGCAGTGGAAGGAGTTCCACCTTTGCGAGACCCAAATGTGCATGTGGTAGAGGTGACAAACTCAAATGAGGTTGACATGGAAGCAAATGGCATTAAGCGGGGCCGAGGAAAAGATAAAGAGAAAGAAGGTGTCACATCACAGAGTGACCATGGACGAGGCAAGAAGGCAAAGGAGACCAAGGAAGCTAAGAGGACTCGACGTCGTATCAATCTCCAAGACTTCCCTCTTGGACATGGTATGGCTCCATACAACCTATTGGAAGACATGAGAGGTAAGGGTCCCAATATCTCATGGCCTCAGTTTCTTGCATTATGCCCACAAGTTAGGAAGGATTTAACGAAAGCAGTTATCACTAGGACAAAGATAAAAGAGAGTGTTCTTGTTGTAAAAATTGCACATGCTTATATGAATGAGGATATTACACCTGTGCTAGATTGTTACATCAAAGGAAGATTGGTAAGGAAAGGTCTAGTGGATGGGGGTGCACAAATTTGCATCATGACAGAGGTACTCATGCAAAAACTAGGCATGCACATCCATGAGACACCTGAAATTAAAGTCAAGATGGCAAACAATAGCAAATCTAGGTGTGTAGGCATTTGTAAAAATGTTTTTGTAGAGGCCTTTGGCATTAAGAAGGCAGTGGATTTTTATGTTATGTCTACCAAAGGAAATGGTTACCCATTTATCCTAGGGAGACCATGGCTAATGAAAATGCGAGCTTTGCAGGATTGGGAGAGTGGAAAGCTAATTTGCAGGAATGACAATCATAAGAAGGTTGTATTTGACATAAAGGAGCAACGCCAAGAGGAGCTCCATGAAGAATCATCTCAAAGTGAGACGGAGAAGGCTGGACCGATAGCACTTCAAAAGGAGAAAGTAGCGGTAGCATTACTGAAGAGGAGTCTTCCATCGAAGTCATGAGGGTAAGGTTTAAGCCAAACAACCAAGAGACCTCTTGCCCAGGTTTGGAAGAGGTAGGTTCCCAAGAAAACCAAAAAGTGGAAGATGAAAGAATGCTAGAAGGTATGTTATCTACAACACTTACAAAGGATGAAAGAGAGGAGCTCAAAGGTGTGTTAAGGAAATTTCCCAGGCTTTTTGCTAAAGACTACACCGATGTGTGTGGAGTAGATGTTGTTCAACACAAAATTGAGTTGAAGCCAGAGGCCACACCTAAGGCTCAGAAGCTACGAAGGCTAGGAGTCATCAAGGAGCAGGCTTTACTCAAGGAGGTAAGAAAGCTTCTAGCAGCAGGTTTCATTTATCTAGTGGAGAATTCGGAGTGGGTCTCTCCCGTTGTTGTCACTCCTAAGAAAAATGGTAAGTGGAGGGTGTGTGTGGATTACCGTCCACTCAATGAGGCAACAAAAAGAGATCACTTTCCCCTCCCATTTCAAGATGAGATACTAAATGAGGTAGCTGGTCATGAGAAGTACACTGTGTGTGATAGCTACTCGGGTTACTTTCAAATAGGTATTGCATTGGAAGATCAGTTGAAAACAACCTTCATCACTCCGTGGGGTTGTTATGCTTTTAGAGTCATGCCATTCGGTCTGACAAATGCTCCTGCAACTTTCCAACGCTTCATGAACATGGTGTTTCAAGCATTCTTTGGAAAGTCCATTAGGGTTTTCATTGATGAGTTTTGCATTTATAGCTCAAAATCATTGCATCTACAAAGGGTAGAAGAAGGTTTAAAGAAGCTCTATGACATGGGAGGTCAACCCCGACAAGTGTCACATAGGTGAGGATGAAGTGATCTTGCTTGGTCACAAGGTTTCCTATAAAGGCATTGAGGTGGATCCTTCAAAGGCAAAGGCTCTTATTGAGCTACCATCACCCAAGAGTCTCAAAAAGGTCATCTCATTCATTTAAAAGGTGAATTATATGTCACGCTTTATTCACTTAGCTTCGGAGTTGCTTCAACCTTTGCAAAAGTTGACACAACAAGTAGAATTTGCATGGTCTTATGAGCTTGAAGAGTACTTTTGTAACATTAAAGTCATTTTGTCAGAGCTACCAACACTCATGCCTCCTTGTTGGGAGTACACATTCTTTGTTAGCTCTAGTGTTGGGAGGGAAACAATTGGTGCAGTTTTATTACAACAAGATCCCCAAAGTAGAGGCTACACGGAGGCAGAACTCATGATGCTTTCTCTCATGTTTGCAGTGAGAAAGTTTAGATCCTACTTGCTAACAAAACCTTTTGTAATTCTCACTGCAGAAAATTTCTTTCCATGGGTGTCATCTCAAATGAATCTTAGCACTAGGATCTCAAAGTGGATTATGGAATTGCAAGAGTTCCAATACTCTTTCAAGGTAGAAGATAGTGTGCATGCACAATTGGCAGGGATCCTTACTTATAGGGTATATGCGAAGGAGATTAAGGTGCCTAAAGTAAAGACCCTACCATTGCCACCACCTAAAAGTATTCCTAATGCTTTTACCTTGTTCTTTGATGGAGCTTTTCGACGAGTCACAGGAAAAGCAGGGGGAGGGCTAGTATTGCTCAACCCAAGTGGAGAGGTGGTCATGAAAGAGAAGGTCAATCTACCAAGTTCAACTAGCAATGATGAAGCAGAATACGACACACTACTTCATGGTTTAAAATTATGCATTGGCCAAGGTATACAACGTCTCATGGTAAGGGAGATGCACTTATCATTGTGAGGCAGATTTTAGGCATTTGGGCATGCAAGAATGAAAACCTAAGGACAAAAGTTCATGCCATTTGTGGGTTGTTTAACCAATTTGAAGAAGTGCAACTATATCATATTCCTAGGAAACAAAATGAAGATGCCGATTTACTTGCACAACAAGCAGTTACATGTGTTGAGAAAGAAGTGCAGGTCATCATGGTGGCACCAACTGTCAAGAAACCGAGATACCAGGGATTGGAGTCATTGACTCCCAATATTAGCTACATTTTGGAAGGTGAGTTTCCACAAGACTTCACGAAGGCTCAGAAGAGGAGACTCATGAAGAAGGCAAGCACGTATCTCTTCCTAGAAGGATCCCTCTACCAAAGAGGGAAGGATCAAGTGTGTAGAAGAGTATCAACTATTGAGGACATCCTAGCCATTCTAAAAGGTTTGCATGAGGAAGCATGTGGTGTTCATTTTTCATAGGAACCCACTGCAAAAAAGATTTTGCTTGCCGGATATGTTTGGCCAAGCTTGCACATTGATGTTCAATATTGGTGTAAAAGCTGTCACAACTGTTAGATTAATGGAAACAAGCGTCTGTTACATGGTCCACATCAGTTAGTCCTTGAAAATGGTCCATTTGAAAAATGGGGCTTGATGCTATGGGTCCTCTCCCTAGGACAAAAAATGGTAAACTCTACATTCTAGTGGCGGTAGACTATATGACTAGGTGGGTGGAAGCACAAAGTGTGGCAAAGGTAACTGAGAGGACAGTGAGCAAATTTGTCTACACTCACATTTATTGTAGATTTGAGACACCTTTGGAGATTGTTTTTGATAATGGTCCAGGGTTTAGAAAGGGCTTGCTCACAGAAGTTTGTGAAGAACTTCACATTCTACATCGTCATAGTACACCCTACTATCCCCAATCAAATGGTTTGGTAGAAAAAGCTAATGGTGTCATTGCAGGCATCATTAGAAAGATGGTGAAAAACAAGACAAAGTTGTGAGATGACTTCTTGGATGGTGCCTTGTGGGCGTATCGAACCACATATAGGGAAGCCACGGAGTTTACACCATTTCACTTGGTCTATGGTCAAGAGGCTTTACAACCAATTGAGCTCAACATTCCAACAATGCGACTTCATGGCAAAGCAACACAAGATGATCAAGAAGCATGGATGGATTGACATCTTATCCTAGCTGATCTTGAGTGGAAAAGAGAAGCAACATACGAGTGCTACAAGAGGAAAGCTACGCAGGCGAAGGAGAAGCTTGACAAGAAACTAAAGGACAAAGGCATCAATGAAGGAGATCTTGTGCTAAGGTATGACAATCGACTCGATAATCGTTTTGATGCCAAATTTGAAACTAGTGGCAAGGGCCATACATAGTTAAGAAGGCTTTCAATTCAAGTTACTATCAACTTATGGACTTGAATGGGAAAGAGCACTCTAGGAAGGTAAATGGTTATCGCTTGAAGCCCTATTTGAGTCGACTTATACCAAAGGATCTACCAAAGATCTGTCAAAGGGCAGCTATCTCATGTAAGTACTATTCCATGAAGCATGAGTGTGACTCGAGCCAAAATGCCGAGCGGCCAAACAATGAAGACCTCGTCAAGGACTCTGAAGCACTCTCTTTGGAAAAGATGCTCTACGATGGTACATGAATATACCATCATCCTGGGGGAGGGCTAATGATAGCCTTTTTTCGGCTCTCCGTAATTGCCATAGTGAGTTAACCCACCCTACCAAAATCATCCAAACACTGTGGCTATCCGTACCATTTCACTGTACATAGGCGTGTGTGAGTTAGGGAACTTTCTCCATATTTTCTTAAAAACCCTTAATTAGCTAGTCACTGGGCTAGTTGAGCCAAAAAAATGAAAAATATAAGTATATTATGGCCCATTTGTGTGTAAATATTTCATTGTATATAAGGCCTAAATAAAAGGATTTTTCATAATTATTTTGGTATTTATTTAAATATTTCTACCTATGGTGTGTTATTTATGCTATGAACATTGACTCACCATTACCATATTTTTTCTTACCATTTTGTATACTCTTTATTCCATATAAAAATAATTTCATGCAAGCTTTTCTTATTTTTGGTGTAACTCCATCCCCAAAAAAAAAAAAAAACTAGTTTTATTTATGTGTATATTTTTTCACTATTGTGATTTTTTCCTTCCTACATCTATTCTTTATTACTCTCATAAATTAGACCACATAAAATATTCATCTTTGTATGGTAGACTTATAATGAGAGAGATTTATTTTGACCCCTTTATATTTTTTCCACCTATATTATTTATATTTGACATATACATATTTTTTAGACCCCTCAATATTTGATTTTCTTAGTTGTACTATTCATTTATATCATGATCTCAACAATATCTTCAATTATAGACCTACCAAATAAGGTCAAGGGTATGTGGAATGCATGCATGCACCATGGGGAGCTCACTCTTGGAGGTATTCAAAACAATCATCCAAAGAAGGACCTCACAAGGACCTTTGTGAAGTGGAAAAAACAGTCGGTTTTGCTGAATTTTTAAAGATCACATGCTCCCCGAATTTGAAAAGGTGATACAAACAAAAGTTGTAGCTCGTGAGCTGAACTTTCACCTCAAATGTTTTCATATTTTTTTGAGCTACGAGCTGTGAGCTATGATTTTATTGGTGGACCCCAGTTTGCCCATGCTATGCAGCCACACTCCCTCTTCCACTTTATCATTTTCCTCTTTCACACAAACTCCTCCCTCTCCTTACCACTCCCAAACCTGCAACTCCTATGTCCTAATTCACCCTCTTCACCATTGCCACATCTCTCATACCTCCATAGCCTTCATCCTCCATTTCTACACCCTATTTGTCCCCCTTTCTCTCTACATATATGTCCATATTACCATACTCTCTTCAGCTTTGTAAAGAACTTCAAAAAATCAGTAAAAATCCAAGGATAACCTCTGCAATTGAAGGCTTTATTATGAATTTTTCAAGGTTTGAAGATAACATAGCTTCATCGACACGCGCTGCTTCGCCATGCTGACCACTTCTTCTACCGGTGCTGTAAAGAGGTGAATGTCAACTTCTCCAAAGCTTCAACCTCTCTTTACAAGCTCATCCCTTCTCTAACTTTTCTCATCATATATCTCACCATTTGGTGAATGTTTTTGTAAATATTTTTTAGTGATAATTACTAACTACTAACCACTAACCTTATTGTAAAATGCACCCTCTAGTAGAGTAGGCACTCCCAAATTATTTACTCAATCTCTCTCTCCTTTCATCCTCAATAATTCTCTTCCCTTTAGCCCACATCCATGTGACTCAAAGGACAAGAGAGACCCACCCTCATTAAAAAAAATAAAAATATGCATAATCTTTTATTCCTTCAAATAAACTTGATTAGGCCTAATCCACATCGGGGCTCATCAGGTGGTTGAAGGTATATTGTCCTTGAAGTTTGTTGTGCCATTTCATGCTTGGTGGTTTGAGGGCTTGTTGAATTGTTTGCCAAAACTTTCAATTGTAAGAGGGTGCTCGGTGAGAGGGCTCCCGTGACCCTAAGACAATTTGTGTATTGGCAACAAGGTCAAGTTTTGTGTTGTCGCTCTATTTCTCATCAAGCTTTGTGTGCATCTAGTCTTTAAAGCTAAGACTAAGTTGCTCAAGTTGATTTGTGTGCTTTACCTCTCTCTGGTGTGGTGAATATTTGTGTGTGGTGTGTGTGGCTATCTTGCGTTCCCCTCTCTTTGTGCGTTTGAGTACAAGGAGATATCACGTGCGTCCTAGTTCGCATCTACAACTAGGTGGTGCCCCTTTTCTTGTTTGGTTTCTAGCTGTGGGTTGTTGTTGTCTCTAATTTTGCTTGCCTCAGCCCCAATTGAGCAGCACGGGAGTATAGAAGGGTGTTTAGAGGCCTCTCTTCTTGTTGCCCGCCCCGGACCGCCTCAATAGCATTCTCAAACACTGGCTTGCATCATTTTACAAATTTAAATTATGATAAAAGGGTATCACATTTGGCTTGAAATCAGCCATACCATACATTTTAAGTATGTCCAAATCATATTGTCGTTGTGATAGCCATACACCCGCTTTTGTGCAAACAATTTCAATGCCCAAGAAGTACCACAACTCTCCCAAGTATTTCATCTCAAATTCTTGCATAAGTAGAGCTTGTACATCTTCTACTTTAGTCACATTATCACCTCACACAATCAAGTCATCCATGCAAATACATATCACAACAATTCTTGCATCATTCTTTTCTGCATATAATGAATGGTGTACATTTGATATCTCAAAAGGTAAGAAAACAAGGAATGCCACAATCCTTTCATACCAAGATCTGACTGCTTTCTTCAACCCATATAGTGCTTTCTTTAACCTGCAAACAAGGTCACATAGCCTCATATTCACATAGCCTTGTGGCTGCATCATATACACAACTTCCTCTAAGTTTCCATTCAAGATAGCAATATTTACATGTAAGTTGCATTATACACTATAAGGGATATGTATAATACGTCATATACGGACATATTTTACATGACCTCATATTATACGGGCGTATTATACGATCCCACGTCAATAAAAACAGGCAATCGATTTTTTTCCTAGTTTTTCGATTGAACAAAACTTCGATCAAAAAAAATTTTGATCGAAAAAATCTTTGCACAAAGTATTTTTTGATTGAAGAATACATTGATTGAAAATGAAGTATATATAGTGGCAGCACGCCTTGTTGAGACTAGTACTCATCACAAAAGGTATTTCATATCAATAGTAGAGAAAAAATTAAAATTACTTATAATCAAAACTTATTGTAATTTAAAATAGTTTTAAAATTAATGTTTTTTAAAAATTTGATTGATTATTTTTTTTAGGTTCAAATTATGTAAACCTTGTATGTTGTGTAGAGCTCCAACTCTCACTCATACATTGTGTTTATTTTTTAGGAGTCACTTTTTACGTGCTCTGTGTACTCACATGTGGAAGTCAATAAGTGATATAATTTATACATTGCCTTTGTGTGCAGAGTGTACTCTCACATGAGGTTATCAGTCTGCAAAATATAATAGAATAGAGATCGGTTTATTTAGGTAGGTTCGATTTTGATGTGCATATATTTTCTCACCTCAAAGTGAACATAGATATAATTATTTTTTTCCTATGTAGAGCCATCACACTATGCTCTCATTGGAATTAAAATTTAGGAATCTCATGTCCAAATACATTGATATTAACTTATCTTTATTTGGAGTGCTATGTCTATCATACTATGTGATTGTATACGTGTAGCAATTGCAGATAGATAAGCTCTCAAAGATCTACCGTGGAGTGTGAGATCCTCATGTTTGCACTTTAGATAGATATGACAATCATCAAGGTTTGCAATTAATCATCATGTTCCAATGAGAATCAATTGCAAGATTTGATTAATATTATCAATTATCGTACTGTGTAAAAGCTGTAAGCTGCACTTTAGATAAATTGATATAGTGCAACATGATGATGAGATTTATTTGCATTTTTTAAAACAAGTGATGAAAATTGTAATGTGTGAAAACCAAAAGCTTGCACTTTAGATAAATCAATAGAGTGCAATGTGAGCATTGTGATTGAAATTGTTTTGTTTGAAGTGATGACGTTCTTTAGCCCTTGAAAATACAATTTTATTGGCATGAGTTTATTGAAGAATGAAAAGACTATCATTGTTTATTGTTAATTGATAATTGATACTGTAGTATGATAGCTATGTAAGAGATGATTGCTTTGCATTGTTGCTAATTCAAAATAGTTTCTGGCACACAAAGTGGTTTGGACACTTGTCAATCTTTCCGCTTGATGTTCTGATTTGAGCTACTAGAAAGCTCGTCTTTTGCATTGTGTTCTAATAGCTTATCCCTGGAGTCCTGGAATGCTTCTTTATTCGTTTGGTCAAGGTCCCGTACTGAGAGCTCATCCACTATGCGTCGACTGTTTGTAACTCATTCCCTGTTAGGGACTTCCAATTATGATTTTTGGTTTAAACTGACACTTATCATCTGGAATGTAATGATATCATATTCTTCCTCATCACAGAATTTAGTCAGGGTCACCTCATTCACGTATACATCAAGAGTGGCCAGTATCTACTGCCATTAAAAAGGTTCAAACACCTCCTCTCGAAAAGGATCTGGTTCATATGCATCATATTGTGTTGACCTATCATGAATGCAATCTTATTTTCTTAAACTAACTCCTTGGAAGCTTTACCTATCCAATGATGAGATTTTTTCTGCAGCCAACAAGCCGGTATTCCCCCTTCTTGGTCAGTTGTGGAGTTAAGTTCCTCTCCTGGGGTTCGTTCTATGTCTCTATAGCTATGATCTGTGACACTGATTTTCGTAGTGACATCCTTGTTCCTTAGATAGATATAGTTGTAACCCCAATTTTGTACCATTTTGAGCTGACACATCATTAGAAAGAGAATGGAGTCTAGGAGGGCCTCTTTATTTGGTAGTTTAAGAAAGTCAAACCTTTAGTATAAAGAAAGCAATCAAAGGACAATTTTTGAATTCAAATAGGCAAAATGGCTAGTTTATTTGAACTCAAATAGGCAAAATGGCTAGTTTATTTGAGCTCAAATTTCCCCCCCAAAATGAAATTTAAAATCTAGTGGACAAAAGTATATCATGTAGCATATCTATGGAAAGTCCTTAGTGTGTAGATTCTAGATCTATAATCTCCACTAAAATTGAAGATCATATGTAGGAGTTACGGAAGGCCAAAAATCATAAAGTTGTGTACCCCCTTTTTGGGGAAAAAAGTGCATCCTTTGACCACTTTTACACCTCTCTTATACACCGGCATTCTTGCACACATGGCATGCATCTATTTGTCAAAAACTTAATCAACTCCATAATGTCATGGAAAATAAAGATACCCTCCTAGACCCCATCCTCTTCATAATGGAACAGTGTGCCCAATATGATATCAAAATTTTCACTCTCATCCAAATTCATAATAGCGAATGTGTGCTCATATGCAATTCCACAAGAGGCCAGTCACTATGATTTGCTTCAAAATGCCAATAGGTACTGACTTTACCTCTTTGCACTCCATTGATAGGATAGTATTTCCTTCTTCGCCCTCACAATAATCTCCTACCTTGTTCACTAGTGTTGACTCATGTTTAGCTTGTTTTGAGGTTTGGGTATTTGGTGTCTTTGGGGAAGCATTGGGTGGAAAAATTATCAGCCCTATTTTCTCCAAATTTTTTCTAACCTCTTCCCAAAGATGAGGTTTTATTTGCAGTAACTCCGATAGAGTTAGTGTACAACGGATAGGGGACAACATTGTTGGAATTAGGGTTGCAGAGAAACACACACAGCTTGGAGAAGACGAAGGAAGCTCAAGGCACACAATAGAGAGTGTGTTACTTAGTGTGCAATGGAAAGATAGATAGCCCTAGAGTGATGGGCGTATATACAATGCACGGGGGAAAAAACCTCCTAAAGAGGGAACAAATGCCCCGGCGGTCCTAGTGTGTTCACACACATCACTACCACATGTATATGGTAACAAATCCCCCCTGGAGTGATGCGATGAACGAGAGCTGGCACATGAGTAAAGGGAAGTGCCATGCCCTGAGGATAGGATCAGTCCACAAAGGGGAGTAAGCCCAAAGCTTTGCGGAAAGCTTCAAGCTTCTCACGAGACAATGCCTTTGTGAAAAGATCTGCAAGGTTGTCCTGTGTTGGCACATAAGCCAAGCTGATCTCTCCTGCTGAGAGCCTCTCCCTGACATAGTGGTAATGCACCTCAATGTGCTTTGTGCGAGCATGAAAAACTGGGTTCCTCGCAACTGCCAATGCGCTCTGACTGTCAGTGTAGATAGTGTTGCCAGTGTCCTGTCCAACACCCAAGTGAGCCATAAGGCGTCTGAGCCATACACACTCAACCATAGCTGTGAAGACTGCCCTGTACTCAGCCTCACAACTCGAAGTGGCCACAGTAGGTTGCTTCTTGCTCAACCATGATATACATGAACTGCCAAGCATGAAACAAAAACCACTTGTGGACACTCACGTGTCAAAACAACCAGCCCAATCTGAGTCCGAAAAAGCATGTAAGTCTGGCGGCAATGATCCCCCCTTGGGATAAAACAAGCCAAGATGTAAAGTGCCACTAAGGTAGCGGAAAATCCTCTTGACAGCCTGCCAATGCTTAGACCCTGGGCTATGCATAAATCTGCTGACCTGCGAGACTGCAAACTGAATATCTGGCCTCGTGTTGCATACATAAATGAGGCAGCCAGCAGCAGTTTGGTAAAGAGTGACATCAGCAGGATCGCCAGCATCATGTAGACTCAACTTCAAACCTGTTTCCTTGGGAGTGGCAATAGGTTTGCAATCCTCAAGTCCAAACTTACATAGCAATGTCTCTATGTAACTTTTCTGACACAAGGCAATACCACCATCACACTGCTTAAACTGTATACCCAAGGAATGATGCAACAGCCCCAAATCTTTCATCTTGAAAGTAGCATTCAAATCAGCCTTAAATTCAGCAATATGTCTCTCATTTGGTCCAGTGATCAGCAAATCATCAACATAAAGAACCACAATGAGAAATACATCATCCTCACGCTTTACATACAATGTGCTTTCTGTTGGACTGTTACGAAAGCCTCGTTTAACCAAATGAGTGTCAGCTTTCTCATACCAAGCACGAGGAGATTGCTTCAACCCATACAAAGCCTTCTTACATTTGCACACTTTGTCCTCTTGTCCTTTTATGACAAAACCGCGAGGCTGCGTTACATAAACTTCCTCAAATATGTCACCATTCAAGAAAGCAGTAACAATGTCTGATTGATGTACATCCCAACCAAAATGAGCTACCAATGCACATAGAAAACGCACAGTAGTCATACGACAAGTGGGAGCAAAAGTCTCTTCATAATCTATGCCTTTTTGTTGTGCATAACCCTTTGCAACAAGTCGAGCCTTATGGCGATCGATCTCACCATCCGGCTTGCGTTTCAACTTGTAAACCCACTTCGTACCAATGGCCTTTTTGCCAGGAGGTAAATCACATAAAGTCCATGTGTCATTCTCTATAAGTGCATCATATTCTGATTTCATGGCAGCAATCCAATTTTCTGAATTCTGTGCTTCATCAAAAGACAGAGGCTCCTCAACATCATGTAAACTAGACACAGCCAAAGCATAACAATCTGATGCATAAGATGCATGGCGAGAGCCTGAACGAGTACGACTAGATAAAGGTGCATCCAATTTACTGTCACGCAAAGTGTGCACCAGCCATTTTGGCATACCTCTAGCCTGCTCATTTTCAGCCATTTCCTCATCAAGTACATCATGTACATCTGCATCAGTAATAGGCTGTTCTAAAACATTTTCAGAAACCCCCATAGGCTGTACATTTGCCTCATTGGAACTTACATTCGTATTTCCACCTCTGAAAAGAGGCAACAAAGTGTCATAAATGTCCTGTGAGCTTACATTACTGTCTCTAGTACATGACAGCAAGGGCTGAACAGAATCTTCCACAAACACTACATCCCGTGAAACCAGAATACGTTTTGTTTGCGGATGATACAACCTGTAACCTTTGCTTTCAACACTATAACCAACAAAAATACATTTGACAGCCTTATCATCCAATTTTCTGCGCTGCACTTGTGGCACCAAAGCATATGCCAAACATCCAAAAACATGCATGTGCTCAATAGAAGGCTTTCTATCATGCCATGCTTCATATGGAGTAATAGACTGCAAAGCTTTTGTAGGACACCTGTTAAGTACATAAGTGGCACACATGATGGCCTCATGCCAAAAAGAATGCGGCAAAGCTTGACTTTTGACCATACATCGTGCCATTTCTGTTAGTGACCTGTTTTTCCTCTCAGCAACACCATTTTGCTGAGGTGTATAAGGCACTGTACATTGGTGTTTTATCCCACGACTAGCCAGAAATGCATTAAATTCATGAGACATATACTCCCCCCCTCGATCGGAACGGAGGGTGCCCATAGTACATTTTGAGACATTTTCAGCCATAGCCAAAAATTGTTTGAAGCACATAAAAACTTCGGACTTCGCTTTAAGCGGAAATCCCATGCATGCCTGGAGTAATCATCAATGAAAGTCACGAAGTACAGCTAATTGCCCAAGGACGGAGTTTTCATGGGCCCACAAACATCACTATGCACAAGCTGCAACCTGCATGTGGCCCTAACTGAACCATCCTTTGGAAACTTAGAACGCTGCATTTTACCCAGAATACAGCCTTCACAAACATGTTTGACAGGTGCTTCAAGAGGCGGCAAAGAAGCAACCATATCAGATTTCTGCAAACGCAGCAAACAGGCAAAATTCAGATGACCAAAACGTGCATGCCAAAGTTTTTCATCTGAAATAGCCCTTGAATCTGCAACAGCATTTGCAAAATTTTTTCCACACTTGTCATACAAAGTGAGCTTATACAGCCCACGGCACAAAAGCCCAGATGCAACAATTTCATCACCAAAACTGAGATCATGAACTGTACATCTGTCATCCACAAATTTGACTACAAGTCCAAGTCTAGCAAGTGCGGATACAGACAAGAGATTCTTCTTGATCCCAGGTACATAAAGTGCATCAACAAGTGTGAAGGAACTGCCATTAGCAGCAGTGAGCACAATCTTTCCAACTCCCTGAACTGGATAAGAGGCGTTGTTGGCACAAGTGACTGAATTCCCATGAGGGACAGACTCGAGAGAGGTAAAAAATTCACGATGTGAGGTAATGTGCTTTGTAGCACCACTGTCGAAATACCACACATGTGAATCTGCAGCAACTGACAAGCATGCATCATGGACAACAGGATTGTAAGTGCACTCTGCGCTAAAAGCCCATTCTGCATCAACATCAGCATCACAATCTCCTTTCACAGAAGACTCAACAATGGCTGCATTTGTAGTGGATCCATCATTTGCAGTGGAACCACCCTCTTTCTTCTTAGCCTCTTTGGCCTTCAACTTAGGACACGACTTGATCAAGTGATCATTGGCTTTACAATAATGGCAACGCATCTTCTTTTTGCCCTTATCACCAGAATTGCCAGACGAAGTGCTGCCAGCAGAAGCATTAGGAACAGAATTTTTGCCACTCGCAGCAGAACCATAAGAAGTGGCTGCATTACTGTTACCACCCTTTCTTTGAGAAGCAATAAAAGCCTGTTCAACTGCACGTTGCCTAGTCCTGTTTTTTCTAGAAAGTGACTCTTGCAACAGCAATGTGCATAATGCATCAAACTTGACAACTTCAGGACTTCCTTGGGTCATCAGTCTCCAAGTACTAGCAAAAGTCTGGTAGGAATCTGGTAAGGCATCAAGAACAGTCTGCACAAGAGAACAGTCCGAAATGACTTCACCTGCAGAAATGAGTTGCTCATTGATATCCTTGACACTAGCAAGGAAAGTGTCCATATCATCTTCCTCATGCATAATCTTCGACTCTAGCTCTTTACGCAGCAAAGCAATTTTAGCCTCATTGCGGCTTGCATAAAGACCTGCTAGAATATCCCAAGCCTGTTTTGCAGATTTTGCTGAACGGATGTGAGGAATAATGATGTGCTTCACAGACAACGCAATCAATGCATGAGCCTTGCAATCCTTGCAGCAAGACCTGCAACATCCTCAACATCGCCTACATCTTCAGAACCAGGACGTACATCAATGCCCTGCACAATGTTCCAGACACCTTTTGACACAAGAACATGTTGCATCATATAAGCCCACATAGGGTAGTTGTCCCCATCCAACCTGTCCTCAGCAGCAAACATCTTGAACACATCTGTGTTGTTGTTGTCAGCCATGGTAAATGCTGCACCTGATGTGAAAACTGCCCGAAAATAGGAGAAATGGAGCGGGAACAACTTGTGCTATATAGCACAAACCGTAAAAGACTATAAGGCACCTGTTATGCAGAAAACGGCACTGATAGAAAATCTGCACAAAATGACGAAATAGCCTGTGCAGTACTGCTCGTAGTGGAAACGGAGGCCAAAATGAGCCCAAATCAAAATTCTGAGCAGACCGAGCTCTGCGAGCCAGCCCAAAATATTTGTCGACCTGCGAATGCTCGCCAAAGCTCACTGAAATCGGAGAAAGTGAGCAGGCGTGTGCTGGAGCAGCTAGCGACTAAGCCCGAGAGGATGTGACCTGCTCTGATACCAATTGTTGGAATTAGGGTTGCAGAGAAACACACACAGCTTGGAGAAGACAAAGGAAGCTCAAGGCACACAATAGAGAGTGTGTTACTTAGTGTGCAATGGAAAGATAGATAGCCCTAGAGTGATGGGCGTATATACAATGCACGGGGGAAAAAACCTCCTAAAGAGGGAAAAAATGCCCCGACGGTCGTAGTGTGTTCACACACATCACTACCACATGTATATGGTAACAAACATCACCTCATGAAGAGTTTTGGTATCCATCATCTTAGGATTATCCTTCCATTGAGATGGTACTTTCTTTACCTCTGATCTGGTTTCATGATTGCCAATAAATGAAGGTAAAGTCTTCAATGACTGAGTTTTTTGATATATCTATACTTGCACCACCATAGAATGATCTGATAGAATTGGGTAGAGCTCATGCTTGAGGTGGATCTCTGTGATGGGCGTTGGTTGAAGCGTTACGCTTCCATCTTTTCTGTTTCTGATATGTTTCCACAAATCCTGTGGCCATTGTTCTTCCACTTCAGGAATTGGTAGAGGTGATTGCAAATACATTCCATCTAACGTATTGGCTGCTATCCTCGTATCTAAGGGCATTTCCTTTACAGAATCTGTTTGGTTTTCATCCCCGATCCCATGCCTCAAGTTTTGGAGCAATCGGAATTGGTGGTTCCATAAGCGCTTGAGCGGATTGGATGAGCTCCTTGCACATCTTTAACCTCTCTTTTTCATAGCCTGGGTGAGGGTACATTAGCCACCTATCCTCGTGGATTTGGTTAGGCTTTAACCTAGCATCGTAAGCTTTTAAGGTCACGTCCAAGGGTTCAAAGACCTTGTCCACCAAGACAGATCCTCCCGACAGTATTGTTGATGGCTTTGCTACATCGCCTTTTTCCTTAATGTCTCTTTCTATCCTCAATTGTTCCTCTATTTGTAGTAATTTGGTTTCCAAAGCTGTTTTTCCTTTCTCTCTTTTGGCTTTTATCTTGTCTCGTTTTGCCTTCCAGGATTTCCTAGGGGTTCTGGCAGATAAATTTTCTGTGTCTGTTTGACTGGCTGGGGTGTTCCTTGCAGCCTCATGTGCTTGGGATCTCGTTACCGCATTGATCGGAATGGTTGGTTTTGTTTTTGATCCACTTGAGCTTTGCACAATCCAATTTTATTCATGGTTGTTTTCCCTTTGTTATCAGGGTTTTTCGGACAATGTGGAATGAGATGGTCATTTGTATACCCTTCATAGAATCCAAAAAGATTGATTTGTTCTCCTTTGCGTGGAAACATTATTTCCCAATGATCACCATCGCATTCATAGCATGATCCTATAGGTGGTGGAGAAGCTTGTGGAACCCCCATCGATTGTCTTGTTCTACGAGGATATCCCCTAGGTTTGTAGTCCTAGTTTTCCATGAACATAAGCATATTTTCATCTACCAAGTAATGGTTTTTTTTTTGGTTGTGCTAGTATGGGGGCTCTGGCATCTCTTTCAGGACCATCCATGCATTTGTACGTCTAAAGCATATGCATTTTTGTTAAACCCCCTCTCACAGGTGTTATCTAAATCTTCTCGGTATGAAACAACCTGGACCATGCTTTGATCAGAAGGTGCTTCTATAGGTTGCAAAATCCTTTACCATGGACCTATTCTCCTAGGGTAAATGAGGTTGATGCCTCAACACAGGTTGAGGTTTTTCCTGCCCTTGGATTGTGTTATTTGGCCCTACTTGGTATCTTGGAGGGGGTGGAAATTTTTACCCTTCATGTGGTCCATATTGTCTCTCTCTAACATAGTTTCTATTATAGAAACATTCGTGGGTTTCATGGTTTGTCCATTTTTTATCAGTAGTACACCACATTAGGATTCGTGGTATGTTTACTCTTGGCCTCTGTTGAAGGTTTCGCCACTGAGTTGGGTGATCTCCTCCACAAGGGTTGCATTTTTGGGTGGGTGGTTGTCGTGTGTTTGGGTTTGTCCTATTTCCTTGGTTCATCCTTGTGATCACGTCAAGCTTTGCACTTAATCCTCATGTTCCAATGAGAATCAATTGCAAGATTTGATTAATATTATCAATTATTGTAATGTGTAAGCTGCACTCTAGATAAATCGATATAGTGCAACATGATGATGCAATTTATTTGTATTGTTTTAACTAAGTGATGAAGATTGTAATGTGTGAAAATTAAAAGCTTGCACTTTAGATAAATCAATATAGTGCAATGTGAGCATTGTGATTGAAATGTTTTGTTTGAAGTGATGAAGCTAATTAGCGCTTGAAAATACAATTTGATTGGCATGAGTTTATTGAAGAATGATAAGACTATCATTGTTTATTGTTAAATGATAATTGATAATGTAGTGTGAGTCTAATTGACAAATCTGATAGCTGTATAAGAGCTGATTCCTTTGAATTATTGCTAATTTAAAATAGTTTCTGGCACACAAAGTGTTATGGATATAGCTTCCTGCACTCCTTAAGGTTGAGAGTTTCACCTTGCAACCCGGACTTGTCCTCTTCAATTCTAGCAATAGCTTTGAGGTCTTTCTCGCAGCCATAATACTCTCTCTCTTCTTTGTAGATGGCACGTGCTTCAGCGTGGTTACGTTCTTCTTCCATATATTCCAATCAAGCAAATATGTCATCATTAGAAAGACTTATTGTGAAGTTAACAAGATATCACTTTTAAATTATGAAAGAAAAAGACAATATAACTTAATCATGCTGCAAGAAAGAGACATAATATTTATTACCATGTTGTTGGAAAGAGACAAGATAACTTGATCAAGTATATAATTTACAAGCACAACTAAAGAGGATGATAATCAAATTATCACTTTAATCATCAATTGGTTATAGACCAGACATTATTACAATGTCATAGCCCAAATATATGTGCACCATTTAGACAGAGGGAAAGATCAAAAGCCCTAGTTCAAGTTAAAGGATTGTTTCGCTTGCCACTCTCAAGGTGGTTACGTTCATTGCTTAAAAGATCCCTTTCATTTTGCTCTTGTAGCACTAACATGCACTTCAAGAGTCGGTCACAAGTATGACACATGGAGAAGATGTCCATGGCTTTATTCCAAGGAGGGGGATTAGTAGATATGCACTATGGAGGAGGCCATGGAAAAAATCTCTCGATCTGCTTTCTAGTTTCTATTTGCAAGTCGCAGAGAGGAGGAAATCATGTCCTTGTTTTGGTCTTTGTACATGACTCCCAATCCATAATGCCTTGCATAGACCCCTTCTGATAAAATGAAGAATCATGTTGCGGGAGTGAAGGTCATTGTGCAGATAGTCGTGCACATGTAGATACTCCAGGGTCTGAAGAAGAGCGTTTATTATCTAAAAAATGTTATTTTGAAACAGCTCTAATGTTCCTTCAATTGTTACATAATCACAAATGGCATATTGACGGCCATCTATAGTGCACTCTTTTATCCACTCCTCTACATGGAATCCATTCAAAAAATGTAAAGTGAGCATTGGAAGCTCTATGTGGTGGACCATGGCAAGTGGATGAATAATTCCGCGATGAGCGATGTCCAAAACTGTGGCTTCATCTTTAACCTACTGATCCATTGTGGATCCATGCAAGTGGAATTTAAAGATCTTTGCCGCATACATTGGATCTTTAAATGCAAGATGTGTGACACCTACACGCTTCACGAGTGCCCATCTCCCTTCTCCCAGCTGTGGATTTTGTATGTTGAAGATTGCAACTTCTGGTAAAATATACAATATAGGGGGGAGTTGAGACTGATCGAGAGCGAGAGTTGCACTAGCAACAAACTCTATTCTAACAGTAGCTCATAGCTCTTTAGTAGCATCAAAAGAGCTGGCTTCCACTCTCGTGCAATTTGCTACCCTTTCTAGCTTCTCCTTGCTCTTGAACTTAGTATGCATTTATTGCACAAGTTGTATGCGAGTAGCTATGCATGGAAAAGTAATGATTTTATAATTTTTTAGATCTTGAATTTTTTTTGCGGTTTGTCCAATAGACTACTTGACCATGTAAAATAATGAACCTGATGGAATTCAAGATATTTCAAAAGCAGCGGGTGTAAATACAAGCTGGAGCTGCTCAAATACAAACTTTGCTAAGGCCTGTGTGGACTGATAATAATGCTCCGGAGCAAAGGGGTTTAGGAAACGATGAATCTCAGGCTCTAACATGTGATGCAAGTGACGCAGTATCACTTTGAAGAATTTTTTTTTGATGTTTCGTCAGCTTAGTATCCGCCATATCTGCAAGAAATAAATTTAAAACATAAACGTTGTCAAAGGAGAGGGTGAACTATCAAATCCTGTCATGACCCTAATCCATAAACAATTGACACAATTTTTAGCAAACAATGATATATTATGATTGCAATCCATACATTGTACAATAGAGAGGAGAACACACAAAGAGAGATGGAGAGAGGTGAACTGGCCAGGAGTGTGAGGGACACTCATCACAAAAATTGGACCCTCTTATGTGCATTACATAATACATGTAAACGATCGGAGCATACATGTGAACAACCTAGCTTATGTGAGGTACGCTCAGCACAAGTCTTGGACAATGTTATAATGTTGACTGATAGTTTAGTCAATCTAGTCCCTAATAAAGTGTGTGGAATGCACCACACAACCATCAATAGACAGCTTAACAATCTCAGATTGTGGTCAAACATTGTACATATTGAGGTGGTCCGGGGCGGTAGGCGACAAGAGAGGTGACCTCTAAACACCCCTCAAGGATCGCATGCTGCTCAATTGGGGTTGGGGCAACCACAAGCACAACACAACAACAAACCCATAGCCAAACCCAAATAAGAAAGGGGCACCACCCAGTTATGGTGTACGAACTAGGATGCAAGAGATATTTTGTCACAACCAAGAAGATGCGCCGCAAAAGACACACAAGAAATCTCACACCAAGACACACACCAAATGGAGTAGAGAGAGCTATAGCAAAGGAGAGAGAGAGAGAAGAATTGAGCTTGTGCAATACCTTGTTTGTGATTTGCAAATGGAGATGGTTCGTTATGATCTCGGGTAGGTCACCTAATAAAAATATAACCTATCACGTGAGTTCAACAGAAGGGTAGTTCTTGAAACTTACAGAAATATATATACATAAGGGTATTATTTTTCCAAATTTGAAAAAAAATTATAGATTTTAAAATAAAAGGGTACATTATATTCTTAACAAAATTCACAGATAAGGGGTTTTACAAACATGTCTTGAACGCACGTGATATGGTAGTTTTACACATAGTGAACCCCCCGAGGTTATGATGCTATCGTAAAGCTTGTACAAATTTAACTCAATGCTTAGTGAATGCTAAACATTGCCAACACACAAACACTGTCTTTAAGGTGTGGGAGACCTCTCACCACAATACCCTCTTACAATGGACACAAAATTGGCAATGAAAACACAAGATCAAATGATAGAAACTTAAAATACACAAGTCACCTTGAATTCACCAAACCGTATTGCACCAGTGGAAGGACGAAGATTTGAACGTCGAATCATGCCTATGATGCACCAAACCTCAATTTGTTGATGATGGAGGAACATATACAATAGTAGTTTTGAGATTTTAAACTTACACTCTCTCACTTGCAATGTGTAGCTTGAAAGCTTCAATCACACCAAAAGTGAAGCGCACAAAGTGGTTGGTACGCCTAAGTCTCTCCTCATGCATAGAGTGTTGGGGTGCTATGTGAGATATTGGGGATTTTTTACAAGAAGGAGAGGGGCCTATTTATACGTTTGAAGAACTTCATTAAGATTATTTGGAAATCTTAATTTATAAGCTAACAAATCGGGCTTATGATTTTTTCTAAATATTAAAACATTGTTGGCCTTCTTTGTCTGCTTGAGTCATGGATCTGGGCTCAAAAGAGATCATTATTGATGGTAGATAAGGTGAAATTAGAGTTTTAAGGAAGGAGAGAGAGAAAGAGAGTTACTATGCACATGTCTTGAGGTGAGGTGCCTTTTATGGTTAGGTCAATGGCTATTTTGTGTTGGTATGTTAGTGGTTAGTGTTAGTAATAACTGGAAAGTTAATGATATATTTACAATGGGTAGAATGAGGTGGATGGTTTAAGTAAGATAGTTGAATGAAATGAGAAAATCGTTGTGATGATGAAGCTTGAAGAAGTTTTGAACTTACTTGTGTAGGTTCTCAATATGACTATCGATCCTCTTCTTCTTCTTCTCTTCTTTATGCCACCGCCGTCAAGGTTGATTATCACGATGAAAATGGCAATTTGGTTGATGAGATCTCTCAATTTGTGGAGGTTAAGCATGGTTTACATTCTGGATTTTATGTATATAGAGAAGGGGTAAGATGGAATTGCTCTTTGGAAGTAATAGAGAGAGGCATAGAGATGGTGTATGTACATGTAGAGCTCATATGAGAGCTATGAAAGTAAGAGGGGAGGTTAATGGTGAATAAGGTGAGAGAAACCATGGAAGGTGCAGGTTTGAGTGAAGGATTGAGAGGAATAAGTGTGTGTGTGTAGAAGTGTGGAAAGAGGTGAGAGAAGAGTATCGGCTACTTGTGAGAAAAGTGGGCAGACTGGGGTCCAATCAAAAAATCATACCTCACCAGTGGTGGCTTCAAAAATTATGAATATTCAAGAGGTGATTATTCAGATCTTGGTACACATTTTGTCTTGTAATCACCACATCAAATTTAGAGTGGAGATGGATATAAACAATCCCACCAAAATGCCTATTTTTCATCATAAGAAAGTCTTTAGTGGCCCCCCTTTTGTTGAATTTGCATACGGCTGCAAAGGTGAGCCTCGCCTTGCATTAGAGCATTAACTAATTGATTCTTAGGGATATGAAAATATGCATGGTTGTGGAATGTGCCTAAATATAATATATGGATATGATGGAAAAAATAGGCTAGTATATATAAACAATTCATCGAATCTAGAATAGTGTGGACTATATATAAAATATATATATATGAAAATATAGGGAATGGAACGAAGAGGGCCCTCGTCTATTTTTATTGATGTATATTTATTTACAAGAGGCAAGAAAGAATACCTATAGAAAAATGCCATTTAGTGAAAGGCAATGACTGATGGTGGAAGGTTTTTTTTTGAAGTTTTTCGTTGGATTGGATTCACAAAAAAAAAAAGAAGCCTGCATGAAGATATTTTTATATGGAATAAAGAGTATGTAAAATGGTAAGAAAATTGTGGTAATGGAGAGTCGATGTACATAGCATACATAGCCAAATAACGCAAACCTAGGTAGAAATATTTAAATAAATACCAAATTAATTATAAAAAATCCTTATATTTAGGCCATATATACAATGATATATTTACACACAAATGGGCCATAATATATTTGATTTTCTTTATTTTAGTTTCTTTTTGGGTTCAACTAACCCAATGACTAGCTAGCTGAGGGTTTTAAGGAGATATGGGAAAAGTCCTTTAACTCACACACGCCTATGTACAGTGAAAGGGTGAAGATAGCCACAATGTTTGGGTGATTTTAGTAGGGAAAGGTAGCCCACTAAAATCACCCAGAGAGTGTGATGACTTGCACTTATTTCTCAACACATGTAACTACTTGTTGTGCAAGTAAATCGGCATCTTCATTTTGTTTCCTAGGAATATGATATAGTTGCACTTCTTCAAGCTGATTAAACAATCTAAAAATGGCATGAAATTTTGTCCTTAGGCTTTCATTTTTGCATGCCTAAATGCCTAAAATCTGCTTCACAATGAGAAGTGCATCCCCTTTTACCATGAGACACTGCATACCTTGGCTCATGCACATCTTCAAACCATTGAGTAGTGTGTCGTATTTTGCTTCATTGTTGCTAGTTGAACCTGGTAGATTGAACTTCTCTTTCATGACCACCTCTCAACTTGGGTTGAGCAACACTAGCCCTCCCCCTACTTTTCTTGTGGCTCATCAAAAAGCTCCATCAAAGAATTAAAACAAGGTAAAAACATTAGGAATACTTTTAGGTGGTGGCAATGATAGGGTTTTTACTTCAGGCACCTTAATCTCCTTCTCATGTACCCTATAAGTGAGAATCCTAGCCAATTGTGCACGCACACTATCTTCTAACTTGAAAGAGTATTGAAACTCTTGCAACTCCATAATCCACTTAGAGATCTTAGTACTAAAATTCATTTGAGATGACAGCCAAGGAAACAAATTTTCTATAGTGATAATTACAAAAGTTTTTGGTAGCAAGTAGGATCTAAACTTTCTCACCACAAACATGAGAGAAAGCATCATGAGTTCTTCTTCTGTGTAGACTCTCTCCAAAGCATTCATGACCCTACTAGCAAAGTAGATGGGTCGCATCTTGGTACTGTGGGGATCTTGTTGTTGAAAAATAGCACCAATTGTTTCTTTCCCAACACTAGAGCTAACAAAGAATGTGTACTCACAACAAGGAGGCATAAGTGTTGGTAGTTCTGACAGAATGATTTTGATGTTACAAAAATACTCTTCAAGCTTAGCAAACCAAACAAGCTTGACTTGTTGTGTCAATTTCTGCAAGGGGTGAAGTAACTTCGAGGCTAAGTGAATGAAGCGTGATATATAATTCACCTTTTTGAATGAATGAGATGACCTTTTTAAGACTCTTCGTTGATGGTAGCTCAATAAGAGCCTTTGCCTTTGAAGGATCCACTGCGATGCCTTCGTAAGAAACTTTATGACCAAGCAAGATCACTTCATCCTCACCTATGTGGCACTTGTCGGGGTTGAGTTGACCTCCCATGTCATAGAGTTTCTTCAAATCCTCGTCTACCTTTTGTAGATGCAATGATTTTGAGCTATAAATGCAAAATTCATCAATAAAAACCTGAATGGACTTTCCAAAGAACGCTTGAAACACCATGTTCATGAAGAGTTGGAAAGTTGCAAGAGATTTGTCAGGCCAAATGGCATGAGTCTGAAAGTATGACAACCCCAGGGAGTGATGAAGGTTGTTTTCAATCTGATCCTCCAATGTGATACCTATTTGAAAGTAACCTAAATAGCCATCACACATAGTGTACTTATCGTGACCAACTACCTCATTTAGTATCTCATCCTAAAATGGGAGGGAAAAGTGATCTCTTTTTGTTGCCTCATTTAGTGGACAGTAATCCACACACACCCTCCACTTGCCATTCTTCTTGGGAGTGATGACAATAGGAGAGACCCACTCTGAATTCTCCATTGGATAAATGAAACCTGCTGCTAGAATCTTTCTTACCTCCTTGAGTAAAGCTTTCTCTTTGATGACTCCTAGCCTTCGTAGCTTTTGAGCCTTAGGTGTGGCCTCTGACTTTAGTTCTATCTTGTGTTGAACATCATCTACTCCACGCACGTCGGTGTAGTCTTTAATAAAAAGCTTAGGAAACTTATTTAGCACACATTTGAACTCCTCTTTTTCATCCTTTGTAAATGTGGTAGACAACATACCTTCTAACATTCCTTTATCTTACAAATTTTGGTTCTCTTGAGGACCTACCTCCTCCAAGCTCAGGCGAGGTTTCTTGGTTGCTTGGCTTCAACCTTACCCCCATGACTTCAATGGAAGACTCCTCTTCCATAGTGTTGCCGCTACCTTCTTCTTCTGAAGTGCTATTAGTCCAGTCTTCCTCCGTCTCACTTTGCGATGATTCTTCATGGAGCTCCTCTTGATGTTGCTCCTTCATGTCAAAGACAACCTTCTTATGATTGTCATTCCTGCAAATCAACTTTCCACTTTCCCAATCTTGCAAAGCTTGCATTTTCATTAGCCATGGTCTTCCTAGGATAAATGGATAGCCACTTCCCTTGGTTGACATAACATAAAAATCCACTACCTTCTTAATGCCAAAGGCCTCCACAAAAAGCATCTGTTGTGAGCGAGGAGGGGTCGAAGCATCTGTGGACCCTCCTCCACAGCAACCACCACCTCCACAGAAAGTAAAATAAAGCGTCAGAACACATTTGTTTAAATTAACTTTAAGCTTAATTTTAAATCAAAGTCTTCACACAAACACTTACAGGCCTAGGCCTTGACGAGTGAGGCATTATCGATAAGATCTTGCACCGTATCATCGTCTATCTCTAATTGCAAACATAACTCTGCCCCAACTCGTTCTGGAAGATTGTCTTCATCCATTGCATCTTCATCTACAAGTGTCAATTCTGGCTCATCTGCATCATCCCTCGTATATCTGTCAGCTTCCTTTGCCATACCTTCGTCCATCTCATCTAATGTAACAGTAGTATGGACGTCGTGTGACTGACTTTCCTCGAGGAGATCTTGCCCTTCAAATACTTGTTTAATTCTTGGAGCAACCTGAACCACAAACCACCATTGTCGCTCTCGAGGGTCCGGCACAAAGACCACTTGCTCGCAATGTTCAAGGAGAGCAAATGTGTCGCTCGCATCTGTCCAAGTCTTTGTATAATCTATTTGCACAAGTTTGTTTCCATCTCTGCGTACCGTTGCATTGCGACCAGAAGTAATCACCTTGAACCACTTCACATCCAACAAAAACATCTCAAACCGCCTGAAGCTTACTTTCAGGATATCTGACACTAGACCACAGTAATCCAGGTTGCTAGTGCTCTCATTCGTGTCTCTAGCACTGGCCCTGCTCTTTTGCATGAAACTAACCATTACTCCACTGTCAAACGTGTTTCTTCTGCTGTCAATTTGTTGTGTTCTGGAATGCTTTCCATGCGACCATAGTGCCATGTATGTATGATACTTCCAGTCACATCCAATAGCTAGCTCTTTCTCTTCTAGAGATATGGGTTCTCCGATCTGTCGAGCTGCTCTCACTGTCTTGTCCAACCATGCCATTGTAGGGAATTCAGGTAGAGGAGCGAGATAGTCTGGCAAGGGTAAGCCTCTAGTCGTTCGACTTCGCCTGAAATCCTGTCGCTCTAGATTGCGTCTCTCTTTCTCTTCTTCGTACCTTTCACGCCATTTTTGCATCGGCAACTGAATTTAGTATACAGAACTTCATGATCTTTTCTCGCATGGCCAGGTTCATTTTCTTCGCCACCCCTTGCCCTTGCGGCTCCTCTCCCACCAGTCTTGCATCCTCCTCATCGCTCCACAGTCGAGGCATTTCTGGGTCAGAAATGGATAGAAATTCGGTCGTCAATACAAGAGACTCTTGCACCAGCCATCCTTCTGCCATGCTCCCCTCTGGACGCGCTTTTTGGCGAACAAAACCCTTAAGTGTTTTCATGAACCGCTCTAGAAATAACATCCAACGGCTATGGACTGTACCTGCCACTGCAACCTCATCTACTACATGGACGAGCAAGTGCATTTGGATAGTTAGGCAGCTCGTGGGTAGATACTTCTCAATCATGCAAACTGCCTCAATGGAGTTAGCCCTTGGGACTGCAATAGATTCCTCCCGTATCTCCTTGGAAGAGATCCACCGCACTAGCTCTGAAATCTTGTATATTCAGGTCTGCACTTCCTCCGTTAAACACCCCTTGATCACAATTGGAAGAATCAATTCCAAGAACTTATGCCAGTCGTGCGATTTCAACCCTGACAGTTGATCGTCACGGGTGAATGCTGTCTTGAGACATCGCATATATCCTGTTGGCGTCCTGAACTCTAAAATCACCCTTTTCACTTGTCGCTCTTCGTTTTTTAGAAATACCCATGGCGCTCTTGGAAGTTTGTTTGACCAGCTGCATTGGTAAAAGGCCACAGCTCTGGCATCTTTCCAACCGACTGCAAATCATCTCGTGAAGCTTGATTGTATTTCATTCCCATGATTTTCTTCCAAAGGAGCTCTCCTACATTCTTGAATATATGCATTGCATCCAGCAAATGGTTAATTAGTAGATCACCCAAGTACGGCAACGTATGGAGAATGGACAAACGTTTCATTCCTGGAATAGGTTGCCCCTCATGTTGCTCCCATCGGCGACGTCACTCTTGTACATGCATAGGACGACATTCGACGCGACCAAGCTGGCCTTCGCGCAAGTGATGGCCATCTGGAAGATAACGGTGGTGGCCTTGATAAATTGTCTTTCGAAGAGAGGTAGAATAGCGCACATCCAAAGAATGCCCGCAAATTGGACATGCATTGTATCCCGAAGTTGTTAGTCCTGCATATATCAAAGCATGAATCAGGCCAAGGCAAAGGGCTTGCGAATAGCAAGAATTTTGTAAATCAATAACCATTACCAGAAGCTTCTCCGTATCCTGGCCAATCATGCATAGTCCACATAAGAAGTCCATCGATCCTTGCATGCTGTTGTCCTACTGGTTCAACCGCATCTGCTATGTCGATCCCATGCCATAACTCCTGGAGCTCGTCATCTAGTGGAGCTAGATAAACATCCATGTTTTTTGCTTTGAACTTACCAGGTACAATCAAGCTTAAAATCAAATGACCCTTCTTGATAGCAAGCCACGGCGGGAGGTTGTAATTGATAAGGCACACAGGCCAAGTGCTCCATGACGAGCTTCTCAAGCCAAATGGATTGAATCCATCCATTGCCATGCCCAAACGCAAATTGCGTGGTTCACTCTTAAAATGTGGCCAGGTATCTTCAATGTGCCTCCAAGCCTTCGAATCAGCGGACACCCTAAATGTTGAGTCAATGGATCTATTCGTAGAATGCCACCGCATCAACTTTGCAATGGAACCACAAAGAAACATGCTTTTTATCCTATGAATAATAGGGAAATGCCGCAACACTTTAGCTGGCACTGTCTCGCCAACTGCATCTTGTTTGTAGCGCATTGCTCCGCACTTAGGACACGACAGACAATCTGCAAATTCATTGCGAAAAAGAATGCAATCATTTGGACATGCATGAATCTTGTTGTAGTCCAAGCCAACTGAGGTCAGAAGTTGCTTTGCGTCTGGCCTAGAGGGAGACATTTCATTGCCAGTCGGGAGAAGTTGCTCCGGCAATAACCTGTTTAAGCCACATTAAATTAAAAATAAAGCTCTGCGAGCACATCACCGTTGCAATCAGAAAATCTCTTTTGTAAATTACGTACCTAAACAAAGTAGTGACGCTTGCATTTGACCACCCGTACACTGACTAAAGATTCAAAAACGCCTGACAAGTACGAAGCACAGATATTTTGGCACCTTCATAGATTGGTTGACGTGCCAACTTTCTCAACATGTCTTCAGGAGATAGGCGCACGGCTTTTGGTGCTGCTTCGTTTGCGTTCTCCTCGCTTGTCTGGAAGAAGGCATCCAGCATCTCCTCCATGCTGTCGTCTTCTGTCTGTAAGCCCTTTTCTGCTTCCATCCATGGCTCTATATTGGTCGGACCTTCACGCATAATCTTTTTTCTCACTCTCTCAGATGTAGGTGCTATGTCGCGGAAATCAATGCCCGTTCTGTAGGAGTCGTATCGCAAATTCTGTACGGTTTCTCTAGCAAACTCTCCGTACTTGTGCACATGCTCATTACATATCCTACGCTTGCGCAGGATTTGATACTTGCAGAGCGTGCACGAGCATGTAATCTTTTCCTCCATGTTAGTTGATGACGTTGCCATCTACAATGATTATGAATGTTGTTTTAATATATATATATATATACTTCTCACAATGTAAACTACCTCGCATTCTCTAGTCTTGCCCAATCTCCGTACACCTCGGTCCAGAGGTGTACAAAGATCAGGACCACCGGGTGTCAAAATCTCGTCTTTATTGGTCAAATCCTATATGGGTAGACACATATGTGCACTCCCAGGTGTACATGGCAATGCATGTAGCAGGCAAAACCGCTTTGCCTCTTTTAGTTCCATAGTTTCTTCTCTCTCTACGTACCCTATCTCTTATTCTTTCTCTCTCGATCTCGCTCTTGCTATCTCTCGATCTCACTCTCGCTATCTATCTTTCTCTCTCTCTCTCGATCTCGCTCTCGCTATCTCTCTTTCTCTATTTTCCGATCTCGCTCTCGCTATCTCTCTCTCGATCTCACTCTCGCTATCTCTCTTTCTCTATTTTCCTATCTCTCTCTATTTCTCTATTTTCCTATTTCTCTGCCATAACTCCTGGAGCTCCACTTCCCTATCTCTCTCTCTCTCTCTCTCTCTCTCTCTCTCTCTCTCTCTCTCTCTCTCTCTCTCTCTCTCTTGCTCTCTACTTCCCTATCTCTCTAATGATCGAACGAACGACTGATCTAGGGAGATCTAGACGCCCACGACTGCGGAGAACTACACAACATCGACAGAGGCTGCATCAGAGGATCTAGCTAGGTCACTTTGGCTCGACATGCACAACGTCCGGTTAGAGTACTGACCATGGAGGAGATCTACCTATCCCAACTAGCTCATTTATCCATTTAGTCCACACCTAGCAGTTTAGGATTCCATAATATTTTATTTTGTCATCTTCTTACTCTAACTTTGTATTAGATCCATCACATTGTAACTTTCTTGTCTCATGTCTCATAGGTCACTTTGGCCTTTCGAAGACGTTAAGATAACATTTCATTTCATTTCTCTTTTTAATTTTTTTTCTTTAGTTTTATCCTAAGCATACATTAATTCTCTCTCTCTCTCTCTCTCTCTCTCTCTCTCTCTCTCTCTCTCTCTCTCTCTCCTACACACACACACACACACACACGATGTAGAGGCAGAGAGAGAGAGAGAGAGCAAGAGAGAGGGGTTGGGGAGGGTGGAGATGGACATAATACCTGCGCAGCAGGTTTCGGCCAAGACCCGAGCAGGCGAAAATGGCCCCTGCGCGCGGGTTTCACTTTTTTCCCCCAATTTTTTTGGCATCGATATACGCGTCACTATAGGCGTGGCAAATAAAGCCTTTCCACGCGTATATCGACGCGTATAGAGACGCCCGCTAATGTCGTTAATATACGCGTGGAAAGGCATGGCCATCGATATAGGCACATCGATATCTTCATTTAGTGTTGTAGTGATTTTGTCATTTTGTGCAAAATTTTTGTCAGTGCCAATTTCTACATAATAGGTGCCTTACAATCTTCTACGGTTTGTCCTATATAGCACGTGTTGTTCCCGCTCCGTTTCTCCTCTTTTCGGCCAGTTTTCACATCAGGTGCAACATTTACCATGGTTGACAACAACACAGATTTCTTTAAGATGTTTGCTGTTGAGGACAGGTTGGATGGGGACAATTACCCTATGTGGTCTTATATGATGCAACACGTTCTTGTGTCAAAGGGCATCTGGAATATTTCATATATAGGGCATTGATGTACGTCCTGGTTCTGAGGATGTAGGCGATGTTGAGGATGTTGCAAGTCTTGCTGCAAGGGTTGCTTCTATTAGAGTTGTTTTGCCTACGGCTGAACAAGCTCGTTGGGATGTAAAGGATGCGCAGGCTCATGCATTGATTGTGTTCTCTGTGAAGTGCGCCATTGTTCCTCACATCCGTTCAGCAAGATATGTAAAACAGGCTTGGGATATTTTGGCTGGTCTTTATACAAGTTGCAATGAGGCTAAAATTTCTTTGCTGTGTAAAGAGCTGGAGTCTAAGATTATGCATGATAAGGATGATATGGACACTTTTCTTGCTAGTGTCAAGGATATCAATGAGCAACTTATTTCGAGAGGTGAAGTCATTTTAGACAATTCTCTTGTGCAGACTGTTCTTGATGCCTTACCAGATTCTTACGAGAATTTTACTAGTTCTTGGAGACTTATGACCCAAGAAAATCGTGAAGTTGTCAAATTTGATGCATTATGCACATTGCTGTTGCAAGAGTCACTTTCTAGAAAAAACAGGACTAGGCAACGTGTAGTTGAATAGGCTTTTGGCTAAAAGCACGCTTTGGTGGTACAAAAAGGACTGTCCTTGACAGCACGTTTGACAAATCTTTGAGTTACAATTTGTGCATGTCACATGAAAAACTACCTATCATACTATATATCAGTGGATAGATCTTCAAAAGAAGAATCTAAAAACACAAGGTCCGAAAAGTCTTGACCTAAACTACAAAAAATTTACCAATCCCCACTTTTTCATTGGTAGAAGTAAAATAGGTCCTTTTTTTGTACCACCAAACCACGCTTTCACCCTTTTATTGCTTCTCAGAGAAAGGGTGGTAACAACAATACAACCACTTCTTATGGTTCTACTGCGAGCGGAAAAAATTCTGTTCCTAATGCTTCTGCTGACAGCAATTCGTTTGGAAATTCTAGTGATAAGGGCAAAAAGAAAATGCGTTGCCATTATTATAAAGCTAATGATCACTTCATCGAGTCGTGTCCTAAGTTAAAGGCCAAAGAGGCTAAGAAGAAAGAGGGTGGTTCCACTACAAATGCTGGTTCCACTACAAATACAACCATTGTTGAGTCTTCTGTGAAAGGAGAATGTGATGCTGATGTTGATGCAGAATGGGCTTTTAGCACAGAGTGCACTTACAATCCTGTTGTCCATGATGCATGTTTGTCAGCTGCTGCAGATTCACATCTGTGGTATTTCGAAGGTGGTGCTATAAACCACATTACCTCACATCGTGAATTGTTCAGCTCTCTCGACTCTGTCCCTCATGGGAATTCAGTCACTTGTGCCAACAATGCCTCTTATCCAGTTCAGGGAGTTGGAAAGATTGTGCTTACTACTGCAAATGGCAGTTCCTTCATACTTGTTGATGCACTTTATGTACCTGGGATCAAGAAGAATCTCTTGTCTGTATCTGCACTTGCTAGACTTGGACTTGTAGTCAAATTTGTGGATGACAGATGTACAGTTCATGATCTCAATTTTGGTAATGAAATTGTTGCATCTGGCATTTTTTGTCGTGGGTTGTATAAGCTCACTTTGTACGACAAGTGAGGAAAAAATTTTGCAAATGTTGCTGCAAATTCAAGGGCTATTTCAGATGCAAAACTTTGGCATGCACGTTTTGATCATCTGAATTTTGCCAGTTTGCTGCGTTGTTGTGAAACTCCGCTCCCATGCTAAGAAAGATGCCAAAAAAATACATATCGAGCTTATTTAAAGCCTACTTGATTAATGGTCAACGATGAGGGCTTGTTAACATGACATGTTTAATGATTAATATATGCCAGATGCGGCTTAAAAGGACCAACATATGCCTTAATGATGCCAAAAAGGAGTATACTTAGAGTGAGTACATATAGGATATTATGATTTAGAACTGTAGTGCTTGAAGTGCTCTACTGGCCTGTCTTTACGGCTCGTCGATTGGAGCTACGATGAAGAAGTTATTGCAGTTTGAAGTTTAAGTCGATTGCAGATTCGTACCGGATTGAGCAACTGCTGCAGCTGAGGTGACAAAAATGGAATGAATGCACAGGCCTGAAGTGCTCACTTTGTGGAGGGCGTCGGTCTTTTCAGATCAACAATCGGAGTTCCGGTCGCCAAGTTATTGGCCGTTAAAGATTCACCGGGGCCTAGTTCCGTGCCAGACCACTCGACTCGATCCGAGTGCCATCTGGGAGATTTTGGCTCTCGCTCGGATTTTGGAATGCACCAGAGTAAGTGCTCGATGAGAATCTTGTCCGAAATGTTATCTCCTGCAGTGCATTGATAGCAGGGTATATTGCCAGCAGCAGTACTATGATAGTCTAAATGTAAGTCAAATGTGGTGTACATCTCATAAAGTGCAAAAAGTTCTTGAAGAGCTTCGTGTTCGGAATGTCATCTCTTGGAATGCAATGATTGTGGGATAACTCCAACAGAGGTAGGGCCAGGAAGCTGGAAAAATGCAATCACGTACGCTTATATCTTGAAGGCAAGCATCACCATGCAAGATGATATGGGAATCAAATTCATGATGATATTGTTAGTCAAGGGCTATTAGAGGAAAATTTCGTGCTTGGCAGGCTTGGCTAACCATGCCACTAACCATCCCTTGCTTGAGATGCATGCAAACATGGCAGTGTGAAGGTAGTGGCAAGGGGACATGCTTAATGGCCACCCAAAGTAAGGAAGTTGAAAACAAAATCCATTAACACAATGGTGTGTGAAGGGGATAAAATAAAAAAACGGATGCATGGCGGGCAACAGAAGAAGCGCTGGCAGCGAAGAGCACAGCGCAGAGGAAGAAGCAGGCTCGCAGTGGCGGCTTCGGGCCTTAGAAGGTGGCGATCAAGAGCAAACATTGCTCAGCTGTCCAGGGCGACACCATTCGGCACCATCCATGGCCAAATCTGCGCTGGTTGAGTCGCCCACCTGCCACGTCATCAAGCAGGTTTTCCTGCGCCACGTCAGTCAAAGCGCCGTGACTGCGTGGTGGGTGGGGCCTTATTTTTGGAGGAAAATATAGCAAGGGAAAAAAAAAGCCAACGAGGGCAGCGAGGAAAGGCAAGAGGAGAACGAGGGTAAGGAGGAGAGGGTTATCTATCCCTCTCTCTCGTTTGGAGAACAAGAACTCTCTCTCTCTCTCATGCTTGAGAGCAAGTCGAGGGAGAAAGAAGGGCTCCGGAAGCAAAGCTTGGAACGAAGGGAGAGAAGGGAGGAACCTCAAGCATAGCGAGCTCTCTCTCTTAGCTTGGAGAGACGGCGTGCTCTCTCTCTCTATCGGGATTTTGCATGAGAAGAAGCCAAGCAAAGAGGAAAAAAGGGAGTCGAAGAGCAAGAAGAGGAAGAGCTCCCTCTCCCTCGCTCTCATCCTCAAAGCAGGCAAAAGCTTGGAGAGCCGAAGAGCCGAAGAGCCATGGTTGAAGCTTAAGAAAGGGAGTTTGAAGCAAGAGAGATTTGGTGAGGATCTTGAGGAAGAAGCTTGTCGAGGCTTGAGCAAGCAAAGGCGAGAAGGAGATTTACAAGCAAACGGGAAGCTAGCAGGCTTGAGATGGCGAGCTGGGTCTTGAATCAAAGCAAGAGAAGAAAGCAGGAGAAGGCATGCACTTAGGTAATAACTGAAGTTTGATGATCGAAGCAGTGAGGAGAATTGAAGCTTGCAGAATCTAAGGGCAATCGAAGCAGATGAAGCGATAGGAGGAAATTTCCATCACCGTTATCAACTAAAAATTGATATAATATTCTGTTGAGTCCGGTGTCGTTAACAGCCCTGGTAATTGTAACGGGAGCCTTAACTCCTTGATTTCAGTGAACCTAAGTGTCGGTGTTGTTAACAACCCGACTTGGCTATTGCTAGTAGAATGTACTCGAAACTTAAATTGATTATTTGAAGGTTACGGTGATTGACAGAGCCTTTTCCACCTGTTGTTCTTATTCTCTTGACGCCTCCCACAGCCAGAGGCCCGGTGCCTGGCCGACTCATGTATCGAACACTTATCCCCCGACAGCGTTTGCAAAAATCTGATATGGTTGCTTCTTTGCCGCCTCTTGAAGCACCTGTCAAACATGTTTGTGTAGGGTGTATTTTGGGTAAGATGTAGCGTTCTAAGTTTCCAAAGGATGGTTCAGTTCGGGCCACATGCAGGTTGCAGCTTGTGCATAGTGATGTTTGTGGGCCCATGCAAACTACGTCCTTGGGCAATTACCTTTACTTCGTAACTTTCATTGATGATTACTCCTGGAATGAATGGGTAGTTCCGCTTAAAGCGAAGTCCAAAGTTTTTATGTGCTTCAAACAATTTCTCGCTATGGATGAAAATGTCTCGAAATGTACTATGGTCACCCTCCATTCCGATCGAGGGGGGGAGTATATGTCTCATGAATTCAATGCATTTCTAACTAGTCATGGGATAAAACACCAATGTACAGTTCCTTATACACCTCAGCAAAATGGTGTTGCTGAGAGGAAAAATGGGTCACTTACAGAAATGGCACGATGTATGGTCAAAAGTCAAGCTTTGCCGCATTCTTTTTGGCTTGAGGCCATCATGTGTGCCACTTATATACTAAGCAGGTGTCCTACGAAAGCTTTGAAGTCTATTACTCCATATGAACCATGGCATGATAGAAAGCCTTCTATTGAGCACATGTGTGTTTTTGGCTGTTTGGCATATGCTTTGGTGCCACAAAGACAACGCAGAAAATTGGATGATAAGGCTATCAAATGTATTTTTGTTGGTTACAGTGCTGAAAGCAAAGGTTATAGGCTGTATCATCCGCAAACAAAATGTATTCTGTTTTCACGGAATGTAGTGTTTGTGGAAGATTCTATTCAGTCCTTGCTGTCATGTACTAGAGACAGTAATGTAAGCTCATAGGACATTTATGACACTTTGTTTCCTCTTTTTAGTGGTGGAAATACGAGTGTAAGTTCCAATGAGGTAAATGTACAACCTATGGGGGTTTCTAAAAATGTAACAGATCAGCCTATTACTGATGCAGATGTACATGATGTACTTGATGAGGAAAGGGCTGAAGATGAGCAGGTTAGAGGTATGCCAAAATGGCTAGTGCACACTTTGCGTGACAGTAAATTGGAGGCACCTTTGTCTAGTCGTACTTGTTCAGACTCTCGCCATGCATCTTATGCATAAGATTGTTATTCTTTGGCTGTGTCTAGCTTACATGATGTTGAGGAGCCTCTATTTTTTGATGAAGCACAGAATTCAAAAAATTGGATGGCTGACATGCAATCAGAATATGATGCACTTATAGATAATGACACATGGAATTTATGTGATTTGCCTCCTAGCAAAAAGGCCATTGGTAGGAAGTGGGTTTACAAGTTGAAACCAAGCCTGATGGTTAGATCGATCGCCATAAGGCTCAACTTGTTGCAAAGGGCTATGCACAACAAAAAGGCATAAATTATGAAGAGACTTTTGCTCCCACTTTTCGTAGGACTACTGTGCATTTTCTATGTGCATTGGCAGCTCATTTTGGTTGGGATGTACATCAATCAGACATTGTTACTGCTTTCTTAAATGGTGACATATTTGAGAAAGTTTATGTAGCGCAGCCTCGCGGTTTTTTCATAAAAGGACAAGAGGACAAAGTTTGTAGATGTAAGAAGACATTGTATGGGTTGAAGTAATCTCCTCGTGCTTGGTATGAGAAAGCAGACACTCATTTGGTCAAACGAGGCTTTCGTAACAGTCCAACAGAAAGAACATTGTATGTAAAGCGTGAGGGTGATGTACTTCTCATTATGGTTCTTTATGTTGATGATTTGCTGATCACTGGACCAAATGAGAGACATATTGCTGAATTTAAGGCTCATTTGAATGCTACTTTCAAGATGAAAGATTTGAGGCAGTTGCATCATTACTTGGGTATACAATTTAACCAGTGTGATGGTGGTATTGCCTTGTGTCAGAAAAGTTACATAGAGACATTGCTATGTAAGTTTGGACTTGAGCATTGCAAACCTATTGCTATGATGCTCGCGATCCTGCTGATGTCACTCTTTATCAAGCTGCTATTGGCTGCCTCATTTATGTATGCAACACGAGGCCGGATATTCAGTTTGCAGTCTCACAGGTCAGTAGATTTATGCATAGCCCAGGGTCTAAGCATTGGCAGGTTATCAAGAGGATTTTTTGCTACCTTAGAGCACTTTACATCTTGGCTTGTTTTATCCCATGGGTGGGTCATTGCCGCCAGACTTACATGCTTTTTTGGACTCAGATTGGACTGGTTATTTTGACATGGGAGTGTCCACAAGTGGTTTTTATTTCATGCTTGTATATCATGTATATCAATCAGACATTGTTACTGCTTTCTTGAATGGTGACATATTTGAGGAAGTTTATGTAACGCAGCCTCGCGGTTTTGTCATAAAAGGACAAGAGGACAAAGTGTGCAAATGTAACAAGGATTTGTATGGGTTGAAGCAATATCCTCGTGCTTGGTATGAGAAAGCTGGCATTCATTTGGTCAAACAAGGATTTCGTAACAGTCCAACAGAAAGCACATTGTATGTAAAGCGTGAGGGTGATGTACTTCTCATTGTGGTTCTTTATGTTGATGATTTGTTGATCACTGGACCAAACAAGAGACATATTGCTGAATTTAAGGCTGATTTGAATTCTACTTTCAAGATGAAAGATTTGGGGTTGTTTCATCATTGCTTGGGTATACAGTTTAAGCAGTGTGATGGTGGTATTGCCTTGTGTCAGAAAAGTTACATAAAGACATTGCTATGTAAGTTTGGACTTGAGGATTGCAAACCTATTGCCACTCCCATGGAAAGAGGTTTGAAGTTGAGTCTACATGATGTTGGCAATTCTGCTGATGTCACTCTTTACCAAACTGTTGTTGGCTGCCTCATTTATGTATGCAACACGAGATTCAGTTTGCAGTCTCACAGGTCAGCAGATTCATGCATAGCCCAGGGTCTAACCATTGGCAGGCTGTCAAGAGGATTTTCCGCTACCTTAGTGGCACTTTACATCTTGGCTTGTTTTATCCCAAGGGGGGATCATTGCCGCCAGACTTACATGCTTTTTCGGACTCAGATTGGGTTGGTTGTTTTGACACGAGACTGTCCACAAGTGGTTTTTGTTTCATGCTTGGTAGTTCATGTATATCATGGTTGAGCAAGAAGCAACCTACTGTGGCCACTTCGAGTTGTGAGGCTGAGTACAGGGCAGTCTTCACAGCTACGGTTGAGTGTGTATGGCTCAGACGCCTTATGGATGATTTGGGTGTTGGACAGGACACTACCAACACTATATACACTAAAAGTCATAGTGCATTGGCGGTTGTGAGGAACCCAGTTTTTCATGCTCCCACAAAGCACATTGAGGTGCATTACCACTATGTCAGGGAGAGGCTCTCAGCAAGAGAGATCAGCTTGGCTTATGTGCCAACACAGGACAACCTTGCAGATCTTTTCACAAAGGCATTTTCTCGTGAGAATCTTGAAGCTTTCTGCAAAGCTTTGGGCTTACTCCCCTTTGTAAACTGATCATGTCCTCATGGCATGGAACTTCCCGTTACTCATGTGCCAGCTCTTATTCACCACATCACTCCAGGGGAGATTTTTTACCATATACATGTGGTAGTGATGTGTGTGAACACACTAGGACCGTCCGGGCATTTTTTCCCTCTTTAGGAGTTTTTTTCCCCCGAGCATTGTATATACGCCCATCACTCTAGGGATATCTATCTTTCCATTGCACACGAAGTAACACACTCTCTGTTGTGTGCCTTGAGCTTCCTTCATCTTCTCCAAGCTGTGTGCGTTTCTCTCTCATCTAGAGAGGACACTACACAAAAATCATTAGAGATTAATCTCTAATTGATTAACCTAAACGGTAATTAGTCTAATCTTTCTTAATTAGCAAGGTTAGATTAAGATATTTGTTAATAAATCAAAGATTAGGCCTATGTATGCTCCTCAAACCTCTCTTAATTAATTAATCTCTGCTGATTATTAGAATTAAGCTTAGTAACAGTAAGCTAATTAATTATCCTATTATAATAAGGCTGAAATTAGCCAAATTAACCATGAATTAATGGTAAATATATTAATTAAGATTAGATTAAGTTGAAGTAATTTTCAGAGATGAATTAGACAGTTATTAATCTAGGAAAATTATCCTATAATTTTTTGAGAAGTTTTCCTAATTAATTAGGCATAATTACTCTATTTTTTGAGCAATTTTAATAGGGGAAATTAGTAAATGGATTTCAAATGTTGTGATATATTTATCAGTAGTTAATTAGGTGTTCAAGAACCTTTGATAATTGGGAGAAGCTCAAAAAATTAATCTAGCTAATTAATTTAGTAGAAATACTCTGTTTTTTTTTTGAGTAATTTAAATAGTGGAAATTAGTAAATGGATTTCAAATGTTGTGATATATTTACCAATAGTTAATTGGGTGTTCAAGAACCTTTAATAATTAGGATAAGCTCAGAAAATTAATCTAGCTAATTAAGTTAGAAGAAATACTCTGTTTTGTGAGTAATTTAAATAGGGGAAATTAGTAAATGGAATTCAAATGTTGTGATATATTTATAAGTGGTTAATTAGGTGCTCAAAAACCCGTGATAGCTAAGAGAAGCTCAGAAAATTAATCTAGCTAATTAATTTAGCAAAAATACTATGTTTTTTGAGTAATTTAAATAGGGGAAATTAGTAAATGGATTTCAAATGTTGTGATATAATTATCAGTAGTTTATTAGGTGTTCAAAAACTCTTGATAATTAGGATAATCTCAGAAAGTTAATCTAGATAATTAAGTTAGTAGAATTAATCTATTTTTTGAGTAGTTTAAATAGGAGAAATTAGTAAATTGAATTCAAATGCTGTGATATATTTATCAAGGGCTAATTAGGTATTAAGAAACCGGTGATAATTAGGGAAAGCTCAGATAATTAATCTAGATAATTATTTTAGTAGAGAAATTCAGATTTTTAGACAAATTAAATAGGGAAAATTATCAAATAGATTCAAATTGAATCGAGTTATTTATTAGAGGTTAATTAGATCTTATGAAACCTATGATAATTATGCTGATCTCAGATAATTAGTTTAACTAATTATCTTAGTGGAATTACACTGTTTTTAGGGATAAAATAAAGGGGGAAATTAGTAAGTCATGTTCTAGAACTACATGCTATTTATCAAAGCTATATTATAGGGTAAGAAGGTCGTGATAATTCTACCAAGGTTAGAAAAGTAGTATAGATATTTATCAAAGTTAAATTACACTATTTTTAGCTAAAAACTAAAGAGGGAAATTAGTAAATCATGCTATATGATTACATGCTATTTATCAAAGCTATATTATAGAGTAAAGAGGCCGTGATAATTATTCCAAGGTTAGAAAAGTAGTATAGATATTTATCTAAGTCAAATTACACTATGTTTAGCTAAAAACTAAAGAGGGAATTTAGTAAATCATGCTATATGATTACATGCTATTTATGAGAGCTATATTATAGGGTAAAGAGGCTGTGATAATTATTCCAAGGTTAGAAAAGTAGTATATATATTTATCTAAGTCAAATTACACCGTTTTTAGCTAAAACTTAAAGAGGGAAATTAGTAAATCATGCTATATGATTACATGCTATTTATTAGAGCTATATTATAGTGTAAAGAGGTCGTGATAGTTATGCCAAGGTTAGAAACCTAGTATAGATATTTATCTAAGTCAAATTATACTATTTTTAGCTAAAAAACTAAAGAGGGAAATTAGTAAATCATGTGCTATAATTACATACTATTTATCAGAGCTTTATTATAGGGTAAAGAGGCCGTGATAATTATGCCAAGGTCAGAAAAGTAGTATAGATATTTATCTAAGTCAAAATATACTAATTTTGGTGGAAATTTCAAAGAAGAAATTGCTAAATCATGCTATATGATTACATTCTATTTATCACAGCTAGATTACATAATAAAGACATCGTGATAAATATTTCAAGGTTAGAAAAGTAGTATAAGTATTTATTTAAGTCAAATTATCCTAATTTTAGCTGAAAATTGAAGATGGAAATTATATAACTAGGTTGGAAAATAATAAGATAATTACGAGAAGTAAAAAATATCATAATCTACTTGTGGTAATTATAACATAGTTAATTAGTGAGGTTATGAAATTATAATTGACCAAAAGTCCCATTTTTAGCAAATGATTAATTAAAATAAATAGACTTTGTGGTTAAAAGTTTTTAGAAAAATTATAGTAAGTTTAAACCTATGATATCAAGTTAAGGAAATGAAATCTTTATGAATAATTAAATACAATAAATATTGAACCCAAAATAAGTAGATTATTAGCTTAAAAGTTGATGGGAAAATTAGGAAAAAGATATAGAAAATTATAAGAAAGTTAGGAGAGCTTAAAAAACCCTTAGGGAAGCGGTGGAAAAAGTTATCATGCCTATATAGACAAATAAGAAATTACTAAGTCCAGAATTTACCAATTAAGACTAGAAATTTAACTTTGGATGGGTTACGGTTGAATACAAAGGTTAGGTCTAGATTTTGAACTATTTACCTAATAATTAGACGTCCTTTTTATAAGGATAAGAAGTTATGGCACCAAAAAGGACCCGAGAAAATCCTACATCTGATGATGAGGACGTAGCTCCAAAACGAACTAGAGCGTCGCACGACGACGAAGTTGGGCCTAGTAGTAGGCCTACGGAGGAGAGTCTTTAGGCTCCAGCGCAGCAACAGATGGCCAATCAATCCCAGGTGGGTTTCCCATTGTTCAATTAAGTCTTTAATTAGTTTAAGTTATTTTATAAGTTAGCATTGCATACGTAAGAAGGATAAACTGACTGAAAACGGAAGATAACTTCCAATGTACATTTGTTTATAATATAGGAAAGAATTGTTTGGGTTAAAACTGGTTGAATTAGGAAAGATATGTTTGATCGTCCTTAAGACAGCTTGTCTCAAGACACCTCCGACTCCTTGATATAAATTGATGATAATGATTGGCTTTCTAGACACGGTTAAGTCGGTTACCCCCGTGTACGATGAGTTTCTACTCCGTGTCATGTCTTGATGTTTCTACATAAGTTAGGATACCGTTTTTACCCTAGGGGAGCCGCCCGGTTGTATGGGCACCCGGAACCTTGGGTGCGGGTTTATCCACTCCGGATTTGAATAAGGAATGGGTGTCATTTTTTACCCTTAGGTGGTCTTGAGACAAGACGAGTACTGGTCATGGTTATTATGGATAATGTTTTGATTGACAGTACCCTGTCTTAAGTTTAAAGATATCTGTTTGCTAAAAGAATGCTTTCAATGCTCTCTTCAAGGAATTACCGTGATGGAACGTTAAAAGAAATCATTATTTTAAATGTTTAAAACAATGTGATAATAAGATAAATGAATCTTGTGTGAGTGTGGGGTGGTAAGTGGGGATTGACTAAGGTTGTCAATCATGGACGGGTGGACCTGATTAGCCAGCTAACTATCCATCCCTGCGCATTAAAACGTTTTAGAAACTTCTTCACTTGGAAGAGGAATCCACCAACGGCTGTGCCCTCACATTTGTTAGGGGGAAAAAAGCGTTGGTTGAGGATACCTTAGCCCAATTGTGGCAGTTATAGGGCTGAAATAGTTTTTTGGACTTTTAATACGTTGTCCCGTTTCCACTGCAAGACAGGACTAGGTCTTCTTCTAAGGCTATAGACCCAAGCCATTGTCAATGGTAAAGGTCTATTCCTTGGATTTTTCTTGTTTAGAGACTCTGATTTTTACTAGACCTAGAGACCTGTCAAGGATCCCATCTCGATCTCGGTATAGGCGGGTTGGGGATCTTACACTTTGTGACATGACTCATTCTTTCTCCTACCTTTTCCACGGCCACGCTTAATGCCATTTGCTTCCATGTCCACCTCATTGGAATTTGTCACCTCTACCAAATGCACATTTGGATTTGGCAAAGGTGGAATTCCTTCCACTCCTTGTGGAGGTGGTCTTACCACATTTGGTCTTTGCCGAAGCTGTGGGGTTCTTGACTCCAGCTAGTTCTCCCTAGCTCCCCACGAGGCCAAGGAGAATTATACATCCCATGTCCAAACTCTCTGCAATTCCAACATTGCAAGACTCTCCTAGGTCATGGTGGCTCTTGCTCTTTGGCTTTCTTTGTTTCTCCCTTGGGACCTACAACTTTTGTGCAAGGTGAATTGACAAGTTGCTTAAAGATTAATTTAACTTCTCAATCACTAGCCGTTACCTCAGGAATCTCTTTGGATGTTGATGCTTGCAATTCTACCTTAGGTCTAGGACCCTCTATTGGAACCTCTTCTCTCAGACACTTGAGTTTCCTATACTTCTCAACACGCCCTAGTTTCAGATGCATCAAAGGTAGCAGGTGCACCTGCCTCAAATTATCTTGAGAGTGGGAAAGAGACCGGCTATGAACCTCTCCTTCTTTAAGAACTCTGCATCATCAACAAGGTTAGCAACATTTCTCACCCATACAGCCCAAATACGTAGAAACTCTTGTTTATACATGTAGTAGTCATCTAAGTCTTTTTGTTTGTGAGAAACGATGCCTTGCCATATCTTTTGAGTGTTTTGAGGGTCAAAGAAGTATCTCTTGAAATGATCAACAACTTTGTTATAGTTTCCCTTAACCTCCTAAGATAGAGAGTCACACCAAGTGCTAGCATCCTTCCTCAGAACTACCTCAAACATTTCTAAGTGTTCCTCATCTCCTATCACTCTTTTTATGCGGCAAGCCATTTTGAAATTTTCTAAAAATATCTCAGCATCCTCACTAGGCTCTTCAAAAAAGAGAGGATATCCTGACATTTGGCGTTGGGCCTCCATTAAATCGATTTCAAAGCGATACCATGTTTTTTTCTTTCTTAGAAAGTTTAGACAATAATGTTTTCTAAAATTGCAATCAATTCTACAACAAAATAAAAATATGCACATCATATGATCTATGACAGTCAACAATAGGCAAGATGGTAGGGTTTGGTGATGCCAGAATTTCTCCTACTCTTTGGGCACTAAACATGAATACTATACATTGTTGAAAATGAATCTTTCTACTAATTGCAACGTTAATTCTAATGTGTGGAGTGAAATGGAAGGGAAAAAACTCTATTCCTAGGCCATTATCCATGGTCTATGCATGACCTAATGCTTAAAACAAAACAAAAATATAGACATCCAAACTAAGGTCGTACCTAATGAGAGGCAAAATAAAAGGATTTACCCAAGCGTTTATCTTGACCTAAGAGCACCCAAAATTCTACGAATTACTCGTTGAAATTGTAATTTTGTGCTTACAATGATATGCATCTTTTGCCTTGCAATGGGAACAAATGGGTCATACAATTTTTTTTGATTCCTGCATGCTACTTAATTACTCTAAAGGATGACTATTCACAACAACATTCACAAGCCCTTCTCCATGCGGGCACCAAAATTGAGGTGGTCCGGGGTGGGCAGCAAGAGAGGCGATCTCTAAACACCCCTCAAGGCTCCCATACTACTCAATTGGATCTGGGGCAACCACAAGCACAACACAACAACAAACCCACAACCAAACCCAAACAAGATAGGGGCACCACCTAGTTATGATATGTGAACTAGGATGCAAGAGAGATTTTGTCACAACCAAGAATATGTGTCACAAAACACACACATACATCTCACACCAAGACATACACCAAACGGAGAAGAGAGAGCTAGAGCAAAGGGAATATAGAGAGAGGAATGGAGCTTGTGTAATACCTTGTTTGTGACTTGCAAATAGAGATGTTTCGTTATGATGCTATCATAGAGCTTGTACAAAGATAACTCAATGCTTAGTGAATGCTAAACATTGCCAACACACACACACTATCTTAGGGTGTGGGAGATGTCTCACCACAATACGCTCTTACAATGGACACAAAACTGGTAATGAAGCACAATAAAATACTCTCTCAAACAAGATCAAATGATAGAAACTTAAAATACACAAGTCACCTTGAACTCACCAAACCGTATTGCATAAGTGGAAGGACAAAGGTTTGAACATCGAATCATGCCTTTGATGCACCAAACCTCAATTTATTAATGATGGAGGAACATATAAAATAGTAGTTTTGAGATTTTGAACTCACGCTCTGTCACTTGCAATGTGTAGCTTAGAAGCTCCAAAAGTGAAGCGTGAGTGAAGCTCACAAAGTGGTTGGTACGCCTAAGTCTCTCTTCACGCATAGAGTGTTGGGGTGCTATGTGAGATATTGGGGATTGTTTTACAAGAAGGAGAGGGGCCTATTTATAGGTTGGAGACCCTCATTAAGATTATTTGAAAATTCTAATTTACAAACTAACAAATTTGTTAGTGGTTAGTGTAAGTAATCACTACAAAGTTAATGATATATTTACAGTGGGTAGAATGAGGTGGATGGTTGAATGAAGTGAGGAAATCTTTGTGATGGTGAAGCCTGAATAAGTTTTGGACTTACTTGTATAGGTTCTCAAAATGACTATTGATCCTCTTCTTCTTCTTCTTTTGTTTATGCCACCACCGTTAAGGTTGATTATCACGGTGAAAATGGCAATTCGGTTGATGAGATCTCTCAATTTGCAGAGGTTAAGCATGGTTTACATTAGGAAAAATATGAACCCTCCAGGGGCCCTTTGGGATTAAGGTTAATTAGAGGCCAGCCAATGAGAAGAGGGTGGTGGACACACTCTATGCCCTCCAAAATGTAGGGGGGCAAAGTAGTCTTACACTTCTTAAATGGTCTCTTACCTAGTGAGAAGGTGGGGTGGGAGGGGCTAGGCCATATGGAACCTCCAACTTCCCTCCTTTTTGATCCGGTTTTGAAAAAATTCCAAAAATTTGAAAATTTTCAAAACTCAAATTTGATCTTCTTAAAACCCCCCTAAATCTATTTTATGGTCAAAAAAGCATTTTTTGACCTCAAAAAGTCAAAACGTGCACCGAAAACCCTAAAATTTAATTTTTTACAAAAACTTTTGAATTTTTTTTTTTACTATCCAGAGATCCCCCAAAAGTAGTCCTTGGGCAAAAAGTTATTTTCTCTCTCTAGAACCCCTTTTCTAACCCCTCCTTGGTTGCAACCATCACACTCATCCTCTACTCCAGCACTCTCTCTCTCTACACCATCTCCATTGCTGCAGCAAGGAAGCTCCTCTCTCCTCACCTACCACCTTCCATTGCCACACCAAGCAAGGGTTATCCACCTTCTCCTTCCATTGCCACACCAAGCAAGAGTTATCCACATTCTCCTCCCATTGCCACAAGGGTTAACACTAGGTTGGTAACCTAACAGGACATAAAAGTGTCCTTTCAGGGTTTTGAAAAAAACCTCCAAAACCATAGTAGATCCACTCATTTTGTAAAATCCTTTCATGAGGTTATAGTTCAAGGACTACTACACATGGAAAAAATAAGAAACTTGTAAAATTTCTCATATTTTGGTCACACCAAGCCTCCAAAGTTGATGGACCAATACATTTTCATCAAAACAGTCATTTCTTACGTTTTGTTGCATAGAAATAAGATTAGGGATTTTTGTAGGACTTGAGATAAAATCCCTAGTTAACTTCAATGGGTTGGTGATGAGAACATATGATTGCTTCTCACTCACTATTTTTTGTTTTTCCAAAAGAAATAGGTACAAAAAAGTTGAATTTTTACCATTCTGCAAACCTATCATCAAAGTTTCTATAGCCACGCTCAATACAAATAATATATGCATATTTTCTTAGTTTGCTATTTTCCTTTAGGCTCATAAGGAGCCATGGAGCATGTCAAAAGAATAATACATCTCTTACCAAGGGGAATCTTGGAGATAAAAATGAAGTGCTAAATACAGCAAACATGAAAAAACTGGGTTCAACATTATGAGTTGTAGAATCCCATAGAAACTATTCAATATCTAGCCAAATTTGATCCTTATGACTAGATATGGTTACTACCTACAAAATGCATGTAGTTGTCACAAGAAACTAGCAATATTGAAAAAGCTATACTTGATATACTAGAATGTTTCGTTTTCTTCTATAATTGAGAAAATCAACCATCTTTGTCTACTATGCAAAATAGGGTATTAGGTGCCCCAAAACTCAAGGAATATTAGCTTTATGTTACAATATGCGACATAGAAAATCAAAAGTGCATTTGGATATCATGAAAGTCACCAAAAAAATCATAGAAGAGCTAAAATTGGCTTAAAAACAGGATTTGATAATTTTTGTAATTTGGTCATAACTTACAACTTTAACATTTATTTCTCCCTAGAAGCATCAGGACATGTTGAGGACTACTAAAGATAGTTCTCTAGCATTATAGACCTCACAAACATGAATTCTAGAGTGGTATAGTTGCAAAAAGTTGAAAAAATCCAAAAACAGGGCCCGTTTTTTCACACAGTTTAGGTTGTGAAATGTTGTGCAAGGACAAGGTTAAAGATGGAATTGATATTCCAAAAAAATGTCTAGTTTTTTTCAGCTCGTGAGACAACTTTCTAGATAGATAGCACCTCAAAGTCCATTTTGAAACTCTTGACATAATTCAAGGAAAATGGTCACTTAACAGGACATAAAAGTGTCCCATTACCAACCTAGTGTTAACCACCTTCTCCTATCACTTTATCCCACCTACATTCGTAGCAACAAGCAATGTATTGCTCCTCCTCCTAATTTTCTTTGCTCAAGCATGGCCAACTCTACTTCGCAAAGGCGGCCAAAGGATGAGGTTATAGCACTTGCATGCCACAACACTAGAGGTATAGATGATGAGTGGGTGCCACAAGAGTTCATTAAAGGTGCTTATATATTAAAAATAAATATATAAAAATATAGGGATCAAATTAGGAGGGCCCTCATTTGTTTTTATTGATGTATATTTATTTACAAGGGGTAAAAAAGAATACCTGCTGAAAATAGGAATTTAGTGAAAGGCAATGACTGATGGTGGAAGGTATTTTTTTGAGGTTTTTCGTTGGAGTCGATTCACAAAACAAAAAAAGAAGCTTGCATGAAGGTATTTTTATATGGAATAAAGAGTATGCAAAATGGTAAGAAAATTTTGGTAATGGTGAGTCAATGTACATAGCATACATATGCAAAATAAAGTACACTTAGGTAGAAATATTTAAATAAATACCAAAATAATTATGAAAAATCCTTATGTTTAAGCTCTATATACAATGACATATTTACACACAAACGGGCCATATATTTCATCTTTTTGATTCTATTTACTCTTTTGGCTCAACTAACCCAATGACTAGTTAGCTGAGGATTTTAACACTAGGTTGGTAACCTAACAGGACATAAAAGTGTCCTTTCAGGGTTTTGAAAAAAACCTTCAAAACCATAGTAGATCCACTCATTTTGTAAAATCATTTCATGAGGTTATAGTTCAAGGCCTACTACACATGGAAAAAATAAGAAACTTGTAAAATTTCTCATCTTTTGGTCACACCAAGCCTCCAAAGTTGATGGACCAGTACATTTTCATCAAAACAGTAATTTCTTACGTTTTGTTGCATAAAAATAAGATTAGGGATTTTTGTAGGACTTGAGATAAATTCCCTAGTTAACTTCAATGGGTTGGTGATCAGAACATATGATTGCTTCTCACTCACTATTTTTTGTTTTGCCAAAATAAATAGGTACAAGCAAGTTGAAGTTTTACCATTCTGCAAACCTATCATCAAAGTTTCTATAGCCACACTCAATACAAATAATATATGCATGTTTTCTTAGTTCCCTATTGTCTTTATGTTCATAAGGAGCCATGGATCATGTTGAAAGAATAATACATCTCTTACCAAGGGGAATCTTGGGGACAAAGATGAAGTGCTAAATACAGCAAACATGAAAAAACTGGGTTCAACATTATGAGTTGTAGAATCCCATAGAAACTATTCAATATCTAACCAAATTTGATCCTTATGACTAGATATGGCTACTACCTACAAAATGCATGTAGTTATCACAAGAAACTAACAATATTGAAAAAGCAATACTTGATATACTAGAATGTTTCGTTTTCTTCTGTAATTGAAAAAATTAACCATCGTTGTATACTATGCAAAATAGGGTATTAGGTGCCCCAAAACTCAAGGAATATTAGCTTTATGCTACAATATGCGACATAGAAAATCAAAAATGCATTTGGATATCATGAAATCCACCAAAAAAATCATAGAAGGGCTAAAATTGGCTAAAAAACAGGATTTGACAATTTTTGTAATTTGGTCATAACTTACAACTTTAATATTTATTTCTCCCTAGAAGCATCAGGACATGTTGAGGCCTATTAAAGATAGTTCTCTAGCATTGTAGACCTCCCAAAAATGAATTCTAGAGTGGTATAGTTGCAAAAAGTTGAAAAAAGCCAAAAACAGGACCCGTTTTTTCACACAGTTTAGGTTGTGAAATGTTGTGCAAGGACAAGGTTAAAGATGGAATTGATATTCCAAAAAAATGTCGAGTTTTTTTCAGTTGATGAGACAACTTTCTTGATAGATAGCACCTCAAAATCCATTTTGAAACTCTTGACATAATTCAAGGAAAATGGTCACTTAAGAGGACATAAAAGTGTCCCAGGACATAAAAGTGTCCCATTACCAACCTAGTGTTAAGGAGATATGGGAAAAGTCCCCTAACTCACACAAGCCTATGTACAGTGAAAGGGTGAAGATAGCCACAGTGTTTGGGTGATTTTGGTAGGGTAAGCTAGCTCATTATGGCAATTACGGATAGCCAAAAAATGGCTATCAATATTCACATCCAAGATAACACCAAGTCATTGATGACTGGAGTACTTACGGATTAGAAAGTACAAGGGAAAGGAATGCCATGCTAAGATGAAGAGGGCATAGGTATGCATCTCTCCACTCTTAGGTACACAAACGTAACCCTCATATTTCTATGTAGTAAGAACGATGATGTGACTTAATCTAATCCCCAATGAAGTGTGTGGAACTCACAATAAAAACATCAACGAATACCTTAACAATCTCAGATGTAGGCCAAAGATCGCATGTATCTACATCCAAGACAACACCAAGTCATCTAGTGATGAACAATGATGTGTCTTTGGAGTTTGAAGCACAAGAGTAAATAGTGCATCACACAGAGATGAAGAGGATATAAACTATACATCTCTCCACTCTCTGTATGACGAGAAAAACTCTTGCGTTTCTACATGGTACAAAGGATAATTTGATATGATCTAAAATTGAGAAATCTATAGGTCACTCTAAAATGAGAGGTGTAGCATCATGCCTACTGCACTCCACAAATCGATCACTAAATTTTAAGTCAGCTCTAACCGGTGAGAGATATACTACTGTACCACACAAGTGAGAATCCAAGTTTGTTGTAAAACCCTTCCTTGCAGTGAGCCAAGTGGCTGCACATCATGAGAAAAGCACTAGATTCTACTCACTTCTGGAGTCACTTGGATGGCTACACACCACAAAGTGGCATATAACCTGCAAGCCAACTCTATGGTGAGAGAAAAACTACTACACCACACAAGTCTAACACAACATAGAATAATAAGTTAGAACACATGTAAACAATTTAAAAGTATATGTCAATAAGCTCTAGATTATTGTTGCTCTCTCAATTGCAGTCGGTCGTTGGTTTCAATCAAAACCGGCGACTGTCTTTATATAAGCAGTTTTTTCAATCGAAATATTTTTTGATCAAAATATCTTTCGATCAAAAGATATTTCGATTCAAAAAGAAAAAATACGGCTATTTGGTGATTATTCGGGATTTTGGTGTGTAATGACGTTTTATACGTATATATTTTAACGATATGGACGTATATGTAGCATAGATTTACATTCATTTGTTTAACACCCATCCCAAAGTCATAGCCACTATAGTATACACAAGAATGATAGCCATTTTGGCCATAGGGCTAAATGTCTCTTCATCATCAATCCCATACATTTGCGCATAACCCTTGGCCACAAGCCTTGCCTTATACCTACTCACAGTGCCATCAAAGTTTTGCTTTATCTTGTAAACCCTTTTGCATCCAATTACCTTATTTCCCTCTGAAAAAGGCATAAAACTCCCATATTGCATTTGTGTCAAGGTCATCCATCTTCTCATCCATAGTTTGGTGCCATTTCTTATCTTTGATACCATCTTCAAAACAAGTGGATTCTACTTCTTGTGTAATCTTGACCGTATATGCAAAATGATGAGCCACATAGCAATCGTAAGTCAATCTTTGCATAGGGTTTCTTAATCTTTCTAGGTGTATTATTCCCTAAGTACATCCTTCTTGCAACTAGAGTCTTCACAAAGGTTATGCCAAACTCTTCATCTAGACTCTTTCTAGAACCACTATTGTCACCATCATCGTGATCAACACTCAACTTTGATAGCTTAGGGGCATCATTTGATTTTTCCTTTCCTTTTCTTTTGATACATTTGATGAGCTAGTAAAACTCTATCTAATACATAACTTTCCACTCCATAAATTCTCATCATAACTTGCACTAGGTGACCATTGTAGCCCACTTAAAACCTGTGACTACATTCTTGCATTTTTGGTTACCACAATTTCTCTTATATCATACCCTAAAGAATCCTTCACATCAACATAACAACTCGCCATTTCAAGAAAAATCTTTATTCACCGTAACTTTACTTGTGATAGAATTGTCACATTTATACCCTTTGTGCTCAAGAGAATACTTAATGAACATACATTCTTCTAATTTTTAATCAAGCTTAATTATCAGCTCATCTAGCATAGGCACATAAGCAATATTTTTAAACACTTTAAAATCTAATACATTTGGTTTCTCACCACAAATATTCTCTTTTTGTGTCATACCATATATTGCAACAACAGGGGTCCTCTTCATAATGTAAACACCTGTAGCAATAGCCTCTACCCAATAACAATAAGGCATGTTCTTCTCATTCATCAATGCACTATCAGCTTCTGCGATTTTTTTTTATTTTCCACTCAACAACACCATTTTTATGTGGAGTAAACCTGCATGAGAACTACCTCTAAATTCCATGATTGTACAAAAAACCATTAGATTCATTAGAGAAGTATTCTTCCCCTCCATTTGACCTCAAGAACTTTACATGTCTTCCAGTCTATTTCTCAACCAAAACCTTGAAATTTTGAAAATGCATAAACACTTTACATGTTTTCCAGTCTATTTTTCAATAAAAACCTTGAAATTCTAAAAATGCACGTTTCTTCATGTAGTGGAGCTATACCTTGTATGGTCATCACTGAAGCTCACATAGTACTTGAAACCACACATAGATGCAGTCTTTGCTAGACCCATACATCTGCATGTACTAAATCCAATGCATGTTTGCTCACATGCTTGTCATGACAAAATGATGCTTTTGATGACTTCCCAAACTGAATTTTTTGTGTTTCAACAACTTTAAATGTTGGAAAACCTGTAACCATCTCTTTAATTTGCATCATTTTCAGCCTTTGCAAGTTTACATGACCAATATGTTTGTGCTAGAGCTCAGTATCTGCAAAAACTCCTCTACATTGTTAAAATATAGCAACATTCACCTCAAACACTTCTATATTTTGTCCCAAATATCCTTAGGGGTGTGGAAATATTGTATGTGCCTAATCATAGTCTCTTACACACACACAAAATTACAATAATTGACCTTTCAAGCTCCTTGGTTCCAATCTTTAAACACCATTATCTCCATAGGAGTTGAACCTTCCTCTAGTAACACCTCATGATCTCCATTGATGTACTTTGAATAACCTTTACCCATAAGTAAATTGATCACTCTAAACTTGTTAGAGAATCTATTTTTTACTTAATTTAATTATGAAAGGATATAGTTTGCCTTAAGAGAAAGATAGCAAGGAGAATAAAGGTTGTACGGACTGATTTCTTTGCACATATACAAATTAAAATCACTACAATCATGCATATAATTCAAAGGATGGATAAGAAACTTTCATTGGCTTGGATTTGCATCCATAGCTAAGAGCTTGAGCATATAGTGCATCTCTAGAGATCCCATGAGAGAGAGGGAGAGAGAGAGAGAGAGAGAGAGAGCCAAAAATTGAATGAGTCCCCCCTTTTATGTTTATGCTAGTGTGCAACTAGTCTTGAATTAGAATGCTTCACACTTGACCAGTGAGGTCGAAACACCTCATAATACAAGTCAAGCATGTTCTAACACTTTTACTAGCTTGCTATGCATAAAGAAATAGTCCCCCCCCCCCTTCTTGGGAATATTCTTGGAAAGTGGGGGCACCACACACACACACACACACACACACACAAACTTGTTAAGTTCACACAAAGCAAGTGTATGCTACTTTGGACATGTGGTCTAGCCAAGCTTAGTAAACAAAGACTATATCAACTTACTAAATGAGGAAGGACTGATCCAACCTTAGTCTTAAGCCTTACCACTATTGAGGGAAAATCTTGGCCTATGCTTGAAATTTTTTACTTTCTCATTTTTTGACACTCATTAATTGCTCATTAAATGATATAACCCAAGAAAACCCCTGATGGCACACTTACTGAAGCGACCAAACTCGCACATATCTCACCCCTGTCAAAACTTTAATTGTCCATAACTTGGTCATTTAAACTTTGTTTCACAATATGAAAAGACCAAAATTCACCATAGATAAAGTACTTTGAATTCATGCACTCACATCCCCTCTAACCAACGATTTGCAACTGTCCAATCCGGTAGAGATTTACAAACCACTTTTACCTTCAAACTGCCATATCTTGCACTCCATAGCTCCGGTTAAGGAGCCATCTACACCAGCTCAAAGAACACTTTGAGGGTCATCTCTGGTACCTCCATTTTTACACTTGAATGATTTGACTATAGTCACCTAATGTAGTTCCTTGGACTGAAAAACCACATAAAGCATACACACCTGCTACTCTTTGCCTACCCTTTGCCTTCACATCTCCCTGTCCACTTTAGCATGTACCTGTAAGAACACATAGCTTTGACTTGCACCGTTCATAACATCGACCAAATGTAGTTGTACTAATTTCCCGCTGAGTAGATCTAGACTCTCAGTTCAACAATTGATTATTTCCCATAGTGGTGATCCCAAAAAAAAAGGCAAACTCAGGGTATGTGTGGATTAGAGAAAGATCAAAGCTCATACCATCAAAGACCATTGCCTCTACAATTCATATATATGATGCTTGATGAGATAGCTGGACATGAGATGTATAACTTTCTAGATGATTATAGTGTATATAATTAGTTGAAGATTGCACCAAAAGATAGAGCCAAAATGACTTTCATAACTGAATGGAGAGCATTATGTATGTGGCTATGCCATTTGGTTTATATAATGCTCTGGCAGCATTCTAAAGATGCATGATGGAAATAGTTACTGAGTTCTTGTGCAAATTTGTAGACATCTTTGTGGATGATGTAACCTTATTTTCATCTATTAAGATGCATCTACTATACTTAAAGATGATGTTTCAAATATGTAGGGAAAAGAGGACCTATTTGAATCCTTTCAAATAACTGTTCATGGTCTATAAGGGATATTCATGTGGTGTCAAGAAATGTAATTGAGATGGCTAAACATAAGACAAAACCTATCCAAGAAGGCTAGAGCACCAACAACTACGTTTGAGCTTAGTTCATTTCTAGCATACATTACTTTTTATCTAAGTTTCATTCATGTGTTTGTAGCTAATGCACCTCTGCTATATGACCTAATCCATAAAAAATATAAGTTTATTTGGTCACCTAAATGTGAAGCCGCTTTCTTATCTCTTAAAAGTTCCCATCGGCACGAAGGCAATTTTTGCCAATTTGATTGGGATTCCATTTTCCATGTTCATGTTCATTCTTATGGTATGGTGATGTGGGCTATTTTGGTTGAACCCTATGGGAAAACTAATTACCCTATGTACTTTGCCAATCAAAGATTCCATAAGCCAAAAAAAGGGTGTTCAACCATGGAAAGAGAGGAACTAGGAATGGTGTTTAATGCCACAAAGTATAGACAATACTTTTTTGGAAATCTTTTTAATTTTTTGCTGATCATTAGGCCCTAATTTATTTGATTAATTCGGTGGGAGGGGTTCACTATATGTAAAACCTATATATCCTATTCAAACTATGAAAAAAAAATCACAATAAAAGGAACCCTTATGCTATTCAAACTATGAAAAAAAAATCAAGATCATTTTTCATCTCCCTTTTGTTTATGAAAATGTGAGAAAATATAGAATACAATAACCCCTAATGTTGGACCCATACAATACACATTTTTTATAGTGTAGTGAACCCCCAAGTCCATTAATAAGTTTTTCATTCAAGGAAGGTCAATCAGATGGATGATGTTCCTACTATAACTTTCATGGTTCTAGTAAGACATTGTGGTGTAGACTTCCTATTTAGAATCATGAAAGTTATCTCATTGATATCCTTAATAGATGAATTAGTGGATGTTGAATTGTTCAAGACAATGACTATGGAGGATCGAGATCCAAAGTGGCAAGGTGTGTATGACTTTTGCAATATGGTGGAATACCATATAATTTGCTGAAGTTTGGGGATTTAGAACCTACCTTTTAAGATCTTTTCAATGATATATTGGTTGATAGGGTTTTGACAAAGCGTATATGTACTTCATCAGGTTGCCCACTTTGGACTAAGAGAGGCAAAGTTAGACCTCGTTATAGGGCCTCTTTGAGAGTCCAAATATTACCTAATGGAATGACACATGAGAAATTTATGTGGACACTTCTCTTCTCATATCTTGTAGAAGAATATTCTTCAAGATCATTTATGGTGGTAGAGTATGATATCATATGATAGATATTTTTGCAGGACATGTGACATTTGTGAGAGAATGGGTAGGCTAATAATAGTGGGCATGATATCTCTGATCACTATTCAACGCAAGGAAATATTTTTGAACTGGGCTCTTGATACTATGGGAGATTTTAATAATTTCACATCAAGAGAGAATACATATATAATCATGGCAACATGCTATGTCATCAAGTGGGTGGAATCCAACGCATTGTTAAATAATATAGCCAAGTCCACATCTTGGTTCATCTATGAGGATATCAACTATCAATGTGAGACCAGAGGGAGTCTACAACCTGTCTCTCCACCCAACCTCTAGGGGGAGACACCCCCAAGATCGTTTTTTCATTTGACATTTTTGACAATGCAAGATATGGTCTTGAACATACCAATGTAAACTTGGGCATAAAAATGTCATTGTATGAGTGCATAAGTTCTCTTTATGCCAAGGTGACCTGCACTAGGACTGTCATGACATTCATAAAGAACTTGCAATGAATGTTTATGTCTATTGGTACACAAACTCTCCCCTTGTGGAGTAGGTACCCATCATCTATGCAAAAATTATTCCATCTCTCTAGCTCGTCACTCAAAAGACGAGGACTGTGTATGGATGTTAAAGACACACTACCAATGCTGGATTAAAAAGGACTCCTCATTTTCACTTGGCTCCACACATTTGAGTATGCTCATATTTTTCCCTTGAGAGATTCCAAAAGGTCACTTTGAAGCTCAATGAAACAAACAGAGTTGATCTTAGGAAGAGAATCAACTACCACATTGTATCATCCTTTAATACATCAGAGATTTGCATAAAAAATCTCAGCCCACCTTGCATTTCAACACTTCAAATCTATTTGTTGTGTAAACCATTTTACACTTTCATGGTCAAACACAGTCTCAAACTGAGCTCCATACAAATAATGTTACCACATTTTCAAAGTAGACACTATTGCATAGAGTTTCTTTTGTAGGCAAAAGAATTCTACTCTTAAAAATCAAGCTTCCTACTTTCAAATGCAATTGGCCTTTTCTCATGTAGAAGGAATGCTCCAATAGCACGGTCACTAGCAACCATTTCTAGCACAAATGGTTTCAAAGGATCCCAAAAAGCTAAAATAGGAGCTGCAACTAATGCGTCCTTCAGAGCATCAAAACTTTTCTATTGAGATCCTCCCCACTAAAAGGTTTTCCCCTTGGCTTTCATTTGGTCCATCATCAAAATAGCGATATGAGCATAGTTCTTTATTAATAAAAACGTGCCAATCCCAAGAAAATTTCTATCTCTTTTAGGTTTCTTTGAGAAGGCCACCTCTTAATGGCATCAACCTTGGATTTATCCCTATGTAGACTGGCAACTGAAATCACACGCCTAGAATAGTGAAATTTATCCTTGAGAAAGTCACACTTGGATCCTTTGGTGTATAACTTATTTTGCCATAATAATTCGAACACATACTTTAGATGTTGTAAGTGCTCCTCTTCAAAGGCACTATATATTATAATTTCATTGAGGAAAATGATAATGAACTTGCCTAGGTATGGTTTCAAGACATTGCCCATAAGTGTTATGAAAGTTGTTGGTGCAATCCAAAGAGCATATCAAAAACTCATTAGTGTCCAAAACTTGTTTGGAAAGCAGTTTTGGGTATATTAGCAAGTCTAATATATAATTGATGATACCTTTCCCACAAGTCTATCCTCGTAAAGATATGAGCATGGGTGATCGTATTAAATAACTCATCCACTCTTGAAAACATATATATTTTCTTAACAGTAACAATGTTCAGTCCATGGGAATCTACACACATGCACATATTGCAGTCCTTTTTCTTCATGAAAAAGATGGAAGAGTCCCAAGGTGAATGTTGGGTTGTATAAATCCTCTACTAAGGTAGTCAACAAGCTAAGGTTTCACCTTAGTAGCCTCAAAATGACTCATTCTATAGGGTGGTTTACTTATGAGCTTACTACCTGCAACCATGTCTATGCCATGTTGCACAACACATGTCAATGGTAACCTTGGTGAGAAGCCATTCGAGAATGTCTTTTTATTCCATTAATAAATATTTTAACTTACTAGCAACATTTACTTATTCTCGCAAAGAGAAGTAGCCATTGTTGGAAGAGAAGAGGGAGAATCATGCCGCATCGAGGAATTGTCACTTAAAACATTATCAACATTTGATAAAGAATGACAAAAAACGTCCCTAGGCCCCTTGGGCTTCCACGATACATAAGATGTAGCTAAGATGAATCTTCTCTTGTTATGTCCATGCTGTGTTCATGCATTTATATAAGCGATGCCAAAAATGTGAGTGTTGTGTAATGCTTTTCCATCGGATCGTCAGCATCTTTAGGTCCTAGGTTCTAACATGCTTTTGAAGCTCTGGTGTCAATCCATGGATGAACCCACGTACTTGATGAAAGGTATCAAGACTCTCTGTCACGGGAACCGAATAATAGAGATAGACAGCAAAACAGAGGAAGAAATCTTTGTATTGATAGTGTTTGATACAACAGAGGAGCAAAATATATGGGCGCACTCCGTTGTACGGAGCTCGAACCTCCCGACCACCCCCGAGCTTCAATTCGCTTGCATGTAGCGTCTCACTCGCACTCGCAGAAGAGAAATCGGTGAATCCCCCCCAAAACGCACCACCCATCCTTCTATTCTCCTTTCTCCTCCAAAAGCCTGCGACCTCTTAAAATATCCGCTTTTCTATTTTTAGCGTTCGGTCGACTCGACTTGCGCGCCAATATACCTGCGAGAACAAGGTAAAAACGTGATCGCGAAGCGATCCGTAGGGTTAGATTTTTTCTTTTTATTATTATTATTTTTTTAAAGTCCACAATTTTTAAGCTGTCTTCAACTGAACATAACTCCCAAACGGAGCCAAAACAGCCCAAGTCCGTCTCACACAATCTTGTTGCCCTCGCTGTGCTCTTCGACGACTATGTGATGGAAAATTTCCATAGCCTGCTCTGATTTGCTGAAAATCATTCTGCAAAACAGCATTTTCTACAAAAATGATGCAAAAACAGCAAATCCAACTTTTTTCTTAATCTTTGGCCCTCAACGAGCATCAAAACATCAAAATCTCTAAAGACTCAAAGAACCAAAGTTGTTCCTTATAACGCAGGCTTCAATCGCTTCATACATCACTTTTTAAAAATCCCACGTTAACGCCTTCAAAAATGCCCCAGAAAGTGCCTTCCGGATCAAAAAAATTTATCGGACGAAAACAATCCACACATCCTTCTACACAGTAGACTAACTTTAAAACGACAAAACTTCCTAGAAAACAAAATTTATTACTAAAACACCTCAAAATCAAGTCTTGTTACACTCTAGCTTGAGAATCATGTGATGATAGCGCAAGATATACTCCAATAGTGTTGTATCTTGGTGCATATATAGAACACTTGTCCCATGTAGACAAATTTTACCCACTTCATTTGTGTGCAAAAATTCCTTTTTGAACACATTCTTGAAGGCTTCACAAGTATGTAATATGATACCCTTCTCCTTGAATGAGATCCACCATTTGTAGGCCTTACCCTCTAGTGTTAGTCTTCTTTGTAGTGCCTTGATTGCATCTCAAGTGTGTCGAAGATCATGAATACCATCCCATTTTCTCATGAATATATTAAAAATATCTTTGTTGTACTCCCTTTCCACCCCTCTAAAACTTGGTGTCTTGGTATCCTTAAATAAGTCATCCACCTCTTTTTGAGAGAGAAGGTGCAACCCCTCTAGATTGGAGGACTGCTTTTGCAAACTAGGGGTGCTCGTGCTAGGCACTAATGCTACAAAAACCCTAGTATGCTCACTAACTTGTCCCTTGGATGACTATTGCATGAATTGCATAAGCATATCAGACATCTTAGTGAAATGCGCATTCAACTGTGTAAAATTAGACTATAAAACAATCATGTGTGTTTGCATTTTTCTAAACTCTTGGATATCAAGAAATTCCATGCATCATGCTATCATCCAAACTATTTTCCGGATGGGCAACGTTTGTGAGAGTAACCGACCGCGGGGTAGCAGCAGCAGACATAGCTAGTGTCAGTGGATTTTCAAAATCAAACCTACACTGTGTATCAATATATGAATTCGTATCGCAACATGTTGTGCTAGCTAGAAAAAAGATGTACCTTAAAGAGAAAATCATTGTCAAAATTTTCTAGAACTAGGCCCAGACAACCACAAAAAAATCAATTAGACTTGCTAAATTGACATTGTCAAATCATAATCAATTGTCGATTTCGATCGCAAACATCATAAAGCACCATCCAATTGCAAACTTTGCCGATTGAAAGACATTAAAAAAAGACCATATCTAATTCATTAAAGATAGACCATCAATCTATAGGTAGCAAAAAAAGCTTGCTATATTTTTCCCTGTTTGTGTGGAAGAACACCTTGTTGATACCACTTGGAGAGTCAAAAACTTTTCAATAAAAAAAAAAATAGAGAGATGCTTACTATTGTAATCTTGTAAATTACATAAAAGTTTCCTACAATTTAAGAGGTACTGCGACATGGTTTTTCTTTGTCTCCACTTCCTACTTTCCTTCAACCTAGTTGGACTTGTGTCATGGGCACCCTCTCTTAGGGGCCTTTTAGAAAATCAACCAATATGGGCTTTTTAGAAAATCAACCAATATGGGCTTGCCTTGGTTGTTAAGTTGGAAAAACACAAAGACTTCTGAACCATAGTGATGGCAGGCAACATTGGAGAGAGAAGGTTGCTTACGGTTCCTTATAGTGATCTTATGAGCCTGAGATGAAGAAACAAGCTTTTTTCCACTCCCCTGTGCACTCCAAGAAGCCTAACAAGATGTGTTTGATTGCATGTTGCTCCACTCTTCCCTCGTCCTCTAAGTGGCCACACCCGCCAAAGCTTCTTTATCATGAGCTAGAGATGGAGAAGGTTCATGCACGCCCCTTCCCCAAAATAGCCCCACGGTTTCGTTTTCCCAGATTATCTCTGGTATGGTTGTGAGGCTAGAGGGTGTCAAGAACCTGTCTCTCCATCCAGCCTCTACCCTTTATATAGGCACCCTCAAGCTCAATTCAAACTAGCACCTTGCCTCTAGCCCTGGCCCTCATAGTTGGTATGGCTATCCATTGTAGATAGTTTCAGATCAAGGGAATCATTTCATAAATGATACTATCTAGATACTAAATGAAACTTTATCTATCAAGCATCAAAAATCAACACTCTATTATCATAGATGCAATGTATAGGTGAAAAGTAGTAATCAGACCATCAAGACAATTCTCACAAATATTTTTTAGAAAGAACCCCATAACTCGGATGAGAAGCTCCAAACAACTTTGTGGGCATATCAAATAGCATATAAGGCTACCAATGGTATGACCCTTTTCAAAATGGTTTATGGATCAAAGGCTATCGTACCACTAGAGTTTGTTATTTTCAATATCATACTAGCACCTCAACATGGCATGGACTAAAACTCAAATATGAAAAAGAGATTGGATCATATTTTGAAGCTAGATGAGATTAGCCAGATTGTTGGAAATAAATTTTGCTTGAAGAATGTTTTGGCTGCTTGAAAGTTTGTCCATAATCTAGGAATTCATTCTGATTATTTTCCTTCACTTTGAAATTTTGATATAGGCCGCACTTTGGGAGCCAGTTATGACAGTGTTAATGTGAGATTTTGAAGAATTTTTGTATGTAGCAAATGTAGAACATGAAACAAAAGGAAATTGCTTCTCTCACAGACATGGCAAGGAAAATGAATAGATGAGAGAGAGAGAGAGAGAGAGAGAGAGAGAGAGAGAGAGAGATTAAATAAGGCACGACTACTGTGAAAAATAAGGAGAGATTTCATTTTAAGTTTTTGAGTCCTTTATAGGCATTTAAAAACTTCACACCTTGATTTTGACCACCCAAGTTGGGATGACCCTAACAATCACCTCGTTCAGCCAAACTTGGCGTACATTATAATGAAATTATTTTCACCTCCTAAAAGTCATGACATATGCCTAGGCTAGGATAACTTGATTCATTAGGTGGTTCCCACTAGGTTCATTGCTTGGCTCAATTGGATACAACCAGCACTACTCTCTAGGTTCACTTGATACATTAAAGAGGTTCTCTACTGGATTCATCACCTCGCTTCAATTGGATACATTTAGCAGACTCATGTATCATATGTTAATTAATCATTAATAAGGTCTTACCGCAACTCATTCTCATTATACGAGCTAAGCTCCTTCTATAATTTTGTCAAATCTATTCTATATAATTTGTCAAATTTTTTGTATGTCAAAAATTTAAGACATATTAGATATTTCAAGTGCAATTTTGTGGTCATGTGTAGGATGCCTCCTCTAAAAGACTGGACTCGACCATGAAAATAGCCACTTTTTGGCTAGCTATTCTAGGGGACAACCTCTATCATCACAGGAGGTTGCACGATTGTGATTGTGATTGACAATGGGATCATAATATTTGTGATTGTGAGTGTATATGATGAGATTGGGATTGGGAGTGAGAGCCAAATGTAATTGAGACTGAGATAGCTCGTGAGTGGTCAAGAGCTTATGATACGAGTTGATCTCCTTCTATAATCGCCCTCTAAAAAAAAATTGTTTGTCAATCTATTTCGCTCTCCCGTGTCACATCACATACATAATAATGAATCATATAAAAGGCATGCTAAACTATCCTATTCTCATGTATGCCTTACCCATGAAAGAAGATGTGCTTCCTAGGTTTTATCGAGCTTTGCATCCACTCTACAATGAACATACTCATAAAATGAGATACATTCAGATTATAGATTAGATTAGATAATGCTATGAGCAAAGCAATGCTTTATGGATTTCCTGGAAGTTAATACTCAATGACACTAAGCAAAAAGAAACAATATCAGAACTAAAGGATGACATGGTCAACTGTAGAGGTATGATGAGCCAATGGAAAGCATAGGTCAGGGTGCTAATAAAGCACACAAACAATGTAATACACCTCTTTGTCAAAGATTCCTAATTGAACAAACTAGCCAAAAAAGATAGTTTAGAACCTCAGTTTAAAGAGATGTATAAAGTTTTGTCTGAGGCTTCAATCAAAGCCAATCAGCTAGACGGAGCCTAGTGGACACAAACAACATCCATCTACCATAAGCTGGCAAAGGCAAGCATGGTATGTACAAACAAGATACAAATACCTGGCACTAATTAATGCTTATAAAGTGGAGATGCTAACAGAAAGAAGGGAGCAACTTGAGCAAGAGGCTATTTATGGGATTATCAAGAAACAAAATGTGGCCTTCAGTACTCAACAAAATCACATGGTGGCCAAACCTACTAAACTCCTAGTGTATATAGATGGTTTAGAGACCCGAGGAAAAGAACCCACGATACAAAAAAATGGCAAGTGCAATAGATAAACCCTTGAAACTTTGTACATGACAAAAATACCTAAGAGATGCCTTGGACGACGGATTATCTCTAAGTATTTACTTGGAAGTTGATCAAGTGACCTAACACAGTTACAACCGGTTACCCTACATTGTACGACTGCTAGATCAGTCAAAACCTTGTCCTGATACCTATAAATAGATCTCACTAATTCTATTTTGGGGTCGCTAGTCTTGTGTCCTTGGTCTTTGTATCTTGTAAAGCTTAGTGAGCTTAAGAACATTCATTACTTGGCTTTGTGCCAGTTAAACTTCCAGATTAATTTTTATAGAGATCTAGTGTAGCTATTACATATATGCAGTGGTCCAGGTCATTCCAATGTCCAACTTAGTGGTCTTCTATGAATACTCGTTTATCGTTTAATCAGTGAGGAGGACGAGAAAAAAATAATCAAGCCCCACATACGGAGACACATATGAAGGGGGGGTGGGGAGAGAGAGAGAGAGAGAGAGAGAGAGAGAGAGAGAGAGAGAGAGAGAGAGAGAGAGAGAGAGATAGAGATGGTGAAGAGCCACAGAGGTAGAAAACTTTTGTTCATTATTGTGCATAGAATGAGATCACCCATCCTTAAGTATAATCTTCAAGAATATTCCACAAGACGTATTATTCATCCTGAGAGCTATTTATTAGTAGCTAGTGATAGCTGAATGAGAGGAAAAATTGGGGGCAAAAATGAAGTGCTTGTGTGATGTTATAGGTAGGGGGATCATCAATAACAAAGGTCGAGGTCGAAGGAAAGGGTCCATGTGGCAGGGGCTGCATGAAGGTTGATGGTGAAGAGGGGTTAGAGGCCAAGCCTCAGGCGGCCAAGAAATCTTCAGTGCCACCCACCACCGTGAGGTATCGCACGGGGTTGGCCTCGAGATGGTGCCCGTCTAGTCACCCTTGATGATGTTGGCCGTGAAGATGTGGAAGAGCGTGTAGCCCACTTTGTTTTCCAGCTATCATAGACCCTGAGCCACGCCAATTTTCTACGAGGTGTTGGCGGGGCCCTTCGTGATGGGGTATTTGAAGGTGGAGGTGGTGGAAGGAGTAGGTATTGGGCCACGTCACATTGGGAGACAGGACATAGACAGAGTTGAAGTAGTCCTTGTTGTCCATGAGGAGGTTGTATACGGTGTTGTGAAGGTAGAAGGTGAAGGCGTTGGCCCGCACAGAGTGGTGGCCCTTTTCTTGTAGGCATGATATGCATCATCTAAATAAGCTAAAGAAGTGGGGCACCACCATGTTGCCACCACAGAACCAGCCATCGATATATAAGCTAGGCAGGGACTTGAATGTTTAAATAGGCAATTCACTCGTAGGATGAGCAATATAGGTCTTTAGGCTTGCATCTCCTTAAATAAGCGTGCAGGCTGAGCGCAAGCACTGATCTGGTTTGACTTGTGCAGAGTCGATCGATGACTGACTTTGATGGTGGCATGACAGTTACCTAGGAACCGATGCTACAGTGCCCAGCTTAGCTTTACGTGGAATCCTAGGATTACACTGTTGCCGGATTACGTGTAACAAGACACCCAGATCTGGGTCGTACCGTAAGTACACAAAATTAAGACCTTGCAGTTTGAACTTTGAAAACCAGAATTCAATCATTTTTTTTATTATACCAAATACGTGCTTTGAATTTATAAGAGAGAAGAAAAATTACAACTGATCACCCATGGAGGGAGAGAAGAGCTAGATAACACTAGGGACAGGCCCATATGCCAAGTTTCAGACTTTACAAAAAGAAGTCTACCAATTTTCCTGGGATACAACTCGAAATTAACAATTAGCTTAGAAGTTAGCCCTTTTTCTTCAGATCCAGTCTATCTCTTCCTGAAGCTTGTTGGCAAAGATCAGGGTCTCTTCATATTTTCTGGCTAGCTCAAGCACTTCATCCTTCATCTCCTGCACCCAATTATAAATCACATCAAGAGAGCCATTGTCGTCGAGCAATCCCTGCAGGTCTGCAACCCTTCTTGCATAAAACTCCAGAGAGTCTTTGAGGATTGAGACTCTGTGCCTGTAGATCCTCATTTGTTCTACCTTGAGGTTAACATCCAGCAAATAAAGTCTTCAAACTAGGAGCTTGAAAATTAGGAACAAAAAGGAAAGAATTTATGATCTTCCAAATAATCCACAAAAATTCTTCCCTAAACCTATTCCAAAAGTTAGAGAGGAGGATAGGTGATTACCCTAAGAGTAGCTGTTTCCACCCTAGTTGGTGGTCCAGGGTTTTGACTAAGGGGGATAGGATCGGGGGGTTGATTGGGCAGCTAAGGAACAGGTGGGCGATTTCTTCCATGACTCTTTTGCACCTGATGCATACCCCATTGCTCTGATTGGATTTCCTACTCTACAGGCCCTTGTCCAAAGATATTTATGAAGGATGAGCCAGAGCAGTACTGACTGTTTGGGTTGAATGCTTTTGTTCTAGATGGATTGGAACTTAAAGTTCCACTGTCTCCTGTCAAGCTGCACATTCCATCTATTATTGAGGGTGGCATGAAGAGGGGGAACCTACTTAGCTATGAACTCAGGGGGGTTATCCCCCCGCTCGAGTGTATTGAGGCAGTCCGGGGTGGGAAACAAGAGAGGTGACCTCTAAACACCCTTGAAAGCTCCCGTGCTGCTCAATTGGGGCTGGGGCAACCACAAGCACAACAAAACAACAAACCCACAACCAAACCCAAACAAGATAGGGGCACCACCTAGTTATGGTATGCGAACTAGGATGCAAGAGAGATCTTTTCATAACCAAGAAGATACACCACAAAACACACACAAGCAACCTCACACCAAGACACACACAAAATGGACTAGAGAGAGCCAGAGCAAAGGGAAGAGAGAGAGGAATGGATCTTGCGTAATACCTTATTTGTGACTTGCAAATGGATATGGCTCATTATGATGCTACCATAGAGCTTGTACAAAACTAACTCAATGCTTAGTGAATGCTAAACATTGCCAACACACACACACTGTCTTAGGGTGTGGGAGACCTCTCACCACAATACCCTCTTACAATAGACACAAAATTGGCAATGAAAACACACTAAAACACAGTGGGATATTGTTAAGTATGGAGCTTGATTTACCCTTGTAATTTTCTGTGGTAAAAGCGTACATTTGTAAGGCCCCCATTATGAGGAGAAGGCATCATGCATGAAGGAAAATCACTCACCGGAAACCAAAATTTTCACGGACAAGAATCAGGGGCAACTTTAGAGGCCTTGGAGGCGGAGGCCCCCGAGACTTTTTTTTCCGTCGGAATATTCCTTTTCGCCGAAATATTATGGCCGGCGGCCGCGGCCGGAAAGTGGTCGGAAAACAACCGGTCGGTTGACCGGTGGCCGGTAGTCAATGGCCGATGGCCGATGGTCGGAAGTCAATGGTCGGTGGCCGGTGGTCGGAAGTCAATGGCCGGTGGCCGGTGGCCGAAGTCAATGGCCGGTGGCCAAATTCAAAAGCGGACTTGTCTTCTCAAGGGCGGCCACACATGGGCGGATGGGAGGGTCGGATTTGGACTTATTTTCACAAGGGCGGCTACACATGGTTGTCTCTCATAAGAGAGGGCATCCCTTTTGGCCTATAAAAGGAGGCCATTTCTACACACATTTCATATAGTGTGAAGTTGATGCAACAAGGTGAGTGTGAGGTGGTGAGAGTGAAGCAAGGCGGGAGCTCTATCAAGGGTTTAATCCCTTTGTAAACTACTTCTTCTTTTGAAGTGCTAAAGCCATTGAGTGGCTGCTTTCCCGTGGACATAGCCCACACATTGGGTGAACCACGTATATCGTGTGTACTCTCTCTCTCTCTCTACTCTATAATCTCTTGTGTGTGAAATCTATCTCTCTCCATTAAGTAATCTACTCAAAAATCTATTTAGCTACGTCTTATTTTCTAACAACTGGTATCAGAGCAAGGTTTGCTCGTAGCTAATTTATCTCAAGGAAAGGATTCCTTGAATTGAGTGGGAGTTATGGCGGAGGAAGGGAAGCTCAAGATTGAGAAGTTCAACGGCAAAAACTACCAACATTGGAAGATGCAGATTGAAGAGACTATCTCTACCAGAAGGACCTCTATTTTCCACTAGGCCGTCTTACGAAGAAGCCCGCAACAATGGCAGATGAAGCATGGATTGTCCTTGATCGAAAGGCACTAGGAACAATCCGGTTAAGCTTGGCGTCAACGGTGGCCTTCAATGTTTTGGAGATGAAGACCACGGAGGACTTGACGAAGTCACTTGACGAATTCTATGAGAAACCATCGGCATCCAATAAGGTATTTCTCATGAAGCTCTTGTTCAATCTAAAGATGGCAGAGAATGGTTCAGTTGTAGAACACCTAAATGACTTTAACACAAACATAAGTCACCTTCGATCAGTGAAAATCAATTTCGATGACGAAGTGAGAGCTCTCCTTATACTATCATCTCTACCGGATAGTTGGGACAGCCTTGTGATGGCTGTAAGTAATTCTATCTCTGGCACAAATACTCTTAAGTTTGATGATGTTGTGGGTGTTCTCCTAAGCGAGGAAATGCGAAGGAGAAGCACAGGAGAATCATCAAGTGCTGCACTATCAGTGGAAACAAGAGGAAGGCCTAAGGAGAGGTTCAAAAACCAAAAGGGTCATGATCGCTCAAGGCGGAGCAAGTCACGCACAAAGTCAGTTCTTGAATGTTGGAACTGCGGCAAGAAGGGCCACGTCAAGAAGGATTGCTGGTCCAAGAAGAAGAAGGAGACAGAGTCTCAAGACAACAAGCCAACATCGGAGGCCAATGTGGCAGGTAAAGTAGAGCAAGATGCTCTAATTCTCTCATTAGACAATGTGTCTAATTCCTGGATAATAGATTCCGAGGCTTCATTCCATGCGACACCACACAAGAAACATTTCCAAGACTACACCAAAGGTAATTTTGGGTATGTATACTTGGGAGATGATGAAGCTTGTGAGATTGTCGGCAAAGGTACAGTTTCTGTCAAAACTGCTAACGGAAATGAATGGAATCTTAAAGATGTTAGGCATGTTCCTTCTCTTCGCAAAAATTTGATCTCTACAGGACAATTGGACGATGAAGGTCACAACATTGCATTCGGAAACAAACGGTGGAAGATCTCAAAGGGATCTTTGGTGGTTGCCAAGGGAGAAAAAGTTGGTACACTTTACTTGTGTACTGTTAGCACGCAACCTTCAGCTTGTGCAGCAACTATAGAAGTTGACAGTGCGGTGTGGCACTACCGACTTGGGCATATGAGTGCCAAAGGAATGCAAATCCTTCAAACAAAGAAGCTTCTACCAGGTTTGAAAGAAGTGGACTTAGAGTTCTGTGAAGATTGTGTTTATGATAAACAAAAGAGGGTAAAATTTCAAAAATTAGGAAATGAAAGAAAAAATAAAAAACTTGAGTTGGTTCATTCTGATGTTTGGGGTCCTGCAAGTACACCATCACTTGGTGGCTCATTGTACTATGTAACATTCATAGACGATGCGACTAGAAAAACATGGTTTTATGTCATGAAGAATAAATCCAATGTATTTTCCATATTTCAAAGGTGGAAAGCCTTTGTGGAGAATGAAACAGGTACCAAGGTTAAATGCCTCAGATCCGACAATGGAGGCGAATATTGCAGCCAAGCTTTTGAAAGCTTTTGTGCTAACAATGGCATTCGGAGGCAAAGGACAACCCCAAGGACACCTCAACAAAATGGGATTTCGGAAAGGATGAACAGGACAATCATGGAACGAGCATGAAGCATGCGGCTACATGAAGGCCTATCGCTTGAGCTTTGGGTGGAAGCTGTAAGTACGTCTGTGTACTTAATCAATCAGTCACCCTCAACGGCATTGGATGGGGGAGTTCCAGAAGAGGCATGGACAGGTAAATTGGTGAATTATGCATTTCTCAAAGTGTTTGGGTGTGAGGATTTCATGCACATAGATAGAATCCTAAGATCAAAGCTAGATGCAAAGTCCAAAAAGTGTTTCTTCATTGGCTATGGAGAAGGAGACTTTGGGTATCTCCTATGGAATCCTGAAGATGATAAAATCTTAAGGAGTAGGGATGTAATTTTTAACGAAAAAAATATGTACAAAGATTACTTGGAAAGAAAACAAACAAAAGAAACAGGTGATGAGTACATGGAGCTTGAGGACAGTGAAGACTCAAGGACTGCAAACGATGACAATGTGCAACAACGTCAACCAAATGAGGAGCCTCAACCTATTCCCCGAAGATCTACAAGAGCAAGTAGACCTCCAGAAAGGTTTTTTCCTTCCTTCAACCATCTCTTGATCTCAGATTCTGGAGAGCCGGAATCATACGAAGAAGCTATGCAACATGAATCCAAAGAAGAATGGACGAAGAGCATGCAAGTGGAGATGGACTCACTACATCGCAACCAAACATGGGAGTTGGTTGAGTTGCCTAAAGGTAAGCGGGCACTTCAAAACAAATGGGTGTACAAGCGGAAGGAAGAAGAAGGTGGGAAGAAAAGGTACAAGTCTAGGCTTGTGGTAAAAGGTGTTTCTCAAAAGAAAGGAATTGACTTCAATGAAATATTTTCTCCTATTGTAAAAATGAACTCAAGGATCAAGGATGTGATAAGTGGTGAAAAATGTTTTTGGTGGATTTAGAATACACTCATTCTGACAGAATCCATTAAGGTTGGCCAAGTGGTGGACGTTGAGTGATGATTATGTGGATGTCAATAATCATGTCAAAATATCTTGTTTGGGTGAAAGCATGTTAACTTGTCATGCTTTTTCATGTCCCGGACAATGCTAACTAGCACAATTTTGACATATGCTAACTAGTACAATAACTTGAGCTACATCTCCAAGATCTATGACATATGATATATCAATAGAAATCACTTGAAACAAGGAATCCAAATGTACAACCTCCAACAAATTTTGATATTATTTGTAAAAAATTTACTGGACGCCCAACTTTTTGAAGATGTGCTAACTTGAAACTGCTAACTAGCACAAAAAGCACGACAGGTTAACATGCTTTCACCCGTTTGTTAATATGTCATTATCTAGGAGGCTATTGTGTGATCTTTCATTGTTTTTTGCTTAGATCCAGGGATTGAGGGTGGGATAGATAAGGAATGCTTCAATCTAGCAACAAATAATGAGAGCCTTCCACATGTATCCACAAACGTCTCACTTGAAGAATTGAATTCAATTATTGATAACCAAATGCAAATACCTGATCCCTCTTTGCTACATCTTTCATCGAAGGAAGCCATGGATTAAAACTTTCAATCTATAAAAGATGTGCAAGAGAATGTTGTTGATGCAACTACTTTGGTTTCATCAAATCCATGTTGACAGTAATATTAAACTTGAATGGTCTACTATTGAAATGAAGTTAACAACCATCATCTATTCATGAATCTATTCAATATGATTCACGAAGGCATATTGTGTTATGTCCAAGGTGCATCCACTTTTTAAAGACCATATTGAAGAGATTCAATGTTGGGATTTGGTCAGCAGCTAGAGAAGCTAATATTTACCAGATGTTGAGAGCACTTCAAACACTGCAGAGAAGATATTGCCATTTTTGTAGTTTGGTCCCAAGAATCTTGCTATGTTACCGAAGGCGTGCAATTTTTTAGACCAGAAAATCCTCAAGTTCCAGCTATGTTTAATCCATTGGCAAACATATCTGCATGCTTTGAATGTGATCCACACAGAACAATTCTTGTGGATGACTCTCCAAATGCTTTCTTTCACCTACAAATAATTGCATATTTCCTTCAAAGTTTGATGAAGAAAATATGGTTGATAATGTTCTCATAGAAGAGTTGCTCCCATTATTGTTGCAACTTGACGAGAGCAAAGACATGCGTGAGTTTATTGACTCTAATCGTTATGGACAAGCCCCAATATCGAATGACAATGAATACAAAGGTCTCATGGACTATTGGAAAGATCGAAAATCAAGATGGTTGCAAAAGGAGATAACCACAAATAAGCTACCAATGTTTGAGAAGCTAGGAGACCTTTCTGGCAAGCAGGGGGAGTCAACTAATCCAAGCAGGTAAAAGGAGATTAGAAGGAACGAAATAGTAGAAATAATGGCAAAAGGAAAAAACAATATTGATATGATGAAGGGAGCACAATTAATATCCTTAGCAAGGAAGCTGGGTTGTGCCACACCATCATTGAAGGTTGTAACAGCTAAGGCTTTTGTGAAGAAGCTACTAAATGAGCACAATCTTTTCAAACACTAATGTACTACTCACTAGAAATCATGTTAAATTTTCAATAAATACTTTTGCAAATGATATTTGTATTTTGATTCAGAACACTCACTTCATCATGATTTCTTGCAGATTTCATCTAGATTATTCTTTGAAGGAGTATTTCATAGGGAATTTGGACTATTTCATTCAGATGAAAGAAGAAACCGCTAAGAACAGCCAGGGGTTACTTTGCAAAATTTTGTGTCTTTGCAATCTAAAAACAATTCACACAAAGATTATTCTCTATGTTTGAGTTTTTCTTGATATTGAACCATTGGTCAATTTTCACCTAATTGTACTTCACCATTGTTTTTAGACCAATTGTATCAATTGACTTGGAGAGCTTTAAAGTTTACTTATGTATTGAGAAATTGCCCTACTTTTATAATCACATGGTTTTTTAGTATTATGATACCAATTTAAGATTCTTTTGGATATCTATAGTGATCAAATGTTGAATGCTATAACCATCATTTTTGTTTTAAGGTTTAAAAATGAATAGCAACTAAATGTTTCGTGTTTCTTTTCAGAGCCAAAAGAAAGAAATATGTTGTTTTTAGATTGGGATAATTCATTTGAAAGAGAAAATTCATCTATTCAACCTTTCATGGAGCCTCATCAAAGCCATCAACCACCCCCTACTCAGTTACTACTTACCTTGAAGAAACAACGGAGGGTTCTTATCTTAGATATAGAGGGTTTACTACTTCATTTAGTTGAAATGCGACACGGTGATATTGTTCCATCATGGGCCAAGCACATGCAAATTGTGCTTGACAAAGATGAAGTTTATCATGTGGTGCGCCGTGATGCTGAAGCTTTCTTGGACTTTTGTTTTGATTATTTTGAACCTTGGATATGGAGTTGGTATAATGTAACCAAAGCTCAACATATACTTGAGATTTGCTTTCCTAAGCATTGTTAAAAGCTCAAAATGTTTAAGCATTGTCAAAATCCAAATATCATGATTGGATATAAAAGAGTTTATCATAAGAATTTGACTTCGGTTTGGGAGATGTTTGAGGATCTACATGCTAGCAACACATTAATTTTTTATGATACTCCATATAGAGTGATGTGGAATATGCCAGGAACTTATCTCATATTTCCAAAATTTTGGAGACAAACACTTGAACAACTTCAATGCTTCTTAGAAGGCACAATAGCTCCATGGTTAGTGGGATGGTTGTGTGCAAGAAACAAGAGGATTTATACTTCCAATACAATTGTGAACAAGGTAGAGAATACTGAGACAACTTATTTCATGAATGTCTACTTGTCAAGAAGACAGTGTTGAGAGTCACATTTTGAAGTTGTTTGGCAAGAATGTAGTGACAGAGATATCAATTGTACACAAAACCATATATCAATTAGAGCTGGTTCACTGTAAATTGTTATTCAAGGAGAATATAAATTGTACAAATTAACTTTCATCCAACCATTTATCACATTATTTTTTTCTACTTGAAGTGTACCCTATTGTAAGGGGACTTCTGTTCAATCTACTGTGTTTCACATGGAGTGCACCTTAACATTTGGAGGACTCTTTATTAATGGAGTGCATCCTTCTTATGGGTGCTCTTTTCCTTGTTGCTTTGAGTAGAGAATTATCTATATTGTGCTCATATCTTGTGTAAATGGATCCACTATAAATATTTAGACCTTCTTCTAACTTGGATGTTTCCACAAAGTTCACCCTAGTGAAAGGTGAATTCTAATTTAAGGATACAAATTTTTATTTGTATTTTTAGTTTGGGATGATATCACTATTTTTGTTTACAATGTATAAATGTATTTAGTCAAGAGAACTCTTTTTGCTTCAAGACACAAGTACAACATGAACAATGTCCTTTTTTCTTCAAAACATGAGTATGACTTCTTATGCTGGGTGAATGGGTGGTAAATATTATTTTGTACTTAATATAAGCTGTATCAATAGAAGACCTCTTTTTTTATACTCATCCAATAAAAAAAAATATTCATTGAACAATGTTGTCATATTAGCGTGGAGACTCATACAAGAATATGCCACGTTGTAGTGATATTGGCATGGGAATTCATATGCATATATTCATGCACAAAAAAAAAAAAAATCTTAGCTAAATCAATCAATTTTAAAAAATATGCTTCATAACCCATTCATTTAGAACATAATATCAAAATCGCAACTCTTTATCATAAAATCCATTATTGACATTAGTTTAATTCTTCTTCCTTAAGACTTGTGTTTTCCAAATATGTTTAATGATAAGAACAATGTAATAAACACAAGAGGTTTACCTTTATTACAGTTGCAAATAGATTGAAATTTTCTTTATAGCAACCGCTTTTTTCTTGTGATATACACATAGAATAGCATAGATACAAGTAGCATGAAATTGATTAAATTGTCTAGAATCGCCAAGTGGTGGATTTAAAAACCCCTTTGATATAAAATGTATAAAATTAGGATGACTTAACATAAGTGTAGTTGAATACCTAAATGTCTTATCCTCATGAACATGTTTGAAAGAATACATCTATGTGCATGAAGTGGCGTATCACATGGTATTCTAGAATGTAATATATGTGATCTTGACACTTCTTGATGTATCTCAAGAAATATCTAAAAACACAAAGTGAAAGCAATATATTAAATAAAATTCTTTTTTTGTTTGTTAATGGTCAAATTGGCATTTAGAACAACTTAGAAATATATACAGGTACTCATTTTAACATATCACTTTGAGTGTAGCTTGGACAAGAAGTTTTTGTATTCCTCCATAGGTTAAGGGAACCTAGCTTGGACAAGTGGTGTGATCTATTCCTCCAAGGGATCCTAGCTTAGATAAGGGCACCATGAAACCAATACTCTTATGATGCAACCAATCATAGGATACATGTTTTATGTATGCTTCATGCCTCAAATGAAGAAATCCTAGATTAGTAGTGGAGTTTTCTTGGATGAGGTTGAATGTCATAGAAATGTAGGTTGTTTTCCTAGGAATTGGGATTTTCCCACTTTACCTAATATAGTCTTAGATGTTGAATAGTTTCAGACAATGACTATGGAGGAGCAAGATCCAGAGTGGCAAGGTGTGTATGACTTTTGCAATATGGTGGAATACCATATAATTTGCCAAAATTTGGGGATCTAGAAACTACTTTCCAAGATCTTTTCAATGATATATTGGTTGATAGGGTTTTGACAAAGCGTATATGTACATCATCGGGTTTCCCACTTTGACTAAGAGAGGCAAACTCAAACCTCCTTATAGGGCCTCCTTGAGAGTCCAAATATTCCATAACGGAATGACACATGAGAAATTCACGTGGACACTTCTCTTCTCACATCTTATAGAATAATATTCTTCAAGATCATTTATGGTGGCAGAGTATGATATCATATGATGGATATTTTTGCAAGACATGTGAAATTTGTGAGAGAATGGGTAGGCTAATAATAGTGGGCATGACATCTTTGATCACTATTCAACGCAAGGAAATATTTTTGAACTAGGCTCTTGATACTATGGGAGCTTTTAATAATTTCGCATCAAGAGAGAATACATATATAATCATGGCAACATGCTATGTCATCAAGTAGGTGGAATCCAATGCAATGTCAAATAATATAGCCAAGTCCACATCTTGGTTCATCTATGAGGATATCAATTGTCAATGTGAGACCAGAGGTAGACTAGAACCTGTATCTCCACCCAACCTCTAGAGGGAGACACCCCCAAGATCGGTTTTTAATTTGACATTTTTGGCAATGCAAGATATGGTCTTGAACATACCAATGTAAACTTGGCCATAAAAATGTCATTGTATGAGTGCATAAGTTCTCTTTATTCCTAGGTGACCTGCAGTAGGACTGTCATGACATTCATAAAGAACTTGCAATGATTGTTTGTGTCTATTGGTACACAAACTCTCCCCTTGTGGAGTAGGTATCCATCATCTATGGAAAAATTATTCCATCTCTCTAGCTCATCACTCAAAAGATGAGGATTATGTATGATAGTTAAAGACACACCATCAATGTTGGATTAAAAAGGCCTCCTCATTTTCACTTGGATCCACACATTTGAGTATGCTCATATTTTTCCTTGAGAGATTCCAAAAACTCACTTTGAAGCTTAGTGAAACAAACAGAGTTGATCTTATACATACAACTAAGAGCATCAACTACCACATTGTATCATCCTTTAATATATTGGAGATTTGCATATATAATCTCGGCCCACCTGGCATTTCAACGCTTCAAATCTATCTGTTGTGTAAACCATTTTACACTTTTATGGTCAAACACAATCTCAAACTGAGCTCCATACAAATAATGTTACCACACTTTCAAAGCAGACACTATTGCATAGAGTTCTCTTTTGTAGGCAAAAGAATTCTACTCTAAGAAATCAAGCTTCCTACTTTCAAATGCAATTGGACTTTTCTCATGTAGAAGGAATGCTCCAATAGCACGGTCACTAGCAACAGTTTCTATCACAAATGGTTTCAAAGGCTAAAATAGGAGCTGCAATTAATGTGTCCTTCAAAGCATCAAAATTTTTTTGTTGAGCTTATCCTAACTAAACGGTTTTCCCCTTGGCTTTCATTTGGTCCGTCATCAAAATAGTGATATGAGCATAGTTTTTTATTAATAAAAACATGCAAATCCCAATAAAATTTCTATCTCTTTTAGATTTCTTTTAGAAGGCTATCTCTTAATGGCATCAACGTTGGATTTATCCCTATGTAGACTAGCAACTGAAATCACACACCTAGAATAGTGAAATTTATCCTTGAGAAAATCACACTTGGATCCTTTGGTATATAACTTATTTTTCCATAACAATTCAAACACATACTTTAGATGTTGTAAGTGCTCCTCTTTAGAGGCACTATACATTATAATTTCATTGAGAAAAATGATAATAAACTTTCCTAGATATGGTTTCAAGACACTATCCATAAGTGTTATGAAAGTTGTTAGTGCAATCCAAAGAGCATATCAAAAACTCATTAGTGTCCAAAACTTGTTTGGAAAGCAGTTTTGGGTATATTAGCAAGTCTAATACATACTTGATGATACCTTGACCACAAGTCTATCTTCGTAAAGATATGAGCATGGGTGAGCTTATTAAATAACTCTTCCACTCTTGACAACATATATATTTTATTAACAGGAACAATGTTCAGCCCATAGGAATATACACACATGCACATATTGCAGTCCTTTTTCTTCATGAAAAAGATGGAAGATTCCCAAGGTGAATTTTGTTTTATTATATGTTTGATTGTGTTAACTAAACCCTCGTCCCCATAATGTGGTATAGCTTCATAGTAGGCTTTTATATCCAAAGCCTATGCTAAGAACATTCTATTTGGTAGGTTTATCAAAAAATCATATTTATCATTAATAATCAATTTGGTTATTTGGTAGGTTTATTAAAAAATCATATTGATTATTAAATAGATGAGGATCAGATTTACTTGGAGCCGGCCCCCCTCCAAAAGGCGTTTGTATTATAGATTCTCCCATCAAGAGAGACTTTGTTACAATACAATCTTTGTGTTCCTTGTGACCTTGGTGATGCTATGAAGATGGAAATATTCATGCATCAGTCCAAGGCCTCAAACACCTTCAAAGGTAGAGAGAGCTAGCGCGGAATGAGGGTAGGGAAGAGGAAAGAAGAAACATTCCATACGAGAAAGAAATATTTCCTCACTTATCATCACTCTTATTGCTTAGCATAGCATAATAGCATAGTAATGAAGATGAAGAAGATGGCAAGAAAAAGCATTGATGCATGGCTCTGGGTTGGATTTTCATTCCATAGCCAAGAGTGTTGGTGTAGGCTCTCCACTTCTCAACAAACTTGGAGAAGGAGATGGACCTCTTGCATTTTGCACTCCACACAATGAGAGAATGTTTGTGTGTGTGTGTGGGAGAGTATAGTCCCCACTCATTCTTGGTCCACCTCTCTCTCTCTCTCTCTCTCTCTCTCCTATTATTTTATTATTTCCTTTGGACATGTATCCTCTTTTTCTTATTTAAGAGAAAGAACTTAATTATTTATTTTCATGTATCTAAATTCTCATTGGACCCCTTTAAAACCTATCCAATAGCATTCAAACACATCATGAGGGCCACATGTGGAGGATCATTTGAACATGCGTCTTTTATGCTTATTGAGTCATTTGGTTGAATGGAATACTTCAAAGACTTCTTCAATCAAGAATGAAACTTTCATAGAGCTTAAGAGTTATCTTTGAATTGAATACTTCAAGACCTTTAATCATTTAATCATGTGGAAAACACCTCAAGCTTTTGGGTAGAGTTCCCACTAAAACTTAGCAAACCAACAAGCACCTCATGCTTGGGTAGGATTCCCACCTCAAGGTCAGCCCTAGTTTGCCTAAGGTCAATTGATTTTGAACATTCACTTTTAGAGGTCCTTAAGGAAGCTAACCCTACGGTCTTCAAGATCCATTAGGTAGCATTGCTCTTTGGCAGACCATCTCTCATTTGGACCCCTTTACCATTGGCCCCATTGTTATTCTGTGGCACGTAAATAGTGTGAAATAAAAAAATTCACCTCACTTTTGACACTTCTCAATGCATGGAAAGGAAAGCAATAATGTACATATTGTGATATATGCTAAACCGGCTATTGCGGTCGCTATCATATACATACCTATCTGAGGAGTCGTGGCCCTGGATGTGGTGCATTTGCGTGATTTTTCACTTGATAAGATGCTTCATTTTGTTTGAAAATGTACGTAGTCAAAGTGTTTCAAGGTGGCACACTCATCTCGCCTATAAAAACTGATGCGGGCAAAGACTGCCAAAAATAGCAACTAACAGGCACCGTTGCAGGATTGCATGGAAAGTGACCCAAAATGGTATATTTATGAAAAATGATGCTTATATATGATTTTTATGGTTATGCAAGTGATCCTGCAAATTTAGGGATTTTTCTAACTTTGTTTGGGATTTTTCGCATTAAAAATGACATTTTTTGGGTCAAAATTGAGCTGCAAATGACCTAGTTTTAGTCCAAAGTGGCAAAATGGCCCGAAAAATGACACATGAGCTCATATTGCCATGGGGAATAGAGAGAAGGAGGATTTTTACAAAAAAGACCATCAATTTTTCTCTAGTGTGTAATGGCGTCCATGGTTGCTCAATCTATGTGTAGGGCAGTTACGCCTCTTCGCAATCTTGCATCTAAGCTTGTGAGGGAGTGAATTAGGGTTTCCTCTTATCAAAATGGTGTGTGGGATTCACTTTATAACCTCACAAATCTATACAAAATCAGAAAATTTTCGTTGTTAATGTGGAAGCTCGAGCATTCCTTTCAACTGTTTGATGTTACGACTATGTAATTGGTGGCAAGGCTACATGATACCATGAAAGAGGTTTGGGTTCCAATTGAGTTTTGTGCTTGTATGAGCATTAAGGTTTCATGTGTTTTAAGTGAAATTGAATGTGATTCGGTGATCCTCTCATCATAATCTCAACTACGAAAACAAGCAATTTCCAAGTACGATAGGAAAGAGGGTTTATGACTTTGATATCATGAACGCTCTTAGATTTTTAGTCACCCCTTAGAAAGAGGGTTGGTGATTCTCCACAAACGATTTTCACAAAGTGTTTGTGACTCTCATCACGAACTCTCACACCCAGAGGTTTTCCACCTTCCCAGCTAGACCGCACACATTCCGACATTTCTGGTGAACCCGACGCAAAGTTGCTGGGGTGGCCAGAGTTTGTGAATTGATCTAGACACTTTGTTAGCCATGGATGAAAATCAAGAGACACATGGGATGCACTTTGATCCTGTAGTAATGCAAATTTTTCAAGCATTTTCCATGTACCTGTAACAATAAGCAGCAAAAAGAAGCCAAATTTCAACCACAAAAGCACTAGAGTTGATTGTGAAGAGAATTGACCAGTTTGATGGCAAGGACATCACAAAGTATCGACGAGATTATATGAAGAAAATGGAGTTTAATCGAATGTGTGAGGAAGACATGGGTTAAAGTTTTGAGCTAGTTTGCGTCCAAGAGATCAGAGACCATATTAGGGCAATTCAAAATGCTCATGGAAGAAATTGGGAGGAATTTAAGCTTGCTCTAAAAGAAGACTACTTTATGGAGGACTCTGAGAGGGTGACCAAAAGAACTTTCTTAGATTGGGTGGAAAGCATAAAGAAGGGATTTCTGCTACAGAGCTTCTCAGAGAGTTTGAGCGATGTTATGCTTAACTATCACAAATTGAACAAGCTTCCTTGGATAGGGAGAAGGTAAAACTTTTCCTACAAGCAGCGGTCAAAGAAATTGAATAAAATACAAGATGCAGTCTCCCTGTTGGAAAAAAGACAACACAGAAGAGACAAGATGGTGGTGAACAATGGTGCTCTAGTTCCTGCTATATTACTGAGAAGCAGCCAAAACCTGGTATTGTAGTTTCTAAGGATGATGGGTCTATGCTTGAAGGACTTGTGAAGGGCATACGCGAGCTGAAATTAAAGCTAGCAAGGCTTTAAGAAAAGGGGCAAACATCTAAAGAGTCATCTAGTCAAAGACCTCATAACAAACAGGGATTTGTAAATAGGTGCATTTGATGTGACAACCCAGACCAACCAAGAAGGGACTCTAAAATCTTCAAATATGCCTTGGGTAAAGATCTTGTCTTCTTCAAATAAGGGAAGATACATCGTAGTGAAACAGGGAAGCCCTTGGCGAGCAACTTTGGCAAAGGAGGGATGAAAAAGCTAGTTGAGGACCTGGAAACCAGTCATGCGATCTCAATGGTTAAAGCAACAGCATTTGGCTTAAAGGCTGGTCAAGTCATGCTCAAAGGGTCAAAATCTATTAAAGACGTGAGTGAAGATGGTGAAGATGTCTGGCCATTTCCGATGGAGTTGGCTATGAAGGGAAAGTTGACTAAAGAGGTCTTACATGAAGCAAGAGATTGTATTCGTCTTGAGACTGGGTGGAATGAACCTGTAGATGCTTTGTCAATGCATGCCTACATTGCAAAGTGTCAAGGAAACAAGGAACTTGTTGAAGAAAAACAAATGAGAGAAAATGGGGACGAAGGCCCCTCAAAGAGGGCTACTAGAGGTGGAGGGAGAAAGGATCCGAGTCCCTCTCAAGATCCCATGGCAAGGGAGCCTCCATCACAAGAAGTACCAATGAGAGATGCTGCACCAAAGGAGAAGCAAGATAAAGAAAAGAGCAAGGGAAAAAGCCCATCATACAAGCTACAATCAAATATTGAAGTTGCCACAGATTCAAAGAAAGTTTTAGAGGAAAGGATCATAAATAGCAAGGTGGAGTTTACATTGGGAGAAGTCCTTGGCATTGCAAAAAGAGAGTTCCACAAAGAAATCATTGATATCATAAGAAGGAAGAGACAAGCTTTAATGGAGTCTATCCAATCAGAGGATGAAGAGAGTGATTTAAAGACACATGTGATACAAGTACAACAAATAGATGAAGATGAGAATTTTGTAAGATTCTACCAGTCTTTGGGCAGCAAAAATAGGCATGTTAAATTTGAAGATGAAGCCACTCATAAGAGCCAGTATTCTAGAAACCATTGGGCAAGGGCTACAACAAAAACCTTGGTTAAGGTGGGAGATCTTGAGGAGACTTATGTGGCCTTGATAGACCATGCTTCAGAGATTAACCTCATGTCCAAGAGTCTCTATATGAAGGGAAAGTGGCCAGATGATATTGACCATGGGTGGATGATTAGGGCTGCAAACAACTCATTCGGGGATCTCTATGGTGCTTGTCCAAACTTTAATCTAACCATAGGGGATGTGAAAGGTGAGCAAAATTTCCACTACAACAGGTTGTGTGCTCTTGTGACGCTATTAGAGACGGAAATACACTGGGTTTTTATAACCCCCGGCGTCGCTAAAACCGTCGCTACGAGAGCGTCGCTATTTGCGTCGCTATATGCGTCGCTATAGGCGTCGCTATAAGCGTTGCTATATAGAGACACTCATAGCAACGCTCATAGCGACGGTTATAGCGACGTTTACACAAAAGTCTATAGCGACGCTACAGAGCCATAAATAGCGACGGTTATAGCGATGCCCGAGAGAAATTGTTTTTTGGTGATAGGGCATTGAATGCCCTACCACCCATCAACCATATTGTACTTGATTCACTTTTTAAAAAAAGTGCAAGGGTAGATAATAGACCCAAAATAGTCACCCACAAGACGCATTGTTTGCAAAATTGACAAGCGTAAAATTGACAATTCTACACATCATAGGCAAAATGAATTGATTGGCAAATGTAATAATGACAATTGTACAACATCATAGGCATAAAGAATTGATTGGAAAAATGAACTGCGGTGACAAATGTAATAATATACATGGTTCAAAAAGACGTATAAAATCCGTCTCATGATACATAAGCTATGAGAAACCCTAAACTAATGCTATCTAGCTACGGCTAAACTGACGTCGTCTAGTCAGACGTCTCATCGCGTCCAAGCGGCGTATCTGTCGGATTCTGCAAAAAAAGACAATAAGACAGCTTTCAGTAAGTATAAACATATAACGACATTTATAAAACAATACAAAAAATAGAAAAGAGTAAACCCTAACACTAACCATGCCGCCGCGAGAACTGAGAATGTCCATCAGGGCGTTTAAGCCCTTCCTGCCTGCGTACTCGCGCTCGTACGATGTGGGATCACGTCCTGTCATCGACCACTGTCAAAACATACAAATAATTCATTATGTTAGAATTAAAAAACTCATTAACCCTAAACTATCGAACATAAAGAGCAATGCGAAAACACTTACAAAATTGGCCTCAAATGATGCCCATCCACTGCTCCCCAAGTGGTGCGAGCTCTCTGCCTCTACTCGCGCTCTGGCTGCATCCTTTTGTTGCTTCCACTTGTCGGGATTCTCTCGCGCTGCTTTCTTCGCATTCTTCCAATCTTCTTTGGCCAGCCAATCTGGCCTGTTCCACCCATGCTTGATTGCTTTTTGCACTTTGGAACGCTTGTGTTTGCAGTATTCGCGCATTCGAATATTCATCAGGTCTTCATTGAAGCGCTGATCCCGTGTTGGAACGGGAAACTCATCATGAAGTATGCTGATGACTCTGTTTTTTAAATCACTTGGTACTTCACTCCATTTGTTTAGTATGTAGTGTCTAAACAGCTGAGAGCAAAGACCACGCATGCGCGAGATCACCTTCTTGCCGTCATCATCCATGATGATGCCTGTTAAGGCGGTTACGCCGCTAGCGGAAGCTAATAGCGAGAACTCAACCAACAACAGAATTTGTCAGACGAGGACGAAGCTTGACCCGCAGGCGCATGGAAACAACTAGATGGGTGTCAAATCACCTACTCGACCTTCTAATGACAATCACTACTAAGGAAATCAAATCTAAGTTCTAAAACACGCAAGTGACTGAAATCCGTACTACGAACGAATGCTATACGAAACAGGATCTAGAATCATCGAATCGATCTCAAACTCAAGGGGAAGTCTATACACTAGGTAAGAACAACACCCTAAAGACTTGAACTGCAAAATCAACCTATAACCACTCCGTGCGGTAAACGCGTATGAAGACAGGCCGAAAAATACAGGTGACCGAAACTTGACCCCGATGGTACGAATGTGTAGCTCTACTCGTCGTGGTTCTATAGATATGCTGCACACTCTATTCCGACACACGAGTTGGAAGAAAACTCACACCGAAGCTCGTAGGAACTTACCACACATAGAAGCCGATAGCACGCACTCTTGGTATCTGTGCGTAGCTCTCACCATTGCTAACACAATGGTGGTGTCGCTTCTCCAATGGCGGTCCCGTAGCTCGCGTAGCAAGGAGATAAGACTCTCTCTCTCTCTCTCTCTCTCTCTCTCTCTCTCTCTCTCTCTCTCAGACACAGTCACGGCGCTCAAAAACTCACTTTGATTAATAATTGAATCTCCTTTAGGTTACAAAACTTTGGCTTATATACCTCACCCTTGGAGGTGAGAACATCTCTAATTATTTACATCAGCAGGTGAAATTACGTCGGGATTACAAGCTGGAAACTCAATTGAGTCCCGTTACTTAATGAATGGCTCAAATCAAAATTAATGTCGGAAAGACATTTATTACAATCAATGGTTACAAAATGATGGGTGTGAGCAAAAATGTGGGTGTGATCCTCTGTTGGCTCAACACTCCCCCCCTCCGCGTTCATGTCGTCCCTGACATGACTTTTAGGCTTGGTCAATAGAGTCCCGTCGTCTTAAGCATCTGCAAATGTGATTCGTAGCGTAGGTTGTTGATGGTCAAGGTTGGGCCGAATATTTTGCTTTCGTGAGTGAAAAAGCCGGTGTAGAAAGCTTCTTCGAATGTTTGCATGTGGAAGCTAGGCAAAAACATAATTCTTTGGTATAAGAGATGTAACACCTTTGGTGATGGCTGCAATGAAAGATCATACATCATATCCGTCACTGTGTCGACCGTCGATAGTAGACTCGAGGTCGTGGCTTTATCTGGCGCGAACACTTCAATGCATGCTAAGAGAGTCCTGCAGATTTTCTTTAGCATCTGACACGAAAGGTCAGGAGAGCCAGTAAAAAGTTTGATGGTGCCCGTTAGGGTTTTCACCATGTAGGCTTTACCTATTCTCTCTCCTGCCTTTGGTCCTGGCATCCTTGGGTAATTAAGCCAATTTGGCTTCTTTTCTGCAATCCTGCCATGCTCTTTCCAGCTTCTGACTCTTGGCACCGGGCAGAAGGTTGCATCCTCCCGAATCTCTTTTGGAGCCTCTACCAAGTAGATGAGGTAGACTGGGTATTTGTTTAGCCAACCTTTCCTCCATCTAGGTTGGGAATCTACAATCTTCTTTGATTGTTCATCCTTTGTGATGTCGCCTTCATAAAGAGCGACAAACTGCTCCTCCTCTATTCTCTTTTTCGTCTTTATCATTTCAAATTTCATCAGAGGGAAAGGCAGGCTGGGTTGCATCCACTCTTCGTGGAGCACTTTTGTGTCTAAACCTTGAAGTCTAATGGAGATGAGGAGTCTCCTTTCCCATTCCATTTCCGCCTTGGCACTTTCCTCTGTTGACTTTTCTATTTGGTCCTGGAGCCTTTGTTCTTCTCCTTCAGAGATTCCTGAAGTCGAGGCCACTTCTTGAACTGGGGCTGGATCTTCGATTGTGGTTGCCTCTCCAGTTTCTGGTAGCTCTATGGCTGCTCCCCCTGCTTCTTCTTGTGGTGTCTCTGTTTCTCCTCTTTGTTGCTCTTGGAGGTCTTGGAGCTGTTTGCGGAGGGCCTCATTTTCTGTCCTTAGTGTTTGGTTTTCTGATGTGAGCCTCTCCTCTGCAGCCAATGATCCCTCTGCCATGTGCAATCTTTGCACTTGCTCTAACCTCAGCTCTCTTTGCAGACTTCTTACCTGCTCCTCCAGAGCTGGTACGAGGGCTCCCTCTTGTTCTGTTCCTGCTCTGCTAGCTCTAGGGGTGGTCCTGAGTCTCATGATTGTCCTTTCTTGAAGTTCGACTCTTTCCCTTAGCTCAATGAGCTCATCCTTGGCTGCCTCCAGCTCATCTTCTATTCGCTCCTTTGCTTCCTGTGAACTTGTTACCTCTCTTGAAGCTTCGGCTAGTTGGAGTATCAAGCCGTCTCTCTCGTTTTCTGCGTCGTAGAGTGATGCTTTATGACTTTCAGATTCAGTCATAGCATTCTCTAACTTCTTCTGCAACTCTGCTTCCTTTTGTTTTGCTGTCTCAAGTGCTACTTCCTTTGCTCTGGATCGTTCTTTAATCTTGCTGAGCAGTTCATGCACCATGTGCATGTCTTTTTCATCTTCATCTGTCAATTTGACAGCTCTTTCTGCCACCACCTCCAATGGCTTCGGCTCGTCCATTTTTTCTTCACTGTCCATTGTACCCTTTGTCTTTTCTTTCGTCCCTTTCCGATCATCTTGTTTCCGTAGGGATATCCCATAAACTGCCTCCAGGGCCTCTTCTTCACTGTATCCTATCGCTACCAGATCCTCGTAATCATCTTTCTTTTGCTGAACTGGATCTATCTTCTTTTCCTTGGTCTCGGCCTCCGGCTTTTCCATAACTTCTGTTTCTATTTCTATTGTGGTTTCCTCCACAATAATTTCCATCTTCTTCGGGCTTGGTACAACAGTAAAAGAGGGCTGATTGTCCTCAGTCACCTTGGCTTTCCCTTTGTTTGCTTGCCCGTCTTTCTCTTGAGGATCAGTAGACTCATCTACTTTCTTCTTCCCCTTGTCGTCCTTTTGCAGCTCAGCTTTTAAAAGCTGTACTTCCTCTTCAGTATAAGGCTCGACAGGTTGCTGCTCCAGTATGGCCTCCGACTCCTCATAAGCTCTAATATATTGATCATATTGATCAACATGTGGCCTGGCTGAGCTGGTTCCGACTTTACTGGGGTCTGGCACCCACATTTCTTCGAAGTCCCCCTTTAGAGCTCTTTCCGCTCTAAACTGCTCCACCAGCCTTTCCATTCTTGCGGCTTTTTGACTTTTGGTTTGCTTGGGATCGGCCTTCTTCTTCACTTTCTTCTTGAGCGGCTCGTCCACGGCCTCCTCAGGTTCTGAAACTATTTCTAGTTTTCGGCGTGCTCTTGTGGACGCCCTCTTGGATACTTCTTGCTGTTCTTCCTCCTCATCGGCTTCTCTAAGCCACTCATTCTGGGAGGGAATCTGGGGCCCTTGATCCCTAGCTCCAATAGCTTCATAAGCTATTCTTGTTAGGATTTCTCCTTCTCCTATGTACTTTGGTTTCTGGTTGTGCATGGCGATTACTTGCTCGTGGATGTATTGAGCATAATTCACCTCTTTTGGCACGTTGCTCTTCAGTGCCCATGTGATGGTTGTCGCAATGGCGTGGGGTGGTGTAGTATACTTCTGCGGTCTTTTACTGCACACATGGAAAAACTGGTTGTATAACCGGCAAAGGGTTGCCGCTCGTTGATCTGCCATATCTCCGTAGGTTGTATTTTGTTTCTTTGATCCATAGACCTCTATGGCCTCTCTTCTTTCTCTGACAGAACTCCCTTTGTTGTGCAGCTTCAATGCATCTGCAATGAGCTGTGGAGTGATCTGTACTTCAACTGTTTCTCCATCCATGGCTGTCAACGTGGCTTTCCCATCCTTCTGAATGGATGTTGCCAACTCATACACTCTTCTTGTGTCTACACCTGATGGTCTCGAGGTGAAGAACCTGTGTAAGTCAGCCTTTTCCAGGTATCTGCTGATGTTCTCTGATCTGCTATAGTCCACTAATTCTCGTGGGATCATAGGTACATCGACCGATTGCCCTTGAGGATCTCTGAAAGTCCCCTGGTAGATCTTTATTCCCTCTTTTTCTAGTACTGCTTCCTCCACCCAAGTCTTGGTTGGCTTGAGGGTTTCTGTTGGAATATTAAAAGGTTCTGCCTCTGCAAGAGCATCCTTGATGGTTGGTCTTTTTCTCTTAGTTGCCGATGACTTAGCGGAATCCATGGATCCTGTAACTCCAATTTCAGAAGTTAGCGTCTTTTTTGTACTGAAAGCCGAAATGAAGCTTTTAACTATTCAAATGACTTGAAAATTGAAACATGAGCTATTCAGGGCCTAAGGATGCAATGTAGGTGAAAAAATATGCAAACTGGGCTCAAAAACATGCTTGAGACATCATACGCGTATGATGTCTTTTGTGTCAGAATGACTTCATATTGGTTGTGCTTGTAGCTGATAGTGTATACATGAGTGTCATATGCTTGGATTTGAGTTTGGATCCCATTTGATCAAGTTTTGGCCAGTTTAGTCCAGTTCAGGCTCTTGGCAAAATTTTGAAAGGGAAATGGATTTTATGATCCAAATTGGGTAAAATTTGGTGGATTACTTTCAAATGGCATGTAGAACACTTCTGTTTGGTGGTTGAAGCCCTGAGGTGCCAAAATCATATAGTGAGACATCATACGCGTATGATGTCTTTTATTGCATTTTTGGACCAATTTTCTCTATAAGCTTGGTTTTGGCTTTAGATAGGCTTATTCAGTGGATTTATCAAGTTTGGATAGAATTTGGGCTAAAAATGGCTCTGGAGACATCATACGCGTATGATGTCTTTTTTCATCAATTTTTCATGGGATTGGTTCTGTGGACTCTCCATGTGCTAGTGAAGGACTGTTTATACTCAAATCTTGGTTTGGACTTGAATATGTTGGATTTGGGACAAAAATAGGCTTTGTGTGAAGGATTTTCTCTTAATTGGGCTAATGGGATGATCCACTTGACCAAATGGTTCCAAACTTCATATGTAGCATGTATTAGATATATATAATGGATGTATGATGACAAATGAGCATTTTTGGCTCTGTAAGTGCAAATAGACATTATACGCGTATGATGTCTTTTGTGTCAAAATGGTGCTTTTTGATTCCAGATAGCTTGTAGATGTGTTAACCAACAATCCTACAAAGTTTCAATGAGTTTGGAGTTATTTTGACAAAATTAGGACCAAAAATCAATTTTATGGCCTACTTTGCGTCTTTTTGGTTTTCCTTGAGTTTTCTAACTCCAATTCTCATGATACTTGGTTCATAGGATGTGATTAACATGTGGAATGAGGCTATGCACTCAAATGTTGAAATGGATGTGAAAATCCTGCTGTGAGACATCATACGCGTATGATGTCTTTTCTTGAAATGTTGGTCTTTTTGTGCAAAGAATGCTTTGTGCTAGTGCCCTAAGCCCTGCTAACTAGTTTTCAACTTAAAAAGTCATCAGTTTAGCTAAAAAGCCCCCTTATAGGCCTTTCAGTCTCCGAAGTCGTCTTTCTGCCTTGGAGTTGAATTTCTTCAACTTTTCTTCTTGAGAGTTGCATTTCCAGCTCATTGGATATGTTGTGAAGCCACCTATTCGGTTGAACTTGACTTTGGTTCCCCGTTCTCCATCTTTCTCCATTTGGTTGCCCGAAAGCGTCTTTTTCACCATCGGTAAGTGAATCAGCTTTCTTTTGGGTTTTGCTTGCAAACATAAGTCATCCATGTATATTTTAAGCTGCTTGTGAAGTTTCATGTCATTTGGTCGTCAATTTTAGCCGTTATGCCAAAATGACGCTTTGTGTGTCCGCCGCCGAATCGGTTGTTCCGACCTACTTTTGGTGGTCCAAGCCTGGAGATACCCCATGGTTGCATTGCCCTCGATGTTGTTAAGCTTCTTGAGAAGTTTTGTGTCGTTCCGACAACTTTTTTCTGTTTGCCTCTTGCAGGCTCTGTTGACCTAGGGTTTTTTCAGTCGTTCTTTCTCGAGCTTTGAGTGTTAGAAACCCATCTCCTATACTAGGGTAACCCACCTCTAAGTTCTTGCAAGTTTGGTTAGGCGGTTGTGCCCCTACCTAGCGTTCTTCCCCATTCCCCGTCTGCTCTTGTTTCTTGGTTTTGGTGAGTTTTCGCGACAAAAGTTAACGATAAGCATCAAAAGCTTATGGCAACGAGTCTACCTCTCATGTCTGGTGTCCTCTGAGCTCTCGTAGCAGTCGTAGAAGGCGGTAGAAGGTCGGATGCTCCTGTGTGCTCTTTGCTCTCTCCAAGAAGGTAATAGTGGAAATGAGCTTGATAGTGAAGTGAAAAATACTTAACTTCGGGCTTCCTGGATCACTTGTTACCAAATTTGACATGTGCTCCTATCTCGTCGTGAAATACACTTTAGGATTTGAAATTTCTCAATTTGGACTCCATTTGACCTGTTTCTGAGAAATCTGTCCACTTTGCCAAAATTCTGTCATTTCGGGCTTTCCGCAACTTTTTCAGAATTGTACCCCATTTTTACCATGGGTTGCCCTTGTCATTAGGATCATCACCGTCTATTCTTTTCTTTTTTCCGATCTCATTTCACTTGCTTTTTTATTTTTCTTTTATTTTTATTAAGAAAATCATAAAAAATAAAGGAAAATAGAAAATTGAAGCCAAAAAATTCCAAACATACACGATAAATATCTCGTAACCCTGTGTATATGAATATACACTTCTTTGTGATTTTTTGGACTTGGATTACCACTTTTTTCCACTTTTTAGCTCCAAAAACACTCTTATTTAGTGATATTTACACATCTAGAGACCCAAATTCATCATCTGATCTCTTCTTTGTTGCAAAACAAGGTATATAAGGGCATAAATATTATCAATATCCGCAATCAAACATAAAAAATTGCAAAATCATGTAAGACACTGCCCTTGTAATATAATTTTTGTTTTTCTTTGTTTTTTCCGCTTGTAGCTGCTTTGTAGCTCCTGTATACCTCCCCCCCTCCTAGTCTGAGTCCTCCCGGACGACTATGAAGTGTCTGTGGGTGAAGCATTGTAGTTGTTTTGGTCATCAGTTCCCAATGCAATTGTAGAGCGATGATACAACAGTCTTTCCAATAAAGCTGCTCTTTGTTTGATTGAAGGATTGGTGGTCGGGTTTTGGGTTGGTTTTGGCAGTTTAGTAGTAGAATCAGTAGATGGATTCTTCATTACCTTGTTGTCTTTTTTCACTATCCAAATCTGCTTTCGCTTTGCTTGTGCTTGCCACAAACTCTTTGCGACCCAAACCTGCTTTGTTCTGTGTGTTGATTTCCTCGCCTTGAAATACCTAGGAGTTTCCGTTGATTGTATTGAAGGGAGTTCCTTTTTACAAATCTTTGGGATCCAAATTTGCTTGCTATAGCTTTGTGCCGTCATGAACTGCTTTGGAATCCAGATCTGTTTCACTGTCCTTGATTGTCGGGGATCACTTTGTTGTCTGGTATTGAAGACTCTGTTTGTTTTTTCTGGCACCACCTTTTTTGGTCTCCATACCAATGTTGACTCCGTTTTATCCCAAGGTTGAGCTGTTATATTATTGCTTGTCTTCCTTATCCAATGTTGAGAGTTCCTCGTCGACGAGCAATCCAGTTGTGTAGAAACTTTTGGTTGCCATTGCTTCTTCCTTTTCTCTGTTTGTTGTTTGACCTTGTCCGTGGAATCTTGCTTTGGAGTTGGCTCTGCTCCTTTGGTGAACTTAACTGATTGACTTTCACCTTCGTATTTGATAAGCACTGATTTAGAACTCCAGTCAATCATTGCATTGTATTGCTTCTGCCATGGTTGTCCTAGCAATAATGGATGTTGTGTAGCTTGGTCTTCAACCACGTAAAACATATGAGGATACACATATTGGTTAATCTGTATATGTAAAACTGTGCATCCGACAGTTTTGATTGAATTCTCAGAGTAACTTTTTAACTCTTACTTGGCAGGTTGTAATTTCGTGTCATTTGTCAATTGTCTATACAAACTGAGTGAAAGTAGGTTAGCTTGAGCTCCTGAATCCAATAGTGCTCTGGCTTTAATTTGGTTGGTCCCTACTTTGCATTCAATGATGGGTTCTTCTTTGTCATTCCCCATTTCTGTTATACTGACTGCGTTTATTCGTATTGCTCCTTCATTGCGCTGTTTCTGGCGCAGTAGTCTTCTTTTCTCCATTCTTTCCTTCGCCTCGGCTTGCGCTTCCTCCACAATCTTTTTCTTTTTCTGGACACGCAGCTTTTCTTGATGTATTTTGAGAAGCATGTCTTGTGTTAGCGGCAACAGATACTTTTTCACTCTGCATCCACTAATCCAATTGGGCATTTCTTCTCCGTCTAATGTAGCAAGCTTGACGGCTCCACTTGGTGATAGATCTTTAATCACCAGAGGACCCATCCCTCGCTTTTTAAGCTTTTTAGCATGCTGTTTCAGAGTGTAAACTAGGACATAGTCCCCAACTTTAAACTCTTTAGTCCGCACATGCTTATCAAAAAATTCCTTTTGTCGCCTTTTTTGAGCGTAGATGGAAGCTACTGCTTTTAGGCGAAGCTCATCTAGCTTTTCCAGGTCATCTATTCTATCAGAGAGCTCGTGCCCTGTCCACTCTAGATCCTTAGCCACCCTTAAGGTTGAAATCAAGAATTCTATTGGTAAGATAGCATTTAGCCCAAAAACCATGTTATATGGGGTCGTTCCTATTGATGTTTTATATGCTACCCTATATGCCCATAATGTTGAATGCAACTTCTGGTCCCAGTCAGTTCTCGACTCAGATACAATCTTCGTAAGGACCGTGCATATGGTTTTGTTTGTTGCTTCAGCTTGTCCGTTTGCTTGTGGATGATACGGGGCTGATTTCCTATGGATTACCATGAATTCATCTAGAAGGATCTCTATCACTTCATTTATGAAATGTGTGCCTCGATCACTCACAATTTCTATTGGCAATCCATATCGTACAAAGACGTATTCATATAGAAATTGTGCTGTGGTCCTGGCATCTGCTTTTTGAGTTGCCTTTGCTTCGACCCACTTTGTTAGATAGTCTGTAGCCACAACGATGTATTGTGCATGAGTCTTATATGCAGGAGGCGAAATGGGTCCGACATAATCAATCCCCCATTTTGCAAAAGCTCTTGCCCCCATCATTGGTCTAAGCGGCATATCATCTCTTTTAAGTGGTACTTTGGTTCGCTGACAGTCATCACACCTTTTAACGTATTCCTCAGCGTCCATATGTAATGTTGGCCACCATATTCCTGCGGCTAATACAAGTTTTGTTGTCTTATCACCTGAGAAATGGCCTCCACCTACTCCTCCATGAGCTTGCTCCAGGATTATCACATACTCAGACTCTGATGCGCAAATCCTAAGCTGGTTGTCTTTACCTCTCTTATAGAGTTGATCTCCTATTAAAACGTAATCTCTAGCTTCTATCTCTACAGATTTCTGACGAGCTTTTGACGTTCCTTCTGGGAAAGTTCTATTTGTGAGATATTCAACAATATACTGACTCCATTTTGGAGCGATCATTATCTGATATAATGTTGAATACTCGGCTGGCGGTTTTGATGAACATACAATACATACTGTGACATATTCATGTACGCTTTCTTTCATTCTTGGCCAATAGACTCCCAATTGTAACAAATTCCTATATGTGTTTCTTCTTGAACAATGAAATGCACATTCCTGAACATGTGCTTCGCACAGATATATATTATATTCCTCAGGATTGATGCATAGTCGTAAAACATGATCATTTCCCAATTGATACAACCTTCCTGCAATCAATTGAAGATTCTTGGATTGCTGAATAGCAATATGTTTCAGGTTGTATTCTCTTCTATCGAACTCTCCTCCATAGGTTAATAGGTCAACGACATTTTGAGACCACTTAGGTATCATTTCTATGTTGAACAAGTACGCGTCTGGCATGTCGTCATCTACTCCTATAGGGTCTTCTCCATTCGTCAATCGCGAAAGATGATCAGCTCTAAGATGTGTTTTTCCTTTCTTTACTACTACCGTGAAGTCGAATTCCAGTAAGATAATGAACCATCTCACTATTCTCCCGGTATTGCATGGTTTATTCACTAGGTAGAGCAAGGCTTGGTGATCCGTAAAAAACACAAACTTGTTGGCTAGAAGATAATGCCGAAATTTCTTCACAGCATAGATCATTCCTAATCCTTCTCGCTCTGTTGTGGTGTAATTCTTCTCTGCATTGTTGAGCTGTCGACTGGCGTAACAGATAGGAAAATCCATGTTTCCTTCTTCTGGCTGAGCCAGAATGCATCCTATTGCATATGCAGAAGCATCTATGTGCACATGGAATATCTTCTCCCAATCTGGTGATTTCAAGACTGGAGCAGTAATGAGTGCCTCTTTCAATTTCTTGAACGATTCCTCACACTCCTCTGTCCATTCAAAGTTCACTATTAGCCTGTAAAGTGGTTGGCCTATTATAGCGTACATGTAAATGAATCGTCTATAATATCCGCAATGTCCCATAAAGCTCTGTACTTGTTTCGCATTGGTTGGTCTAGGCATATCCACTATAACTTTTATCTTCTCTAAATCCGTGGATATTCCGTTTTGTGAGACAATATGTCCCAGAATTCTGCCCTGTCGGACCATAAACACACATTTCTCAGGATTGAGACAAATGCGATATGTCCTACATTTCTCAAATACTTTTCTTAGGTGTTCTAGATGCTCATCTCTCAGTAGAGAATGTACACATAAGTCATCCATGTATATTTCGAGAAACAGCCTTAAGTATTCTTTGAAAGCATGCGTCATCAGCCTCTGGAAGGTTGCGGGAGCATTGGTTAGACCAAAAGGCATAACCCGATAAGCATAAATTCCCCACTCCGTTGCAAAAGCTGTTTTATGTTGATCTTCCAGTGCTATGGCTAGCTGGTTATATCCTGAAAAACCATCAAGAAAGGAGTATGCTGTTTTCCTGATACACGCTCTAGAACATGATCAGTTATCGGCAAGGGATAATTGTCCCTGATTGTTGCAGCATTCACTTTCTTTAAGTTGACACACACTCGGAGTTTTCCGTTCTTCTTAGGTACTACCACAATCGGAGATACCCAATCGGTGTGTTCAATCTCGTATATGAATTCAGCTTCCATTAGCTTATCTATCTCTTCCTTGATTCGCTTAGCAAAAGTATCATTATATGTGTATGGTCTCTGTCTGCTAGGCTTTGCGTCTTGTTTCAGTGGGATTGAGTGTTGGCATATCGATGGGTCAACTCCCTTTAAGTCCTTATAAGACCATGCAAACACATCCCTATACTCTCTGAGAAGACTCAAAAGTCTCTCTTCCTCGCTTGGAGACAAATCTGTGGCTATGTACACCGGTCTAGGCGTCTCACCTGGAGCTGCTAAATCAACTTTTTTTGCATCCTCCGGTCCGTCATAAGATTCGTTCTCCTTCCTCTCTCGAATAGGTGGGGTTAATATCACCTTCCTATCCTCTATTGTGAATTTCCTATAGTGAGAGGGAACATCCATGTTTTCCTTGATTTTGACGTTTTCGTCCTCTCCACTCTCAATTTCTGTCGTCCAAACTTCCTTCAGAGTTTTCTTGAGCTCTCTGTACTTGTTTCTACGTTCTAACTTGGACTCCGTGTATTCTCTGTTGCGCTTGTTCTTTTCTGATTTTTCTGTTTCAGTTTTCGTTCCATTCTTTTGAACTTGATTTCTTGAGCCTCTTTTGTCTTTTCGTAAGCTCTTTTGATCACTGCCTCTCATTCTTCCAGAAATCTTATCCTTAACACAATCTTCAGCCTTTACTAGCATTAGGAATTGATTTTTTCCTCTTATTCTAGGCATCGGATTGGTTCTAACCCCTTTTGTTTTTCTCTTTGCTCTATAGCGTTTCTGGCGTTGTTTAGTTTGGTTCGGAAAATCATAAAATCGGACATCCGTTATAGTTTCTTCGTTTCCGCTTGAATTGTCCGTTGACTCGTTGTCTGCTTCATTTCCCCACTCTGGATGATTTGGGAATGTCGTGAAACACCTCCTCTTCATCTTCCTTTTCCAGTGTATCGTTCTTTTCAGTTTCTTTTTCGAGTACAGTTCTCAACATGAAATACGGAACCACGTCGTACCCGTCCTTGTCGCAAAATTTCGTTGTGGGACCATCCGGAATTGCACAAACATCTAGGGTTGCTAGAATGTGTGTCCATTCTAATGGTTCAAACGTGTCCTCTGGAAAGGGTTCTCTTACATAAGTTTCGTCTTCGATAGCCCTTTCTAAAACACATTCTTCTCGTTTCAGACTTCCACATTTCGAAGCTCCACACATCCATAACTCCTTGGGTTTACCTAACCAAGCTGGAAATTCGGATCCCGCCAAAGTAGCTGAATCAAACTCCTCTACCGGTGTTCGGTTCACATCTTTGTAGCTATGGTCTTTCAGGTTCACACGTGTAGTGGTTTCCATATTTCTCAGATATATGTGATTGTAGCCCCAATCCTGGACCATTTTCAACTGTCTCATGAATGGTCTTCCCAGTATGATATCATAGTTATTCTCCTTGGCAAAATCGACAATAGCAAAAGTATGTTCGTATTCAATGCCGCAAGAAGTCACTACGACTTTCTCTAATAAACCCATAGGTTTCTCCATGTGTCCATCTGCTAATTGGAGTTTCAACCTAGTCTTCCTTATTGCTGGTTTTCCCCATTTTTTCCAGATTTCTTTTGTAGCAATGGCTACCCCAGCTCCTCTGTCTAGTATTGCCATTGTGTTCACTCCTTGGAATTCAACTGGTAAGGTTGTATTCCCCTCTTCACCTTCGCAATACTCTCCGACCTTGTTTAAGGGTACAGGCTTATAGTTCTTTTGTGGCTTGCTCAGCTCCTCAATGCTCTCGTGCAATCTCGATGTTGGATCTTTTATCCCGAATTTCTCCAAGCATTTTCCTACAGTGGTCCACATATGTGGTCTTAGCCTCAAAAGCTCAGCTAGAGTGATAGTGCATGTCACTGGTGTTGACAAAATCTCTATCAATCCTTGCGAGTTCCATGACTTTTTTGATGAGATTTTTCGTGAGGGAAGTGCTCTAATCTCGGATTTTGCTTCATACTCTCCTAAGTATGAAGGTAAGGTTTTCAGTGAATGAGGTTTGCTCTCCATTTTTCTAACAGAGCCCCCATCTCCCCAGTAAGATTGCAGATCCAAGTCCACTTGAGATCCTGCCTCAAATTCCACTATGGGAGGATTCCTGATGTCCTTTTCCCAATTTGTCTTGATTAGCTTGGCAACTTAGCTCGTTTGCAAAGTTTGCCTCTCTCACTTGTTTCCAAAATTCATTGTAATCCTCATCTCTTTCGTAACTCCTCTGTATGACTGGATGAAAACTCTCTATCTCCTGATCGGTTGTGTTCAATACTATGCGGTCATCCTTTTGTGTATTTTCAGGCTTTTGTGCACTGGGAGTCTTTTCAGCTACCCGTGAAACGATAGTCTCTTGCTGAATTGGGTTTTCCTTTCCACAATTCATTGTTTCTTTTGGTGGTTCTAATAAGGCTTGTGCAGTCTCGATCATTCTCTGGCACATTTCAAGTCTCTGCTTTTCCAATTCCGCGTTTGGGTATGTCATCCACCTCTGTTCTTGTGTTTGGTTGTTCTTTAACCTAGCTTCGTAAGCTCTCATCAGTGCGTCCAATGGTTCGTGTACCTTGTCGACTAGCACTGATCCCCCTGAGCTTAAGCTCGTTGTTTCTTTGATACTCTTTTGTTTCGTTCTTTCCGGGCCATCTCTCGTTTCCCGTTTTGACTCTCAAGTTTTTCTAATCTAGCTTTAGTTTGCTTTAGTTCCTCAGCTAGAATAGCGTCTTCACGTTCTTTTCTCAACTTCATGCGTGCTTTTCTAGCTTTCCATGTGTTTTTCTGACTCCGCGGTCCTTGACTAACCACTTCAGTCGCTAACTTTCCATTCTCAGGTTCTCTAGTGGTTTTCTTAGCTTGAGCTCTAGTAACAACTTGCGTTGGTATCAGAGTTTCATTTTCAGACCCACTGCTGGTAGGAATAGTTTCTAGCATATTCAATGTCGTCTTTTGCACTTTGTTTGGATTCTTTGAACAATCCTCAATGAAGTGAGTAACCCCACACTCAGTGCAATAAGCGTTAATTCTAATGATTTCCGTATGTGGGCAAACATTCATCAGATGGTCACCTCCACACTTGTAACAAGGTCCTAGTGCTGGTCTTGGTCCCGCTTGATTCGTCCTTTGTGGATAGGATGGTCTCTGTCCCGCTAACCCTCCATGAGCTATGAACATCAAGGTTCTTGCGTCCATATTGTATCTCTCTTCATCAGAAGCACTTGTAATTGTTGGTATTCCAACATTCCCCATCATGCCCCATGGTTCTGGTTGTTTTGGTTCTTCTGGTGAGTAATACACTGTCGGAGACATGTGTGCACTCGATTCTTCATAATAGGCTTGAACAGGCACTAAGGCTTGTTCTTCCTGATTCTCTAAGGTTGGTGCATATCTAATGCCGACTGGTCTTGCTCCTGGTAAAGGTGGTTGTTGTCCCAATACCGGTTGCGGTCTTTCTATCCCCATAGGTCCAGGTACATTTCTCGTTGGGTATCGAGGTACTGGATGTATCTGAGGTGGTGCTAATTGAGCAGGAGGTGCATACTGGCGCTCCCTTACATACCCTTTGTTGTAATAACACTCCTCTGTTGGATGATTTGTCCATTTTTGTTCAATAGCACACCATTTCAGTGTTTTTGGCAATGGTTTTTGGTATGGTGCCATCCTTTTTAGAGCATCTTCTATCATTTGCTCTACATTTGGCATGGTTGTTGTTTGAACATTCTTTTTAGTGGTAGTCTCGCTCGCTACAGAGGAGGAGCTACTGGATGCAAAATCTGTATCTACTGACACCTCTCCGTAAACCGTACAGTTATCCACTAAGTACAATGCCTCTCTCGTTACTTGCTCGAAACTTGTACAAGCTTTCAAGTGCAAGTCCTTCTTGAGAGTGTCGTTCCTCAATCCCTCAATAAAGAGAACAGATAGTCTGTCATCTTGTGGTCGTTCACGTACTGGACATCTCTCAATGTATTGTTTGAAGCGAAGTGAAGCTTCCTTCACTTTTTCGTTTTCTCTCTGTTTAAAAGCATATATTTGTGAGACCGTATTGTGCTTAATCCCTCGTTTTGAGAATTCCTCAGCAAACTCTCTTAGCAAATGATCGATGTCATGGAATCCCCCAATGTTCATTGGTTGAAACCATGTCAATGCAGTACCTTCTAGAGTAAGACCAAATCCCTCGTATTGTGTATGGAAATTTGTTATCTGCTCAGCTCTTAAGACTTGCTTAAAGAGTGACACATGTGCATACGGATCTCCTGAACCACCATACTTCTTTGGCATACACTTGGCTACTTGAGATGGTCTCATACGTCTATGATCTGCTACCAATCTCATTGCTCCTGTGTCCCGGCTAAAGCTTTCTCTAGCATCATGGACTTCATGGGTTACCCTTGTCGGTTCCCCCGCCCTGACTCTACTACTAGGAGGTAAATGTGATGGTTCCGCTTCAAACCTTGGACCTGGAGTGGTATAGGTGGGGATTGGAACAGCACTACCTCGATTCGTCTCCATTGACTCTCTGGAATGTAATGATCCCATTGGTCCGAGATTCGAGTCCCAGGGTTGACTGAAAGAGTCAGCAACCTGAGTTCTTTGTCCTCCTGTTGTCATTGAGTTTTGCACTCCAGTTGTTGGTGCTGGTCTATGTGAGCTAGAAGTAACATAATACTGATGTAGTGGTCCCCCAAAGTATGTATATCCTTCTAATTCTTTCTTGCCCATTGTTGAGTATTGCCTGCCATACTTATCGTAAGCGGCAATTTTCACTTCCGATCCCTCTGTGTAGGTAAAGACATAAAGTCTTTTTTGGTCTGTCAACTCTCCGGTGTAGGGTTCTTCACATCTATAATAGAGATCTTGCTCCCCATTATTATATTTGTACAGCCCCACATAGATGTTATCAGTGTTGATCCTTGTAGTTTCATTCTCTCTTCTTAACCTCGCATTAGGGAAGTTCATTATTGGTGCTTTCTCCTCGAGTTCTTCATCTATTTTGGCTTTGGTGCCCATCAATCCCCACTTGTCCACAATGTTAGGATTTAGGACTACCAAGTACATGGTACCCTCGTCATCTAGATATCTATCTCCGCTATAGCTCACAGGCACTAAGTCCTTGAACTCACTAGGTCTATCTTCTATCTTTACACAATAGCGGTCCATTCCATCTTTGTAGATCTTGGCACCTTGCTCATTGTCGTACTGGTATTTTATGAACAATAGCTTCATGGTGGCGGAAGGGTTTGATGATCCCGCTGCCATATTTTCTCTGTTGTTCAAGTTCAAGTGTTCGGTGAAAATCTCGTAAGACCTCTCCGAAGAAGTATCAGAAACACTTCCTTCAAAGATCGGCTCTAATGGTTGCACCCAACTTTGGTTTACACTTCCCTCGGTTGATATGACACTTGCTGGTTCCCCTTGTTTTGGTTGATTATTCCGGAGATTCCTGCCCGATCTCAAATTCATCAATTCCCCTAAAGGACTGTAACTTTTCCGTCTCGGCAATTTGTTTTCCCCAAGTTTTTGTGGTCAGAATTGATCCAAACTGATTGATTCTTTGTCAATTGTTTAATCTTGTCAGTTGGACAACTTCTGTTTCATCAAGTGAGAATTTTGTTACTGTTATGCTGAAAAAGACATTATACGCGTATGATGTCTTTTTTCACAAATTTTGACTATTTTGGTTATGCTCACTCTCAGTGGCCTCTTTATGCTCTGTTCACTCACAAAATTCAGTTTGAACTCTGTTTAAGCAAGTTATGGCTAGTTCAGACTTTTCTTGGCAATTTTCTGCTTTTGACTTGTTTTTTGGGTCAATTGTGATCCAAATGGGATGAAACTTGAAATATAACCTCTAGACAGCTATTACAATGGATCTGTGTTAGCAAAGTATCAAAATATGTCCAAAATTAGGTCAAAGACATCATACGCGTATGATGTCTTTTTCATCAAATTGGGTCCAAATTTGATATTTATGCTTCCAACAGTGATTGTAACAATCTTCTCAGGTCAGATTTCAAAAATAAGCAGTGGAAGTGCCAAAAGACATTATACGCGTATGATGTCTTTTGTCCCAGATTTTGACTATTTTTGGTTTTAAGCCTTCTCCAATGTTTATAATTGAGTTTCAAGTGTTTTTGTCAGGTTTGAATGTAAAAACAAGATCTGAATCCAAAATTTCCTATTCTTTGCGTTTCTTGGACTCCGACTTGTCTTTTTTGGGTTTCTTTGAGTGTTAATGCTCTTGTTTTAAGTTGATCTTAGGGTAAAACCCCCCTTCTAAACACTCTGGCAATGTCAAATTTTCAATTTTAGTCTCTGTTTAGGTCCTAAGACATCATACGCGTATGATGTCTAAAGTTGCAGATTTCCAGTTTTTCAGCACAGAACTCTTCCAATAGCTCTTTTAAGTGCTCAGCAACAATCAGTTACACAGAAAATTTTTCTGAACTTTGTTTATTGCATATTTCACTACCAAAGTGACTTTTTCAGTGATCTAACATGCAATCAAACACATCAAGCAAATAGAACACCAATTAATAGCTCTAGATCGGGATCAAATCAGGCCCTACCTAAGCTACTTCTAGTCATAAAATGGATTTTTTGCAATTGAAAATATAAAGAGATTTACTACCACACAAGGAGTAGCAACTGCTTTTTATGTCAACAACCACTTAAATACCATCAAAAACAATCTAACCTAAGCTAAACTAAAAATACTGTCAACACGGAAGACCCAGGAATACCCCACTTCCTAGTATCTCTCGAGACCTTCGGAGTCCACCACTCCTAGATCTTTTCTAACTAAAGTATACAAAGTAGTTTATACGACTCACCTCGTAGGATTAGTCTAAGGTCACCTACTTAGGGTTCTCGTCCCCGGCAGCGGTGCCAAATGTTAAGGCGGTTACGCCGCTAGCGGAAGCTAAATAGCGAGAACTCAACCAACAACAGAATTTGTCAGACGAGGACAAAGCTTGACCCGCAGGCACATGGAAACAACTAGATGGGTGTCAAATCACCTACTCGACCTTCTAATGACAATCACTACTAAGGAAATCAAATCTAAGTTCTAAAACACGCAAGTGACTGAAATCCGTACTACGAACGAATGCTATACGAAACAGGATCTAGAATCATCGAATCGATCTCAAACTCAAGGGGAAGTCTATACACTAGGTAAGAACAACACCCTAAAGACTTGAACTGCAAAACCAACCTATAACCACTCCGTGCGGTAAACGCGTATGAAGACAGGCCGAAAAATACAGGTGACCGAAACTTGACCCCGATGGTACGAATGTGTAGCTCTACTCGTCGTGGTTCTATAGATATGCTGCACACTCTATTCCGACACACGAGTTGGAAGAAAACTCACACCGAAGCTCGTAGGAACTTACCACACATAGAAGCCGATAGCACGCACTCTTGGTATCTGTGCATAGCTCTCACCATTGCTAACACAATGGTGGTGTCGCTTCTCCAATGGCGGTCCCGTAGCTCGCGTAGCAAGGAGATAAGACTCTCTCTCTCTCTCTCTCTCTCTCTCTCTCTCTCTCTCTCTCTCTCTCAGACACAGTCACGGCGCTCAAAAACTCACTTTGATTAATAATTGAATCTCCTTTAGGTTACAAAACTTTGGCTTATATACCTCAGCCTTGGAGGTGAGAACATCTCTAATTATTTACATCAGCAGGTGAAATTACGTCGGGATTACAAGCTGGAAACTCAATTGAGTCCTGTTACTTAATGAATGGCTCAAATCAAAATTAATGTCGGAAAGACATTTATTACAATCAATGGTTACAAAATGATGGGTGTGAGCAAAAATGTGGGTGTGATCCTCTGTTGGCTCAACAATGCCGCCGCTGAATTCGACGGAGTAAGGCAAGCCCTCTGGCCGGTGACACGTGAACCTGGGTGTCCCGACAGGGGTCTCTAGCGGCGTGTCGATGGGGGTACGGTTGTCAGGTGTCTCCACCGGCGTCTGGGCCCCAAAGCGAGGAGTGTCGAGTGGGGTGGCCCCTGGCGGAGTAGGTAGAGGTGTGTAGCTGCTAGGAACAGTCAGCCGTGCAAAACCTGGCGTAGATGGCGATGCTGTGGCTGGTGTGGGGGCGGGCAAAGAAGGGGAGGGTAAAGAGCCTCGTCGAACACGAGGCGGTGTGGAGGCATCGGTGGCGAAATCCCCACAACAACCGCCACCGCCACCACTAGAGCGCCGGTGTCTAGACGAGTGTGAAGCTCGTCTCGTCGACGCCGAAGCTTCGGAGCGCGCCGAATGCTCCGAAATAGAGGGAGATGCGGATGGAGTAGGAACGCGCGATGATGCGCCAGAGCGATGACGCTCCACGTACCACTGTCTCTGCTACGGTGAGAAAGAAGAAAGAAACTCCTCATCATCCATACCTGCATTAAACACACGAATATTTAAACTTAATATTGAATGAAAAGAGTAGACAATGACGCAAAGACCATTAAATACAATGATGTAATGACGCATATAAATACAATGACACAATGAATTGAGTAGTAGCATTTTGATGCTCGTCTGGCACCACCGCAGCGGCTTCTGATTGAGCATCTTCTCTGATCTCCTCCATTGATGCAGTTGTGATTGACACATGGTAGCCTTCATACTCCTTGCACTACGAGGGGCTACCTCTATGACGTACCACCAGTTTGATGTAGACTTTGTAGGATGAAATATTACCTGCCAGAGCCACATAACTTACATGAGAGCTTTCAAGCACATAACTTGTAAAAGGGGGATGTTAACTATTTACATACTTACTTGTTCACAATGCTCTGGTAGTACAAAAGTGTCTCTTAAGTCAGTCAATTTCTTAGTAGAATCCACCTCAAGAAAACCAGACTCTCCTCTACGCACAGTAGCGTTGCGACCCTCCATGATTATCTTGAACCATTGCACGTCGAACAAGTCGACAAAAAATCCTCTGTAATTGATCCTCAAAATCTCTTGCAGCGTGCCGAAGTAAGTGAGTTCTGCCACCACACGATCTGCATCAGAGGAACGTCATCGACTAGACTGTTCAAATTTTGCCATGATTCCACAATCTTGAGTAAAACTCTTTTTGTCGATTCGTTCTACCCTAAAATGTCGGCCTTTACACCATGCTGTTGTGTATGACTTATACTACAACAAACAAAGATTATGAGTGGCCGTTAAAACGTTTAGAAATAAAGTCACTAGCATGTCGTACATTGCAAACTTACCTTGGTCGCGCAACCCCGAGAGTACTCCCACTCTTCCTCAGTCACTTTGTCACCGCATTGTTGTGCGCTTTTCAATTGGTTGTGCAACCATCTTAAGCTCATGAAGGTTGGTAGGCTCTCCAGAACTGTCGGATAGTGCATCGGTCGTCGTCTTCCCCGTCTCCACTCGATTCGTGCCCTTTGTCGCTCTTGCTTTGCATCCTCATATTGTGAAATCCACTTTTGCATCACTGGATTGTGAAGCATGCAAAATCGGTTGATTTTAGCCTCTAGATCTTCCGTCATCTTCTCTAGTCATGTCCAATCCCCGCACACCTCCGTCTAGAGGTGCACGGAGATCAGAACCACCGGGTTATAATCTCGTCTTTATTGGTCAATACCTATATTTGTGGGTACAATAAATCTACAGACCCACGTCTACATGATGCTGCAGGTAGTGGACAAAACCCCTTTGCCTCTTCTCTAGCTGTAGCACTTCACAGCATCTTAACATATTTTCACAGTAGATCTTTTCACTGTTCGTCTAACTCTAAACCCTAAACCGTAAGTAATTCTTGCGTAGACTCGATCTAACGTAAATAAGCGTAAATCTAAATAAACGTAAATCTAACTAAAAATAAACCTAAATCTAATTTAACGTAAGTCTACATCTAACCTAATCTTTAACGTCTTTTGGGATAGTTTCCTACGACGTTAAAACTCTCTTCTTCTTGTGTGTGTGTGTGCGTGTGTGTGGGTAAACCTAAGTCTAATCTAATATAACATAAATCTAAATCTAACGTAAATTATGTTATATTAAAAACAAAGAACTAAACTAACAGGGATTATAAGAACCTTAAAACTGATTTAACACATAATTTTTCACATAACTCGGCAAGAGTTGGCATTCTCATCACTAAAGATGTGAGAGTTAACTTTCGGCGGTGACACTGCCTCATCTCCATCCACATCTGACGACAGCAATTGGCCCTTTAGACCATTCTTGCTCTTGTTACTAACTTTGAAGTTGTTGTTGAATGACTAGAGGTTGTCTAGATGGTCATTGTGTCGGGGATGTAGTGACTCTTGCCGCCCTGAAGATCCACCTTCTTCCCTATCTTCTGAAGACATTTCACCAGTACTTTTGGATCGACGGAGCCCACCATGAGTGAAGGCAACAATACCCTATATTCCATTGAGAGCTTTCTTCACCCGCTTCATGCAGGCATCACAGTCTATGGAGACCTAAATCTAAATCTAGCGTAAATAAACGTAAATCTAATTAAAAATAAACCTAAATCTAATCTAATTTAACTTAAATAAACCTAAATCTAATTTAACGTAAGTCTACATCTAACCTAATCTTTAACGTCTTTTAGGATAGTTTCCTACGACGTTATAACTCTCTTCTTCTTGTGTGTGTGCGCGTGTGTGGATGTGTGTGCCAATAAAAAGAGATAAATGGTATAACCTTTCTATCACCCATGCCAAGTATGATAGATTGGTTATGTCATTTCCCTCTTGAATAATAGGTCTTGAGTTCAACTCCTCGTCGGCTAGATCTTTAGGTCTTTTAATTTTAATTAGTTTCCTACGACGTTAAATTAGTTTCTCTCTCAATGTGTGTGCGTTTTTTTGGATTGTATGCATGTTTTCTCTCTCTTTTCCTCTCTCAATGTGTGCGTTTTTTGTTTATGCATGTTCTCTCTCTGTCTTTTCCTCTCTCAATGCGTGCGTTTTTTGTTTATGCATGCTCTCTCTCTCTTTTCCTCTCTCAATGTGTGTGTGCATTCTTTGTTTATGTATGTGTGTGTGCGTTTTTGTTTATGTTTGTACTCTCTCTCTCTCTCTCTCTCTCTCTCTCTCTCTCTCAAAAACACTATGTGTGTGTGTGAGAGAGAGAGAGAGGGAGAGAGAAAGAGGGGAAGGGAACATGAGAGTGAGGAGAGGGAAGGAGCATACCTGGCTCTCCTTCCTCTCCTCGTGTGTGTGTGTGTGTGTGTGTGTGTGTGGAGAAGAAAAAGAGAGAGAGAGAGAGAGAGGGAGAGCGTTACCTGCTCCTTGCTTGAGGGTGCCGAAAAACTCAGATCTGAGATCTGAGTTTTTGGGCGCGCTCTGTTATTTTTTAGCCCAGTGGGCGTCGCTATGAGCGTCGCAAATTTACAAAGAAATTTGCGACGCTCATAGCGACGCTGGGAATTTTTTTTTTGAGCGTCGCTGTGTGAGCGTCGCTAATATGAATAGCCTCTTGTAGTGTTCTTTGTTCAAGAGATGTGAAGCTATCCTCCAATCCTTGGACAACCATACATCATCGCAGTGCAAATGGAGACAAAAGTATTGGAATATGGATCTGCCTATGCTAGGGTCAAAAGCAAAGATGGAAAACTATCTATTCAATTCTTGACAGTTTGTGCTGACCATGAGCAAAATCGTGACAGCTTAAGAGACCATTCTCTACCAAAACCAAGCAAGAAGTTTCCAGATCAAAGGGAGTAAGGGGTTCTGGCCGAGTACCATTGTAAAGCGGGAGTGCAGTGGTACACGAAGAAAAAGGTTCTCGCCTGATTTGAAGGGAATCAAAGCTTTTTCTATAGGTTCCCTAGTAGCAAAGGATGGATCAATATCTTTCACAACGCTTGAAGATTTAAAGAAAGGCCAAAAACAATATGTAAATAGTGTACAGAGAAAATACAAAAACCATAATTTGCTAGATGAAGACAAATACATTTCAGTTATTTTTGAGGAGGTCCCTTTTGTAGATACTAAGGGTGATCTCAATGCTATAACAAGTTCTAGTTTTCAAGAAGGAAATGACCTGGTAAAAGTAGCTTATATGGACATGTATAGAATCATTGAGTCCTTCACAAATGAGGAGTTCTTCAATGTGCAGAAAGATCTAGAAGTGCGAGTGGAGACGAAGTACAAAACTATAGCAAAGAAGGTGAAACCAGTGGCATGGCCTTTGCCTACAAATTGCAAGGAAACAATGGATCAGGCTTCTTTGCAACCTAGTCTCCAAGATCCAAAAAGAATTGTACACAAGTTTATGCAAGAGTCATTGAAGATGTTAAAAGTTGGAGGCAATGACTCTTTGACAGAGACTCAAAGAAAATGCTTTGAACACGCACTCTCCAAATGGAAAATATTTTGCATTTGAGCTGCATGAGATAGGGTGTGTGGATCCATCTATAGTCGAACCAATGGTAATATTCATTGTATTTCATGTGCCTTGGACTCTATGACCGATTCCAATGCCAAAAGCACTCTTGCAAAAGCTTATGATTTACTCAATGAAAAGATAAAGATGGGGTTTTGGAACCTTCATGTGCACCCTACTCATGTAGATGGTTCACAATATCAAAGAAAAAAGGATCTCTACACTTCATCCAAGACATGTAGTCTGTCAACAAAGTCACAATCAAGAATATGGGTACAGGGCCAATTGTAGATAAGTTTGCAGAAGCATTTGCAGGAAGGGAAATATATTATATAAGGGATTTTTACTCAGGGTATGATCAGTTCCAACTAGCATTGGAAAGCAGGGACTTCACTATCATGAGAACACCCTTGGGTTTGGTAAGGCTGTGCACCTTACCGCATGGAGCAACCAACTCGGTTCTGCACATGATGAATAGTATGAACAATGTCCTTCGTGACTTCATACTTCAAATTACAATTCCTTTTCTTGATGATGTTCCAATCAAAGGATGAAACTTAGCTAAAAAATATGAGGCTCTAGATTCGAAGGGGTGCTGTAAATATGTAGCAAACCACATCAATGATTGTGATAGAATTTTAACAAGGCTAGAATAAGTGAACCTTAGATTATCTAGGCAAAAGTCAGTGTTTGGGGTCGAAGAAATATTGATAGTGGGACAGCTCTGTAATCCTCATGGCCGCGGACCTTGTCCAACTAAAGTGGATGGAATACAGAGGATGAAGGAGTTATGCATAAATATCACGGAGGTGAGAAGGTTTCTAGGTGCATGTGTCTTCTATCTCATATGGATTCCACATTATGCACATGTTGTAGATCCTCTTTATCAATTGCTATGGAAGAACCAAAGTTTTCAATGGAATGATGTACATGTAAAAGCTATGAGAAAGTTGAAGCGATTGTTGTTGTCTTCACCAACCTTGAGGAGGATTGACTATGAGTGTGGAAGACCGATGATTGTGACAGTGGACACTAGTCCAACGGGAATTGGATGGGCAGTAGGACAAGACGATGAAGAGAAACACAAGTATGTGGTGAGGTTTGGGGCCAAGGTTCTAAGCTCTCGCCAAAGAGCATATCCACAGGTAAAAAGGGAGTTATGGGGGGTGGTTACAGCATTAAGGTGTGACAAAGAGTACTTCATTGGATCATCTTTAACTGTGGGGATTGATTGCTTACCACTTCTAGGGATGATTGCAAGATGCTCTACTCCTGATATTGCTATGCTTAGGTGGATTGCTTATATAAACTCCTTGAATCCAAAATTGAATCACATTGCAGGAAAAGATAACGCAATGGAAGATATGCTTTCAAGGGCAAGGTATGAAGATGAGGATTATAGAGTTGATGAGGAAGAAGATGTGGGCACAAAATTATACACAATTTCTCATGCAAAGTGTGATGATATATGCATTGTATCTTCACTTGAGTCCTTTTCAAATGAGTTCTATGAGGATGAATGGTTGCTCATAGGTCGCTACCTGAGTACTTTACAAAATCAAGATAACTGGATTGAATCAGAATTTGAAAGGATCAGAAAGAAATCATATGGATTCTTCTTGAGGGATGGCTACTTATGGAAACGTCTTAAAAGAAGAGATGGGACTCCATTACGAGTAGTATGTGATAAGCCTACTCAGCTCAAAGTTATCAAAGAGCTTCATGAAAGCCTGTATGCTGGACATCCAGCTATATTGGCTACTTTTTTCAAAGTGATTCCAAATGTATTCCAATGTACGCCATCGTGATGGATTGCATCCTACATACCCATTAGCCATGCACTATAAATGTGTTGTTGATCTAGTCACAATGCCTATAGGACTTTGGCAGATGAAATACTTGGTACTTGCACGAGAAGACTTGACAAACCAAGTGGAAGGGCGTGCATTGAGGACAAAAACTACAAAAGCTATTTGTAAATTTTTGCTTGAAGATGTAATTTGCCGCTATGGCTGTGTGGGAAAGATAGTATAGCATCTCGTGCATAGCTCGAGGTAAAAGTAACATCCCCGTCACTAGTATACTCCGACACTACATCTGCCTCAACTGTCAAAGCAACTGAGTCCATGGCATCACTACATACATCTCTGAGACTGCCATTGAGGGCGATCTTTTTGAAATGGGGCCTCTAAACCTAAACCAATGGGCCTTCCCTCACAAAATGTTCGTAAAGAGGTACGCACACTACTTGGGGCACCACCTTCTTTTGGGAGTGGAGAAGGAAACCAATAAAAATAACACTTGCACTCACCCACTCAAGCAACACACTTTGAAAACCCCCTTACTCTATATACACTTTGGACACTTGAACACCATCAACAATTATACAACCCAATGCCGTGAATCAAATGAAATATGCAATTTGTGGAATAGCATTCACCTTCTCCCCATAAGAATACCCATAATACATCCAAAATCCTCCTCTCTCAAGCACTCATCAAAAAAATCATGCGCGCAAGACTTGCCTCTCAAACACACAAGAGAATCACTTACATCAAACTAACACACTTTGCATAGAGAGCTCATCTCCATCTATGCAATGCCGTGACACAAATAAAATCACCATGAGAGGTAGCCACATGCATATGTAATGAAGCAAAAGAGAGTTGGAGTGAGAAATTTCTTTAGACCAATTGAATAAGTGTGGAGAAACAAATTCAATGGTAAATTGAGAATAGAACACTTACTTGATTTCTGGCACACCTTTCAAGGGGAGGACAGACGCTAGCTAACCATCACGAATTGCGACACTTGAAAGTTTTGAAGATGATTTAATGATCATTAACATAACCATGAGAGAGATCATGATGTATTTACAAGTTATTGAGGTGCTACAATGATTTATTGGGTTGATGGAGTAAGAGATTGTAGAGTAGAAAAAGTGGAGGATAGAGTTGCACTTCCTCCAAAGAGGAGGGTTAGGAGGGAGGATGTGAAAGAGGGAGAGTTGGGGTTTTCTCTACTATTGATCAAGAAACAACATGAAGTTGAAAATATAGGTGTGTGTCCTTGAGTCTCTCCAAGGGGGGCTATTTATAGTTGTGTAGGAGAGGGATTATGCTACACTTAATTAGGGTGAGTGATTAGCCCTAATTAAGTGTCCTTTGACCACTCATTGAATATTGGACATAAAAGGGACTATTTATTCACCAAAAATATCATTTTAGACCGTGAAGACAAGTGCGAGTGGAGACGAAGTACAAAACTATAGCAAAGAAGGTGAAACCAGTGGCATTGCCTTTGCCTACAAATTGCAAGGAAACAATGGATCACGCTTCTTTACAACCTAGTCTCCAAGATCCAAAAAGAATTGTACACAAGTTTATGCAAGAGTCATTGAAGATGCTAAAAGTTGGAGGCAATGACTCTTTGACAGAGACTGAAAGAAAATTCTTTGAACATGCACTCTCCAAACATGGAAAATATTTTGCATTCTAGCTGCATGAGATAGGGTGTGTGGATCCATCTATAGTCGAACCAATGGTAATATTCATTGTATTTCATGTGCCTTGGAATCTATGACCAATTCCAGTGACAAAAGCACTCTTGCAAAAGCTTATACATTTACTCAATGAAAAGATAAAGATGGGGTTTTGGAACCTTCATGTGCACCCTACTCACGCAGATGGTTCACAATATCAAAGAAAAAAGGAGCTCTACACTTTATCCAAGACATGTAGTCTGTCAACAAAGTCACAATCAGGAATATGGGTACAGGGCCAATTGTAGATAAGTTTGTAGAAGCATTTGCAGGAAGGGCAATATATTCTATGGGGGATTTTTACTCAGGGTATGATCAGTTTCAACTAGCATTGGAAAGCAGGGACTTGACTACCGTGAGAACACCCTTGGGTTTCGTAAGGATGTGCACCTTACCGCATGCAGCAACCAACTCAGTTGTGCACATGATGAATAGTGTGAACAATGTCCTTCGTGACTTCATACCTCAAATTACAATTCCGTTTCTTGATGATGTTCCAATCAAAGGATGCAACTTAGCTAAAAAATATGAGGCTGTAGATTCGAAGGGGTGCCGTAAATATGTAGCAAACCACATCAATGATTGTGATAGAATTTTAACAAGGCTAGAAGAAGTGAACCTTAGATTATCTGGGCAAAAGTCAGTGTTTGGGGTCGAAGAAATATTGATAGTGGTACATCTCTGTAATCCTCATGGCCGCGGAAATTTCCAACTAAAGTGGATGGAATACAGAGGATGAAGGAATTATGCGTAAATATCACGGAGGTGAGAAGGTTTCTAGGTGCATGTGTCTTCTATCTCATATGGATTCCACATTATGCACATGTTGCAGATCCTCTTTATCAATTGCAATGGAAGAACCAAAGTTTTCAATGGAATGATGTACATGTAAAAGCTATGAGAAAGTTGAAGCGATTGTTGTTGTCTTCACCAACTTTCAAGAGGATTTACTATGAGTGTGGAAGACCGATGATTGTGACAGTGGACACTAGTCCAACGGGAATTGGATGGGAAGTCGGAAAAGACAATGAAGAGAAACAAAAGTATGTGGTGAGGTTTGGGGCCAAGGTTCTAAGCTCTCTCCAAAGAGCATATCCACAGGTAAAAAGGGAGTTATGGGGGGTGGTTACAGCATTAAGGTGTGACAAAGAGTACTTCATTGGAGAATCTTTAATTGTGGGGATTGATTGCTTACCACTTCTAGGGATGATTGCAAGCTGCTCTACTCCTGATATTGCTATGCTTAGGTGGATTTCTTATATAAATTCCTTGAACCCAAAATTGAATAACATTGCAGGAAAAGATAACGAAATGGCAGATATGCTTTCAAGGGCAAGGTATGAAGATGAGGATTATAGAGTTGATGAGGAAGAAGATGTGGGCACAAAATTATACACAATTTCTCATGCAAAGTGTGATGATATATGCATTGTATCTTCACTTGAGTCCTTTTCAAAGGAGTTCTATGAGCATGAATGGTTGCTCATAGGTCGCTACCTGAGTACTTTACAAAAGCAAGATAACTGGACTGAATCAGAATTCGAAAGGATCAGAAAGAAATCATATGGATTCTTCTTGAGGGATGGCTACTTATGGAAACATCCTAAAAGAAGAGATGGGACTCCATTACGAGTAGTATGTGATAAGCCTACTCAGCTCAAAGTTATCAAAGAGCTTCATGAAAGCCTGTATGCTGGACATCCAACTATATTGGCTACTTTTTTCAAAGTGATTTCAAATGTATTCCAATGTACGCCATCGTGATGGATTGCATCCTACATACCCATTAGCCATGCACTATAAATGTGTTGTTGATCTAGTCACAATGCCTATAGGACTTTGGCACATGAAATACTTGGTACTTGCAGGAGAAGACTTGACAAACTAAGTAGAGAGGGTGTGCATTGAGGACAAAAACTACAAAAGCTGTTTGTAAATTTTTGCTTGAAGATGTAATTTGCCGCTATGGCTATGTGGGAAAGATAGTTGCTGATAGAGGTGAGTTGGATGCAGATGAAGCAAGGGATTTCTTTACGAGAATTGGTATCAAGATAGCCCTAACTTGTGCTTATAATCCAGAGGGAAATGGGAAAAGTGAAAGGGGACAACCTCCTATTGTCAAAGCTTTGGGTAAGGCATGCAAAGGTAGAATGCATGAATGACCAAGGTTGCTACCATACGCTTTATAGGTTGATCGTATAACTCATAGATCGGTAACTGGTTACATGCCTACTGAATTGATGTATGGTCAAATGCCAATCATGCCAATTGAGGATGTAGTTTCTACTTGGAACATGTTACCTTGGGAAGATGGTGTAAGTAGGGAAAATCTACTTGCTTTGCGCATAAAGCAATTGGAAAGAAGACAGGAAGACATAGACATTGAGAAAGCTTGATTGAAGGATGCAAGACTACAAAATAAAGATAGGTTTGATAAAAGACATAGGCTTTTACCAAAGCCTATTGAAGAGGGTAATTGGGTCCTAATGTACGACAGTAGCCTTGACAACCAACACACCACACAAAGAAAACTTGCAAAAAGGTGGTTTGGTCCCTATGTTGTCAAACATGTCCATGAAAATGCTACATATACTTTCAGGGAGCTCGATGGAGAAGAGCTTAAAATTCCCATAGTAGGCAAAAGAATCGAGATGTTCAAGAGGAGACATGATAATGATCCTTTTGATTCACAAGAAGATGATGATGAAGAATCTAATTAAATTTCTATAGATGATGATGAAGAAGTAGAGGATGATCTTCTAGACTTTGCAGAAGATGAAAATGACATTTAAATATTTGTGGATCTTAATGAAGATTAAACCCACATAGGGAAAATGTTGGCACATGCCGAAGGATGTGCAAGTTCAATGGGGGTGGATGTCGTGCCGTGGTATGTACATAATATGAAATAAAAACATTCACCTCACTTTTGACACTTCTTGATGCATGGAAAGAAAAGCATAATCTACATATCGTGATATATGTTAAAGCAGCTACTGCGATCGCTATCATATACATACCTATCCGGGGAGTCGTGGCCCAGGATGTGGCACATTTGCGTGCTTTTTCACTTGATAAGATCCTTAATTTTATTTGATAATGTACATAGTCCAAGTGTTTCATGGTGGAACACTCATCTCGCCTATAAGGACTAATGCGGGCAAAAACTGCCAAAAAATAGCAGCTAACATGCGCCGTTGTTGCAGGATTGCATGGAAAGTCACCCAAAATGGTAAATTGATGAAAAATGATGCTTATCTGTGATTTTTATTCTTATCCAAGAGATCCCACAAATTTAGGGATTTGTCTAACTCTGTTTGGGATTTTTCGCATTAAAAACAATATTTTTTGGGTCAAAAATGAGTTGAAAATGGCCTAGTATTCGTCCAAAGTGGCAAAATGGCCCAAAAATTGACACATCAGCTCATATTGCTGTGGGGAAGAGACATAAGGGGTCTTTTTACAGAAAAGAACAGCAATTTTTTTCTAGTGTGTAATGGCTTCCATGGTTGCTCAATCTATGTGTAGGGCAGTCCTGCCTCTTCACAATCTTGTATCTGAGCTTGTGAGGGAGTGAATTAGGGTTTCCCCTTATAAACATGGTGTGTGGGATTCAGTTTAGAAGATCATAAATCTCTGAAAAATCAGAATATTGTCATCGTTAAGGTTGAAGCTCGAGCATTCCTTTCAATTGTTTGATGTTACGACTATGTAATTGGGGGCGAAGCTACAAGATACCATGAAAGAGAATTGGGTTTCAATTGAGATTTGTGCTTGTATGAGCATTAAGGTTTCATGGTTGAAACTTTAGTGTTTTTTAAATGGTCTTTTAAGTGAAATTGAATGTGATTCGGTGATCCCCGCAACTACGAAAACAAGCAATTTCCAAGCACGATAGGAAAGAGGGTTTGTGACTTCGCTATCATGAACGCTCTTAGATTTTCAGTCACCCCTTAGAAAGAGGGTTGGTGATCCTCCACAAACGCTTTTCACAAAGGGTTTGTGACTCTCATCACAAACTCTCACAGCCAGAGGTTTTGCACCTTCCCAGCTAGACCGCACAGATTCCGACACCGTGTTGAGATAGATCCGTAAGCACATGTGTATATTCTAACCCTTGTTCCCGTTTATTATCCCACATTAAATGATCAGTTTAATATGAGAAAATCATTTGGGTTCATTAGATATTAGATTTTATGACATTGCTCATACCATTATCTCGTCTCATCTATTGATCTGAATGTATCTCATTTTATGAGTAAGTTCATTGTAGATTGGATGCAGAGCTCCATAAAACCTTGGTAGCACATCTTCTTTCTTAGGTAAGGTATACATGATAACAAGACAATTTGGCACAAATTCTATATAATTCAGTACTATCTATGTAATACGACACGAGAGAGAAAAATAGATTGACAAACAAAAAATTTGATAGAGTATGCAAACTAGATAGAACAAAATAGAGAATCTATATTGTTTTATGATGATTATAAAAGGATCTTAGCTCATATCATAACCTCTTGACCACCCGCAAGCTATCTCACTCTCACTCCCAATCCCAATCACAATCGCATACTCAATCGTTAAATCACAATCATGCAGCCTCCTCTAATGATTGAGGTTGTCTCCTAGAATAGCTAGGGGTGAAAGCATGTTTAGGTGGTACCACTTTTTGCACCTTTTGGTGGTACCACCAATAGCACCTAGGTGGAGGGAAATTCAATGTTTTTCAAATTTGGGAAAAGAGCGAGAGGGAAATTCTATATTTGCATGCAATATAGTTTATGTACCTATAATCTAGATGCATGCAAGCCATTATGAGGTGAAGGATGTCCTCGTTTTTTCTAACTTATAGTCATCATGGACTAGACACTCCTTGTACTCTTTCTCCTTTCCTCTCATGCAATTACCTTGTGACTCGGACGCCCACCCGTACCTATGTTCTTGCTCTGCTCCCATAGCTCGTGCACCCCCCATTGCATGTTGTAGCCATCATGATTTTCCCCCCATTGCACCTGTCGCGCTCTGCTATAGACCTGGTGGAGCTTTTCCCCCATTGCTACCAGCACAAAAGCATAACTTTTGCAGCCTCACCTTGTACAAAGATGACTCCCACAAAGAACACTCCCTTTAGGAAGCGCAAAAACCCGACTCACAGCACGGAGGTGACACAATAGGTGGCCCCTGGAACAAACACCACAACACAATACACCCCCATAACAACCACCACACAGTAGACCCCTGCAACACATGCAACACAGTAGACACCTTCAACAACCACGACATAGCAGTCCCCTGCAGCCAACATGACGCTACAGACGTAGAACCAAGCATGACTACCAAAAATTCCCTCTCCAAATGCATGTTGTCCGCTGAAACTGTGCTAAAAAAGGTGAGCTGTACATTGCATTTTGGTCGTGTCTATCATTAGGAAAAATATGAACCCTCTAAGGGATCTTTGGGATTAAGGTTATTCAGAGGCCAGCCAAAAGGAAGAGGGTGGTGGACACACTCTATACCCTCAAAAAATTAGAGGGACAAGTTAGCCGTATAGCGCTTAATAGCCTCTTACCTATTGAGAAGGTAAGGGAGGTGGCTAGGGGAAAGAGAGAGGCGGTGTGGGGGGGGAGGAGGGACCACTTTGACCTCTTTTCTTCCACTTTTTGGCCCGGATTTAAAAATACACTAGACATTTCAAATTTCAACTTTTTTCCCCTTAAAAGGTCCTCAAACCTATTTCATCGTCAAAAAAGTAATTTTGATCTCCAGAAGTCAAAAACGTGCACTAAAAACTCCAAAAACTTAATTTTTTAAAAAAATCAAAACATTTTGTTCACCCTCCAAACTCTTTCCAAACCTATTCTATAGCTAAAGAGTGATTTTCTCTCTCTATAAACCCTTTCCAAGCTCTCCGTTGCTGCAACAACCACATGCGCCCCCTATAGTCCAGCATTATCTCTCTGCTAGCTTTCTCCCACCTCCATTGTAACACCAAGCAAGCTCCTCCTACATCTCTTCCCTTGCCCACCACATAGTTTTACACCAAGCTATCTCCTCTCCCTTCTCTCACCTCCATTACAACATGAAACAAGATTCTACTCCTTCTACTTTCATTCACTCACACTACATGGAAACCTCTACTCGCAAAGGTAGCAAAAGTACGAGCTTAAATAACTTGCATATCATAACAACAGGAGGTGAGAGTATTGCGTGGACATTGCAAGGGTTCATCTCCAATATAAAGATAGAATGGTGCATTTCAATGATGATTAGAAATTGTTTGTATTGATCGTTTATGTACATATAATCCAAATTGGTACTCACATAGCACAATGTGTGCCTCATAGCATCCAAGTGTGGTTCCCTAGAAGATTGCATAAATTGACTTACCAACCCAATTGTGTAGCTCAAGTCTAGATGTGAAATAGTCAAGTAGATCAAGCTACCAACCATCTTCTTTTACATGGTAGCATTCTCAAACAATTGGCTTGCATCATTTTCCAAATTTAAATTATGATATAAGGGTATCACATTTGTATTAAAATCAAGCATACCATACTTTTTAAGCATGTCCAAATAATATTCTTTTTGTGATAGCCATACACCCGCTTGTGTGCAAACAATTTCAATGCCGAAGAAGTAGCACAAGTCTCCCAAGTATATCATCTCAAGTTCTTGCATAAGTAGAGCTTGTACATCTTCTACTTTAGTCACATTATCACATCAAACAATCAAGTCATCCGTACAACTGCATATCACAACAATTCTTGCGTCATTCTTTTGTGCATATAATGAGTGATCTACATTTGATACCCTAAAACCCAAGGAAACAAGGAACGCCACAATCCTCTCATACCAAGTTCTGGTTTCTTACTTCAACTCATGTAGTGATTTCTTGAATCTGCATACAAGGTCACGTAGCCTCATATTCACATAGCCTTGTGGCTGCATCATATACACAACTTCCTCCAAGTTTCCATTCAAGATAGCAATATTTACATCTCAGTTGAACTATACGCTATATGGGATATGTATAATACGTCATATACGGGTGTGTTTTACATGACCTCACATTATACGAGCATATTATATGATGCCACATCAGCAAAAACGGGCAATAGATTTTTTTTCCTAGTTTTTCGATCTAAAGAAACTTTGATCAAAAAAATTCTCGATCGAAAAACACTTTGCACAAAGTATTTTTTTATCAAAGAATACATTGAGTGAAAACATATAGCGGCAGCACGCCTTGTTGAGACTAGTATTCATCACAAAAGGTATTCCATATCAATAGTAGAGAAAAAAATTAAAATTACTTATAATTCAAAAATTGTTGTAATTTAAAATATTTTTAAAATCTGTTGTTTAAAATCAATTTAATGTTTTTTAAAAATTTGATTGATTACTTTTCTTAGGTTCAAATAGTGTAAGCTTTGTATGTTGTGTAGAGCTCAAACTCTCACTCATACAATGTGTTTATTTTTTTGGAGTCACTTGCTACGTGCTCTGTTTACTGACATGTGGAAGTGAATTAGTGATATAATTTAGAGATTGCCGTTGTGTGCAGAGTGATCTCACATGAGCTTATCAGTCTGCAAAATATAATAGAATAGAGGTTGGTTTTATTTAGGTAGGTTCAATTTTGACAGTGAAAATTCTGTGAAATCCAACCAAGAGCCAAGCTTCAATGCATGCTCATCTCCTCTACCATGCTAATTACTAAGCTAAGCTATGCTAATATGAGTGATTATGTGAGGGGATGTACATCTTTCTCGTAAGATACTCCTTCTTCCTCTGAATCTACTCTCATACCCTACTAGCTCTCACCATCTTCGAAGGTGTGTGAGGTCTTGGGTCTGAGAACGGGGATAATTAAAGTTGTGTTTGCTAAGAGTTTTTCTTAGTGCATGAAGCTTTCATCTTCATTGCACTAGCTAGTCTTGAAGGAACTCAAAGAATTATATTGTACAATGTCTCTCTTGATGGGAGAAACCATAATACAAAGCCTTTTGGAGGGGGGACCGGCTCCATGCAAATCCGGTCCTCAACTGTTGTCAATAGCTTAATTTGTCTCTCTTTTGAAAGTATTGTTGATGCTATCTAACTAGGTGTTATGCTTTTTGTTGCTCTCTCCACCCAAGCACTCTTGTAATTCTCATTAGGAATCTACTCTAATGAAATTCCCACTATGTTCATGCTAATTTTTGCTACACATAAGTTTTTAGACCATTAAATGTTACATCCAGGAAATCCATAAACAATGTTGGATTTCCTAGAAGTTATCACACAATTCCATTGAGTAGTAACTTGAAGAAATCCATAAAGCATTATGGATTTCTTGCTCATACCATTATCTCGTCTCATCAATGATCTGAATGTATCTCATTTTATGAGTAAGTCCATCGTAGACTAGATGCAGAGCTCGATAAAACCTTGGTAGCAGATCTTCTTTATTAGGTAAGGCATGCACGAGAACAAGATAGTTTGGCACAAATTCTATATAATTCATTACTATCTATGTAATACGACACGAGATAGAAAAACAGATTGACAGACAAAAAAATTGATAGAGTACGCAACCTAGATAGAACAAAATAGAGAAACTCTATTGATTTATGATGATTATAAAAGGATCTTCGCTCATATCATATGCTCTTGACCAATCGCGAGCTATCTCACTCTCACTCCCAATCCCAATTACGATCGAATAATCACTAAACCACAATCATGTAGCCTCCTCTAATGATTTAGGTTGTCTCCTAGAATAGCTAGGGGTGAAAGCATGTTTAGGTGGTACCACTTTTTGCATCTTTTGGTGGTACCAATAGCACCTAGGTGGAGGGAAATTCAACGTTTTTCAAATTTGGGAAAAGAGGGAGAGGGAAATTCTAAATTTGCATGCAATATAGTTTATGTATCTATAATATAGATGCATGCAAGCCATTATGAGGTGGAGTGGGTCCTCTTTTTTTGAACTTTCAGTCATCATGGCCTAGACACTCCTTGTACTCTTTTTCCTTTCCTCTCATGCAATTAGCTTGTCACTCAGACACCCGCTTATACCTGTGTGCTTGCTCTGCTTGCATAGGTCATGCTCCCCCCATTGCATGCTATAGCATTCACGCTCTACCTCCCATTGCACCTGTTGTGCTCTGCTATAGGCCTAGTGGAGATTTACCCCCATTGCCCCTGGCACAGAAGCATAAAGGTTGCAGTGATGACTCCCATGAAGAACATTCCCTCTAGGAAGCACAAAACTATTTCTACCCTCTTATGTAGAATATTCTTCCTCAGGTTTCTTCACTTTCATAATTAGTAAGAAGACCAAATTTGTAAACGTGGAAGAATATCAAATTTGTAAACGTGGAAATGTTATCACGAAGATGTATACTAGTCATAAACTATTTGTATTCTGGACCAAACCTTGCATACGTACTTCTACCTTGCCATCATCATCAACTGTAACACCATATGATTCAAGGGAGTCACATATGTTTTCTATATTTAATGATTATTCATTAATAGACATTTTTGCCTTCTACATTGTATAAAACTTATTCTTCAACTACAACTCCCTTGCTTTTGTGTTGGTCACATTCAACAATAATAAAGTGTCCCAAACATCCTTAGGGGTGTGGATATCTTGTATGTGCACTGCTACAGCCAGAAGCTTGGATGCCCTGCAAAATACCAAAACTAGATACTATAGATAATGAAACACACAAATTTGCATACCTGGAAACCAGCCTTGCACATAATCAAGCTACACACGAGTAGAAAGAGACACAGAGGGAGATAAAGCGAGAGAGCACGTGTGGGCGCACCTCCTAGGGCGGAGTGCTACGCCTAGCACGGTGAGAGACAAGAGAGGAGAGGAGAGAAGGAGACACAATCACTGGGTACAATCTCCCCTATGCAAGAGTGACCATTTCTCTCTTGCACGTATTTCATTTATAGATTTCTTGAATGGTCAATGTGAGCACAAACTTGCCGGCCGGTCATAAATGGCCAAAGCTCATAAAAGAGCACTCGAATAATAAAATGTACATGATATACATATCCATTCGCATAGGCCAAGCTGGGTATAGTCTTTTCCACCTGTCAGCTATAACATACCTCTCCGTTGGAAAGCAACTGTCCTCAGTTGTGAAGATAAAAATATGCATACAATACTTGTCGAAAACAATGATTAGAAATCTGTATTGAAAGTATCACATAGTAAAAGAAAAAGCTATAAAATTAGACAACATTTCTTATGCCTGTCGTCATCCACATACTACCTATTCTAGTGTCCCATACCACTAGAATTAGTAGTATATGTCATACCCTGATGAGTCAAGATATCATTGGTCACACTCATCATCAATCTCATAATTTCAAGTCTCATCACATAAACAATGCTGTGATAACCATCAGATACAAAATCCCAATCAAATTCGCATAGACTGAATATGTTTTGAATATAGACTGGTAATTCATATGAACTTGAGTGGATGATTTGAATATGAACTTGAGTGGATGAGTGAAATACACGGCTTGATAAGTAGAGCATATGGAAACATCATCCTTGCACCCTTCTAGGTAACTAAAGAGAGAAGTTTTGATGCCTTGTTAGAATACTCATCCCATGTGCTAGGTGAGAGTGTTAGAGTTCTAGAAAATAAGCACACAAAATTGCAATATTGTAGTGTGAGGAGAGATTTTGCAGTAATCAACAGAAAAAATTCAACAATTGAGATATCTGGCAGAACAAATGTTTGCAAAAAAAACAACCAAATATAACAGGAATATAGCATAATGACTAACAAAATTGTGGATAAAGTTGTCAATATACGGGTGATAACTTAAAAAAAACATGGCCGATCTATGAAATGAAGGTAGGGTAAGTTGATGATTAGAATTGAGATGCAAGGTAGAGATCCAGTAACAAGTTACACTCACTTTGAATGGTAGGGTTTTGCCTAGTCGTAACTATAGTCTGATCTTTAAGAAGAATATCAAAAGTACAACACCAAGATCACTCACTACCTGACTTGGTCAATAAAATGGGGTGGTTTTTAGGCAATTAACGTGAGGTATCTCACTTGGTTGAAGCTACAGGGTCTCCTCAATTTAAGGTTTACGAATTGTACATAGTTAGAGAATTCAGACTATTTATAAGAGATAAAAGAAAAGGACCTATCATCAATGTGGAAGGATTCTTCGCTTTAATTTGACCCAAGGCGTGTAAAATAAATTTAATTGTATCCACTTTTATTTTTATTCTTACTACAGGTGGCAAGCAGAGAAATGAGTAACAAATCATTATCCAAAAACTAGTGATGAGGAGATTATCATTGCCTAGCCAAAATTATAATAATGATTTGATACACTTCAATATCGTGTTGTGTCAATGAGCCTAATCGTCCCAGAGTTTATGATAGCATAGCCCCATGGATACCTTGCAGTCGAGGAGTATCCGACTTCATCAACCAAGGTATTGGATTGTGATCATCGTCTCTAATCTTACTATGGTCGTCAATTTTTGAATTGGCCAATGATAGTCATGGAACCTACGTAAGGTGATGATTTTTTCTATTATGATTATTATTATTTTAAATTTGTTTATGCTACCACATCTAGAATATGCCACAATAGATTGTCGGAGTTAACGATCAAAGATACAAGGACATATGCTTACAAAGGACACCATGACTTCCTTAATGTATTAAATGTCTGCAAAAAAGCTTATGAGACCAAATTGATACAATCCTTATGGATCCAATACAATGTCTAGGTACAAAATAAAATGAAGTAGAACAACAGATTGAGAAATTCGTCATCAGTGTCGGTGTCAATGCCCGAGGATGATGTGCATTGGCCATCATTTGAGAAAGTATTGCAACGGTCGCTCCAGAGCTTCGTCAATGACCGCCTTCTTGTAATGTGTCATCTTAGGAATCTTTTCCTGTCTTGATGTTGCATCTATACCTAGCATCTACTTGGGGCAGTTAATGATTTGCAGGTCGCTTCTTCAAGCTACAGAGTTGTAGACAAAAGGTAAGCTAAGATGGAAGCATTGGCGGGTCTTTAGAGCTCCACATCATGCATGTGCGCGTCATCAACAACGACATTTCTTGCTTGTCAATTGCTGGTTGATCAGCACGTCCACAAGTCGACGTGACTGGCCCAACACAATAAGGCTTTTGCAGGAGGTGAAGAAATTACGACATTAATCACATATGTTCAGTAGTGCTCGAAAAAAAAAATGTTGTTTTCCAAAAACTTGGAAAATGTTAAAAGTATAAAACTTAGAGGTCACCCGAGTTTTCTCTTTTTTTTTTTGTGTTGGGTACTGTCAATGTGGAGTCGACACCAACTGTGGATGCTCTCTCTGTTCCTATACTCTCCAAAACGGCCTGTGTCGAGTGCAATTGAAGGACCCTTCTCGTTGAAGCACACAACTCCACGATTGTCATCTTCAACGGAGACATGGGTGTCGATATAGAGTAAGCAGTAGGGGATGCCTTGCTTGGTGCTGTGGTTTGAAAAGAATATGACGTGAAGGTGGCGTCTATTGTAAGTGCTAGGGTGAAACACCTCCTAGACGTAGAAGAGAAGGTGAGAGGGGGCAGGGAATGCCATATGGGGAGGAGGATGCAAACAGCCAGCAAGCTAGCTGCATGATATCATGAGCGTGGATAGAGAAGTGCGTCAGGTACGTCAAGCAAGAAAGGAGTGGGAAGGGGGTTGATCACCATTGTATTGGTAAAGGGGTGGCTACCTAATGGTTTGGTAGATCACTGGTCGGGGATCAACATGCTAGTGACGGTTAGCCGCCAGCTACAGCGCACGTGTGTGTGCGGTTAGAAGGGGATTGGTGAGGGTAGGAATACCGTGGGGGAAACTGAGGGTGGGCGACTCTGCATGGCACAAGGGTGGTTGAAAATGTGTGTGTATGTGCGCGCACAACTATGAGAAAAAAGAGAATCAAGCTGCAAGCGGAAACTGGTCGATGACTGCTCCAGTGCATGTGTGGAGGGAGAGGGAGAACTAGAGAAAGTGTCCCCACCCCTGCATGAGGGTGGTAGTGGTTTGTGTGGCTGGGGGACGGCATATTGCAGACCATGAATAAAAATAAGTGGGAGAGATTAAAGTTTGGTTGTGTGTGAAGAGGAGAGAGAGAGTGTGCTGGGCCGTGGTTGGCTCGTGTCAGAATGCCCTTGTGAGTCTGCATGTTAACCAGCGCTGCAGAGCGAGAAGGGTGTGGGACTGCATGGTTGGTGAGAACTGAGAGAAAGCGATAGAGCTGTGGGTGTTTGTGGTCATTATTCGACCAGAGAGAGAGATTGAGGGAATCTGCACTGCCGCTGACTCACACACTGTTCTTTGTTGATGGTGACGTTGTGACGTGTTTTTGCGGAATGGTACGGGCCATCCCAAAGTCTTTGAGAGATGTTTTTTAATGCTTTTCAGAGTCTTATATGTAAATAAAGCATGCTTGTACAAAGTGTACAAAGGCGGTGTGTGCCAGCTCTCTCTACGCATGCGGGCCAGTTGTGTGGGATACATAGTTTTGTTGTTTTTGTACATAGAGGTTTCAAGACTTCAAGGAGTGAGTAAGTGATGTAAAAAAATGAACAAAAACCCAAATTTTATCACCTTGGGGTCGTGAGTGAGGAGGGATATTCAGCTATGAAGAAGAAACTATGTGTTGCTGCAGCCTGCGGCCGTGAAGGGTGGGGGTTTTGGTGTAGAGGTGCCCCTCTTGCCTTGCGAGAGCCTGGTGTGGTGAGTTGAGAGTGTGTCTCTCCTAAATGGGCTGATGAAATTGGGTGCTTAGCTTTGCATATTGACCTCTCTTCATCTTGGTTTGAGGTATGGCAGCCATGTTGTTTGTGGTTCCCTTTGGTGCAGTTAGTCGAGGGTAGACTATGCGCTGCAATTCCTTGCTTTTACATACGTAAAAGGGCAAGATTTTCCCCAAGTTTTCCATCACTTTTTTTGAGTTTTTTTTCTGAACTTTGTGGGCTTTCAAAGTGAGCTTGTTTTGGATGGGTTTTGGTCAAGCTATGTGTATATATAAGAGCGCCTATGGAGTCAGTACTAGCACATGAAAGGGCGTTTGAAAAGAAGTGAAGCTCTTGGTTTTATGAGGAAAATTGCAGAGATTTCCATTGTTTTTCTTTACTTTTTTACTTTGGTTTTCTTGGTTCCCTTGCTTCCTTTGGTGCATCCAAGTATAGTGGGAGTTGTAGCGGTGTAGAGGGAAGCTAGTTGAAGCTAGTCGGGGCTGAGTGCGAGTGAGGCTATCAAAATTCGTGAGAGAAGATCATACCATATTATCTTGAGAGAGCTATACTCTTCATCCTCTTTTCTTGGTGTTGGTTTGAGGTGTTGTAGAGGCCAGCCCCCCAATCCTTCACATAAACTGGTGCCCCCCCGGAGGAGGAGAGAGTAGTGCTTTGCTGCTTTGATTGCCAGGTTGGAGTCCACTTGGGAATGAATTCTAGGCCTTCCCTAATCTTGGTTTTAAGATGATTTTTCAGGATTTTCAGCACTTGAGAAGGTATTTGGAGGCATGTGACCATGTATTTGAGATTTGTGGACAACTTGATGACTATAAGAAGGGTTTGCTCTTCTTGTTGGCTTGCCAATATAGACACTTTAAGCTCTTGAAGGTAAGTCTTCAAAATTTTCTTATGGATGATGCTATGTATGACATATGTGGTAGTTGGGAAAAGACAAAGTATGCTCTCTTGGAGTTTAGCAAAGGTCTTGCAAGTGGAAAAGCAAGTTATGTTCATGAATATGCATCTCTATGGGATAAGGAAGACATTGTCTTCGATAGCACATGCAAAAGGGATGAGGTCATGCAAATTGTGAATGTGAACTTCCAATATGAAGAAGCTCATTTGGGTAAGCCTATGGTGGAGTATGCATTGTGGAAGCTTGAGGTAGGTCTTTGGAAACTTATTTGGTCTTTACATTAATAAGTTTTTCATTCAAGGAAGGTTAATTAGATGTGTAACATTTAATGGCCTAATAGCTTGTGTGTAGCGGAAATGAGCATGAACATAGTGGGCATTTCATTAGAATAGATTCCTAATGAGAATTACAAGAGTGCTTGGGTGGAGAGAGCAACAAAAAGCATAACACCTAGTTAGATAGCATCGACAATACTTTCAAAAGAGAGAGAAATAAAGCTAATGACAACAGTTGAGGACCGGATTTGCATGGATCCCGTCCCCCCTCCAAAAGGCTTTGTATTATGGTTTCTCCCATCAAGAGAGACATTGTACAATACAATTCTTTGTGTTCCTTCAAGACTAGCTAGTGCAATGAAGATGAAATCTTCATGCACTAAGAAAAACACTTAGTAAACACAACTTGAATTATCCCCTTTCTCAGACCCAAGACCTCACACACCTTCGAATATGGTGAGATCTAGCAGGGTATGAGAGTAGATTGAGAGGAAGAAGGAGTATCTTACGAGAAAGATGTACATCTCCTCACATAATCATTCATATTAGTATAGCTTAGCTTAGTAATTAGCTTGATAGAGGAGATGAGCATGCATTGAAGCTTGGCTCTTGGTTGGATTTGCATCCACATGCCAAGAGTGTGTTGATGTAGGCTTCTATCTCACAAGCTTGGAGTAGGTGATGAGCTCTCCATTAAAGCTTGGGAAGAGATAGTGTTCTCTTTCTTCACACATGATATTGTGTGTGTGTGAGCTCTCGATTAAATCTTGGGAAGAGATAGTCTTCTCTTTCTTCACACATGAGATTGTGTGTGTGTGTGAGCTCTCCATTAAAGCTTGGGAAGAGATAGTCTTCTCTTTCTTCACACATGAGATTGTGTGTGTGTGTGATAATGCCTTGCCAAAAATCAGCCCCCTCTCTCTCTTGGGCGAGCCCTCTTGCTCTTTGCTCTAGCTGAGCCCTCATTGGCTCTCCCCAAGTCAAGCCAATGACTATTAAGCAACATAAGTGATAGGCTTCTAACATGTGTCCCCCTTTCCCCTTTTGTGAGAGCTTTAGGTAATTAAATAATTAAACTAAACTCTCGTTGGACCCCTTTGCCTCCTAGCCAATAGGAATCAGGCAAGCCATTGGGCTCCTGAATGCTCATTGGACCCCTTGTGAGACTGCCCAATAGTCTTCTAGGAGACTTAATTCTCATTGGTTTCTTTTATTAAATGTTTTTAAATTAATTAAACTAGATTTACTCTAGCTTAATTCTTATTGGTCCACTTCAAGGGTCATCCAATAGAAACTACGCACATCTTGTGGGCATCTGGCCTAGGGAGCTGACATGTGTCCCTCATTCCCTTTGTGTAAAGGGAGCCTGTGTGTGTGTGTGTGTGTGTGGATTTCTCTCTCATCCCCTAGAAGAAGGGCTCGCCCCCTCCCATGTAGGGATATGTGTTGACTTTGGAGAGCACACAAAGAATCCAATTCTCCCTAAGCTTTAACCTTTGGACACAACCTTTGAATTTTGGAACCTTAGCATTTTGGAAGTCTTAATGGGCTGAACCTTAGGTTCTTTTTTAGCCCATTGTTGCACATGGCTCTTTTGCAGATGGCCCCCCCTTTGGATCCCTACTGTGGCCGGTCTGCTAGCTTAATCAATATTCTAGCCTTTTCTCCCCTGGTACTTCCCCACATTAAATGATCAGTTTAATATGGGAAAATCATTTAGGAGAATTAGATATTGATAATTATGACATTACCATTCTCTTGAAATCATAGTCGTCCTCAACTATGGTGTAGAGAAGATAAAGCATATTCATGAGTCCTTTTCTTAGCAGGTAGAGGATCCCTATGTTACCCTACGACATCATTCCACAATGGATGACTAGTCCATTTGGCGCTTGAGAGCCTTAGGCTGCCGCAAGCATGTCTACACATTATTCCTATCAGTATTCCATAATAGAGTGACAAGTTCTACTTGGTGTTTGGGAGATGTCGTCTCCGCAAACTTGATCTAAGCATGCATACTACTTCATTTTTGTGCACAATAAAGAAAAAGAAAGTCTTATAAGACAAAAAAATTGTTTATTTTTAACATTTTTTACATTTTCTCACTCATTGGGAAGCATTGTAAGAATTGACAAGGTTTAGGTTATCCTTTAATTGTATGCCTTGCATCCATCTAGCATCTTCAAAAGGATAATTCTTAAACTTAATAAGATATCATTGGATAGTCTTACCGCCTCTTAGCACCTTGTCTTCATGTTAGAGAATGGACTCGGGATGCAGCACTTCCTCTTTGTCCTCGATCTCCGGTGGGTCTTCAATAGTTGGTTCTTGAGGTGGCTCTCCTTTGTAAGGCTTTAATAGGCTCACATGAAAAGCATTGTGTATGAGCCAATGATTGGGCAACTTGAGGTGATAGGCCATCTCATTGATTGGCCTAAGAATCTGAAAGGGACCATAGTACCTTTTTTCTAGTTTAGCATAGTACTTTTGGTGGCACGTAGGATTCTTGCCCGTCATGTGCCTTAATCGAGCCTTGGGAAACTTTAACAAGACCCAATCATTTTCTTTAAAGGCTTGGGCTCTTCTGTGCTTGTCAGGAGCAGCCTTTTGCCTTTGTTGTGAGATAGAGATAGCATCCTTAATCTTTTGGAAAGATTCTTGTAGGTCTCGGATATACTCATCTGCAGCGAAGATCTTCCCATGTACCTTAAGTAGTAAGGGACTTTTGATCTTCCCTCAATTACCTCGAAAGGTGCTTTTCCCGTGGAAGTATGTACAGTGTTATTGTAAGCATACTCCACTAAGGGTAAGTACTTCTCCCATTGGGATCTTTGATCTACTTCCGTTACATAGGCTTTTAGTAGATCCAGAATGGTTAGGTTAGCTATTTCACTTTGGCCATCCATTTGTGGATGATAGTCTGAAGAGAAGTTTAGCCTTGTCCCTAAATTCTCAAAGAGACCCTTCCAGAAATTACTGGTCATTCTAGGATCTCTATCCGACACTATGGACATTGGCAAGCCATGGTACTTGAAAATTTGTGAAATGAAGAGGGTTGCCATTTGATGGGCTTTGATAGTCTTTTTGACAGGTATAAAATGAGCTTGTTTACTGAACCTGTCTACTATCGTCCATATTCCCGTATTCCCATGGATAGACTTAGGCAATCCAAAGATAAAATCCATGGATATGATATCCCATGGTGAATAAGGGATTGGCAAGGGTTGAAGCAATCCAAGTTGCTTCCCTCTATCAAATTTTGTCTTTTGGCATACCACACATTTAGAAACATACTCTTGTATGTTCACTTTCATGGTAGGCCAATAGAAATATGTTTCAATTCCCTTTAAGGTATACTGAATCCCTCTATGCCCCGCATAAGGTGGAGCATGAGATTCATACATTACTTTCTCACGTAGTGAGTTAGTAACGCATAGTCTATTTACATAGAGAAGATAACCATCTTGTAAGGTAAATGGTTCTTCTTTCTTCTCTAATGCAAGGGCTGAAATCACATCTCTGAAATCGGGATCAATAGCGTACTCATATATCATTGAAGATAGATCATTGTGAGTTCTATGGAAACCGCATTCACTCTCAGCCGTCTTGAGAGTGCATCAGCTACTTGATTATGCTTGCCAGAAATGTGAGAAATATGAAAATGAAATTGCGAAAGGAAATTTGCCCACCTCATTTGTTTGTCGGAGAGCTTGGTCTGCGTCATGAAGTACTTAAGACTTTGGTGATCCGTTCGCAGAATGAAAGGAGTCCCCAATAAATAGTGCTTCCATGAGTCTAAGGCATGTAGAACTGCAAGGAGTTCCTTTTCATATACGCCTAGAGCTTGCTCAACAGGGTCAAGCCTTCGACTCTCATAGCCTATGGCATGCCCTTCTTGGAGTAAAACAGCTCCAAGGCAATCACCACAAGCATCACATTGGACCTCAAATGGTTTTGAGAGATCCGGTAGTGTAATCACAGGTTGAGAGATAAGCTTTTTGAAAGCATTGTTCTCCTTAGCAGACGCTTTTCTTTGTTAGGTCATGTAATGGTTCCGCAATTTGTGAGAACTTTTCTATGAAGCGTCTATAGTATGCACACATACCTATAAATCTTCTTAGTTCATGAAGATTCCTTGGTTTAGGCCATCCTTTTATTACCTCTAACTTTATATGGATCCATTTCGATGCCATCTTGAGAGATAATATGACCTAAATACTGAATCTCTTGCAAGAAAAATTCACTTTTCTTTCGATTAACATAAAGTTTATTCTCTCTTAAAACTTGAAATATTACCTGGAGGTGTTGCTTGTGTTCCTCCAACGAATTAGAGTACATGATAATATCATCAAAGAACACTCCAGTGAAGGTTCGATGAGGCCTGAACAACCTCTCCATCAAGCGGTTGAATGTGGCTGGTGCATTGGTCAAGCCAAAAGGCATGACAATGTATTCGTAAAGACCAAATGTGGTGCGAAATGTGGTCTTTACAATGTCTTGATCAACTATCCTTATTTGATGATAGCCACTTTTTAGGTCAATCCTATTGAAGTAGTTTGATCCTTGTAGCTTATCAAATAGGTCTTCTACCCGTGGAACGGGATACCTATTCTTGATAGAGATCCTATTTAGTGCTCTATAGTCGACACACATACGATATGTGCCGTCTTTCTTTTGCACTAATAGCACAGGTGAGCAAAATGGAGATGATCTTGGCCTAACCATACCCTTCTCAACTAACTCATGCACGTGCCGCATAATCTCCTCTTGTTGAGCTTGAGAAACTCTATAAGGAGGTTTGTTAGGCGGTGAACTTCCTGGAAGAAGTTTGATTGCACGGTCATCATTACCTCGTTTAGGAGGTAGCTCACAAGGGATGTCGTCAATAAAAACATCTTGAAACCCCTTGAGAAAATTGGATAACTCTAATTCCTTTTGGTTGCTTTTATTTTCTTTTGCTAAAGCATTAGGTTCATTTTGAGAGTCTTTAACAAAAATCATGTACACGGAAATAGAGCTCTTTATTGACTTGTTGAAAGCTGGTGTATGTACATCGGCAGCCAGGCGGTCAAACCATGGTGCCCCTAGTATTACATCCCCATGCTTGAGAGGAGAGATAAAGAAGTCCTCTTTGTCCACATAGCCTTGGACATGAAGCCTCAATTTTCCAATTAAGGGAGTGATTGAAGCTTCTTGTCCCTTGAAGGCACTGTCTGCGGGTAGGACATCTCCCATCTCGTAGGATAGTATGCCTATCTTGGTGGCTAACTCCATAGATATAAAATTGTGAGTAGAACCAGGGTCAAAGAGAATAAAAGCATCATGTTCTCTTACCTTTGCCGAAGCATGGCATAGAGGAGATCCTTTGTGGTGAGTTTGGTGAGTCTCCTCCTCTTGGATTTCAACCAAGGAAGCTCTAGGAGGATCTTGGCGGTTGTTCTTTTGGGGACAAGCGCGGTACACATGCCCTTGTTTGCCGCACTTGAAACACCGGTTATCTTTACGATTACGCTCAAACTCTTCAGGAGAGAGTTTATTCTTACCTTTGTAAACTCCCTTCTCTTTAGCTTTGTTGGAGTTGCCCTTAGGAGACTTTTGGACATTGTCCTTCCCCTTAGGCTCATTGGAACCCTTGTTTTCCAGGGGATTATTATTTCTTTTAGCCCCCGTTTGGAAATTGATTCAAGAGGCCACCATAGTATGGTGTATTACCGCCGATATGGTACGTGGCCTTTGGGAATTGACATACTCCGCCATTTCTTCCGTTAAGCCCGCACAAAATTGTTGCTTTTTCTCTCCAAAATCCAAATTTTTGAAGACAGTGGCTTTGAGTTGTAGGTTCCAAAACTTGTCTACATATTTGTGGATGGATTCATTGGGGGAGAGCTTTAAGCTTCGCCATTCAGTGAGTACTTTGTCTTTTGCATCAGGGGCCAAAAACTGCTTCATAATGGAAGCTCTTAAAGCTTTCCATGTTCGTGAAGCTTCACCGTTGGCTCATAGGCTAGACCACCATTGTCTGGTGGACTTTTGAAAGTGCATAGCTACATGGCGTAGCATAGAGGACTCCATGAAGCCCTCATCTCCAAACGCCGAATCAAATTGCTGGATAAAGGCCAAGACTTTGTCCGTAGCACCAAAGGTGCCATCATCAGTAAGGAAAGAGATGCTCTTCCCTCCCTCTTTGAATTTCTTCAGCTTGGACGACCTCTTCCATGCGGCATAGGATTTCCTATGGCCTCTTCTTTTTGATGGTTCAAAGGTTGCACCATCACTTTCTTCAGAAGGTGAAGAATTTGAAGAAGGTGGAGAAGAGGGTGACCTCTTTCTCGCCTTTTTCTTGTCTTGATCTTTGTCATCTTCACCATCACTTTCATAAGAGGAAGAGGATGAAAAAGATGGAGAAGAGGGTGTCCTCTTTCTCGCCTTTTTCTTCTCTTGCTTTTTATCATCCCTCTTTGAATTGTGGTGAGGAGAAGAATACGATGGTCTTCTCCGCTTTGGTGGTGATCGAGAGCGTTTAGCCCGCTGTCTTCGTGGAGCCATCTCTGTCGAGGTGGCGGGAGACTCACTTCTTTCTCGTTCCTTCGGTGGAGGATCTTGAGTTCTCCTTTGGGAAGGAGATGCATCATCAAGAAGTAAATTCTTGAGCCCTTCATATGGATTCTCTTCTTCTTCCCGAATCGGAGAGAGACCTCTTTTGGTAGTCTCACAAGGAGGCTTCTTAGGTGTTCTCTCGTCATAGTGATGAGCTTGGAGAATCCCGTGAGCACGGAGCTGCCATTGCACTTCACTTTGGAGAGATGGATTGCCCATGGCTTGCTGAAGCCTAAAAACAAGATAGTTAACAAGCATTGAAGCATCATTAGTAGCTTGCTCATGAGCAAAATCAAAGTTATCAACATTGATTTCACTCTCTGTTCTATTGTCAGCCATTCTAAAAACTTCTAGGTGTACTTTGGCACTTCAAGCCCTAGTTTCTAATCCTCTTTACCCCTTTAGAAAAAGCATTCAAGCTATTGTACCCACGGCTCGAATACCATTAATTGCAAGGAATAGAAGAGAGGGTCTTTCGACACCAAAACAACACCGGCTCCTGTCAAGCTTCTAATAGCTCAATAGTGGTTAAGCCGTAGGCAAGCCCCATAGGACTCCACTATTAAGACCATAGCTTTTGACAGTGATGCCCCGTTAACTGCACAAAGGCAGGCGCACTGCAAGGCTGAAAAATCCCTATTCTACTTACTCACAGGCAATTTATAATACCAAAAATTTGTAGCTAGCTTGAGGACCTCCCTTCTTGAGCAAGAAAAGAGAAACCTTGTGCTCAGATACCAATGTAATATTTAATGGCCTAATGTGTGTAGCGGAAATGAGCATGAACATAGTGGGAATTTCATTAGAATAGATTCCTAATGAGAATTACAAGAGTGCTTGGGTAGAGAGAGCAACAAAAAGCATAACACCTAGTTAGATAGCATCGACAATACTTTCAAAAGAGAGATAAATTAATCTAAGGACAACAGTTGAGGACCGGATTTGCATGGAGCCGGTCCCCCCTCCAAAAGGCTTTGTATTATGGTTTCTCCCATCAAGAGAGACATTGTACAATACAATTCTTTGTGTTCCTTCAAGACTAGCTAGTGCAATGAAGATGAAAGCTTCATGCACTAAGCAAAACACTTAGCAAACACAACTTCAATTATCCCCGTTCTCAGACCCAAGACCTCACACACCTTCAAAGATGGTGAGAGCTAGCAAGGTATGAGAGTAGATTGAGAGGAAGAAGGAGTATCTTACGAGAAAGATGTACATATCCTCACATATTCACTCATATTATCATTGCTTAGCTTAGTAATTAGCTTGGTAGAGGAGATGAGCATGCATTGAAGCTTGGCTCTTGGTTGGATTTGCATCCACATGCCAAGAGTGTGTTGATGTAGGCTTCTATCTCACAAGCTTGGAGTAGGTGATGAGCTCTTCATTAAAGCTTGGGAAGAGATAGTCTTCTCTTTATTCACACATGAGATTGTGTGTGTGTGTGTGTGTGTGTGTGTGTGTGTGTGATAATGCCTTGCCAAAAATCAGCTCCCTCTCTCTCTTGGGTGAGCCCTCTTGCTATTTGCTCTTGTTGAGCCCTCATTGGCTCTCCCCAAGTCAAGCCAATGACTATTAAGCAGCATAAGTGATAGCCTTCGGACATGTGTCCCCCTTTCACCTTTTGTGAGAGCTTTAGGTATAATTAAACTAAACTCTCATTGGGGGAGAGCTTTAAGCGCATCCAATAGAAACTGGGCACACCTTGTGGGCATCTGGCCTAGGGAGCTGACATGTGTCCCTCATTCCCTTTGTGTAAAGGGAGCCTCTGTGTGTGTGTGTGTGTGTGTGTGTGTGGCTTTCTCTCTCATCCCCTAGAAGAAGGTCTGTCCCCCTCCCATGTAGGGATATGTGTTGACTTTGGAGAGCACACAAAGCATCCAATTCCCCCTAAGCTTTAACCCTTTGGACACAACCTTTGAATTTTGGAACCTTAGCATTTTGGAAGTCTTAATGGGCTGAACCTTAGGGTCTTTTTAGCCCATTGTTGCACATGGATCTTTTGCAGATGGCCCCCCCTTTGGATCCCTATTTTCCCTCCTTTGGATCCCTACTGTGGCTGGTCTGCTAGCTTAACCAATATTCTAGCCTTTTCTCACCTGGCACTTCCCCACATTAAATGATCAGTTTAATATGAGAAAATCATTTAGGAGAATTAGATATTGATTATTATGACAAGATGGATGATGTTACTATTAGAATTTGATTTTAAGAACTTTCATGATGCTAGTAAGACACTGTGGTGTAGACTTCCTATTTAGAATCACAAAAGTTATCTCATTGATATCCTTAATAGATGAATCAGTGGGTTTTGAATTGTTTCATACAATGATTATGGAGTAGCAAGATCCAAAGTGGCAAGATGTGTATGAATTTTGCAATATGGGGAAATACCATATAATTTGTCAAAGTTTGGGGATTTAGAACCTATTTTTTAAGATCTTTCCAATGATATATTGGTTGATAGGGTTTTGAAAAAGCATATATGTACTTCATCGAGTTGCCCACTTTGGACTAAGAGAGGCAAAGTCAAACCTCCTTATAGGGCCTCTTTGAGAGTCCAAATTTTCCCTAATGGAATGACATATGAGAAATTTATGTGGACACTTCTCTTTTCACATCTTGCAAAAGAATATTCTTCAAGATCATTTTTGGTGGTAGAGTATGATATCATATGATAGATATTTTTGCAATACATTGACATTTGTGAGAGAATGGGTAGGCTAATAGTTGTGGACATGACATCTCTAATCACTATTCAATGCAAGGAAATACTTCTGAATCGGGCTCTTGATACTATGGGAGCTTTTAATAATTTCACATCAAGAGAGAATACATATGTAATCATGGAAACATGCTATGTCAGCAAGTGGGTGGAATCCAATGCATTGTCAAATAATATAGCCAAGTCCACATCTTGGTTCATCTATGAGGATATGAATTGTTGATGTGAGACCAGAGGGAGTCTAGAACCTGTCTCCTCACCCAACCTCTAGAGGGAGACACCCCCAAGATCGGTTTTTTATTTGACATTTTTGGCAATACAAGATATGGTCTTGAACATACCAATGTAAGCTTGTCCATAAAAATGTCATTGTGTATGAGTGCAAAAGTTCTCTTTATGCCTAGGTGACCTGCACTAGGACTGTCATGACATTCAAAAAGAACTTGCAACAAATGTTTGTGTATATTGGTACAAAAACTCTCCCCTTGTGGAGTAGGTACCCATCATTTATGGAAAAATGTATTCCATCTCTCTAGCTCATCATTTAAAAGACGATGACTGTGTATGGAAGTTAAAGACACTACCAATGTTGGATTACAAAGGACTCCTCATTTTTACTTCGCTCCACACATTTGAGTATGCTCATATTTTCCCTTTAGAGATTCCAAAAAGTCACTTTGAACCTCAGTGAAACAAACAGATTTGATCTTAGGCATACAACTAAGAGCATCAACTACCACATTGTATCATCCTTTAATATATGGGAGCTTTGCATAAAAAATCTAAGCCCACCTGGCGTTTCAGCGCTTCAAATCTATTTGTTGTGTAAACCATTTTACATTTTCATTGTCAAACACAATCTCAAACTGAGCTCCATACAAATAATGCTACCACATTTTCAAAGCAAAAACTATTGCATAGTGTTCTCTTTTGTAAGACAAAGAATTCTACTCAAAAAAATCAAGCTTCCTGCTTTCAAATTCAATTGGTCTTTTCTCATGTAGAAGGTCCAATAGCATGGTTACTAGCAACCGTTTCTAGCACAAGTGGTTTCAAAGGATCCCCAAAAGCTAAAATAGGAGCTACAACTAATGCATCCTTGAGAGCATCAAATTTTTTTTGTTGAGCTTCTCCCCACTAAAAGGTTTTCCCCTTGGCTTTCGTTTGGTCCGTCATCAAAATAACGATATAAGCATAGTTTTTTATTAATAAAAACGTGGAAATCCCAACTAAATTCTATCTGTTTTAGATTTATTTGAGAAGGCCATCTCTTAATGGAATCAACCTTGGATTTATCCCATTAGGAAGGGAATGGGGTCTAAGGGGGCCTCTTTATTTGCCATGGGATTAAAAAGGAGATTGTGGAAGGGGAAAATGGGTGGATGCCATGTGGACTAAAATGGTGGGTATGGCAGGTCCTAAACGTAAGTGGTCAAACTTGTGCCCTTTTACAAAATACAAAGAGAAATCTCTTATAAATTCAAAAAAATGAACTTTTCTCTAGATAGTTGAGTAAAAACCAATACTTTCTCTCTCTAGTGGTGGATGTCAGTTTCTCCCACCCTCTCTCCTAAAAAGGGGTCCCTCTAAAAACGTGCTAATCATTCCATCCCTCTCTCTCTATTGTACCATCTCTCACTTCACTTTCATTTTTCCCTCCCAAAAGCTCTACATCTCTTTCCTTCCTTTCAGTTTTCCCTCCCAAAAGATTTGCCGCAGAATTTTGAACCTTCTTTCCCTCCTCAAGCTTACTACATTCTCCTCAAGCTGAAGTTCTCCATTTCTCCATGAGCCTCACTAAACACCTCTACCTAAAGTTGAAGATCTACTGCATATTCTTTTGCTAGATCATCCCTCTTTCTTTCCTCAACAAGTTTCCTGCTCCTTGTCCATTGTTCTCTCTAGAGAGGATCTACTTTCCTCTCAAGCTTTGCAAAATTATCTTCCCAATTAAGCCAACAAGCAGGTGAAGTAGTATAGCAGTAAGTGGAATCCTTCATCTGATGTACCATCAAGAATCTTGCTCTATACAACTGAGAACATGGATGTGCAATCTCTAATCATAAGTGTTTGTCTACAGGTTGTGCTAAAATTCTCCATGGCATCATCGGCTACTCAACATCCTAGGAGTGTCATTGACTCCATTTCGTGCAGAAATGTACAAGACAACAGTGGATGTTGGGTGACGATCGAGTTCAATCGATTGATGTGGGTGACAATGCGGCCCAACTCAAGAGGTGCACACTAGGTCTCAAGGAGACACATGGCTTCTCGAGCACACCATTGGAAGGGAAGGATCATGGAGTTCAAGAAAACCCATGATGGCAAGGGTCTTCCAAAGGTGCAACATGTGTATGTTGCTTCCCAGCTGAAGCTAGAGACCACAATGGCTCCATCGAGGTTTCCTGCAAACTGTAATTTCACTCCTCTGTCAATTTTTTAGATTGTATATTTTGTATTTGTGTTGTATAAATTGATTTGATGTCTATAAGTCTTTCATTGCTTGTTCATGTTTGCAGATGTACTCCCATCTAATTTTGTAGAGTGGGAGCCATTAGAGTCCTTCACATGAACTTTTGAGGCCACATTGACCTTGGTAAGCTGCTCTATGCTGGTTGTCCATCGATGGAGCTTGTCTCAAGGGACTTTTTTTTTTATAACCATACTTATGTAGCACCTAGTAAAACTGGGTAAGGTAATCTTTCTCCACTTTGTTGGGGTATAAAGCCCAATGTGGTCGCCCAGGTAAGTGGGCAGGCCGCCAGGTATGTACACATATTCTTTTGTTAAAACCTAATAAGAACTCACTATGCTCTACACATTCTAGTAGAGAGAGTTCACCATATCCTCGTGCTATTCTTCTCACACTCTCTCTCGCGTCGCACTTCCACTCGTACTCCTTCAACTGGTATCAGAGCTCAGATCGAGGCTCGGGGCAGCACTAGAGGAGGCTAGAGTCACCAGCTTAGATTGGAGTGAAATTCGACAGGCAAAGACACGGCCCCAAATCTTGTGGGAGGGCCTGTAGGGCTCGGCGTTCTCAGAAATTCATTATGAGGTCATCTCGGTTACCGTTCAGCTTCGACAAAGTTCTGCGCAAGCCATTTTCGACTACGTGGTCTCAGCGGGTGCAGATCCGACTCTGCAAATTTGGGGTTTTCGGCCTACGACTGTAGGTGTTGAGGATATCGACACTCCCAAAGTGTTGATTTGTGGCTGTCTACACATCGAAGGACGGCTCTCAATTCTTGGAGGCGTGTCACATACAACACGGACGCATCTACACACAGACTATAGGCGACATCCACTAGTTCATCATGTAGCTTGTGTTTGTTGCTTGATATTCCAGATTTCATCTTGACATTGCAGATACTTCCACATGGGATGTATTGTCAGAGATGATGTATGTCTGTTGAGGGTTTGGTGGCTGTGAGTCACGCAGCAAACAACCGCCGCAGCAGTTACAGCATACAGTGGGAAATTTGTGGATGTATGACTTTGTGGGAAGTCTATGTACTGTCAGATTTACTGCATCCTTTGTTGAGGGTCGAGTGAGGTTTTATTGATCTGGGGGATTCTCGAATGTTGAGATCCTTTCGGTGATACAGGTCTTGGAGCGATCCCTCGAGCACCCTTAGATAGGTAGCTAGGATGTATTGACTGTGAGTTAGACAGTTGGGATTGCATCTTTGCTTTACTGCCGTTGAGGCATTGTTGCAGTCTATGCTTATAGGAGAGTGAGAGGACAGTGAGAGACAGTACAGGTGCAGGACAGGTTTACCTGCAGCTTACAGTGTCAGAGAGACAGTGTTTTTTGAGCTGTTTTTTGGTCTGTTTTTAGTACACCAGAGCCATTTTACAAAGGAGACTCTGCCAAAATTTCTGCAGAATTTGAAGCTTTCTTGGTTCATTTGACAGGTTGATATTGGTTCAGAGGTCAGTTTACAGGGGAAACTCTGCCCAATTTTTCCCAAAAAAGTAAACTATTGTGAAGCGTAGCTATGGATGGATCACAGGACACTGCTCTTTACAATATCAAGAAGCTGGATGGAACCAATTTCCCATTGTGGAAGAAGTAGATTTGGCACGTGTTGGTACAAAAGAAGCAGATAAAACCTATAAAGCTCAAGGGGATAAACCAGAAGATATGGACGAAGATGAATGGAGCTAAATGGATGAATTGGCACTTTCTACCATTATGCTGACTTTGGCAGAAAGCGTTTACTTCAATGTAGTAGACGAGATGTCGGCTTATCAAGCATGGTTAAAGCTGAGTGATCTTTATGAGAAGCAGAGTGCAGCTTCACAGGTATACTGGCTTAAGAAGCTTGTTGACTTGAAGATGAAAGAAGGGACACCTATGTCCAATCATATGAATGAATTCAACACAATCTATAGTCAATTGTCAGCTGAAGGTGTCAAGTTTGATGAACCGGAAAGTTGGGACACATTTCGCACAACTTTGAGTAATTCTGCACCTCCAGATGGTTTGAACATAGCAGGTGTAGAAGGAAGTCTGCTTACTGAAGAAACCAATAGAAAGACAATGGACAAAGGCAAAGGAACAGCCTTAGTTGTCAGGGGAAGGACCAAAGAAAAGTACAAAGGTGGAAAGAGGAATCAGTCTCGTAGCAAGTCCCGCAGTGCTAAAGGCAAGAGTGACATAGAATGCTACCATTGTGGCAAGAAGGGTCACATGAAAAGAGACTGCAGAGAATGGAAAGCAGAAAAAGGCAAAGAGAAAGCTGAAGACTATGGTGAGAAGAACAAGTCCTCAGTGAAGATTCAAGAAATAAATGTGACAAACACTGTTGCAGAGGATGACAGTCTAGTGTCAGGAGACATCTACTTCTTGAATAATACAATGGACTCAGCTCTTCTTACAGCATCTGATGGAAATGCACTGAGTGACTGGATTATAGACTCAGGGGCATCACTTCATGTGTCTCCAAACAAGGAGTGGTTTACCTCTTATGTGACCACTAAAGATCATGTTCGGCTAGGAAATGGGTAGACATGTGAGATCTTACGTGTTGGAGATGTTCAATTGAAGTTTCAGAATGGCTCTTCTTTCACCCTGAAGAATGTGAGACATGTTCCTGCAATTACAAAGAGCTTGATCAACACAGGTTTACTTGATGATGCTGGCTACATCACCACTTTTGGACAGAACATGTGGAAGATATCCAAGGGTTCTATGACAGTAGCACATGGAGTAAAGTCTGGAGGACTTTACATGATTTATGTATCAAATGTCTCTAAAAATGTAATCAATGTAACCGAGCAGCCGAACGTTTATTTGTGTCATAGCTGGTTAGGACATATGTCCAAGAAGGGAATGGAAATCTTGTATCGTTCTGGTTATTTTCCTGGCTTTTCATTTAATGATTTTGAATTCTGTGAACATTGTCTGTATGGTAAGCAAACACATCAGCCACATAAGCATAGAAGCAGTAGAAGAGATACACAGTTGGCACTTGTTCATAGTGATTTGTGTGGACCTATGCCTAACCTATCTCTAGGGGGAGCTTCTTACTTTATGACATTTATAGATGATTACTCGAGGAAAGTATGGGTTTACTTTCTCAAGCACAAGGATGAAGCGTTTAGTGTTTTCAAAACGTTTATGACACTTGTGGAGAATCAGAGTGGCAAGAAGCTTAAATGCTTATGCACTGACAATGGTGGAGAGTATGTTTCAAAGGCCTTTCAGGACTTTTGTGAGTCAAAAGGTATAAAACGTGAACTTACTGCTCCTTACAATCCTCCTCAAAATGGTGTTGCTGAGAGGATGAATGGGACCATACAAGAGAAGGTCAGAAGTATGTTGTCTAATGCACAACTGCCAAATGGGTTTTGGGCTGAATCTCTATCAACAGTTGTTCATCTTGTAAATAGATCTCCTAGCAAGATTTTGCAGAAGGATTCAGTGCCAGAGATGGTATAGTCAGGCAAAATGCCCTCATACAAGCATCTCAGATTCTTTGGCTGTGAGGCATATACTCACGTTCCAAAGGAATTTAGGAACAAACTTGAGCCAAAGAGTAGAAAGTGCATCTTTCTAGGCTATGGTAATTCTGGTGAGATGGGGTACAGACTTTGGGATCCCGAATCCAGAAAGGTTGTCCGCAGCAATGATGTTCACTTTAATGAATCCAAATATCATTCTAAACCAGAGAGGGTTGAGGAGATTAGAAGAGTTTTCTTCCAAGAAGATGGACCTGCACGTGCAAGACAAAATGTGAGAGCTCAAGAGGAGCAAGGACACGATAGAGTGGAACCACAGGTTGTGGCTGAACCTGAGCCACCTATTGTGCGTAGATCTGGACGTGTCACGCGACCTCTAGATAGGTTTGTTCCATCTATGAACTATGTCATGTTGAATGATTGCAATGAGCCTTCATGATACAAGGAAGCAGTGCAAATGAAGGACTCCGGGAATTGGCAATTGGCCATGCAGTCAGAGATGACAGCTCTACATAAAAACAAGACATGGAAGCTAGTTAAATTACCACAGGGCAAAAAGGCTCTACCTTGTAAATGGGTTTACAGGTATAAGATCACCGCTCATGATAGTCAGCCAAAGTACAAAGCAAGGCTTGTTGCCAAGGGCTTCAAGCAAGAACAAGGCATTGACTTTGATGAAGTCTTCTCTCTGGTGGTCAAGATGACTACATTGAGATGCTTTCTTGCATTGGTTGCCATATTAGATTTGGTGTTGCACCAAATGGATGTCAAGACAGCGTTCTTGCATGGTGATTTAGATGTGGAAATTTACATGCAGCAGCCAGAAGGGTTTGTTGATAAAGGCAAGGAAGATTGGGTATGCCAGTTGTTAAAGAGTCTTTATGGCTTAAAACAATCACCGAGGGCATGGTACCATAAATTACACAAGTTTATGCTTTCTCAAGGCTACAAAAGTAGTGAGTTCAATCACTGTCTATATACAAAGAAGGCTAAGGATGGCAGTTGGCTGATCCTTATTTTGTATGTGGATGACATGTTGATTGCTGGCAAGCACTTGGAAGAAATTTCAGCTTTGAAGTCAAAGATGGCAAAATCTTTTGACATGAAAGACATGGGTGAGGCAAGTCATATACTTGGTATGCGCATTGAGAGAGACAGATCAAAGAAGTTGATTTGGTTATCTCAAATAGAGTATATTGACAAAGTTTTGCAACGTTTCAATATGGAGAAGGGAAAGGCATTGAGTGTTCCATTGCCACCATATGTGAAACTTAGCAAACAAGATTTTCCTGTGTCTGAGGAAGAACAGGCTGAAATGGATAAGATTCCATATGCGTCTGCAGTGGGTAGTTTGATGTATGCAATGATTGCTACTCGCCTAGACATTGCATTTGCTGTGGGAGTAGTAAGTCGATACATGTCAAACCCAGGCAAGAAACATTGGGAGGCAGTGAAAGAAATATTGAGATACCTGAAAGCTACAAAGAGTATGCGTATATGCTATGGGAGTCAGGAGCTAAGTGTAAAGGGTTTTATAGACTCATATTATGTAGGTGACTTAGACAACCGAAGGTCTACGTGAGGGTATGTCTTTACATTGGCTGGTGGAGCAGTATCATGGCGTTCTAGATTACAAGATTGTGTTACTCAGTCTACTACAAAGGCTGAATATGTTGCAGCATCAGAGACATGCAAAGAATCAATTTGGATTAATCGACTAGTAACAGATTTGGGAATCAAAGAAGAGATTCCTGTGCTATATTGTGATAGTCAAAGTGCTATACAATTGGCTCGCAATCCAGTTTATCACTCAAAGACAAAGAATGTGGATGTGAAGTATCATTTCATCAGGGAAATGCTCGAGGATAAGCAACTTCAGCTTGTCAAAGTTCACACCACAGAAAATCCTGCTGATCTACTTACAAAAGGACTTCCCTCAATTAGCTTTGCGCATTTTCGCAAGCAGTTAGGTGTAGGGTAGTACATCACTTCTCTACATCTCTTGTATATCTTCTCTCACACTTAAAGTACCACATTGAACTTTAAGTGGGAGGTTGTTGGGGTATAAAGTCCAATGTGGTCGCCCAGGTAAGTGGGCGGGCCGCCAGGTATGTACACATATTCTTTTGTTAAAACCTAATAAGAACTCACTATGCTCTACACATTACAGTAGAGCGATTTTACCATATCCTCGTGCTCTTCTTCTTGCACTCTCTCTCGCGTCGCACTTCCGCTCGTACTCCTTCACACTTCATCCACCAACCTTGTAGAGTATGGAATGGCCTAAGCCTGATAGTGTCAAGACACGAGTCCTACGGGCAGGGCCCTACCCTTAAGGGGGGTCACGGACCCCGGCCACGGGCCAGCTAGCAGTGTGGACAGGGGATCCTAGGGCTAAGAGCCTATAAGTATGGGCGGTTGGGTGGTGGATCCAGGTCTCTAGCTCCTAGGGTTCTTACATTGGTATCAGAGATCAGGGGGAGGGGAGAGCCATGGAGGAGCTATGGCGGAGGAGGAAGCCTTGCGAAGGAGAGGAAGCCTTGCTATACTTGGTTGCATGTTCTCTCTCTCTCTCTCTCTCTCTCTCTCTCTACCTCTCTCTCTCTCGATGGTCATCAAGTCGTCATGGTGTGGGTATAGTTCCTTGATTCGATAGTGGAGCCGACAGGTAGGCCGCGGGAAGCAACCCTTGCACACAAGACAAAGCCGCAGTCCACCTGCTCGGATCTGAACGCAGAGGGTGGGGATGGCTTCGCACTGCCGTGGGTGGTAAATTTCTTCATGGGGACGTGCCCGGGTATGGCCCGTATCGACGGCCCCGTCGGTCTTCTTGAACGCGCAGTCTACTGCCGCCATATTCGCCATGCAAGCTATAGGTTATTTTTTTATTTTATTTTTTTAAAAAAAATTCAAGACCTAAACTTGGCCATGCAAGGGCGATCACACACGGGCAGAGGGCCCAACGATAAGCAGCGAAGGACTAGAGGCACGCATCCGAAGACTCGCAAGCTCTGTAAACGGGGCCGGGAGGCGTCGTACGCTCTTTGAGCTGACTGTTTGCATTGAGGGACGAGCCTATGGTCTGCGGAGCTCATATTCACACGCTCCGACATGCTTGATTGCGGGAGGAAACCCGAAGCCAAGGTAACGTTTTAATGTTATGTTTTCTTCTTTCCCGTATGCATTTGACATAAGCAGTTATGCTTGAGTCATCGTAGAGAGGGTTATGTGTTGCTTGGGGTACACAAACTTTGCACAAGACTGCAAGTACAATGTACATTAGATGTTTTGATATCATGCACGACATGGAATGCCCTTAGAGAAGGCATACGACCTTGTATGCTTGATATGGTATGCTTCCAATAGAACACTTGGTTGCGTCGTAGTAGATGGATGTGTGTGTCAAATTACTTCAGAATACACTGCATGTGTGTCACGGCTTCTCCCCTACATGTACGACATGGACATGACTCTCGCGGGGGGGGGGGGGGGGGGGGGGGGGGCATAACCATGTGTGCTTGATAGGGTATGGCTTTGGTAGCATGATGCGGGGATGTCCTTAGTGGTTGCATGTTCTCTAGTCTACTCGATCAAGCCATGTGTCATATCTTAGAGCATGTTGTTGAATTGATTGAGGTAAGTTATAACCCTTCTGCTTGGGACGCGCTAGGGTATAGGTAAGCCTAAGAGGTACCCTTATGCCTAACCGAGAATAGGGCCATCCTGGAGGTAGCACCTATGTATCGGAGGCAGAAAAAGTGTGCCTAGCAAGCACCATGGTTTCCTAAACAACAGTAAGCATGCCTCGGAGATCATAAAGGTGTGCAGGGCATACACACATGTCTCAAAGGTAGTTATCAAGCAGCGCTTGAGGTATGCAAGGAATCAAAGCATGCGTCACATGCATGGCATGGTGATGGCATGAACGATGCAAGGACACTAGATTGTGCTACCTACTTGTGCAATGTCAGGACACGGGACCTACGGGCAGGGCATGAGTAAGGTTAGACACATAAGGCTTGTCCAATGTGAGACTAGGCTCGGCGCTATGTCTCTTACTCCTTACGTTCGATGAGACTAGGCTAGGCGCTATGTCTCTTACTCATTATGTTGGAGAGTTGGTTCATGTGTGAAGCTTAGGTATGTGGCGACTTCGCGCGGTTGGCATATGCTATGAGCATACAAAATTGTGAAGACATAGGCAATGTGTTTGCAGATTAATTCATATTGCAGGTTATTTAATTATGTTCCAAGCGGGTGTATAGGATATACGACGGCGTCTGGGCAGATACGGCTATAAGCCATTTTGGAATGAGTTTTTCCTTCCACATTTCATGACAACTGGTTGCAGCAACAACGACCAGGTTAGCCAAGTTTAAGTTCTTCTTTGTTTTCACTTTACTTCGCAATTACTTTCATTATGCAAAGCAAAGTGCTTGGGCAATTTTATAGGAAGCACGGCTTCAGGGAACTAGCAAAATAGGGGATCTCAGCTCACAGAATCCCAACTAGTTTAGATTGTGCAAGGCAGTTACGGTTTTGGCTCTCACGTTTGAGGCCATCACTTTTTGCCAAGGGCTTCAAATTCTGTATGCACGGCATGCTAGCTAGGTGGATTCACTTCTACCACCTCATGAAACCTGTTTCCGCTATAACACCAGATACTTTGTCAAGGACAAGATAAGTTCTGGATTGTTTACCATGATTTTTGGGTTCTCACAACCACATATACGGTAAGTAGGTCACTTTGTGACTTGATTGTGTTTTCCTGTTACCTCTCTCAATGAGAGTCATAACAGAAAACCATTGCATGCTTATAGGATAAGCTGCATGTTCGGCATAAGATGCACAAGAGCATGGCAATCAACTATACACGGAAAGTTCCTCAGCCCAGCATGCTCTTCTTTTCTCTGTTTCTTATTTCTCTAAAAGAATAATGAAAACTTTTAAGAATATTTTGCTACATGTTTTGCTCGTGAGTCAGCCTGAGCCAAGGTGCTCTAACTCTCACCTAGTAAGTGGCTAAGATGCCACTCCAATTCGTTTTTATCGGTTCCTCGATTGATTACTAATTTGTTATTGGCATAAGGGCTATGATCCACACAGGCTAAGAGCCATTGTCAGACCTAGGGTAAGATCCCAATGCTTACATTTCTTGGGTGATTGTTCTTCATCTTGAACATATCTACTCAGTGAAGTCCCCATCGATGTTAATGGCCAAGCAAGAGTCTCGCCATTCCAGATCTTTTGGGTGTTCTATAAGCACAACATGTTTTGGTGCAACACTTGAATCGATTTTCTCACATCAGCTGATCTCTACCACAGAGTATAGATGCAGCAAACAGTTGAGACAGCATGGCTGTCCATAAGAGCTAGGCATCTCACTTGGGTGGATTTCTTACAGATGCAGCAAGCAGTTGAGACAGCATGGCTATCCATAAGAGCTAGGCATCTCCCTTGTGGGAATCTCTTACTCTCTCTATAGCACTACGAGTGTCTAGGGAAACACAGTTTTGGGGTAAGACCCAGCGGGTGATTGCTAAATCACTCTATTGACATGGAGGAGCTCAGTTTGATCTATTTCTGTTACACTTTCAAGGAAAGCAGTCCGCAATCTACCACGTGGTAATGGACAAATTCAACTTTTTGGTTGATTCCAATCAATATGTATACGGTTGACTATGTTGATAACCGTTACCAGCTAGTTGAGAAGTTGCTACACAGGGTCTTACAAGGAGTTTGACTACGTAGATTCTATACGGTTGACTATGTTGATAACCGTTACTTGCTAGTTGAGCAATTTCTACACAGGGTCTTACCAAGGGGTTTGACTACGTAGATTCTAACCAACGGGTTTGGATTGCGAAGGCACTACCCAGGGGTTCCATACAAGGTGATGGCTAAGTATGGGTGTTTGTGATTGGATACTTGAAACTCCAATCTGCTTTCAACCTAGTTGGTTGTCTCCATTCCATATCGAGTATATGGCTGGATACTCAATGATTGAGTCATAGTTTGTCGTCAATCTTGGACGACTTTCTGTAAGTGGTTGGGGGAAAAGCACCTCACTCTTACTGCTACTATTCATCCCGAGTAGGATGGGCAGTTTACACGCATTCTATTTAGTACTAAAGGCTACGCAAAGTGCATACGTTAAATCACACTAAAGGATATGCTAAGTGCATACGTTAGCAAGAAGTGAAACAACTGGATCGGTTACCTTTCTAGTTTGGAGTTTGCTTCATATGATGAAAGGCATGTTACGACTACTTTCAGTCTCTGCCTGTTATTCTCCAGTTATCAACCTTAATCATCAATTTTGATACGGTTGGCTACTAGCAAGAAACCATAGCAAGTCAAGGACTTGGTTGCTGCGGATGAATATGTCAGCATAGTACTTTCATGGAAAGATGAACCGAGGTTATATTGCACATTCAAGTACCTCCAGAAAGTCTGAAACTTGGGTATACATTTAGACACCTCTTCGTTATGATAACTCGTTTAACATACTTAAGTGAGTTTTAAATGGAGTCTTCACATTATGTTGGTTACGGGTTGGTTAACCAAGACGGTTGTACAGGGACAAGAATGTGGAAAATCAAGATGTTATTCTTGATTTCATTGAACCTCCCAATGAACCAGGTTCCGCAAACCGTTGGATCCATGAGAGTTGCCACGGTGGAAAACATTAGTGTTCTTACGAAGATACCACCCCTTGTGTTTTGGAGGAAGAAAACTCTTCCAAAGGGGGGAGTAATGTCAGAACACGGGTCCTATGGGCAGGGCCCTACCCTTAAGGGGGGTCATCGACCCCGGCCACGGGCCAGCTAACCCTCTGGACAGGGGATCCTAGGGCTAAGAGCCTATAAGTATTGGCGATTGGGTGGTGGATCCAGGTCTCTAGCTCCTAGGGTTCTTACGGATAGTGCCTTCATCCCAGCAACCAAAAGAATAATCGAGGCAGATGTGTATTCAACAATGAAGTGCACCTATGGTTCTCATAAAGCTTCCCTAACTTGGTTTATGTCCCTTCATGCGTTCGAGTTTATCTTTCGACTGCAGAGTGTTCATAGGACACCAACAATGTGGACTCGCAAATGGGAAAGTGCGATCAACAATTTCCTTGCAGTTGGATGGTAGACTAAGGTGGTCATCCACTAGGGAGATACAATCAAGTGCTCTCTAGTTGCTGAGAGTGTGGTGTGCAAATACTATATTGCAAAGAAGAGCTTCTCAAATTGTCTTTCCGTAGAGAAGATGGAAGATGACGAAGGGAGATTGGGAGGCACTAGACTCTGATGTTGCTCCTAGAGAATCAATTGATTTGCAAATATGCCTCCACAATAATGCAATGCGTGACATCTTGGTGAATAACGACTGGAATCTCAGTCACCTTTGCGAGTATCTTAACCTTAGATATACCTTGCCCAATCAATGTGTTTTTGTAATCAATGAAAAGGTTGTTTGTTCTAGAAAAGAGAAGAGCTTTCTGTGTGAAAACATTGGTTTTCCGTGATGCTTTAATTTAAAAGCTTGTAACTAAAATGATTTCGCTCCCATTAATACATATGGAGCTTTGAATCTCTGTCTCATTTTTTAAGTTGTCAAAAATTAAGTTTCAAATATGCAAGTTTTTTAGTTTTGAGCGTGAAGACTTTCAATGTTGGTGTCTTTCAATGCTTGTCGCGTGATTTTGTTTATAATTATAGTTTTAAGTTAATATGATGTTAATTTTAAGTGATTTAAAAAAGTGAAATTGAGTATAAAAGTCACTTTGTAGGTTTTAAACTTCGTTTCTCACATTCACAAAACACAAGCTTTTAGGTCTCTTCCCATCTTCTTCGTGAATAGACCCATGGAAACATCTTTTGATGCACTTCTCACACAATTACAGAAGATAGGACTTGCAGATCACACACATGAACTAGTCAGTGTGTTTGAGGGGACGATCGACATGCATGCCACTGCTAACCTTCATGTAGAGTGAAGCCAGAGCTTTCTTGACTACATGATGGAGCACATGGAAGAATATGCAATAGTCTTCGAGGGATCCAACATGGAGTGGTTGCCAGTGGCTTTCTCAAACACCTCTATAGGACTGACAAAAAATTTCTCTATCGCTTGTTGAGGTTTATAAAAGGGCTTACTAAGTGGGACTACAGGACAGAGGATAAGGATGACCTCATAGACTTCAGCATGGGGTGCATAGACACCCAATTCATCTCTTGAGACATGGTTCTGGTATTGCTTGTGCTTGAGGGCATGGAGTGTTGGAGCTATATATGGCTCACTCTACTCAACTTGGTCTCACCTATATATTTGTATTTTGTCCTCAATATGAATCAATCTTTGGGAGCGTATATGGTGTGTCTCTTGTCTCGTCTCTCTCTCTTTCTCTCTACATCTCAACATGGTATTAGAGCGGTAACGATCACGCGCCGATTCAATTCATAATGACAAAACAGTATGTGTATGCGATTCACACGTAAGATTCAAAATTGCTACAAATTTTATTTTTTGAGCGTTGATTCTTGTTAATTGTGGTTGTTTTGTGTTAAGAAGAATATGATTAGTGTTTATTGCTAATCAATTTAATTGTTGATTACGTTTTCTTGTTGATGACACCCTGACCTTCATCTCAATTTTTGGGGGTCTTCTGTTCAAAATTTGGAGAAACGAGAAAAGCGCAATGGAGTGTAGCACTGTCAAGAAGTGCGCAGTGCAACTAGGAAAGCATCGGACCTCTGACTGTGAGGATTCGTAGCAAAATTAAGCAAGACATAGACGATTTGAAGCCAAAAACACACTAAAAAAGAACAAAACTCCATCCATGAAAGCTCCACTTTGAAAAAGAACCAATACTAACTTAAAACTCTTGTGTGTGTGAAGATTAGGTGTAGCCTCGCTCCCAATTGCACAGATGCAGTGCTCATTCGGCTTGTTAAAACCCCTAAATTTACGCTTTGATTCTTCATCGTGACCATTTCATGGAAGTTTAAGTACTTCATTGGAGAATCCCAAGTAGTTATTTGACGAGGGGAAACCCTAATTGGAGGCCTCACGGCCTCAACCATGTAGTGGAAGCAGCACGGGACTGCACAAGCACCTTGTAGAGGAATGGTTGTATCTCCTTGCTCATGTGCCCAAATGAGCTCATTCTTGGCTCTGAAAATTCCCACACAACTCGAGAAACAACGCCAGCATCGTTGATGTGGCATTTTGAGCTATTTTGAGCATTTTTAAGGCTATTTTTGGCCATGTTTATTCATTTTGAACCCAAAAATTTCACTTTTTGTCCACAAAAAGCCCAAACGACCTCGGGAAAAACCCTAAAATTGTGAAAAAATCCCATTGGGCTCAAATTTCATGTTGAACCTCATTTTGCCACTTGGTAAGCACTTTGGAGCCTCATTGATGTGGGTGACAATGCAGCCTAGCTCAAGAGGTGCCCACAAGGTCTCAAGGAGATACATGGCTTCTTGAGCACACCATTTGAAGGGAAGGATCATGGAGTTCAAGAAAACCCATGATGGCAAGCATCTTGCAAAGGTGCAACATGTGTATGTTTCTTCACAGCTGAAGCTAGAGACAACAATGGCTCCATCGAGGTTTTCTACAAACTGTAATTTCACTCCTCTGTCAATTTTGTAGATTGTATATTTTGTATTTGTGTTGTATATATTGCTTTGATGTCTATAAGGCTTTCATTGCTTGTTCATGTTTGCAGATGTATTCCCATCTGATTTTGTAGAGTGGGAGCCATTAGAGTCCTTCACATGAACTTTTGAGGCCACATTGACCTTGGCAAGCTGCTCTATGTTGGTTGTCCATCCGTGCAGCTTGTCTCACGGGACTTTTTTTTTATAACCATACTTATGTAACACCTAGGAAAACTGGGTAAGGTAATCTTTCTCCACTTCATCCACCAACCTTGCAGAGTATGGAATGGCCTAAGCCTGATAGTGTCTTCATCACAGCAACCAAAAGGAGAATCGAGGCGGATGTGTATTCAACAACGAAGTGCACCTATGGTTCTCATAAAGCTTCCCTAACTTGGTTTATGTCCCTTCATGTATTCGTGTTTATCTTTCGACTGTAGAGTGTTCACAGGACACCAACAATGTGGACTTCCAAATGGGAAAGTGCGATCAACAATTTCCTTGCAGTTCGATGGTAGACTAAGGTGGTCAGCCACCAGGGAGATACAACCAAGTGCTCTATAGTTGCTGAGAGTGTGGTGTGCAGATACCATATTGCAAAGGAGAGCTTGTCAATTGTCTTTCCCCAGAGAATATGGAAGCTGAGGAAGGGATAATGGGAGGCACTAGACTCTGATGTTTCTCCTAGAGAATCAATTGATTTGCAAATATGCCTCCACAATAATGCAATGCATAACATCTTGGTGAATAAAGACTGGAATCTCAGTCACCTTTGTGTGTATCTTAGCTTTAGATATACCTTGCCCAATCAAGGTGTTTTTGTAAAGGTTGTTCGTTCAAGAAAAGAGAAGAGCTTTTTGTGTGAAAACATTGGTTTTCCGTGATGCTTTAATGTAAAAGCTTGTAACTAAAATGATTTCGCTCCCATTAATACATATGGCGGTTTGAATCTCTGTCTCATTTTTTAAGTTGTCAAAAATTAAGTTTGAAATATGCAAGTTTTTTATTTTTGAGTGTGAAGACTTTCAATGCTTGTCGCGTGATTTTGTTTATAATTATAGTTTTAAGTTAATTTGATGTTAATTTTAAGTGCTTTAAAACAGTGAAATTGAGTGTCTGTGAAAGCATGTTAACCTGTCATGCTTTTTCATGTCCCGGACAATGCTAACTAGCACAATTTTAACATATGCTAACTAGTACAATAACTTGAGCTACATCTCCAAGATCTATGACATAACCAAATGTACAACCTCCGACAATTCTTGATATTATTTGTAAAAAATTTACCGAACGCCCAACTTTTTGAAGATGTGCTAACTTGAAACTGCTAACTAGCACAAAAAGCGCGACAGGTTAACATGCTTTCACCCGTGTAAAAGTCACTTTGTAGGTTTTCAACTTCATTTCTCACATTCACAAAAAAAAATCTTTTAGCTCTCTTCCCATCTTCTTCGTGAATAGACCCATGGCAACATCTTTTGATGCACTTCTCACACAATTACAGAAGATAGGACTTGCAGATCGTGCACATGAACTAGTCAGTGTGTTTGAGGGGACGATCGACATGCATTCCACTGCTAACCTTCATGTAGAGTGATTGCAGAGCTTTCTTCACTACATGGAAGAATATGAAATAGTCTTCGAGGGATCCAACATGGCATGGTTGCCAGTGGATTTTCTCAAACACCTCTATGCGACTGACAAAAAATTTCTCTATCGCTTGTTGAGGTTTATAAAAGGCCTTACTAAGTGGGACTACACGACAGAGCATAAGGATGACCTCATAGACTTCAACTTGGGGTGCATAGGCACCCAATTCATCTCTTGAGACATGGTTGCGGTATTGCTTGTGCTTGAGGGCATGGAGTGTTGGAGCTATATATGGCTCACTCTACTCAACTTGGTCTCACCTATATATTTGCATCTTGTCCTCAATATGAATCAATCTTTGGGAGCGTATATGGTGTGTCTCTTGTCTCGTCTCTCTCTCTTTCTCCCTACATCTCAACATGGTATCAGAGCGGTAACGATCATGCGCCGATTCAATTCATGGTGACAAAACAGTATGTGTATGCGATTCGCATGTAAGATTCAAAATTGCTACAAATTTTATTTTTTGAGCGTTGATTCTTGTTAACTGTGGTGGTTTTGTGTTAAGAAGAATATGATTAGTGTTTTGTGTGGTGTTTATTGCTAATAAATCTAATCGTTGATTACGTTTTCTTGTTGATGACACCCTGAACTTCATCTCAATTTTTGGGGGTCTTGTGCTCAACATTTGGAGAAACGAGAAAAGCGCAATGGAGCATAGCGCTATCAAGAAGTGCGCAATGCGACTAGGAAAGCGCCGCGCCTCTGAGTGTGAGTATTCGTAGCAAAATTAAGCAAGGCGTAGACGATTTGAAGCCAAAAACACACTAGAAAATAACAAAACTCCAGCCATGAAATAACCCTTTGAAAAAGAACCAATACTAACTCAAAACTCTTGTGTGTGTGAAGATTAGGTGTAGCCTCGCTCCCAATTGCACAGATGCAGTGCTCATTGGGCCTGTTAAAACCCCTGAATTTACGCTTCGATTCTTCGTCGTGACCATTTCATGAAAGCTTCAGTACTTCATTGGGGAAGCCCAAGTAGTTATTTGAGGAGGGGAAACCCTAATTGGAGGCCTCACAACCTCAACCATGTAGTGGAAGTAGCACAGGACTGCATTAGCACCCCGTAGAGGAATGGTTGTATCTCCTTGCTCATGTGCCCAAATGAGCTCATTCTTGGCTCTAAAAATTTCCACACAACTTGAGCAACATCTCCAGCATCTTTGATGTGGAATTTTGAGCTATTTTGAGCATTTTTAAGGCTATTTTTGACCATTTTTAGCCATTTTTAGCCCAAAAATATCACTTTTTGTCCGTAAAAAGCCCAAACGAGCTGGGAAAAATCCCTAAAATTGTGGAAAAATCCCATTGGGCTCAAATTTCATGTTGAACCTCATTTTTCCACTTGTATTTCACGCCAACGCATGAAACCTGCTATTTTTGGTCGAGATTGGCCGCATTGAACTTTCTAGGCAAAACGAGCATGCCACTTCGAAACACTTGACATTGTACATTCCCAAAGCAAATTAGGCATATATTTATGTGTAAAATCATTCCATGGTGCCATGTGTAGGGCCTCGCCCGCCCAGTAAGGTATGTATACAACTGCAACCGTGGCATTCATTTTCGCATATATCACACTATGTACATTATATCATTTGGTCCCACATATATCACACTATGTACATTATATAATTTGGTACCACATATCATAAACATTAAGAGTGAGGTAGATAATTTAATTTCACATTATGAACATGCCATGGCACGACATCCACCCCCTCTAAACGTGAACATCCTCTGGCATGTGCCACAGATATCTTTTGCAGGTTCAGTCTTCATTTAAGTCAACATACATGTCGATTTCATCATTGCTTGCAAAAAAATCTAATGCATCATCCTCTTGTTCTTCATCCACATCCATACCATTTTCATCAGAGCCTTCATTTTGACCTTCCTCTTAATCAAAGGGATCTGTATCGCCTCTTCTTTTGAATAACTTGATTCTTTTCCCTGCAATGGGAATCTTCATTTTTGTACCATCTAATTCATGCAAGGTATAAGTTGCATTCCCATGTACATGCTGAACCACATAAGGACCAAACCATCTCTTTGAAAGCTTTCTTATTGCTGAATGTTGGTTTTCAAGACTACTGTCATACACCAACATCCAATCACCTTCCTCATCAATAGCTTTAGGTCTGAGCCTATGCCTCTTGTCGAATTTGTCCTTATTCTTTAACCTTGCATCTTTTAATCGTGCTACTGAAATCTCAATATCTTGGGGCCTTCTTTCTAGATGTTTTATGCGCAAAGCAAGAAGGTCTTTCCTACTCATTCCATCTTCCCAAGGCAATACATTCCATGTGGGAATTACATCCTCAATTGGCATTATAGGTTTTTGACCATACATCAACTCAAAAGGCATATAACCAGTAACCGAGCTATGAGTTGTACGATCAGCCCATAGAGCATAAGGCAACAACCTAGGCCACTCTCCCATTTTACCTTTGCAGGCCTTAGCTAAATCTTTAATGATAGGAGGATGCCCACGCTCTGATTTACCATTTCCCTCAGGATTATATGCATTAGTGAGAGCAACTTTAATGCCCAACCTAGAGAAAAGCTCCCTTGCTTTGTCAGCATCCAACTCACCCCTGTCCAGCTATTATTTTCCCAACACAACCATAATGGCTAATTTCATCATCCAAAGGAACTTACATACCTCTTCTGTGTTATTAGTTCTTAGAGCACGACCTTCAACCTGATTGGTTAAGTCTTCTCATGCAAGCACTATGTATCTCATTTGCCATAAGCCCAATGGCATTGTAACCAGATCTACTACCCACTTGTAATGCATGGCCAATGGGTAAGTAGGGTGCAACCCATCACGATGACGTACATTTGAATACATTTGACAGGTTTCACAGGACTCCACAAAGTGAGATACATCTTTATACATACCTTTCCACCAATACCTCTCTTTCATTTTAGTGAAGGTGGCCCATACACCTCTATGTCCAGCATAAAGACTCTTATGAAACTTTTTCATAAGCTCATTTTGAGCGTCCTTATCATTCACGACTCTCATTGGCATTCCATTTCTTTGTTTTGGATGCTTCCATAAGTACCCATCTTTCAAAAAGTATCCATAGGCCTTTCTCCGTATTCTTTTGAACTCTTGATCTGTCCACCCTTCTTGCCTTGTCAAAGTGCTCAGATAGCGTCCAATGAGCAACCAGTCACCTTGATATAGGTCCTCTGTAAATGACTCAAGTGCATTTGATAGGCAAACATGATCACCCTTGGCATGAGAGATACTATAGAACTGTGTGCCTACATCATCGCCCTCGACAACCATGTCTTCTTATTTTTAATACCTTGCTCTTGAAAGCATATCTGCAACTGGATTATCTTTCCCTGCAATATGCTTAAATTCTGGATTTCAAGGATTTTATGTAGGCAATCCATCTCAACATAGCAATGTCGAGAGTTGAGCAACTTGTTATCATTCCAAGAAGGGGTAGACAATCAGTCTCCACTATTACATTTGCTCCTATCAAATACTCTTTGTCACATTTTAAAGTTGTGACTACTCCCCATAACTCTCTTTTTACCTGTGGATAGTTGCATTGACGAGCACTTAGGACCAGGGATTTCAAAATGACGTGATTACACTATAATTTTAGGTTAATAAAAATAGAAATGCAAAATAACAAATATTTTATTAATTGACATTCATCTTTTTTGACCTCCAAGGAGACCTGGAGACCGGCTCGTAGCCCGACGGGCCCCTCGGGCTAGTGAGTCTTCTTGGCGGTCATGTCAGGTAAAGCTATTTGCCCGTCGGGCCCGCTGTAGCTCAGTATGCTATCTCTTCTTTCAAGTATTATTCAAACCAAACATTAGTGTTATAATCAATATCACACACAAGCGTAGTAGTGAAGCCTGAAGGGAATAAACCTCAATCTACTCAAACATGAGCAAGCAAATACAACGGCGGTGAATCAAATATGTGATCAGTCCATCCCAAAAGTAGAGATATCGACCCAAAGATTCACCTTCCTACCTCCTTTCATGAATCAGTCCAGTACAAAAAAGAACTAATGACCCATGATTGGAGCTCTAATCGAAATAGCAAGCAAATGCAGCGGTGAATCAAACATATGATCAGTGCATCTTAAAAGTAGAGATATCGACCCAAAGATTCACCTTCCTACCTCCTTTCATGAATCAGTCCAGTCCAAAAAAAAACTAATGACCCATGATTGGAGCTCTAATCGGAATAGCAAGCAAATACAGCGGTGAATCAAACATGTGATCAGTCCATCCCAAAAGTAGAGATATCGACCCAAAGATTCACCATTCTACCTCCTTTCATGAATCAGTCCAGTCCAAAAAAGAACTAATGACCCATGATTGGAGCTCTAATCGGAATAGCAAATACAGCGGGGTGAATCAAACATGTAATCAGTCCATCCCAAAAGTAGAGATATGGACCCAAAGATTCACCTTTCTATCTCTTTTCAAGAATCAGTTCAGTCCAAAAAAGAACTAATGACCCATGATAGAAGTTCTAATAAATATAGCAATCAATTTATCAAATATAACGGTGAACCAAACATGAGATCAGTCCATCCTAAATGTAGAGATACCGACCCAAAGATTCACCTTTCTACCTCCTTTCAAGAATCAGTTCAATCCAAAAAAGAACTAATGATCCATGATCAGAGTTACATTAAGTTTTAATTTTTTTTAAAGATTATTCATTTTTTTACATTTAGTTTTTCTTCTAAATTTTAAAGGATGACCAAATTTAGATGAAGAGGTGATGTGATGTGATGTGAAGGGTTATATAGAGCTGCCAAATATGGAGGGGGTACACGACGGGCCTTGCGGGATTCTTGCTTGTCTCGCCGGGCCCACCGGGTTTAATATGAAACCCGGCGGGCCTGCCGGGATTGTTGGTTGTCCCGCCGGTTCTACGTTTTCTACCGGTTTTTGTAGGTCATGACATTAGATATGTTATTAACATGAAAAAATAGTGATAATAACAACAATAATTAACATTTAACAAAATGCGTCATCGCGTAATTAAAATCCCTGCTTAGGAATTTTGCTCCAAACCTCACCACATATCGCTTACCATCATTATCATCTTGCCCAATCGCCCATCCAATTCCTGTGGGGCTAGTATCCACTGTCACAATTACATATCTTCCACATTCATAGTTTGCTTTTCTCAAAGTTGGAGATAAGCATCAACTTCTTTAATTTCTTCATGGCATGGGTATGCATTTCTTCCCATTGAAAATCCAGATAACATAAAACACGCATGCACCCAAGAACCTTCGAACCTCAGTGACATTTATACATTTCTCTTTTATTCTCTGGATTACATCAATCTTTGCAGGACAAGGACTTCTACCATATGGCCCGCACATATTTCCCACAAGAAGAACTTCATTCACACCAAACACTGACTTTTGGCCAGACAAGGTAAGGTTCACCTCTTCCAAACTTGACAAGATATTATCACAATCATTGATATGGGTTGCCACATAGTTTCGGCACCCCCTCGAGTCTAGAGCCACATCTTTGTCACTTACATCACATCCTTTGATTGGCACATCATCAAAGAAAGGAATTGTAGTTTGAGGTATGAAGTCACGTAGGACTTTTTTCATACCATTCATCATATGTGCAACTAAATTAGTTGCCCCGTGAGGTAAGGTGCACATCCTTACTAAACCCAAGGGTTTCCTCATGGTAGTCAGGTCCCTGCTTTCCATTGCTAGTTGTAACTGCTCATACCCTGAGTAAAAATCTCCCATAGAATATATTGCCCTCCCTGCAAATGCCTCTGCAAACTCATTGTCAATTGGCCCTATACCCACATTTCTGATTGTCACCTTATTTACAGGTTGCATATCCTGAATAAATCGTAAAGAACCATTTTTTCTTCGGAACTGTGAACCAACTGTTTGAATATGGAGCACAAGAAGGCTCCAAGATACCCATCTTGATCTTTTCATTAAGCAACTCAATGAGTTTTGGCAAATGAACCTTTGGAACAGGAATTGGTCTCAAGCTCCAAGGTACATGAGGGATAGTGAAGATCACCATAGGAGAAACAATGGATGGATCAACACAACCTATCTCGTAAGGCTCAAATGCAAAAGCTTTTCCATGTTTGGCAAGCATGTATTCAAAGCATATCTTTTCAGCTTTTGTCAAACTGTCCTCGCAACCAACCTTTAACTCTTTCAAAGAATCCTTTGTGAACTTGTGTCCAATCTTGCTTGGGTCACGAAGGCTAGGTTGAAAAGCAGCTTGTTCCATCTTATTTGTGCAGTCTTTTAGTAGAGGTTCACTTTCTTTGCCACAGACTTATACTTAGTCTCCACTCGTACATCAACACTTTGAGCATTTTTTAAATCCTCAATGACCTTGTACATTTCTATTGAGCATACTTTCACAACCTCACTTCCCATATGCAAATTGCAATCCATTAAAGACTACAAATCTTGCATAGTATCCACAAAAGAACACTCATCAAACACACCTGCAATGCATTCATCATCTTCTAGCAAACCATTCATCTTCAAACCTCTTTGTACACTATTTACATTTTGTCGTTCATCCCGCTTTAAGTCCTCACACTCTGTAAAAGCAATAGATCCATAGTCTGATAATCCTACAAAACCTGTAGAAAATGTTTCCTTTGCATATACATCATGCGAGAACCTTTCTCTTCTTGTACCACTGCAATCCCGCTCTACAATGGTACATGGCCAAAACCCCTCACATCCCTGTAGTCCTTGAACTCTTTGTTTGTCTTTGGCAAGGGTTTCTCTCTAAGACTTTCACGGTTCCTTTCATGGTCTACAGAAACAGTAAGGAACTGTATTGCACGCTTCCCATCCCTGCTCCTTATTCTTGCATAAGCTGACCCATCATCCATCACCTTGGTTTCTATGCAAGTAGCAGTGATGTATGGCTGCCCAAGGATAAGAGGATATGTAGGCATCTCCTGTACAAAGAAATTATGGTCATCTTTCACATCCCCTATAGTCACCTTAACGTTTGGACAAGCTCCATATAGCTCCCCTGATGAGTTCTTTGCTGCACGAATCATCCATCCATGATTAATATCAATTGGCCATTTTCCTTTTTGATAAAGACTCTTTGATGTGAGGTTAATTTCTGACCCATGATCTATCAATGCAATGTATGGCTCTTCTAAGTCTCCCACTTTTACCAGCGTCTCAGTAGTTGCTCTTGCCCAGTGACTGTTTAAGTAATAGCTCTTGTGAGTGGTCTCCACTTCATCTTCATCATCCAAGAAGCGAACGTGTTTTAATCCTCCCCTAGACTTGTAGCAGCATCCATCAATAGTTTCATCACCTTGTTTTCCATAGACCTGTACACCTTACGCATTTAAAGTCTCTTCTTCACCCTGTACATGGATAGATTCAGTAAGAGACTGCCACTTCCTCTTTATGATATCAATTATTTCTTCGTGGAATTCCCGCTTTGCTATACCAAGGACCTCACCCAAGGTAAATTTCACCTTACTGTTTAGAATCCTCTCTTCCAAAACCTTTTTGAGATCCGTTGCTGCCTCTATATCGGATTGGAGTTTGTAGGCTGGACCCTTTGCTTTGGATTTTGTTGCATCCTTCTTCTTTTCTTTAGAGGCTTCTTGCATAGGAACTTCGGGGACAGGCATCTGTTGTGGGGAAGGTGATCTAGGAGGCACTGTGTCATTTCTACCTCCACTCCTTGTTGCCCGCTTTGAAGGCCCTTCATCCCCATTCTCGCGCATATGTTTCTCTTCAACAATGGCCTCATTTTCTTGACATTTGGCAATATATGCATGCACTTACAAAGAGTCCACAGGGTCATTCCAACTTGTTTCAAGCCGAATCCAATCTCCAGCTTCATGTAAAACCTCTGTAGTCATTTTACCCTTCATAGCAGACTCTATAGCACATGGCCATAGCTCTCCAATACCATTAGATTCCTCTTCTCCAACCTTGACAAATCCTTTTTTCTTAATAGGATCCACCTTCAACCCATAGGCTGCTGCCTCAACCATCAAGATGGCATGGCTAGTAGCCATGTCCTCAACTAGTTTCTTCATCCCACCTTTGCCAAAGTTTGTTCCCAAGAGCTTACCTGTTTCACTTAAGTGAATTTTTCCATCTTTAAAGAAAACGAGCTCCTTTGTCAAAGCGTCTTTAAAACTTTCACAATCCCTCCTTCCATGGTCAATATTATCACACCATATGCATCTATTGACAAAGCCTTCTCTGGTTTGCTGTCGTTGCGCTGTAGATTGACCTGATGGTCGTCCCTTTTCTTCTAGCCTTGTAAGCTTTAACTTGAGCTCTTGCATTCCCTTGACAATATCATCTAGAATGGACTTGTCACTCTTTGGAACCACAATAACAGGCTTTATAGGACTCTCGGAAACACTTGGGACTTGAGTAGGGTTAACTATCATCTTGTCTCTTCGTCATTGACGCTTAGTTAGCAGCGAAATGGCGTCTTCAACATCATTCCAATTAGTCTTTAAGCCTTGTTCCGCATCCTTATCCTAAACTAGTAGCTCTAACTTCTCTTGAATATTTTTACCTGGTGCCTGAAAAAAGAGCTCTGTATTCTTTGAGTTTAGTGTAGCCTTTTCAGTCCTTGATAGTTGATCATAACGGCATTCAAATTCCCTTAAGAGTTCGGTAGGCGAGAGCCCCTCTTTTGGCCGAACTACCCACTCTACGAAAGTCCTCTTTATTACCCTTTCGGAGTCCTGCATGAAATACTCTTCCTTCAAGGCTAATTTGAATCCTTCCCAAGTTGCCCCATGATCATTTCTAATTCCCCTTACATGATCTCTGTTCTCGGGAACCACAGCAAGTTCAAAACTTTGCACCATCTCTGCTTCGGGCACTCGATGAAGCTCCATCTCCTTTACATACCCAAAAAGATAATTTATTACATCTTTACCTTTAAATTGGTCCAATTTCTTCACCACAGGTTGAAGCGCTTTCGTTGAGGAGAGCTCCCTCCCTTCTGCAGCTTGCTGCTGCAACATAAACACTGCAAAAGCTTGAAACATTCGCAATGTGACTGGATCAAACCGAACCCCCTGTTGCTCTTGTTGCTCCATAGCTTTAAACCTTTATTTTGAGACTTTAAATGAAGCTTTTGAACCCTCACCCTAGCCTACTTCGCATCAGGCTCACCAAAAACGTGTCAAGAAGTGCGCAGTGCGACTAGTAAAGCGTCGGGCCTCTGACTGTGAGGATTCGTAGCATAATTAAGCAAGGCGTAGACGATTTGAAGCCAAAAAACACTAAAAAAGAACAAAACTCCAGCCATGAAAGCTCCAATTTCAAAAATAACCAATACTAACTCAAAACTCTTGTGTGTGTGAAGATTAGGTGTAGCCTCGCTCCCAATTGCACAGATGCAGTGCTCATTCGGCTTGTTAAAACCCCTAAATTTACGCTTTGATTCTTCATCGTGACCATTTCATGGAAGTTTAAGTACTTCATTGGAGAATCCCAAGTAGTTATTTGACGAGGGGAAACCCCAATTGGAGGCCTCACAGCCTCAACCATGTAGTGGAAGCGGCACGGGACTGCACTAGCACCCTGTAGAGGAATGGTTGTATCTCCTTGCTCATGTGCCCAAATGAGCTCATTCTTGGCTCTAAAACCCACACAACTTGAGAAACAAGACCAGCATCGTTGATGTGGAATTTTGAGCTATTTTGAGCATTTTTAAGGCTATTTTTGGCCAATTGCAACCCAAAAATGACCCTTTTTGTCCGTAAAAAGCCCAAACGAGCTGGGAAAAATCCCTAAAATTGTGGCAAAATCCCATTGGGCTCAAATTCATGTTGAACCTCATTTTCCCACTTGGTAAGCACTTTGGAGAGTTCTTTCACGCCAGTGCAGAAAACCTGCTATTTTTGGCCGAGATTGCCCGCATTGAACTTTCTAGGAAAAACGAGCGTGCCACTTCGAAACACTTGACATTTTTACATTCCCAAAGAAAATTAGGCATATATTTATGTGTAAAAGCATTCCATGGTGCCAGGTATAGGGCCTCGCCCTCCCAATAAGGTATGTACACGATTGGAACGGTGGCATTCATTTTTGCATATATCATGGCTCAAATTCATGTTGAACCTCATTTTCCCACTTGGTAAGCACTTTGGACAGGTCTTTCACGCCAGCGCAGGAAACCTGCTATTTTTGGTCGAGATTGCCCGCATTGAACTTTCTAGGAAAAACGAGCGTGCCACTTCGAAACACTTGACATTTGTACATTCCCAAAGAAAATTAGGCATATATTTATGTGTAAAAGCATTCCATGGTGCCACGTGTAGGGCCTCACCCGCCCAGTAAGGTATGTACACGACTGGAACCGTGGCATTCATTTTTGCATATATCACACTATGTACATTATATCATTTGGTCCCACATATCATAAACATTAAGAGTGAGGTAGATACTTTAATTTCACATTATGAACGTGCCATGGAACGACAACGCAATGGCACTTTTCATCCAAAACTTGTTCGTCTCCTCGAGCTCTTCGATTTGAGTTCTAGGTTTGCATCAATCCGAGTTCGCAGCAGAAAGTTATGTTGTTTTTATTGCAATTGAGCTTGACACAGCTTTCTTCGTCGTACTTCTTCGTGAAGCGTCCGCGATCGTTTTTCTAATTTTGGCATTAACTTTTTGAGAAAATTTAGCTTTTTGCTATTTGTATTGTGGCCGTCAATCTTGCATCTCACGCCACTCTATTTTGAGGACTCTTTTATTATTAACGTCTCCTTTACCCTGCCTTTTTGGGTAACATCTCTCACATCTTTGGACGTTCCTTGAGCATCCTTCTTCCGTTTATCGTTCATAGAACGCAGTCCTCATATTTCTCTCTTTCTCAATTGCGGCCTTCACCATATATGGTGTGCAGATTCTACGATCTTATCTTATACATTGTCAGGAGTTTTTTGGAGCAAGGGATTGCGCATATGTACATACCCATGCATGGTGCATCAAATAAAGTATTGCCCATTTTCCAGAGCCAGGTGGTAACGTGGGGCCCACATGTGTACAGGAGGACAGCATGTACATAGTGCATCGATTTTTACTATCACCAGTACTAGTGTGTTTTTTCTACAATAATGAGGAGTTGGTAGCGCGTAAAACTTCTCGAGGAAGCTATCTGCGGGCCGATGACATGAGGTAAGCAGGTGCGCCACATGGCATCTAGTGGCGTAAGGAGGCCGAACGGGGTCAATACTTGCACGCCGAGAAGTATGGACACGACGTGGGTGTTTTCTTGTGATACTTATGCAAAAATGTCATCATGAGGACCACTTTTTGGGGCCACTTCAGGTGGTTGCGGGATGCATTATTGGGAAAAACTGAGTGCGAGGTGTGCGGATGATGCAAAAAGGTGACAACTATGCACTGCGAGGTCAGTTTTGGCCTGTTCGGGATCCGTTTGAGGTCATCTAAAAGGCCAAGGGTGCCCAACTAATAAAGCTAAGTGTGGGAGCTGAAAAAACAGAGAGAAGACCAGAAAAAAGTGAAGAAGAGAGGAGGAACATCCGCAGGTGTTTTTTTGGGGGTTTTTGGAGCCTGTTTTGGCCGTAAACTGCTCATCCGATGTCGGATTTGAGCACTTTGACATTGTAGACTGGGGTTTTCGGCTGTTCCGGACGCGATGGCACTGTCCATTTTGCCAAATTCCTCATTATTTTTCTGCTGTTTTGGCTATGTAAGTTTCTCATATGAGCGAAGCTTCCGCTCCAGTTTGTGATTGTATCTGGTATCTTTTACCCATATTGTGTGAGCTATTTGCCCCATTGGTGTTGGCCCAAGCTCAATTGTATCTAAACATCAGAAATTCTCCTCTTTTGAGCTGAGTTTTTTGGGTGTGTGTGTGTGTGTGGAGTGGGCAAGTGGATAGTCTCTCCCCTCTCACTCCAGAGGTGTGTTCCCTGTCTCGGCCATGTGTGTTGTGTAAGCCGAGTGGTGCCCCATCGTGTGTGTGTATCTTCCCAAGAGTGTGTGTCGGGTTGTTATAGAGGCACTCTGTGTGTGTGTGTTTTCATCCCGCTCACATTCTTTTGGCTGCCCCACGGAGGATCTTCTTCGAGTACCTTCTGGTTCGAGCTTTGAGCTTCGAGATTACAGGTTACAGGGACAGATACAAGTACAGGTAGCTAGAGTACAATGATATACTAGCATTGGTGTCACTTGCAGTTGTTGTGGGTATGCATCACTTGGCACCTGTTTGAGCGCATTGTCTGTTTGATTGTACGTCACTTGTGGAAACTGCCATGGTACGCCTTTGTGGAACCATATATGGTTTTATTTGGCAGTCCCAGCCATTTCTGAGACTTGGTCTGGAAGATAGTCATTTCTGAGACTTGACTATACGAGATTTGCATAAGCCTTCGTGTGAGGGTTGATAGTGTGAGGTTTTATTGAGCTGGGGGATTCTTAAATGTGGAGATCCTTTCGGTGATACAGGTAGCTGGAGCACCCTTTTCGTGACCTCGCCATAGGCTATGTATTAGTGATTCCTATTTGATGCTCGGTTCTATTGTTGGCAGTTTATGAATACATATACATTCTATATTTTGGGTTCACACTGCTCTATTTTTGGGGAAACTCTGTCAACAATTTTCAAAGTTATGATGGCTGGTCTTTTGGTCTTTTAAGGAATTTATGCTGTTATGCTGCTGAAATTTTGGCAAAATCAGAGGATAAGACAGGTGTGCCTTCTTGGGAGATGCATGGTTGGCTTTAATGGATCATCAAAATGGACCTCAATTCACTCCTTTTCATTTAACTCAGAGAATCCAGATAAATGTTTATGTGTCCAGGAAGATTTTTTTCCAGCAGCGTATAGTCTTTATGTTCGGGCCAAGAAGATTAAGGGAGATAATGGAATGTCCTTTGCCTATTGTAATTCCGATGATCAACTATGAAAACTCATTTGATGTGCATGTGTTTGTCCTTATCGAAAGCTGAGCTCCATTGAAGTTTCTGAGGATTGGGTAGTGAGAAGTTTTGGATTCTTGTACGTGTTAGAAGGGGTTCTCAAAGCATCGAAACTTGGGTAGCCATGGCTTTCTCTTATCCGAAATTTCATGGAAGAAGTGGTGAAGATGCGGAAGACTTTTTGGAGCAAGTCGAGGTGGCATGCATAAGCAACAATATGTGTGATGAGGAGAATATTTTGAAGCTATTTGGATTCCTTTTGAAAGATGAGGCCCGTGTTTGGTTTATGGATTTGGAAGGTAAAGAAGCAGTGGTGTCTTCTTATGGTTTGAATCTTGACAAGTTTATAGAAGCCTTTTTAGAGCGTTTCCAGGTTTTTGAAGATGCAAATGCAGTATGGAATGAGCTCAATGCTCTTAAGCAAGGTTCTTATCAAGGTGTTGATGACTATGTACAAGGTTTTACAGGTTTATGGACTCGTTGGTGTGTTGCTCTTAAGGATGAGACCCCTCCTTGTTCATTGAAGAAAAGTTTTTTTGTTGATGGTTTGTCACCTTGGTTGCAGTTCCAGGTTGAGTTGAAGAGGCCCCAGTCTTTTGAAGATGCAGTATGCATTGGAAAGCACAAGGAATGGAAATTTAAGCGTCTTGAGGAACATGGTATCAGTACAGGTATGCATGTGCAAGATGGATTTGACATGGAAGATGAAGTTAAGCCTAAGTAGGTGAAAAGTAGCCTATTCTATGATGTTTCTCGTTTCTTCCCAAGGTCTATTGTGAAGCATAAAGAGGTCTTGCAGGTTGACAGGTTTATGGAAGAGCCTAAAGAGGTGAGTAATGCTGTGGATACAGGATTGAAAAGTCTTGAAGAGGATGCATTGGCTACTTGTGTACCTTGTGATTCTGGGTGTGAGTGTGAGGTCGAGGTTATTGATAATGAGCACGTATCTTTGGATACTAGTTCCTTGGAAATTAGAGAAGAGGGCAAGGTTGAGAGCCATTTTGTGGATTTGTTGGATGTGGAGCCTGTTTTGAAGCCATATTTTGATGTATGTGCAGTGATTGAACCGATTTATGAGCATGATTGTGGTTTAGAGCAGGGATCTGTATTCTTGGAGACTGATGAACCCATGCTAGAAGCTATGGATAGTGGTGCTAGCCATGATTATGATGTGGATAAAGTGATATGTGATGATGAGTATGCTTATGATGATGAGAAGGGGTTTGGCATATATGAGTCCAATCTCAGCTATGTCGAGGCCTATATTGCTAGGGATATGTGTGCTGCGGGGATAATTTTGTGCTTTTGATATCAACAACTTTACCTTCACACAATGCTTTTAGCTACTTGGGTGCATGATTTGCAGGTTGTTAATATGGCTGGTGAAGCCGGGATGCGAGGTGATGAGTCACTTGAGTTGTCTGTATCGGTTGGGTTGAATGTGGCATGCAATATTTATGCTTTTGGAACTCCAGACAGGGCGGATGTGTTAGTTGGATATGCCTATGGTGCATTTTGGTTGATTGTTGACAAATGTAGGTGTGGTGTTATGATGCTTCTTGTGAATCAGGCAATATGCCTTTGGCCTTTTGATCCAGGTGGAATGAGCATCTACTAGTGCTGTTGCTGAGCATGAATGCTCTAGCAGGCTAGGGGGTGGGCAAATTATGTCAAGAGTTTTTTGGAGCAAGGGATTGCGCATATGTACATACCCATGCATGGTGCATCAAATAAAGTATTGCCCATTTTCCAGAGCCAGGTGGTTATGTGGGGCCCACATGTGTACAGGTAGGATAGCATGTACATAGTGCATCGATTTTCACTATTACCAGTAAAAGTGTGTTTTTTCTACAATAATGAGGATTTGGTAGCGCGTAAAACTTCTCGAGGAAGCTATCCACGGGCCGACGACATGAGGTAAGCAAGTGCGTCAGATGGCATCTAGTGGCGTCAGGAGGCCGAACGGGCTCAAGACTTGCACGTAGATAAGTACGGACACGACGTGGATGTTTTCTTGTGATAATTATGCGGAGAGGTCATAATGAAGACCATATTTTGGGTCCACTTCATGTGGTTGCGGGATGAATTATTGAAAAATGTTGAGTGCCAGGTGTGCGGATAATGAAAAAAGGTGACAACTATGCATTGCGAGGTCACTTTTTAGCCTGTTCGGGGTCCGTTTGAGGTCATCTAAAAGGCCAAGGGCGCCCAGCTAATAAAGCTAAGTGTGGGACCTGAAAAAACAGAGAGAAGACCAGAAAAAAAGTGGAGAAAAGAGGAGGAACAGTCGCAGGTGTGTTTTTGGGGGTTTTTGGAGCCTGTTTTGGCCGTAAACTGCTCATCCGATGTCGGATTTGAGCACTTTGACATTGTAGACTGGGGTTTTGGGCCATTCCGGACGCGATGGCACTGTCCATTTTGCCAAATTCCTCATTATTTTTCTGTTGTTTTGGCTATGTAAGTTTCTCATATGAGCGAAGCTTCCGCTCCAGTTTGTGATTGTATCTGGTATCTTTTACCTATATTGTGTGAGCTATTTGCCCCATTGGTGTTGGCCCAAGCTCAATTGTATCTAAACATCAGAAATTCTCCTCTTTTGAGCTGAGTTTTTTGTGTGTGTGTGTGTGTGTGGAGTGGGCAAGTGGATAGTCTCTCTCCTCTCACTCTAGAGGTGTGTTCCGTGTCTCGGCCAGGTGTGTTGTGTAAGCCGAGTGGTGCCCCATAGTGTGTGTGTGTATCTTCCCAAGAGTGTGTGTCCGGCCTTTTGAACCAGGTGGAATGAGCATCTACTAGTGCTGCTGCTGAGCATGAAGGCTCTAGCAGGCTAGGGGTTGGGCAAATTATGTCAGGAGTTTTTTGGAGCAAGGGATTGCGCATATGTACATATCCATGCATGGTGCATCAAATAACGTATTGCCCATTTTCTAGAGCCAGGTTGTAACGTGGGGCCCACATGTGTACAGGTAGGACAACATGTACATAGTGAATCGATTTTCACTATTACCAGTACTAGTGTGTTTTTTCTACAATAATGAGGAGTTGGTAGCGCGTAAAACTTCTCGAGGAAGCTATCCGCGGGCCAACGACATGAGGTAAGCAGGTGCGCCAGATGGCATCTAGTGGCGTTAGGAGGCGGAACGGGGTCAATACTTGCACGCGGAGAAGTATGGACACGACGTGGGTGTTTTCTTGTGATACATATGCAAAAATGTCATCATAAGGACCACTTTTTGGGGCCACTTCACGTGGTTGCGGGATGCATTATTGGGAAAAACTGAGTGCCAGGTGTGCGGATGATGCAAAACGGTGACAACTATGCATTGCGAGGTCAGTTTTTGGCCTGTTCGGGGTCCAATTGAGGTCATCTAAAAGGCCAAGGGTGCCCAACTAATAAATCTAAGTGTGGGAACTGAAAAAACAGAGAGAAGACCAGAAAAAACGTGGAGAAGAGAGGAGGAACAGCCGGAGGTGTGTTTTTGGGGTTTTTGGAGCCTGTTTTGGCCGTAAACTGCTCATCCGATGTCGGATTTGAGCACTTTGACATTGTAGACTGGGGTTTTGGGCCGTTCTGGACGCGATGGCACTGTCCATTTTGCCAAATTTCTCATTCTTTTTGTGCTGTTTTGGCTATGTAAGTTTCTCCTATGAGCAAAGCTTCCGCTCCAGTTTGTGATTGTATCTGGTATCTTTTACCCATATTGTGTGAGCTATTTGCCCCATTGGTGTTGGCCCAAGCTCAATTGTATCTAAACATCAGAAATTATCCTCTTTTGAGATGAGTTTTTTGGGTGTGTGTGTGTGTGTGGAGTGGGTAAGTGGATAGTCTCTCTCCTCTCACTCTAGAGGTGTGTTCCCTGTCTCGGCTAGGTGTGTTGTGTAAGCCGAGTGGTGCCCCATAGTGTGTGTGTGTGTGTGTATATTCCCAAGAGTGTGTGTCAGGTCGTTATAGAGACGCTGTGTGTATTTTCATCCCGCTCACAACGTCTTCTCGCAACAAGATATGGCTATGACTATTCTCGTCAACGGCTTTCCTTCAGGCCAGCGTTCTGTTCCTCCTTTGCAAGGCCAAGGATTTCCAGGCTGGAAATCAAAGATGTTGTTAATTCTTGAAGGCGATGAACCCTCTGATGTTGTTCTTGGAAATTGTGTTTGTCCACCTCAACCTGTTGATACGGATAATGATAACGTGCTTATCACTGAAGGACCTATATCGAAGATTGGAATGTTGCCTATACGGATTGGCAACGACATAATAAAGCAGATTGTTGGTATATTCTTTCTGCTCTTACTGATTCCCTTTTGCTTGATATGTATGAGTTTCCTACTTCCCACGACATATGGAAGTACCTTATTGCAAACTTTCAAAAGAAATATGTTACAGAAATACTTTATTCGAGAGGGTTGCTTAACAAGTTACAATATGAAGTTGGTATTTCCATGATGAGACATATTGAATATTTAAAATCTATTATTAATCAACTTGCTGCTGCCGGTGATCCTGTTCCACAAAAGCAACTGATTACACTTCTCCTTGATATGGTGAAGGACTCTTCTTATGATAACATTGTTACTATTCTCTCTAATAAAGATGGTTTTGATCTCGACCAAGCCTGCATGTCTTTAATTGAATACTCTCAACGTCAAGAACGTCGTAATGCTGGTCACGATACAGCTATGATTTCACAAGAGGAGACTGAGTCACAGATGGAACGTGCTTTTTATGCTTGAAGGCATCCATTTCAACGAGGAAACCGCAGAGGTGGCCGTCGCGGTAATATTTTCTCTCGTCTCAAATTTCCTAATAAGCAATGTTCTTGCTGCAGCAGAGATGGCCATACTGAAGATGATTGTTGGGCACGTCAATATGATGAAGAACACAATATACCCACGAAACAACCACGTTTATCTAGAGACTCTTCTGCTTCTTCCTATTAATATTGTGGACGATCTGATCATCCCACTCCATATGTGCTTTAAGCGTTGAATCGACAGAGATCGTGATAGAGCATATGCTAGTGAACATCGAAACAACATTGTATCATAAACAAGTTGCGTCCTATGTTCAGTTGCTCCAGACAGAATACTTCATATACGTGATGGATCACTATTTATTGTTGATTTTGGTGCTACAAAAAATATGACATATCAGTCTAAGTGGCTCCATAACTATCATCCACTACCAGTTCAACCTGTTGTTTATCTTGCTGATGATACTACTTGTCAAGTAAAGGGTATTGGAGACTTATATCTTGGTACCTTATCTTCTTCCACGCGAATTTTGCGAGGAGTATTACATGTACCAGATCTTCAACGTAATCTTCTTTCAGTTGCTAGACTTGTTGATCTTGCTCTATTTGTTGGATTTGATCATACCAAATGCCGAATTGAGAAAGATGGACAGACTATAGCCACTGCACCTCGAAACGGTAATTTGTTTTTACTCTCTCTCAACGATGTTGTAGCAAATGTTGTCACTGCTCGAGGTGATCATGATTGCAAAGTATGGCATCACTGTTTTATTCATGCTTATTTCTCAAAACTCCTTGATCTTCAACGTCGTGATCTTGTTCATGGCATGGATCTTAAAGCCCATCCCCATATGGGAATTTGTGAATTTTGTGCTCTTGGGAAACACAATCGTAAACCCTTTCCTCTTTCAAATACAACTCATTCTCATGACATATTGGATCTTGTTCATACTGATATATGTGGACCTCTACCTTCTTCGAGATCACAATATCGCTACTTCATTACTTTCATTGCTGATTTCTCAAGGTATATGACTGTATTTCTACTTAGACAAAAATCTGAAGCCTTATCTGTTTTCAAACAATTCCACAAGGCTACAGAACTTCAAATTGATTGTCTCCTTAAAAAGCTTCATAATGACAATGCACGCGAATATGTTTCTCGAGAGTTTGTGAGTTACTATGATGACAATGGAATTCATCATGAACACACTATTCCATATTCGCCTCAACAGAACGGCGTTGCTAAACGAAAGAATCCCACTATTCTCAATGTTGTAAGATATATGCTGATTCATTCTAGCTTATCTCATGTTTTCTGGGCTGAAGCTACTTTGATAGTAGTATTTATTCAGAATCATCTTCCTACTACTTCACTCTCTGGTAAGATACCCATCACAGCATGGATAGGTGACATTCCTTCTGTATCTCATTTTCAAACCTTTGGATGTTTTGGTTATATTCATGTTCCCAAAGAAACACGAACAAAGCTGGATGCTCCTGGTCTTAAAGTTATTTTTATTGGATATTCTGACACTTTCAAAGGCTACAAATTCTATGACCCTTCCTCCAACAAAGTAATTGTGAATCGTGATGCTACTTTTAACGAACAGCTTATGGGATGCTCATGGTCCATGGATGATTCTGATGATACTAAATCATTGCTTCAGGCTTTTCCATTTCTTTTAGATGATGAAACTCTTCCTATAGAGCAACTTTCCTCTTCACAACCATCCATTCCAAATGTTGCCAATGATGATATTGATATTTTTGTTGATCTGCCTATTGAGTTTGAACATGGCTCATGTCATGTTTATGATGACGATATTGCTGATAATGATTTTTCTACTTCAGAAGATCCGGTCACTTATGATGAAGCTATCTCTTCACCACAAAAGGATCAATGGCAAGAGGCTATGGAAGCAGAGTATGATTCTCTTATCTCTAAAGTTACATGGATACTAACTCAATTACCTCCTGGTCGTATAACTATTAAATGTAAGTGGGTGTATAAGACAATGGATCTTTTGACAAATTCAAGGCACGTTTAGTTGCAAAAGGTTACTCCCAAGTAGCCGGTGTTGATTATCAAGAGACTTTTTCACCAGTTGTTCGCATTACAAGTGTTAGAGTTGTATTGGCATTTGCTGTTCAATTTGATTTAGAAGCTCATCAAATGGATGTGCGAACTGCTTTTCTTAATGGTGACTTGGAAGAGGAAATTTATATGGAACAACCAGAAGGGTTTGTTATTCCAGGTAAAGAAGACCTTGTTGCTCAACTCCATAAGGCACTATATGGTCTCAAACAAGCTTCACGAGCCTGGTATACAAAATTTGATCTTTTTCTCACCTCTAAAGGATTCATCTCTTGCTCTTCAAACCCCAGCTTATACATAAAACGCCAAGGTAGCAGTTTTGTGATTCTTGCTCTTTATGTGGATGATACCATCCTTGTTTCCAATGATTTGGGATTTCTTCAGCAAGTGAAAAAGTTATTGTCTTCTGCATTTGATATGGTGGATCTTGGAGAGATTCACTTGTGTCTTGGCATTCAAGTCCAACGGAACCATACAAGAGGTATTTTATTCCTTCGACAGCCAAAGTTTATTGCAAATACTTTTCAAAAATTTGGTATGTAATCTGCACATTCAACCAATACACCTTGTCTTGCGAGCTCTACGAAGAACATTTCTCACAATGGCGGTCAATTTGTCACAAATCAACCTTATGCTAACTTGATTGGATGTCTTCAGTTTGTTGGCATGAACACACGTCCTGATATTCTGTTTTGCTGCTAATTATCTTGGACAACATCTTGCATGTCCTTCTCTTAAGCATTGGTCTGCTGCAAAGCGTGTATTGGAATACTTGAAAGGCACTACAGATTTTGGTTTAGTCTATCGACAACAACTCACATCGGATTCTATGCAATCTATTTCTCTTTTGGGTTACACAGATGCAGACTCGGAAAGCTCACATTTATCTATGCACTCTACTAGTGGAAATTGCTTCTTTATAAATGGTTGTCTTGTTTCTTGGACCAGCAAGAAACAACGTTGTGTTGCAGTTTCTACGACTGAGTCAGAATATGTTGCGGCATCACTTGCAGCTTGTGAGTTGATTTGTCTTTGACAAATGTTGGTTGATATTGGTCACTCTCCTCTTTCTTGCACACCCTTGCAGTGTGACAACCAAAGTGCTATTAGTCTTGGAAAAGACTATGTTCAACATAATAAGTCAAAGCACATTGCTGTCCATTATCATTATGTCAGGTATGAAGTACGCAAAGGAACCATTATGGTTGAACACTGTCCAAGTGACCAGATGATTGCATAAATTTTGACCAAAGGCCTCAACGAGTCACGTTTCATCCTCTTGTGCTCAGAGGTTGGATTTGCTTCGGCCTCACTCTTTCTAGATTAGCTTCTTTGCTGTTGTAATAGCTTTGTACATATGACATTGTAATCTTTTAGGTACCATGCACTATGCACACTCCACATTTGCACATTGTGATCTCAGAGTCACTTGAATATTTGTACATAGATTTACAATTCACTTTCACATCATTATCTTTTCACATTGTATAGGGGCTTGGGTTTTTTCCTTGAACTCCCCAAGGGTTTTTTCATCCAAATCTAGAGACCTTTGTTTGAGTGGGGGTGTTGGAGCTATATATGGCTCACTCTACTCAACTTGGTTTCACCTATATATTTGTATCTTGTCCTCGATATGAATCAGTCTTTGGGAGCGTATATGGTGTTTCTCTTGTCTCGTCTCTCTCTCTCTCTTTCTCTCTACATCTCAACATGGAGAAGGGAAAATCAAAGGAAAAGGGCCGACTAGAAACCTCTTGTAACTATTGTGGAGGAATCAAATGAACTTGTTGAAGAGGTTGATGAGCAGGCTGAAGCATCTATGGCACTTGTCCTCTTGTAAGATCCCAACTCTACTAAGGAGGAAGATGGGATGATAGAGAGAGACAAGGTGCCGCAAGAAGCTCCTAACCTCCAAATTCTCACTTTGCATGCATTGGTGGTGGATGGTCGTCACTTCTTGTTCCTTGATGACAGTGAAAAGACACTAGGACTCAGAGAAGTTGAGTGACTCTCAGTGCTCGCTATCTATGCGGGCATGAAAGATCCCAGTGGAAGGCAAGAGAAGGTCAACTTTCAAATTGATTTTGAAGACCAAGGTCTCTCACCAAGCCTCTCATTTCTCCCTAGTGAAAACGAACAGAATTTGGTACAAACCGTGGCAAATACACCTATGGAAATCAAATCATGTGCCTCATTTTATGAAAGCATCCCGGAAAGCGCTTTTCTTCCACACAAACCGCTGACCATTATGGGTGGAGAATATCGCTCTAGCATCGACGTTACAAGGAAAACTCTTGAAGAGATGGATGAAGAAACTCAAGTATCCACTTTTTAACTTTATCGATAGTAAATTGTTTCCTATAGCAAGTGTTGAAGTTGTTTAAAATGTTTTGCAGACCGCATACTATGTTGATAAGTTTGCAATGTGTACTGGAGGTTCACGCAACGATCCTATGGGTAGAGATAGCTCCCTGTGGTACTACCTTTTCCATATGGGGCCATCTGTTCTTTGAGTTGTACACACAAAGTTCTCCAAGCATGGTTCTGTGGAGCTACTCAAGTGCAAGGCATTAAGTGCCATCCTTGCTGAAGATTCCCTTACCCTTAATGCTCACAAGTGTATCTTGGTGGATTGAGAGGCCGCATTGCATGCTTTTACAGGAAAGAACCCTGGGTCAGTCCTCTTCCATTGTGCCTTAAGCCTAGGTCAAGGGGTGACAAACCCGTAGGAGATTGTCAAAACTTTTGGTGTCAAGTCGGCCATTCGCTCTATACCAAAAGATGTAATTTACAAGAAAACCAACCAGCCATGATGTAATATCCAGAGCAATATACAATAATTTTGTCTTTTGTATTTTGTTTGTCACTTCATGTATTTTTTTTTCTATTGCACATAATGGCTAATAAATCTTTTTCTTCAACGCGTTCACACCTCCTTGACCATCCAAGCACTCGTCTGACGTGGGACGCCTATCAGTGAATATTTTGTGAAACGGAGCCGTTTTCGGTCCGTACGGAGGTCGTGGGACGACCAAAAGCCACGGAAATGACAAAAAAACGAAACGAGCCGCAAAAATTTCCTGTGTGCCACGGCGCGCATTGGGTAGTACCATGTCAAAATTGCCCCATGCGTGCCCTGGCGCAGAGGGCATTTTTGCGGCCCATTCTGTGTCATTGGTCATTGCCGTGGATTTTGGTCGTCCCACGGCCTCCGTAAGCACCCGAAACGGCTCCGCTTCACAAAATATTCACCGATAAGCGTCCCACATCAAACGCATGCTTGGATGGTCGAGGAGGTGAAATATAACTACTTGATTAATTCAAATACTTCAAGAATAGAAAGTACACAATTAACTATTAGAGTTACATCGAATGAGAGAAAATCGAGTGGTTTATATTATATTGAAGGATTACAAATCTAATAAACAGAGGTTACATGGGAAAACTAATTCTTATGGAGGCACCCTTCATTCCTCAGATTGAGCGCTAGAGCTACATCTATATTTTTTACTGTAACTCGCTTTGCATGTACCATACAAGATACACCATCTTGGAACAACTGTACCAAAATGTCCTCGGTGGCATCCTGTAAAGCCAAAAGAGCCGCACACTGGATACGTGTAACTGAGTCTGAATATTCCTCCATTATTTCTCTTACCACCCTAGAAAAAGTTTCCTTTGGTATTCTTGGCTCTGTGCTCTTTTGATATTTGTGGATCTCACGTAGAGCAACTGTTCGAGGCTTCCATCACCTTTTCTTCTGTGATGTTGGCGGTGGTGGAGGAGCCGCTTATTTGGCCCATTGAGGAGGGTAATTTTTATACTTCTTCCTCCTCTCTTTTTTGGCTTGTTTCTCTTCAAGTGTGAGCTTGTCCTTTTTCTTTTTCGCACATTCTTTTGTTCTTTGAGGAATTTTTGATGGTCTGGAGCTCCGAGCCTTTGCTTGTTAGGCGGCCTGATCCTTTCTTGTCCTCTTCTGCTCTCTTCTCGACCTCTGCTCGTGCTTGTAAATTAGCCAAGTGGGCTCTCTTAGCCTTGGCTCTTTGCCACTCTTCCTACTCTCTATGCCTTCTTTGTTCTTCATGTAGTTTCTGTGCTTTCCTATCTACTGCCTCTTTCTTTTCTAACTCTCTCATTCTCTTCCTCCTCTTGGCATCTCGTGCTATTGCAACAGGATCATCGGGTATTTCCTTGATCACCCTTTGTTTGATTCGCAGAGGGAATTTTCGCGGGGTAGTTGCGGCTGCTTGAGCTTCAGGTGTTGTCGTTGCTTGATCTTCAGTTGCTGCCGTTGCATCAGCTCGAGCTCCTGTTTCCTGTGTTGGTATGTTAAGAGCTGCAAATGCTCTAAGGTCTGGTAGAGGTGTGTGATTCGCATGGTGTAGTGGCTGGAGATCACCAAAAATCTATCGCATGGTGTTTTAATCCTCTGTAGTTGAAGGCTGGGGGAGTGGTTGGGTGTTAGGAGCTAGTTCTTGTGTCGAGGCTGTGGATTTGAAGTGGTGGATTCTGTACGAGGTGCTAGTTGCGGATCTGCAATGTTGTCAGTGGCAGTGGTATCATCCTTGTGCATGGTGGTGTGCTCTTGTGTATCGTCCATGTTGTGCAATATATGAGTGCATGTACGTTTGGGCTTGAGAGGATCTTCTAAAATATGCAAACAAGAAATGAACTTTTAGTTGTGAGTTTTGACTTATATAGTGCTTAAACTTTAAAAAAATTTTAAAAACTCAATAAAATCACTAAAAATTAAAAAAGACTCAAAAATAGATGAAACTTGAGCCATGGGACTAATAATTTTTCTCCGTTACAAATCACTTACAATGCATGTTTACAATAGAAATGGTTAGTGTCAAAAGGAAATTAAATTTCCACCCAACTCCTGCCATCACGGCGCCTTGTCTCCAACCAGCGTCGGAATTGATCTTTTGCACTCGAAGCATGATATGATTGTGATCGCCTCAAGCTAACCACTTTTTCTATTCTACATTTTAAACTTCTTTGGTCTCTTGTCTTTTCCCTCTCTCTCCCTACTAAAACTCTATAGAACCAATTGAACATCTCATGAAGGGCATTGCTCTTTTTTATTCCACCTCCATGTCGTGTTTTTTAAAATACACTGCTTTTGCTTGATAGTGTGAGTGCTCCATCCCTTGGCTGCTCCAAATGCCTAATGAACCATAGGTGTTGCGGAAAAAAGCACTATGTACAAAAAGAATGTGCTGAAAAAAAAAACTTTAGTTTTGCATACAGATGTATTTGGATTGAAAATATCAAATGTGCAACACACCATGTAATGTGTTATGTGTGTCTCCCCCCCAAGAATCCACCGTTTGTGTTGTAAAACTATTGATTACAAACTTTAGGGTGGATATATCATCATCGTTAGCTTTGCCTTTTTGAGAAGACAAAAAATATCATCAGTAGACTACCACACACGAGCACATTTAATTCCTAGGGCTGCTTCATTACCTTTGTAGGTGGTAATGTCATACACCTTTTTCCACAACTGAAACTCATTGGGACTTTGGGAGTCTGAATAGTTTGAAAGAAAATGTCTAGCTTTACTACCACCCATACAAACTTTATTAGGGCAATCTTGTGTACTTCCAGACGCCTTCTTGTCTTTTGATAGCTCAACTGCACCCCCATGTACACCAACCAACGCTCTATAGAATAGATTCTAGTTCTCGTATACACTCTTCTCTTCTTTCTGCAGGCTCCATATTCCAAGCGTAATTAATATGGAGCATAAGAAACTTGTCAAGAATTCGTAGACAAGCATGAAGGGTGCACACATGCACATTTATTAGTGGTATTGAGAGAATAGGATCCCAATTTGGATCATCCATGTTTCGATTAGGAGGTACTTGCTGGTCACAACTGAGGATACCTTGAAACCATTATTGTAGTGCTTTACCCACTGCTTGTGTAGTGGGTACACCTTTTGCATAGTTGACTGTAACTTTGCCTCCCTTACCCTTACCACCTTTCAACTTGCTGGCCTTTTCACCCTTGCCATCAGTTCCCATTGAGACTTTACTCTGGAAACAATAAATGCATGGAAAGAGGGTTATTGCACCTTGCTTGCACCCTAACATATACGAGTGTTTTCAAGTCTCCTACCAAATGCCACTCAACTAAGAACATTCTGAGACCTGAAACATGCAATCTCTGTCCTTCTTGTTGTTGTCGAATGACATCAACAATTTTTGTGTGATTGAAATACCATTTGGGAGTCTCATGTGTCTCATGTGGGAGATGAAAAGCTGCCAGCCACCAAATCTTTTTCTCTGACTGAAAACCTAAACAAGTGTTTCCCTTCTCATTGGCATTTAGCTTCACATTGACACCCACCAAGGCCCTGCTCATCAACGTAACACTTACCCTTTCGAGTCGTTGACCTTTAACAACTTGGCACTCATCAAGCTTCATAACAAATATCACTTTCCCATCACACTCTTCTTGTGTCAACCCATAAAATCTTATCATTGACTCTTGGAGATTCAACAAGTCGACATACACATTGTTGAACTCGTTGTAGCAGAATAATTTGTTGTCATCTAATGACATGTCATCCTTCACATACTGAAATCCGCCCAACAAGCTTGCAACATCATTATTGGCGCACTTTTTTGCAACACTGACACTCTAAGGAGTTGGAAAAACCCGAAAAAAACCTTTTGTCCGATGACCGAGTGTGACACTTTTATACAAAGCTTCATAGGCCTTGAAACTTACTCCTGAGTTGTCACACACCTCCATCATCTCTTGAGGTGACATATTGATCTTTAGCCCACTGAAATACTTTTGCCGCAAAACATTAGCAATTCCAGTGTTGGGTGGAGCATCTAGTAGCTCAACCAACTCTTTTGGCTTGATGATATGTTGCAGTAGAGCACGTCCGATTGTTTGAGCATTGGGATCAATTCCCGTCATCATTCGAGCCAAGTTTCTGCATATTGAACTACTATTACACAAACCTGTAGAACATATAGGAAATCAGAATCTTGCATCAATATTCTTACCGAGTTTGACGGACACGTTTCTTTCGAGCTCCACCACTTGGGATAGCAAGGACATCGCTTGTCTCTTACGCTTACAAATGTGGTATCCGAGGGGAATGTGTGTGAGATGATCGTTTCGCCGACTCATATTACATGAAGTGTGTTGTAGTTGAACATAGTTATCTAGTCGACGCTCCTACTCTTTTTTTTGTTGCTGTACTTTTTTCATGGAGATCCGCCATCTGATCATTCAGTTGCTTCATCTTCTTGTTGGCTTCCTCTCTAACTTGTTGTAGATCTTTCGCAAACTTCTCTTGTAGTGATGAATAAGCAGCCAAGCGATGTTTACTTGCTTCCCTTTTATTGATAAAAGTTGAATACAATCTCCAGCATTAGCCAAACAGTCCGCCTCTTCCATCTCCAATAAAACGCAGAAGCTCAGTGACATAACGAAAGGGTAGTGGTGCATTCGTTGGATCACCTGGATAAATGTGGTCACCAACCCATAAGTTGATTGCCTTGCACCCAATGCTTTATAGCTGATCTACAGCATTGGGATTCGATGTGCCAAGTCGCACAATAGCATACTCTTGCTCCAAATCCGCATTTAATCGATATCTTTTTGGATTGTTGGTAATGTCTTGCAATAGAGGGAGATTGAATGACATGTTTGTTAGCTAATCAAGAAAAATAGTGAGAGAATGTGTAATGGTGACTGCTGAAAGCATGAAAATCTGGCTATGGAGGGAAAAAGTGGAAGGTACTCAGAGATAGTAGACAAGGATTATGTTGTGGAGGGAAGAAAGAGAGGATGTGTAGCTCAATCTCTTTTGAATTCAAAATATTGATCATGAGGGATTTAGAGAGAGAAATGCAGCTGCACACAAGTAATGGAGTTCTCCATTGCTCTCACTTGTAGCTAGAATGGGAGGAGAGAGAGCCTGAGAGAGAGAGAGAGAGAGAGAGAGAGAGAGAGAGAGAGAGAGAGGGAGGGAGGAAGGGAGTGGGGGAGAGAGTGAGAGAGAGAGAGAGAGAGAGAGAGAGAGAGAGAGAGGGAGGGAGGAAGGGAGTGGGGGAGAGAGTGAGAGAGAGAGAGAGAGAGTAGATTTGCAGCCTTGGAGGATCTGCACTTTCTGTCAGATGTAGACAATATAGAATGTCCTCTTGATGATTGGGAGGTGGAAGTGACAAGAGAGAAAAGGGGGGGAAAGAGAAAGAGTTGGCTCATGTTTTAGAGAGAGAATATGCAAAATCTGCTTTTTGGGCAGGGGGGCCAAAATGTGCTTCTTTTAATGAGAACTAAGTGAGAGAGAGTGTTTTATATGTTAGAGAGAGAGGAGAGAGATGGGGAAATACATTTTAAAATTCAGTTACCCACCTCTCTTTTGTGTTAAAGTATCCTATTCTCAAGATACAAAATATACAAATGCTATTTCTAAAAATCTCAGCATAGGACTTTTTGCCCTCTCTTTTAGGCTTGGTCAAACTTGACTTAAGATTTAAGCATTTCCTTAAACTGTCAAATAAAGAGGCCCTCCTATACCCCATTCCCTTCCTAATGCCTATGTAGACTGGACACTGAAATCATACGCCTAGAATAGTGAAATTTATTTTTGAAAAATTCACACTTGGATCCTTTGGTATATAAATTATCTTTCCATAACAATTCAAACACATACTTTAGATGTTGTAAGTGCTCCTCTTTAGAGGCACTATACATTAGAATTTCATTGAGGAAAATTATTTTCAAGACAGTGCCCATAAGTGTTATGAAAGTTGTTGGTGCAATCCAAAGAGAATATCAAAAACTCATAGTGTCCAAACCTCGTTTGGAATGCAGTTTTGGGTAATATATTAGCAAGTCTAATACGTACTTTATGATACCTTGACCACAAGTCTGTCTTCGTAAAGATATGAGCATGGGTGAGCTTATTAAATAACTCATCCACTATTCTAATACGTACTTGATGATACCTTGACCACAAGTCTATCTTCGTAAATATATGAGCATGGGTGAGATTGTTAAATAACTCATCCACTCTTGACAACATATATATATTTTTATCAATAACAATGTTTAGTCCATAGGAATATACATACATGCACATATTGCAATCCTTTTTCTTCATGAAAAATATAGAAGAGTCCCAAGTTGAATGTTGGTTTGTGTAAACCCTCTACTAAGGTAGTCAACAAGCTTATTTTCCACCTGAGTAGACTCAAAATGACTCATTCTATAGGGTGGTTTACTTATGAGCTTACTACCTATAACCACGTGACCTATGCCATGTTGCACAACATGTGTCAATGGTAACCTTGGTGAAAAATCATTGAGAATACATCTTTGTATTCCATTAACAAATATTTAAATAACTAGCAACATTTACTTATTCTGGTGAGAGAGAAGTAGCCATTGTTGGAAGAGAAGAGGGAGAATCATGCCGCGTGGAGGAATTTTCATTTAAAACATTAACAACATTTGATAAAAAATGAGGACGAATGTCCCTAGGCCCCTTGGGCTTCTCGGATACATAAGATGTAGCTACTATGAATCTTCTCTGGTTATGTCCATGCTGTGTTCATGCATTTATATAAGCGATGCCAAACATGTGAGTGTTATGTAATGCTTTTTCATCGGATCATCAAGCATCTTTGGATCCTAGGTTTTAACATGCTTTTGAAGCTCTGATGTCAATCCATGGATGAACCCATGTACTTGATGAAAGGTATCAAACTCTCTAGCTTGAGAATCATGTCATGATAGTGCAAGATATACTCCAATAGTGCCGTATCTTAGTGCATATATAGAACACTTGTCCTATGCAGACCAATTTTTACCCGCTTCGTTTGTGTACAAAAATTCCTTTTTGAGCACATTCTTGAAGGCGTCAAAGTTTATCATTACTTTTTTTTACACTCTTCAAAGTGCAATTGATATTTGATATGTTTAATACAGGTCAAAAATAAGATGCTCATTCGGGCTATCCAAAACTGGGCGGCCCAAATGAACATCTTTATTTTCGAAAAGTCGTGTAGCAGTAATAAGAAGAGTAATATTAGCGGTAGTTTACGTTGTTTACCGTGCAAACAAGAAGGAAAATCAGAACCCCTATAGCCTTGCACACACCACACTGTTGAAAAGAAACACCACAAAGCTGCAGAAAACACCTATAACGAACACCTGCAGAGTCGGGTGAGAAACAACCATAACCTAAACCATGATTAAAATCGATGAAAACCAAGACCATAAAGATGAGCTTGTGTCATGTAGACCTCCGTAGAGTATCCATATGCTTGATTTTGACACCAGACAAAAGAGTTACAAGCTTTCAAAGTTGGGGTATCTCTCAAAAGCTCCAAAAAAACTACTCTCTGTTAGGAAAAAGGGTGTGCAGAGAATTGCAGCTATCAAAAGGGGATTTTTTTGGCTCTTATCCCAAGGGATTTTCTCTGTCTTCTTAGCCGACATCATTTCCCCCTTCGGGCACCTTTTAATTGGTCCATTTTAGGCCATTTTTGGGTGAAAAATGAGTTGTCGGTCACTTTTTTCCCAAGGCAAGTGGGAAAAGGGGATGTCCAGTGGACCAAAAAGGTGGGCAGGCGCCTGGGCAACTCGTGTGGACTGAAAATGGCACCCCCTCTCTCCCCAAACACCCATGATCCCTCATAATAAAGGCAAGGAAGCTCCATTAGCTCCTTTGATACACCCTTAGGGGGTACCCACTCCCCCCCTTATACCCTCCAATTTCCACTTGCTTCCCCCATGTGGGATTACTCCATTGCCACTTGGCACCATCCTCCCACCTCCCCACTTAAGCCAATGAATTTTCTGTTTTGCCGCCCACATCGAGCAATCTTGGTGGAAACGTGGCGGGTGACTCCGAGCACCGAATGCGATGCTGTAAAGCCCGTGGCTTGGAGCTTATCACTTTGGCTATTTCCAAAAATCCTTAGCCACACATTTTCTAATTAAATCCATCAAATCAACCCACTTGTCTTTATTTGCATGTATCCGCACCCACTTTGTAAGTAAGGAACCACCCACTTCCAATGCATGTAACTTATGATGTATGAGTCCGATTCACCGGCTATCAAGCATGATTGAGAGTACTCATTGAAAACCACCTTTTAAGAGTTCAACCAACCAAAACTCTGGCAAATGACTAAACAAAACCAAGCCTTCACACATAATTTTTACAAGAGCACTCTAAAAATTTCTATGTATTCGAGGATGGTGAGCAAACTTTTTAGCATGGATTAGTGACTTCATGCTTATCCAAAAAATGAGTGACATAGCTTGCCAGCCCCCCGTTGCTTGCTTAGTCATTCATGACAAGCAGAGGTCCCTAGGGTGAATAACTGTTGCATTTCATCCCCAAAAACCTCATCCACATTTTCAGATGTCTCCACATTGTCTCCCTCTATTGATATCATTTCTTCAGCCACAATTGTCATCAAACATGCCAGATACATTAGGCAAAATTCAGACTCACAAAGGGGCCCTTTAAGGAGTTTAACTTTACCTCTCTCTACCAAAACGGGCGCATGGATAAATTTTTGCAAACAAACTCCAAAGTTGGCAGAGTTGTGACAGTTAGAATGTCCTCTTCAAGCTCTATCTACTAATATATAGCACGCCATGAGATTCCTCATATTTTAGAAGATTCTTTTTTTGATTCACCTATGATGTGACAACTCTGTCGGAATCTAAATGAATCAAAAAAAGGAATCTTCTAAATATGAGGAATCTCATGGCGTGCTATATATCAGTAGATAGAGATTGAAGAGGACATTCTAACTGTCAAACCTCCGCCAACTTTGGAGTTTGTTTGCAAAAATTTATCCATGCGCCCATTTTGGTAGAGAGAGGTAAATTCAAACTCTTAAAGGGCCCCTTTGTGAGTCCAAATTTTGCCGAATGCTTCTTCAATCTATAACCATTAACACGATACTTATGCTATGCACCATTTAAGTCTGCCAATTGATATGTGTCATTTTCAAACTTGTTTACAACAGTAAAAGGACCTTCCCATTTGATCTGAAACTTCTTTTGAAAGATATTGTCCATTTTACTATTGTATCCAACACTAAATCACCCTTCTCAAAATTTTTATCTTCCACGCACTCATTGGCCTTTAGCTGAGCCTTCCTTGACACTTTTTCATAGTAGCTCAAAGATTAAATTCTATCCAATTGCAAGCATTGTAAATCCAATAACCTTTCTGCCATGCATTTGTTTGCTCCTCATCTTCCAATGAAAACAAGTTGAGAACAGGAATTTCTAGTACAATTGGCAGTAAAGCTTCCTTTCCATAAACCAAGTGGTAAGGGGAAAATCCTGTGCTCATTTTGATAGCAGTTCTGTAGGCCCATAACGCACAAGGCAACTTTGAATCCCAAGTCTTCTCATGTGTCTGAGTCATCTTTGTCACGATCTTTACCAACTCTGCATTGAACCTTTCATTAAGACCATTACATTGTGGATAATAGGGAGAACTATACCTATTATGTATATTGGGCTTTTCGCACAAGAAATCAGAAAGTAGCTCTAGTGGCACACCAAATTTGCAACATATGTACTTATAAAAAAAATTTCCCATCTCTTTACTGGTAATCTGTTTGAGAGCCTTGGCTTCTGCCCATCGTGACAAATAATCCATTGCGGTCAAGATGTAAGAATTTCTTTTGCTAGTCATAGGTAAGGGTCCAATAGCATCGAGACCCCATTTCTCAAACACATCAAAAGCTAGGATTATCTTTTGCAATTCAGGCTTCAAAATTCTCTTTTCCATCCTTTCGAAAGACAAACACGACTTGCACCAATGATTAACATCCCGTTGAATACTCGGCCATATGTAACCTTCTTGCAAGATCTTATGCAACATGATCTTCATAGCAAAATGGCCTCCACAAGACCCCTCATGATTTTCTTCCATAAATTTTTAAATTTCTTCTTTCCAAGGCACACGACATAAAACCAAATCACCTCCTTTCATGTAAAGCACATCATCAAGCATTTTGTATTTTTTGGCTTTTCTTATGAATGCATACTTTTTAGAAGACGGTAAACCTTCAGGTAGAATACCTATCAATAGAAAATCTACTTTCTTTGATAAGATTTTCCTCCCATGATATAAGGGGCATTTGCCTTCACCACAAACACACTGAGTGGCATAAAATGGTAACCATCTTTTTGCAACATTTTTCAGCCTACTCAACGTCCTCTTCCTCATATGTGTATATATTTTTCTACGCTATTAAGTTATCTAGAGTAAATTCCCCCTCTTCGTTTAACCTTTGTGGTGACACATACATTGTACTCTTCCCAAAAATGTCACCTTAGTCATATATTTATATTACCACCCTTTTCTTTTTTTCTTTGTAAATAAAAGTAAGCATACAATAACCAACTATCTACCCCCAAACTTTCTTACCTCTTGTGAATTAGTAGTAGGAAAATAATATATCCATCTTCCATCCCATATAGATAAATTACCATGGAAAATAAACTCTCCACTTGTCTTTACCGAAGATTATGGTCCATCTCTACAAGTCTTCTATGCCCCCTACATAGGTGGCCCAATATCTCTTAAGAATATACATATAGTTTTTCTCCTTCCAAAAAGACTCAAATTGTATATTCTTTTCACAATAAAATAATATTGGGCCCTCCTCTATTTGTTTAATCATCATACCCTTTTGAAAAAGCATGATTCCCCTTGGATGCATACAAGCAAAGGGCCCATACAAGAAGACTTGGAAGCAAAAGGTTCCCTAGCCTAGTGTGGACCTTCCAAACCTAATTCCTTGGTGCATGGGCATGAAGAGTAGTCCAAATTCATATCAAACATGTTGAGAAGGTCAAATTTTCCTTTTGAAGCATGTCATTCCGAGCTACAGGTGAAAAGCTATGGTCAAAATAGTATAAATCTGTTAGATTCGCAGCAAAAGGGAACTGTAAATCAAGTAAATCAAGAGGGTGAGATCTTATTTTTCCCCTAATCATCTTCTATAAGAGAAATGAGTGTTCAAGGTCACTTGCATGTGATGGGACCAACCTAAAGATGCTTTCTAAATGCCAAGACAGACAAGTTTAGATACCCCGCAGGAGCCAGCCGTAGGGCCTCATGGTGGGGCCCACCTACATTATGCACCCCTATGGAGCCTTCACGGTTTAAAATAATATTTTTGGTGAATAAATAGTCCCTTTTAGGTCCAATATTCAATGAGTGGTCAAAGGACACTTAATTAGGGCTAATCACTCACCCTAATTGAGTGTAGCATAATCCCACTCCTACACAACTATAAATAGCCCCCCTTAGAGAGACTCAAGGACACACACCTATATTTTCAACTTCATGTTGTTTCTTGATCAATAGTAGAGAAAAACCCAACTCTCCCTCTTTCACATCCTCCCTCCTAACCCTCCTCTTTGGAGGAAGTGCAACTCTATCCTCCACTCTTTCTATTCTACAATCTGTTACTCCATCAACCCAATAAATCATTTGTAGCACCTCAATAACTTGTAAATACATCATGATCTCTCTCATGGTTATGTTAATGATCATTAAATCATCTTCAAAACTTTCAAGTGTCGCAATTCGTGATGGTTAGCTAGCGTTTGTCCTCCCCTTAAAAGGTGTGCGAGAAATCAAGTAAGTGTTCTATTCTCAATTTACCATTGGTTTGTTTCTCCACACTTATTCAATTGGTCTAAAGAAATTTCTCACTCCAACTCTCTTTTGCTTCATTAAATATGCATGTGGCTACCTCTCATGGTGATTTTATTTGTGTCACGGCATTGCATAGATGGAGATGAGCTCTCTATGCAAAGTGTGTTAGTTTGATGTAAGTGATTGTCTTGTGTGTTTGAGAGGCAAGTCTTGTACGCATGATTTTTTTGATGAGTGCTTGAGAGAGGAGGAGTTTGGATGTATTGTGGGTATTCTTATGGGGAGAAGGTGAATGCTATTCCACAAATTTCATATTTCATTTGGTGCACGGCATTGGGTTGCATAATCGTTGATGGTGTTCAAGTGTCCAAAGTGTATATAGAGTAAGGGGGTTTTCAAAGTGTGTTGCTTGAGTGGGTGAGTGCAAGTGTTATTTTGATTGGTTTCCTTCTCCACTCCCAAAAGATGGTGGTGCCCCAAGTAGTGTGCGTACCTCTTTACGAACATCTTGTGAGGGTAGGCCCATTGGTTTAGGTTTAGAGGCCCCATTTCAAAAAGCTCGCCCTCATAAAGTGGTGCCCCCAGTGAGGAACATATTTCCAAGTTACCTTCAAATTTTTTAGTGATGAACAATGGAGTTCCCATATATCCATTTCATTTTGCACAACACATTAGAGTAAATGTTCACATAGATAGAAAAGTCTTTTTCCTGCAACGCATTGTATTTATGTTTGGTGCACAAATGATTAGAGAAATACTGACATCACCCAATCCAATTATACTTCCAATCATCAATTATGAAACTTATTTTGATGTTCACATTTTCATTTTGTTTAAAAGGCAGGAACAAGGAGTGGTGAAGGGGTGCTCAAGGGACATATGAAGGAACGAGGTCTTCAAACCAACAACGAGGAGTAGCACATGAATCACGATCAAAACAATGAACCTTTTAGGCCTATTGCTCGGCAATCCATTCATATAATCATTGCAACTAAGTTTAGGTTTCAATCTATCATAAGGAGGATATTTGGATCCACTAGCCTCAATGAAATCAATGCTTCAATTAATCAATTAACAATGGATGTGTACATCTTCATTTTAATGTAATCAGATTTATAGTGTCAACAATCTTGTGCGGCCTGTAAGAGAAAAGTTTCTTTAAAAGAAGAAATTTCAAAAAGTCTAAACAAAATGTCAAGAGTTTCTTGTGCGCAAGAGTTTCTTGACAACTTGGAGATGGCACATCTCATATCCGGGAGAGATGAAGAGGAAGTAAAGCTACGAGCCTTCCCGTTGGTTCTAAAAGCAGAAGCTAAAGCATGGTATGAGACCTTGCAACCCCAAATCAAGTCCAACTGGGAGAGACTGCGAGCAAGGTTTCTCTCCAAGTTCGGGCAAGGTGATACTTTTGAAGGACTATGGAAATGTCTTATTGGACATAAGCAGGTATCACTTGAAGACTATCCCTCTTATGAAGCAACCTTTGTCAATCTATGGGGTAGGTGGGAGGCTACATTAGAAAATCATGGTGGTGCACCTAACTTTCTAAAAAAAGAGAGATTCATGGTTGGCTTGTATCCACTTTTAAAGGCTAAAGTAGAGCTAAAATTCCCATCCACCTTCGAAGAAGCACGTGAGGTAGCCATCATCAAGTATAGAAAACTACACTTCCAAGCACATATAGGAAGGGGTTTGAATGAAGTGAGTGAGAGGGAGTCTTCACAAACCATGGAAGCACCAATTAGGGCCCCTCTTGCACAATCTTCACAAATAGGAGATAACTCTCAACAAGAGGTTTTACAAAGGCTAACTCAACAGCTTGAGAACCTCACTTTGAATCTAGTACAGGGCCTACCTCAACAACGACAACCAAGAGAAGGGAATCGCAGTCAACGAAGACAAGCTCAAGAGTTGCGATGTTGGAATTGCAATGAAATGGGCCATGGCATGTACAATTGTCCACATCCAAGGCGACTTTCGGGAGACATATATCCCCCCAGATCGCCTCCTCTCACTGTGCAGCAAGAACTAGCTCAATGCCCACAAATCCTTCGTCGACCACCACCACCAGCAAATATACCTCCCGTCCCACATGAGGAGGAAGAAACAGGAGTCAACATCATCAAGCTAGAAGAGGTAATACATGAGCATACTCTAAACTTTGATGTTATGCCGGCTGAAAAACGCACAAGAGAACATGATAAGGATGAAGACATGAGAAGTGAAGGAACAAATTCAGCTAGAAGGGACAAGAAGAAGAAGTCAAAAATGGAAGAATCTGAAGGTAGCAGGAAGAAAAGATCAAGGCGAAGGGAAATTGGTCTCAACGACTTCCCATTGGGAAAGGAGCTAGAGCCCTACAACATCCTGGAGGATTTACAAACCCAAAAGCCAAACATTTCATGGCCTCAACTTCTACACCTATCAGCCAAAGTAAGAAGCAATGGCCAAAGTTGGTAAGTACAAGAATTCCAAAAAATAAAGCAAATCTTTCCATTAAGGTTGTGGCCTCAAAGCTACAAAAAGATGTGGAACCCATTGTGGATGCTTACATAAGGGGTAAAAAGGTGTCTAATGTATATGTTGATGGTGGAGCTCAAATGTGTGTGATCACGGAAAAATCAATGAACAGGTTAGGGCTTGAAATTACAAAGTCCTCTAATTGCCAAGCTAGGCTAGCCAACAACTCAAGTGTGAAGTATTTGGGGATCATTGAAAATGTAAAATTCTCTGTATGTAACATAGATGCACGAGTGGATATGTATGTCATGCCAGCTAAGGGGGAGGGCTATCCCATCATCCTAGGGAGTCCTTGGCTCATTGCTGTGAATGCAGATCAAAAATGGGAAAGTGGTCGTTTGATTCTTAAGAAGGGTCAACCGGTGGTGTATGATTGGCGACAAGGAAAGCAACTAGATATCAACTATGAAACCACGGCAGATGAAGAGAGCGAGGAGGAGAGTCCTTACTCAAGTGATGAGGAAGCATCAACCAGTGAAGAGGAGTCTTCTTTGGAGGTAATGGGAATTGTATTCAACGCCAACACCCAAGATGTTTCTGTAGAAGAAAAGCCAACAGACAATCACACACGAGGGGATGAAAGATTCCACCACCTTGAAGAAGGATTTGAGAAGATTCTTGCAAAAGATCTTACTTGTGAGGAGAAGAGGTCCTACATCAATATGTTAAGGAGGTATCCCAATTTTTTTATCACTGACTACTCACAAATAAGAGGTGTAGATGTAATAGAGCATCAAATTGAATTGAAACCAGGGACCAAACCCGTGGCTCAAAAGTTAAGGCGACTAGGATCTGTGCAACAAAAGGCTCTCCTACAAGAAGTGAATCGACTCTGGAAGGCTGGCTTCATCTATCCAGTATCCAACTCCAAATGGGTATCACCTATTGTAGTCACTCCCAAGAAGAATGGTAAGTGGAGGGTCTGCGTGGATTACAAACCCCTCAACGCTGTGACAAAGAGGGACCACTTACCTCTTCCTTTCCAAGATGAAATTTTGAATGAAGTAGCTAGTCACAAATGCTACACTGTGTGTGATGGGTATTCAGGATATTTTCAAATTAGAATAGCAGAAGAGGACCAACCAAAAACCACCTTCATCACACCTTGGGGATGTTTTGCATTCAGAGTAATGCCTTTTGGGCTCACCAATGCTCCTAGCACCTTCATGAGATTCACAATATTTGTATTTCAGCCATTCTTTGGAAAATCTATAAGAGTCTTTATGGATGATTTCTGTATTTATAGTTGTAGATCACTTCACTGCCAAAAGGTTGAAGAGGGGCTTAAGAGGCTCCATCAATTTGGGGGACAACTCAACCCAGAGAAGTGTCATATCGATGAATCGCAGGTGGTTTTGCTAGGCCATGTGTTTTCTTCAAAAGGAATTCAAGTGGATCCCTCTAAAGTAGAGGCCCTTTTGTCATTATCTCCACCAACAACAACTAAGGAGCTAATGACCTTCAACCACAAAGTGAGGTACATGTCTCGCTTCATCCATCTCCTAGCAGAAGCCATCGCCCCTTTGCATAGGTTGGCAAGCCAATCTACATTTGAATGGGGGAGGGAACATGCAAAATGTTTTGAGGAAGTGAATGGCATTCTTAGCTCTCTCCCAATCCTAATGCCACCAGATCCAAAGGAGACCTACTATGTCACTCCAAGTGTAGGTTTTGAAGTAATTGGTGTTGTTTTGATGCAAAAAGATTCTAAAACATCATACATGAGGCCGATCTATTTTGCAGGCAAGGTGATGACTCCATCCAAGAAGGGATACACTGAAATGGAGAAAGTGGTCTTTGCAATCTTGTTTGCGGTAAGGAAGTTTCGATCGTATCTTCTCCCTGTGCCATTTGTTTTTCTCACCTTAGAGCACAATCTACCATATGTAGTACAACACATGAGCCTCTCATCTAGAATAGCAAAGTGGGTGCTTGAACTCCAAGAATTTGAATACACTTTCCTTGTAGAAGATAGCACAAGAGCAGGACTTGCAGACATTCTCACCTACAAAGTGAGAGAAAGGGAAGGATCACGAATACAAAGAGAGGAAGGCTCAAAACAGTTCAAAGTGAAGGAGATTGATAATGCCCATACTTTATGCTTTGACGAAGCTTATCAACGCCAACAAGACAAAGCAGTAGGGGGGATCATCATTTTGAACCCACAAAAGCAGGTAATGGTTAGAAAATGTATCACTCTACCCAAAGTTCACTCTAACAATGAGGCTGAGTATGCTGCTCTAACCCTTGGGTTAGAAGAATGCAAAGAATTAGGCATACAAAGACTTATTATAAAGGGTGATTCTTCGCTAGTGGTCAAGCAAATCCAAGGGACTTGGAGGTGCAAGAATCGTACATTGTTTGAGTGGCTTAGTAGTGTAAGAGCTTTGATGAAGGGTTTTAAAGCAACACATGTACAACACATTGAGAGAACTCATAACAAGGAAGCAGACTTACTCGCAAATGAAAAGCTTCAAATGGCGGTAGGAGGTGTGAAACTATATCAACCCAAATATCAAGGTCAAGATGAGCTAAAAGACATCATGTTCTTTCTACAAGCAGGTGAGTGTCCCAAAAACTTAGACAAGGTGCAAAGACATAGACTAGTTAAGAAGTCCACACCTTACCAGTTGATGGGGGATGATTTATATCACAAAGGGAAAGATTTGGTCTTGAGGAGAGTACCAGGTGTGCAAGAGATAGAGAAAATTCTTCTTTCATGTCATGATGATGTCTGTGGTGGTCACTTTTCTCAAGATATTTCAAGTAGAAATATTTTACAAACAGGGTTTATTTGGCCGAGCTTACATCGTGATGTCCATATATTGGTGTAAGGCATGTAACCATGCCAAATTGCTGGGGAGAGATGACTAACATATGAGCCTCGAGTCCCAATAATATCTTATGGACCTTTTGAAAAGTGGGGAGTGGATGCAATAGGTCCCCTACCTCGTTTTTGTACAGGGAAGGTTTTCATCATCATGGGTGTTGACTACATGACACGATGGGCGGAAGCAACAAGCACAACCCGAATCACAGCTGAAGAGGTAACAAAGTTTATTTTTGACCATATTTGTAGTAGGTTTGGAACACCCCTAGAAATCTTATCAGATCGAGGCCCGGGTTTTAGGGCTGACCTTCTGAATGATCTCTTGAGGAGGTTAAAACTGAAACACCTGCATTCCACACCCTACTATCCTCAATGCAATGTATTGGTGGAAAAAGTGAATGGAATGATATGTAAGATCACTTCTAAGCAGGTTGTGGGCCGGCCTAATGATTGGGATCGCCATTTGACGGATGCTCTTTGGGCGTATAGGACATCTTTCAAGGTATCTACCCAATTCACCCCTTTTCATCTAGTTTATGGACAGAAGGCACTTCTCCCCATTGAGGTAGAGCTCTCAAGCTTGCACGTTCTTGCAAGAGTGGCAAAAAAACCAAAAGAGATTCTACATGAAAGGATCTTAGATCTCCAACGACTTGAACTAGATAGAGAAGAGTCCATTGATCACTACATCACCAAAGCGACAAGACAAAGGGACAAAATCAACAAGAAGCTCAAGGGGAAAGGATTGAAGGAAGGTATGTTGGTTCTTTGCTATGATAACCGACTTGATACTCGACTTGACAAAAAGTTTTTGCAAAGATGAGAGGGACCTTTCATGATAAAAACAAAGTTTGGGAATGGTAGTTACAGATTAGCAGATTTATCTGAAAAACTCCACAAGACCAGAGTCAATGGATGGAGATTAAAGCCCTACTTTCAACATATCAATCCGTTGATAGGAATTCATCTGCCTACATCGTCTAAGCTCCAAATTGGCATGGCTCCCTTTGGCTTGGCAAATGCTCCACCTATTTTTAAAGCTTTGATGTGCAAACAAGTACTAGCTTTGAAATCTGAACATACCCAAGGCAACCCTCCCATCTCCGATTTATGGGATTGAGGTAATGAAAAGCAGGTCCAATGGAGTAAAAGAGTGCATGACACTCCTCCTATTGAAAAAAAAAATGGAAAAGGAAAAATGACCAAAAAAAAGAGAAAAAAAAAGAAGAAAAAGAAGAAACACCGTCCTCCTAAAGATATGAATATCTCTAGGCTTAGGGGAGGGCTAATATGAGTGGTATAAAATTGTAACCATCTTTTTGCCACATTTTTCAGCCTACTCAACGTCCTCTTTCTTATATGTGTATATATTTTTCTACACTATTAAGTTATCTAGAGTAAATTCCCCCTCTTCGTTTAACCTTTGTGGCGACACATACATTGTACTCTTCCCAAAAATGTCACCTTAGTCATATATTTATATTACCACCCTTTTCTTTTTTTCTTTGTAAATAAAAGTAAGCATACAATAACCAACTATCTACCCCCAAACTTTCTTACCTCTTGTGAATTAGTAGTAGGAAAATAATATATCCATCTTCCATCCCATATAGATAAATTACCATGGAAAATAAACTCTCCACTTGTCTTTACCAAATATTATGGTCCATCTCTACAAGTCTTCTATGCCCCCTACATAGGTGGCCCAATATCTCTTAAAAATATACATATAGTTTTTCTCCTTTCAAAAAGACTCAAATTGTATATTCTTTTCACAAGAAAATAATATTGGGACCTCCTCTATTTGTTTAAGCATCATACCCTTTTGAAAAAGCATGATTCCCCTTGGATGCATACAAGCAAAGGGCCCATACAAGAAGACTTGGAAGCAAAAGGTTCCCTAGCCTAGTGTGGACCTTCCAAACCAAATTCCTTGGTGCATGGGTGTGAAAAATAGTCCAAATTCATATCAAACATGTTGAGAAGGTCAAATTTTCCTTTTGCAGCATGTCATTCTGAGCTACAGGTAAAACGTTATGGTCAAAATAGTGTAAATCTGTCAGATTCGCGGCAAAAGGGAACTGTAAATCAAGTAAATCAAGAGGGTGAGCTCTTATTTTTCCCCTACTCATCTTCTAGAAGAGCAATGAGTGTTCAAGGTCACTTGCATGTGATGGGACCAACCTAAAGATGCTTTCTAAATGCCAAGACAGACAAGTTGAGATACCCCACAGGAGCCACCCGTAGGGCCTCATGGTTGGGCCCACCTACTGACGGGAGCAAAGCGAACCCCGAACCCCGACGGCCTCTAAAACACCGGGGACCGAATGGCGCGCCTCGCGCCTATCATGGTAAAGCAAACAGGGGGCACCACCTAGCTTCATCGGCTAGGACACAAACAACACACCACCATAACAAAGTTTTCATCCAAGAGAGATGGATGCTTGGGAGTAATGATGAAGAGGAAAGGGAATGAGATCAAGTGGGAGAGAGAGAGTGAGAGAGAGTGAGGGAGGGGGTATAGCGGCTTAGTACTTAGGCACCACAAAAGGATGGCGAATCCGCACACCCTTCACACATACACAAGCTCACTCCAAAACACAAGACTAGGTGGCGATTCCGCACACCTCACATGGGAAAAACATTGCAAGAAAACATTCTCACAAAACCTCAAGCTTTATTTAGAGAATTAGGCGATGAAATGGGGAGCATAGGGTAGGGGAATGAGAAGGGAGAGAGTGGTAGAGCACATGGCAGATAGGTGGGAGTTGATGGCGAAGACTCGCACGAGGATTATGGCCATCATCCTTCATTTAGTTGCCCTTCATCTTCCATAGCCAAGGGTGTAGAGGTCATGCTCAAGATAAGCATGGTGATTGCGGTGATGGTGATGGTGATGGTGTGGGTGTGTGTGTGTGCACTAGGCACACACAGTGTATAGTGTGTTTTTTGGTGATGTTGTGTGTTTTTGTGTGATGGTGACCCCTCTTTATATAGGGGAGGAGGGGGGGGAGAAATTCTAGAATTTAGAAATGAAGAAATCATTATCTACATAGGCCATGTGACTGTGGGCCCCACTTGTCTGGCTGTGTGTATATGTGCCAGAACAGCAGTCTCATGAGAGAGAGACTAAGAGAGAGAGATGGGTTGATGAAAAAAAGTGAGAGGTGACATGGAGAATAAAGTAATTACAAGAGGGGAGAGAGGGGAGTATGTTCAGAGGTGAATTTGTGTGCAGATGTGTGTGAACACAAGAAAAATCAGGTAACCACCGGGTGGGGATGGGTCTGTGGGCACCTTTTTCAGTGAAACTGAGTGTGGGGGAGGTTATTTAGCTACAAGAAAAGATACATGGCGCCCTTTAGAGAGAGAGGGGGGTATTTGGGTCATGGGATGTGATAGGAGAGAGAAAGAGGGGGTGGGGTATACTATTTTGGAAGATAGGGTAAGTTGCATGTGAGTTAGGGTGCATTATTGGTGAGTTATAATGCATTATTGGTGAGAGGTGGGGTAGCTTGAGGGGAGAGAGAAAGGAGAAAGGACAAGGGGAAGAGAGAGGGGGTTGAACTTTTGAGTGGAGGAGAGGAAAAGGGACACACGGCGGGGCAACAAGGTGGGGATGGGCTGCCCCGCAGGCATGAGGTGGCCTATTTTACCTTTCTCATATATTTACATAATCATACTTTATTTTTTCTCTTACTTTTTCCAATGTATTTTATCACTCCCTCCCTAAGAGGGGGTTTTCATGGGTTTTCCCCTTTTGGCTAGAGGCATTCATGTCTCTAGCTCATCTGTTTGATCATTATCGTCGGAGGTGGTGGCTGATGGTGTGTCCTCATCTGGAATGTCAATTGGTGGAGCCTGGTCAAATCGAAGAAAATAAGGTTTAAGTCGCCAACCATTTACCCTGGTTTTATGAAGTTTTCCATCAGCCTCCATAAGCTGGTAGCTTCCATTGGCATACTTTTTCCTGATGATGAAAGGGCCTTCCCATCGGAGTAGGAGTTTCTTATCCTTGCGCGTGTCGAAGTGATTGTCGTAGCGGAGCACCAACATTCCTTTCTTCAATTCTTTTTTCCGGAGATGCTCGTTAAAGCTAAGCCGTCTATGCTCTGCTTGTGCTGCATAATAATTTATTGCTTCTTCTCTGTCCAGCTGCAGTCTTTCCAAGTTGATGATGTGATCTCTCAAATGCATGTTGGGCTGTTGAAGCTGGCTTGCCATTACTCTGAGACTTTGTAGTTGCACTTCAATGGGCAAGATTGCTTCCTTACCAAATACTAGATGATACGGTGTGAATCCCAAGGATGTACGAAATGACGTTCTGTAGGCCCATAAAGCTGGTAGTAGATACTTATCCCAGTCTCCAGGATGATTGTTTACCTGCTTGGTAATAATTTTAGAAACCATTCCATTTACCTTTTCAACTAGGCCATTACATTGAGGGTAATATGGTGAAGAGTGCCTCCTTGTAATGCCCAGTTTCTGCATTAATTCTCATACCAAGTCTGCTCTGAAACCTGGTCCTCTATCAGATATGATCTCTAAAGGTGTGCCAAACCTACAGCATATGTGCTCGTAGATAAATTTAGCTACCTCTACCGCTATGATTCTAGTGGTGGCTGTAGCCTCTGCCCATCTAGTCATGTAGTCGACCCCCATGATAATGTAGAATTTTCTTGAGTTTGCCCTAGGTAATGGCCCAATGGCATCAATACCCCATTTTTCAAATGGGCCATATGAGAGAATAGGTTTCTGTGGTTTAGGCATAAGTGACCTAGTGCCGGCCTTTTGACACAACTTACATGTTTTGCACCAGTGGTGTACATCACGGTTGAGGCTAGGCCATATGAAGCCTGCCTGCAAGATTTTCCTACTTGTTATGTCTAGGGCAAAGTGACCACCACAAACCCCGTCGTGACAACTAGCAATTACTCCCGTGATTTCCTGTGAGAGAGGGACCTTCCTGAGTATTTGGTCCTTACCCTTACAGTACAAACCGTCATTGATGAGTCGATACCTTGTGGCCTTCCGCGTCAGCCATTGCTTCTGTCCCTTTGTTAAATCTGATGGGCATTCCCCTGTTTCCAAAAAATGCATGATGTCAGGCAAGGCATCACTTTCTTGAAAAAGAGGGAGCTTTAGTTTTATTGCTCCAACCACCACTTTCTGTAGTCTTTCACTTGCTAGGGCATCTGCTTCTTGGTTTTGAGCCCTTGGGATATGGTGTATTTGAACTTCTTCAAACTTACCCAACAAGGTTTTTACACCACTTAAGTGACTCCTTAAACTAGGATTCTTGCATTTCCATGCTCCATTTACTTGCCTTACCAGAAGTAGAGCATCCCCAAATACATTAAGGCGTTGTACACCTTGCGAGACGCACCATTGTAGACCCTTGGTTAGTGCTGCATACTCAGCTTCATTGTTAGAATGTGAATCTAACAATTGGCCCAATGAAAATACCTTTGTCCCTTTGTCATCAAAGACCACTATGCCTGCAGCTGCTTTGTCGGACGCTCGCTTGTAGGCTCCATCAAAGTAGAGAGAGTATGCTCCTTCTACCATCAGTGGTACTGGAGGTAATCGGACTTCTCCTTCCTTAGATTGCTTCTGCTTCCCTTCAAAGACTTGGTAGGTCATGATTCCCCCCAAACTTGCCCTTGTCGTGCTTTCTACCTGTACCGTGTAGTCAAACTCTTGCAGACAAACTAGCCATTTAGTAATTCTAGCAGACACATCCATGTGTTGTACAACATAGGGAAATATTTTATCCGTGGTTAGAATCACAAATTGCTTAGGCAGCAAATATGACCTAAACTTTGTAGTTGCAAATCTAAGAAGTGTTCCACATGGGTGAAACCTTTTTCTCCTTCTGTCATCATTCGACTAGAGAAGTAGATTGGCCTCATGAAAGATGTCGCCGTATCCTTTTGGAGTAGCACAGCCCCCAATGAGTCATCACCAACACTTGAGGTGACATAGAATTTTTCATCCCACTTAGGTGGTGAGATAGTTGGCAGAGTGGCTAAGACCTCCTTTACCTTGTTGTAGTGATGTTCGCTTTCTTCGTCCCAAGTGAAAGTTGATCTTTGAGTGAGTTGTTGCAGTGGTAGAACAATTTGTGATAGTAGATGTATGAATCTACTTAAGTACCTCATCTTCTGTAGAAAAGAGACCAGTTGACGTGCGGTCGTTGGTGAAGGTAGGGCTATGAGTGCGGACACCTTACCTGGGTCGGCATTAATACCTTTTGCTGAAATTTCATGGCCTAGTAGAATGACTTTACTCTCCCCAATGTTGCATTTATCCACATTTAATTGCCCACCTAGGCTCTGCAACCTGGCCAAACCTTCAGTTACCTTTTCTAAATGTGAAATACGCGAGCTATATATACAAAAATCATCAATGAACACTCTTATGGATGTTCCAAAGAACGGTTGAAAAACATATGTGACATATCTTTGGAATGTGGCAGGTGCATTTGTGAAACCAAATGGCATAACCCTGTATGAAAAACAACCCCATGGCGTGATAAAAGTGGTTTTTAGCTGATCTTTGAAGGCTATGCGTATTTGAAAGTATCCAGAATAACCATCACAGACGGTATAGCATTCAAAACCCGCTACTTCATTCAGAATTTCATCCAAGAAAGGGAGAGGAAAGTGGTCTCTCTTTGTAGCTGCATTTAGTGGTTTGTAGTCAACACAGACTCTCCACTTACCATTCTTTTTAGGCGTCACCACTACGGGTGACACACATTCTGAGTTTTCTACAGGATAGATGAATCCCGCCTCCAGCAGTTTCCTTACCTCGGCCAAGAGTGCCTTTTCTTGTATGACCCCCAGTCGTCGTAGCTTTTGCACAACTGGTTTTACCCCTTCCTTCAGCTTAATATGATGTTCCACCACTGTAATGCCTGTGATTCTTTCATAGTTGTCAATGAACAGATTAGGAAATCCCATCAACATTTGCAAAAAACTATCTTTCTCCTTAAGTGTTAATTCCGTAGACAACATACCCTTCAACCTACTTCCTCCTAGGCCAAGTGATTTGCTCTCCTCTTCATTGGGTTGCCCTTTTGGTGATGGATCACCAGTTGTGCTTACCCTTTGTGGATCCTTCATAATGATACCCATCACATCAATGGAACTATCACTTTCGTCGGTGGATGTGGTCTCCTCCTCAGAACTGGAAGATTCGCTAGTGGTTTCATCTGCCGATGTTTCCAGATTCATTTGCTTCTGCTTGCCAATCCTCACATCGTAGTAGATTGTCTCCCCTTTCTTACCGGTCATGCGTAGAAGGCCAGTACCCCAATCCTGTTTTGCCTTCATGGCCATCAACCATGGCCTTCCCAAAATTAGTGGATAGCCCTCCCCCTTAGTAGGCATTACAAGAACATCTACCTCTACCTCAGTGTTGAAAGCTTTTATTTTCACGGCACTTACCACACCCACACACTTTACTTTTGCGTTGTTTGCCATCTTTGCCTTGCATGGAGACGGCCTGTCAACCTCGAGCCCTAATCGAAGCATCATAGCTTCGCTCATTACACAGATTTGTGCACCTCCATCAATGTAGGTGTTTCCAAACCTCTTTCCTTTTATGTTTATGTCGACAATTGAAAGGATGTCATCCATGTTGCATCCCGAAATTGCTCCGGCTACCTTTGTTTTGGAGCGTCTTGTACTTACCATTTTAGACCATTGTTGCCTTACTTTTGGTGCAAGATGTAGCAGCTGTGGCCATGTAATCTTCGGTCCTTGCTCTGCCACATCCAATGTTAGATCATAGGGCTTAGAACTTTCCCCTAGCTGGAAGTCGGTGATGCCCAATTTCCGTCGTGGCCTGGATGGCCTCTTGCTAGTTTCTCCTCTCATGCTTCTCTCATCATCTGATTGTGTAGCTTTCTCCCTCCTAGCTCTTTTCACAGTCATGGCTTCAAGTGGTTCTAAAAAGGTTACCTTCTCCTTACCCTTGTCCCTCTCCTTTGCTCTGGGTGGATCCACTACTACGGCTTTTCCTTTCTCTTCTAGCCTTATGATGTTTACAGGGCGATCAGGTGGTGGGGCTGGTGGAAGAGGTGGGATGGATGCTTGTAGTGGTGTCTGGGGTGGACGTAGAATTTGTGTTGGTGGGGGTGGTGCTCGGGGTGGGGGTGTTCTTTCTCTAGGGGGTGAAAATTGGTTCCTCCTTCCTCCTCTATTATAGTTTTGTCGTGGTTTGGGACAGTAGTACATACCGTGACCATCTTCTCCGCAGTTGTAGCAATGATACTCCCTATTTTGTCGTCGTGCTCTTCCAGGGTCTTGATCTCTTTCTTGACTCCTCCCTTGCTGTATTAAGTGGACAGACAAATTCTGCAGTTGGTTAGTAATATGGGCCAACATATCTTGTTGGTCATCTCTTACCCCAAGAGCCGGTGGTGGTGGTATGGTGGTTGTCGTAGTTGCTGGTCGACGCGATGTTCTTGCTTCTGTTGACTCGGTTTCTTTGGATTTCATTCGCAGCTTCTTGTCCTTAAGGCGAGCAATCTCAATGGCTAACTCGTACGTAGCCGGGAATCTACCTTTCACCTTCTCCTTGAGAAGCGGCCATAAGCCATGCGTGAACCGATCTTTTTTTAGGAAATCGGGTGCGGCTTCCCCCCTTTCCAGTGACTCAACCCACCGTTCCCACAAATCCACAAATTTGGACTCATAGGTGGCATATTCTAAAAGACCCTCCTGCTTCAAGTCTCTCAACTTGTCTCACAACTTTTCTGAAGTGGTACCTCCCCCAAAGCGCCTCTTAAAAGCGGTTTTTAAGGGTTCCCAGTCATCCTTGGTTGCTTGTGGAAGTGCATTGTACCATGATCTAACTTCTAGCTTCATGAGATGCTTAAAGATTCTAACCCGGGATTCATCCGTATCTCTGTTGCTCACTACACATGCTACTTCAAAGTCATCTAGGAAGTCTGTTACCAAATCCTCCCCCTTCTTTCCTTTAAATGTTGGAAATGCTACACTTTCCATGATCACTGAGAGAGAGCTAGAAAGACACACTGCTTAACTTGCAAAAGTTTTTTTCTTCTTTACAAGGAGGCGTGTATACCCTCTTATACTAGGACATAGATTACAACTTCAAACGGTACATTGCCTTGTACCAAAGGTAGGACAAATGGTTGATCTGATGCCAGAACCTCAAAAAATTTCTCCCCACCCAGCATGGTGTCAATGACGTGCTGGTAGTGAGCCTTCAAATCCAGTATTACCTTGACTGAGCGTACACGTGTTGGTATGTGTGATCTGTCTTGAGGTAGGTTGTACTGATTCATGTGAAGCTTAGAGGTGCTTAGTCACTGTCCAAACTTGTGGGAGAGGGTGGTGTTCTTTCCTGAAACAAACTCAGTAGATCCCTAGTTTCTCTAGTGAGAGTGTGAGCCAATGATTCCGTTATCTGTGCTGCAGCATCAGGTGTGACTTGAAAACTGACTGTGATAATTACCTCAGTGACTTGAGTTACCCGATTCTCCAAGTAGAATAGTGTTAATCCTCTATTGTGTAGAGCTCCTTCCATTTTGTTGTTGTGGGTTGGTTATAGGTTGTGGACATGGTTTCGACCTTCTCCTTCTTCTTCTTGGCACTTGGCCTATGTATATCCACTGGGTTTGGCATGTTGGTTGACTCTCCCACTGCAAATCGATTACCGTTACACCTGGCACTCGAGCTTCGATGAGGATGCGGAGTTCGTCTAGTTGTGCTTGGAGCTCTTCTTCTTCTGTCGTCCAATTAGCAAATCCTGCTAGCCATTCATCCATTCACAATAGTTTAGGGGTTTCAGTCTTGTAAACTGAAGGTCTTGAGTTCGATCCTTAGTGGGGGCACCAAATGACGGGAGAAAACTGAACCCCGAGCCCTGACGGCCTCTAAAACACCAGGGACCGAATGGCGTGCCTCGAGCGTGTCATGGTAAAGCAAACAGGGGGCACCACCTAGCTTCAGCGGCTAGGACGCAAACAACAAACCACCATAACAAAGTTTTCATCCAAGAGAGATGGATGCTTGGGAGTAATGATGAAGAGGAAAGGGAATGAGATCAAGTGAGAGAGAGAGAGAGAGAGAGAGAGAGAGAGAGAGAGAGAGAGAGAGAGAGAGTGAGAGAGGGGGTATAGCGGCTTAGTACTTAGGCACCACAAAAGGATGGCGAATCCGCACACCCTTCACACATACACAAGCTCACTCCAAAACACAAGACTAGGTGGCGATTCCGCACACCTCACATGGGCAAAACATTGCAAGAAAACATTCTCACAAAACCTCAAGCTTTATTTAGAGAATTAGGCGATGAAATGGGGAGCATAGGGTAGGGGAATGAGAAGGGAGAGAGTGGTAGAGCACATGGCGGATAGGTGGGAGTTGATGGCGAAGACTCGCACGAGGATTATGGACATCATCCTTCATTTAGTTGCCCTTCATCTTCCATAGCCAAGGGTGTAGAGGTCATGCTCAAGACAAGCATGGTGATTGCGGTGATGGTGATGGTGTGGGTGTGTGTGTGTGCACTAGGCACACACAGTGTATAGTGTGTTTTTTGGTGATGTTGTGTGTTTTTGTGTGATGGTGACCCCTCTTTATATAGGGGAGGAGGGGGGGGAGAAATTCTAGAATTTAGAAATGAAGAAATCATTATCTACATAGGCCATGTGACTGTGGGCCCCACTTGTCTGGCTGTGTGTATATGTGCCAGAACAGCAGTCTCATGAGAGAGGGACTAAGAGAGAGAGATGGGTTGATGAAAAAAAGTGAGAGGTGACATGGAGAATAAAGTAATTACAAGAGGGGAGAGAGGGGAGTGTGTTCAGAGGTGAATCTGTGTGCAGATGTGTGTGAACACAAGAAAAATCAGGTAACCACCGGGTGGGGATGGGTCTGTGGGCACCTTTTTCAGTGAAACTGAGTGTGTGTGAGTGTGGGGGAGGTTATTTAGCTACAAGACAAGAGGCGTGGCGCCCTTTAGAGAGAGAGGGGGGTATTTGGGTCATGGTATATGATAGGAGAGAGAAAGAGGGGGTGGGGTATTGTTGGGATCGGAGAGCACACACACAGAGAGCAAGCACGAAGAAGGAGATAGACGCAGTGTGTGGCGGGGCGGTACTCGCACTACAATGTGTAGTTGTGAGTATAGTTATTATGAATGAGTAAATGAAAGGGTGTACATGGGCGGCTGAACAACGGGCAGCCGGGCACACGGGCCTTTAACCCAACAATCTCCCACTTAAAGGCAGTGTGCCTTTAAAGTGGCCAAAGTACAGCAAAAGAAGTCAAGCCATACCCATCAGCGATCTGCAGTGTGCAAACCACTGTGAGGCTAACGACTTCGTGAGTAGATCAGCAGGGTTATCGTCAGTGTGTACTTTGACAAGCTCTATGGGCTTGTCCTCTAGCACCTCTCGTATGAAGTGATACCTCACCTCAATGTGCTTTGTCTTCGCATGGAAGACAGGATTCCGTGCCAACGCTATAGCACTCTGGCTATCACAATGTAGAATCGGAGCATCACCAGCCATACCAAGATCTCCCACTAGTGGTGAGAGCCATACGGCCTCCTTGGCAGCCTCAGTGGCAGCCATATATTCAGCCTCTGTAGTGCTCAAAGCAACGCATGGTTGTAAACGTGATGCCCACGAAACCGGTCCACCTGCAACTGTGAACACATAGCCGCTAGTAGACTTCCTCGAGTCTACTGACCCTGCATAGTCTGAATCTGTATATCCGCAAACAGACATATCCTTCTCACCATAACATAGGGACAACTCTGAAGTCCCTCTCAAGTATCTGAGAATACCTCTCACTGCATCCCAATGATGCTTGCCCGGGTTAGACATGTACCTGCTAACCACACCAACTGCATGAGCAAGATCTGGACGCGTAGCCACCATGGCATACATCAAGGAACCAACAGCTGACGCATAGGGAATCTGAGACATCTCTGTAGTCTCCAAATCTGTTTGAGGGCAGTCATCATGGCTGAGTTTTACATATGGAGGCAATGGGGTACTAATGGCCTTCCCCCCTTCCATATGAAAACACTCAAGCACCCTGTCAATGTACTCTTTCTGACTAAGAAAGAGCATCTTGCGAGAACGATCACGAGTGATCCGCATACCCAAAATATGACTGGCATCCCCAAGATCCTTCATGGAAAAGGTCGCATGTAGCCTATGTTTCAAGGCATCCACATCAGAAATACACTTCCCTGCGATCAGCATGTCATCCACATACAAAACCAAAACAATAAGACTACCATCTGCAGCCTTGCGAGTATAGAGGCATGGGTCCTCATAACTGCGTACATAGCCCAATGAACTCATGAATGCATCAAACTTACGATACCATTCACGAGATGATTGCTTCAGCCCATACAAGGTCTTAAGAAGCCAGCATACCATCTTCTTTGAACCATGAATAACAAACCCACTTGGTTGCTCCATGTACAAATCCTCGTGCAAGTCCAGATGTAAGAAAGCTGTCTTTACATCCATTTGCTTCAACTCCATGTCTTCTGTAGCTACCAAGCCAAACAACATACGCAAAGTAGACATCTTCACCACTGGGGAGAAGATCTCGTCAAAATCAATGCCCTTCTGTTGCTTGAATCCTTTAGCCACAAGCCTTGCTTTGTACCTAGGCTTTGCATCCATTGAACACAATTTTATCTTGTAAACCCACTTGCATGGTAGTGCCTTCTTACCCTTTGGCAAAGGAGTAAGCTCCCACATTTCATTTTGGATCAACGAATCCATCTCTGACTGCATAGCCTGCTCCCACTTGAGCTTGTCAACACTAGACATGGCCTCATCATAACATGATGGCTCCCCGCAATCAGTCAACAATACATAATCCATAGAAGGCACAAAACGCTGAGGCTGTCTTGCACGCCGCTCTGAACGCCTCAAAGACTGTGCAGGAGGTGCATCTGGCTATCCTACATCTACATGATCTCCCAACAAGGGCTGATCTTCCACTTGAGGGTCAATGGGCTGCCCACGAGCAGCCATGGGACCATCATACCGATGACCATCCTCCTCAAATATCACACGCCGAACCTCAACCGTTCGCGGTGATGCTCTATACATAGAGTCCTCATGAAAAACAACATCATGACTGCGCACAATCTTCCTGTCAATAGGATCCCTGTAAAGAATGAGGATGCAAGAGAGCTACACAAGACAAGCACAAAGCACACAGAGATGGAAAGCTTCTTCTTCTTCTTTACAGAAAAGAGAGTACAAAATGACTAAGTGCTAAAGCTGAAAAGTAGCACATATGTACATGCGGTCACTAAGTGTGAACTCGCTAGAAGCGTACTAGGCTGGCACTATAAGTGTAGTCCAGCTGTAGAATCACTGGCAGAGATCCTCCGTGTCGGTCACCTAACGCGCCAGTGAGTAAATGCCGTCAGCGGCCAAGACCCGTAGTGGATACCAACTCAAGGTGTAGAGCTCGACATCTCAACACTCCCCCTCGAGCTCTGCATGTCGCAGAGTCCAAGCATAGTCCGGAAACGTCGAAGCTTCTCAACTCCGAGGGCCTTGGTAAAGATATCCGCTATCTGCTCCTCTGTGCTGACGTAGACCAAGTCGATGTCGCCCGCCAACACTCGCTCTCGAACGTAGTGGTAATGGACCTCTATGTGTTGGTCCTGGCATGGAACACTGGGTTCCTAGCCAAATGCATGCTGCTGAGGTTGTCACAATGGATGAAAATCTGCTGGTCCACCTGCACTCCCAAGTCCTCAAGTAATGTGCGTAGCCAAGCTACCTCGCACGCCGCAACTGCTGCACCTCTGTACTCGGCCTCTGTGCTCGATAAAGCAACCGTAGGCTGCTTTTTGCTGCTCCAAGTAATAGCAGCACTCCCAAAAGAGAACATGAAGCCACTCGTAGATCTCCTATCAACAATGCTACCTGCCCAATCTGCATCTGTATACCCATACAATGCTAATGGTGCATCTGCTGCATAGAACAATGCGTAGTCAAGAGTACCTTGCACATACCTAAGTGTGCGTCGTACTCCATCCAAATGTGGCTTCCTCGGAAGTTGCATGAACTGACTCTCCAAGCCTACTGTGTAGCTCAAGTATGGCCTCGTGATAGTCAAGTAGATTAGACTACCCACAATCTTCCTGTACATGTTGACATCCTCAACAACATCACCCTTCTCTGCACTCAGCTTTGCATTCACATCCAAGGGAATAGAAATTGGCTTACAATCAGCCATACCATACTTTGACAACATGTCCAAAGCATACTGTCTCTGTGATAGCCATACACCCTCTGGAGTCCTGATCACTTCAATGCCAAGAAAGTAGCGCAACTCGCCTAAATCTTTCATTTCAAACTCCTGTTTGAGAAGACCCTTCACATGGTCAATCTCCATAGCATTGTCACCAACAATAATAAGGTCATCTACATATATGGTAATGACCACAATCCCCACATCCCTATCCCTTACATACAGTGAATGATCAGCATGAGCTCTCCTAAAACCAATACTGACAAGATACTTGGCAATCCTGTCATACCATGCTCTAGAGCCCTGCTTCAAACCATACAAAGCTTTGAGAAGTCTGCATACATAATCTGGGTAACCTGGATCGACATAACCAGGTGGCTGATCCATATACACTTCCTCTTGCAACTCACCATTCAAGAAGGCATTCTTTACATCCATTTGATGCATAATCCATCCTCTAGATGCAGCCACTGCTATGACAGCTCTCACTGTCGTCATCTTTGCCACTGGAGCAAAGGTCTCCTCATAGTCTATGCCATACGTCTGTGCATAACCCTTTGCGACCAGCCTTGCCTTGTGACGCTCAATGTTACCATCAGCCTTATGCTTGGTTTTATACACCCATTTACAGCCAATAGCTTTCTTGCCACTTGGCAATGGCACCAACTCCCATGTGTCATTTGCTTCCAATGCAGCCATCTCTTCATTCATTGCATCATCCCAATGCACATTTCCAACTGCATCCTCAAAACATGTGGGCTCCACATCCTGTATCACCTTAGCCATGTAGGCTTGGTGATGCGCTAGATACCCATCATAAGTCAATTTCTGAACTGGATTTCTGACTCTATTAGATCTGCACGGTCCTGGGTCACTCCTTTGCCCTCTAGCATCTTCTTGTACTTTCCTTACACCAGGTGTCCTGACAGCCGGAATTCCAAATTCCTCATCAAGACTTTGTTCAGAACCATCTGAATCCATGTCTACATGTGAAAAACCTGATGATGCATCAACCATAAAGGGAGGTTCATCAACCTTTTCCTTTCCTTTTCGTGATACATTCCCTGTACCTGTTGGTGGAGTAACCTGCGTACGTAGTCTACCATTCCATGGTTTCTCAACAGAGCCATGAGAAGAGGACTCTTGTGGTCCACTCAAAACCTGTGACTGTGGCCTCACATTTTGTACAACCACATCATCTTTTACATTAGCCCCAATAGTGCCATGTGCATTACTGTACCAGCTGCTCATCTCATCAAAGACTACATCTCTGCTCACTCGTAATTCTCGTGTAGTAGGATTGTAGCACCTGTACCCCTTTTGTTCAAGGGAATATTCCACAAGAATACATTTCTCTGCTTTAGGATCCAATTTCCTACGCAACTCATCTGGTACATGCACGTAAGCTATGCAGCCAAACACTTTCAAGTGTGCCAAATCAGGCTTTGTACCTGTAAACTTTTTCTCAGGTGTTACATCATGCACCGCAGCTGTAGGTGTCCTGTTCATAATGTACACAGCTGTATTTACAGCTTCAGCCCAGAAATGATGAGGCATGTTCTTCTCATTCATCAATGCACGTGCAACCTCTGCAATGTGCCTGTTTTTCCTTTCTGCGACCCCATTCTGCTGCGGAGTATATCTGCATGTAAACTGCCTGTGTATACCATGCATTCGCAGAAAATCTGAAAAATCATTGGAGAAGTACTCTCCCCCTCCATCTGACCTCAATGTCTTGATTTGCGTATCTGTCTCCTTCTCAATCATGACTTTGAAGTCTTGAAAGTGACCAAACACTTCACTTTTGTTACGCATGAAGTAGACCCATACTTTCCTTGTATGGTCATCAATGAAAGAGACATAATACCTGCAACCATGTATACTTGCAGTATCGGTTGGACCCCAAACATCTGTGTGCACCACCTCAAGTGGCTTTTTACATACATTGCGCTCATGTGGAAATGAGCCCTTTGACTGTTTTCCAAACTGGCATGCTGCACACACTTTATGCATACCATCCACCTTGAATTTGGGCAAACCTTTTACAATCTGTTTTGATTGCATGCTGCGCAATCTCTGCTCATTGACATGGCCAATGCGTTTGTGCCAAATGTCAACATCAGCCACAACACCTGTGCCCTGTGCAAATAATGCAGCTTTTACCTCAGGCATGTCTACATTCAGCGTAAACATTCTGCCCACACATTTGCCCTCTGTGATCAGCTTACAGCCATTCTGGAAATCTTCTACATAACAGCCATTTGGATTGAAGCGAACCTGCAAACCCTGCTCAACCATTTGTCCAACAGAAACAAGATTCTTTGTAATGTTTGGGACATGAAGTACATCTGCTAAGTACTTTGATTTCCCACTCTTCGTATTTAGAGGTATGTCCCCTACATGAGCAATGAGGTGAGCTGTGTCATCTCCTGTCTGCACATAGCCTGACACATCTGGTTTGCGCATATCTCTAAACCACTCTCCACGAGACGTCATGTGATTAGAGGCACCTGAATCCACATACCAAACATCATCTTGGGTGGAATTCTCTGCAGTCATTGTATTCATTACATGTTGCATAACAAACATGCGCTCGTGTTTGCTTTCATCTGCATCTCTGCTAGTAGATGCATAGTTGCCCTGTTCTCTCTTTCTACTTGCTTTTCCCTTTGGACAGTCACGTGACATGTGACCTCTTTCACCACAAGTCCAACATTCTCTACTATCTGGAGTATGTTGCTGCCTGCTTGATCCTGCACCACGACCTCTTTGACTCCCCCTGCCTTGAGACTGGTTTCCCCTGCCACCTGTATTGTTTTGATTTGATTGACCTTCCAGAAATTGGCCCCTGCAACCCCTTGGGCCTCGACCACGACCTCTACCTCTACCTCTGTTGGAGTTAGAATAGAAGGCCTGTTCAGAATTATTTCTGCCATGAGAAGAAGATGTGTCAAGGTTCTTCTCCTCAAGAATAAGCATAGAAATCAAATCTTGGAACACGGGGATGTCGTCTCTTGTATTCATGGAAGACCTAAAATGTACATACTCATCTCCTAGACCATCCAAGCATGCACGGACAATGTCATCGTCTTCCACTGAGACTTTAATAGATCCAAGAGCCTCAATGATACTCTTGATCTTCAAAGCATAATCATTGATGGAGAGGTTGTTCCTCTTAACCTGATTTAGCTCCGACTTTAGTTGAAGCTTCCTGGCCTTGGTGTTCACCTCGAACACTCTGCCTAAGTTTTTCCATGCAATGGCGGGGGTTTCAGCATCCTGTAGATAGCCCATCATGCCATCTGTGATGCTCATAGACAGCCAATACATCACTTTTCTCTGGCCTTGTTGCCAGTCCCTCAAAGCTTTCCTTTGTTCTGCTGTAGCATTTGCCTCGGGAATCTCTGGTTCCTTTTCATTGTCTCCTTCTACATAGTCCCAATAACCTTTTCCTTTTAGGAAATTTGTTATTCTGAACTTCCATGCAGGGTAGTTATTTTTCTCAAGCTTCTCAGTAACAATCTGACTGAAACCGTCAGACATCTTGAAGCACTAAGACAAAATAGCTGCAATCTGCAAAAACCTGCAAATCTGCTGAACCTGCTATCGTGGTTCTTGTAACGCTTTCTACACTCAACGAGTGTCCACAATCAAGCGTACATACAACCACTGTACTTGTACAGTAAATATCTGTATACTGCACTTTGGAGACCTGTTCAGAAACTTGTGCGAAAAACCCCTAAAATTTTTTTCGCTGCGCGAGGCGCCTTCGGCATCTGGTCGTGGATTGCGAACGAAGGGAATGTGATGCTCTTGCTCTCTTAGCCTCTGTTGCCTGCACCAGGCTCTGATACCATGTAAAGAATGAGGATGCAAGAGAGCTACACAAGACAAGCACAAAGCACACAGAGATGGAAAGCTTCTTCTTCTTCTTTACAGAAAAGAGAGTACAAAATGACTAAGTGCTAAAGCTGAAAAGTAGCACATATGTACATGCGGTCACTAAGTGTGAACTCGCTAGAAGCGTACTAGGCTGGCACTATAAGTGTAGTCCAGCTGTAGAATCGCTGGCAGAGATCCTCCGTGTCGGTCACCTAACGCGCCAGTGAGTAAATGCCGTCAGCGGCCAAGACCCGTAGTGGATACCAACTCAAGGTGTAGAGCTCGACATCTCAACAATCCCACAATCGATAACCCATCTCACCAGAGCTACCATAACCCAAGAAGATACATCTCTTGCTCTTTGGATCCAATTTGCTGCGTTTTGCCTTAGGTACATGTACATAAGCTTCACAGCCAAAAACACGAAGGTGACCATACGAAGGTGTCAAACCTGTCCATACCTCTTCGGGCACTTTGAAGCCCAAAGGAACACTAGGTGAACGATTTATCAAATGCACAGAAGTGGCAACTTCTTCAGCCCAAAATCCATTTGACAAACCAGCCATAGAAAGCATACTACGGACTTTTTCCTGTATAGTCCTATTCATGCGCTCTGCCACACCATTTTGAGGAGGTGTATAGGGAGCACTAAGCTCGCGCCATATACCCTTCACAACACATAATGTTGTGAAAGCATGAGACATAAATTCACCCCCATTGTCCATACGTAAGCACTTCAACTTACAACCTGATTGGTTCTCAACAAGAGCCAACCATTGCTTAAATATATCAAACACCATATCCTTCTTACGAATGGGGTATGCCCATACCTTCCTGCTAGCATCATCAATGAACGTAACAAAGTACATAGCACCTCCAAGAGAAGCATTGGGCATCGGCCCACATACATCACTATGCACCAAAGCTAGCTTTTCCAAAGATCTGTGTGGAACACTCTTCTTATGAGAATACCGAGCATGTCGACCATAAAGGCAATTCTCACAAAACTCAAAACCACCAAAATCTGAAACGGGAATGTAGTCCGCACATGCCAACAACTTCAAACCTTTCAGTGACATATGCCCCAAACGCTGATGCCATAAAGAAGCAGGAGGTTGCTCAGTGATCCCCACAATGTGATCATCCACACTAGCTACACAAAGGTAATACAACGTATTCCTCTTAGCACCTTTAACCAAAACAAGGCTGCCCTTAGTGATCTTCCAACCTCCATCACCAAAAGATACATTGAAACCAAGTGAATCCAACTGACCCACACTAATCAAGCTTTTTGCAAGAGCCGGCACATGACGCACACGCTGCAAGACAAACGTAGTAGAGTTTGGCATAGCCAAATGAATATCCCCAATGCCATGAATCTGCATAGAACGCCCATCGGCAATCCTGACAGTACCTGTGCTCGAAGCATCATAGTCATGAAACCACGACCTATGAGGCGTAACGTGAAAAGAATCACCACTGTCAATGACCCAATCCATAGGCATACTACACTCATGAGTGAGAAGAAAAGCGTCATCAAAATAGGATGCAAGCAACACATCACCAAGCTCTTCACTACTAGCACTAGTCGGAGCACATACATGGTCATCTTGAGAGCTACACTCTCCCTGTGTTGCATTTAACTCCTCAATCTTGACATTGGACTTAGGCTTGTCCTTAGCATCATGGTCTTTCTTCTTACCATCTCCATTTTCCCTTTTCCACTTGTAGCAATCCTTTTTGAAATGGCCTTTTCTACCACAATGAAAACATTCCACATCCTTTTTACTTGTGCCTGCACGGGACTTGCTTCTAGATTTACCCCTGTTGGACTTATACTTGTCCATAGTCCTGCCTCTGACAACCATTGCACTAGAAGACTTACTACCTACATTATTCTTTCGATTAATCTCTTCCGTGAGAAGACTAGACTCCACATTAGTACTTGTCAAGTCATCCGCAGGAACCGAGTTACTTATGGCTATCCTAAATGTGTCCCATGACTCAGGCAATGTGACAAGTAAAAACATAGCTTTTACATTGTCCTCAAACGTAATTTCCTGCGTAGCAAGTTGGCTGAAAATTGTATTGAACTCATTCAAATGCGCATTCATGGAAGCACCTTCCTCCATTTGCAAATCAATAAGCTTTTTAATCCAATACACCATAGAAGCAGCCGAATGCTTATCATACATATCGCAAATCCGCTGCCATAGCTCATAAGCTCCACCCTGTGCATCTTTCACATTGTAATAAATAGACTTTGAAAGGGAAAGCCTAATGGTAGACCTGCACATCTCATCCAACTCCTCCCAATCATCCCTCTCCATGTTCTCTGGCTTAACTCCATGCAACTTTAGAGGTCGAATCTGTTTCTTCTGCACCAAGACATCCCAAATTTGATCTTTCCAATATGAGAAATTAGCACCATCCAATTTCTCAATATTGAAAATTGTGTCCTCTTTAGTGCCCATTACAACAAGAATGCAACAATGAGAAACCTGTAACCAACCAACAAACTGCCACAACAAAGTAGTGTTGCAAATCTGACAACACCTGCTGCTCAATCAAAGAGCAAACGCATAGAGTATAAATCAGCCCATAATATGGTCAAAAAACGTACGTAGAAATCCACAAACAAATGCATAAACCCGTGACACCTGTAACTCAACCGGCCTAGGCAAACCGTGCCACAAAATGCATCAACAATGAGTTGTCATAGAGGCATAAACATACTCCATGTCTGAATAACCACAATAGAGACATAAGCTGACCAAGCTTACACAAATCCGTGAGCATAAATGGATCCAAGTGAGCATATAACCAATGCACAAGCTCAACGAAGTCCAATCTCTACTGTCAACCAAGTACCTGTCCGTACTCAAACCGCAACACTGCAAGCAAGAGCAAACCCGCTCTATGTATAAGTGAACCAAATCTCCAGAATATCATGCATAAAGAGTGTCTGTCAAACTGCCATATCCACATCCATCAACATACATAGATGATGTAAACCTGTAGCTCAAGAACACGCATAAACAGACTGCCCAGAAGAGTAGAAGCTCCCACTCAAACCACAACCATATGCATGGCTGTCCCACAGTCAAAATACATGTTTTGTAACCACAGAAGAAACCTGTATCCAAAGCTCCCTGTAACCTGTAACTTGTACCCGTACCTGTACCTGTACCTGCACCTGTACCTGTACCTGTAGTCGAAGAAGACAATGTCGCCAAACTCCCACTCTATCTGTGTGTATGAGGCCACTCCAAGAAGAGGCTACACACTCTCAAATGAGTTGTGGGCTCACGTAAGTGGAAGACACTACAACAATGGCACCTGTAATGGCTATGGAAGCTCTGGCAGCAGAAAACTACCAAAGAGAGATGAAAAACGTAGCTCCTAGTCTGTAGCTCGGATGGGATTTCTAATGGCACGAATGGCTCCGAAAGGCGGGTTAAACCCAAGGACCCCTGATGAAAATACTCGCAGAGTGCTAAACCTTCCAATGCCAAGCTCAGAAAAACCTTCTGCTCTTTGAAAATGCGCGCGTGCGCGAAACCGAAAAACGGCAATGAAACAGCAGCAAGTTTCAACACACTCAACAATGATGATGAAGCTCTCAATGCTCTCACCACCAAGCTCTGATACCAGTTGTAGGTCATGAGGGCAACAACTTCCCGGGAGATCACCCATCCCAGTACTGTTCCCGCGCATATGCGCTTAACTATGACGTTCCACAAATTGGTCTAGCCATCCAGACCCCAAAACCTTAAGGTGTTAGGGACCTCCGGTCTAACCAATTTATGCAAGCCTCATAGATAGACGCCACTTTGTCACCACAAGTTGGGCTTACCCCAACAATCGCCCCCTTGAGCCAAACTTGGGACTTTCCCGTCCCCTTGAGTACCAACGTGTTCCGCCTTTTTCTAGGCTTAGAGGTTGAGAGCTTCAACGTGGCCGGGAGCTCTCAGAGGTTGAAGTCAACATCAACATGTCCTGTTCCACGGACTCAGAGGTTGGACTTTGAACCATGGCTCTGATACCAGTTGTTGGGATCGGAGAGCACACACACAGAGAGCCAGCACGAAGAAGGAGATAGACGCAGTGTGTGGCGGGGCGGTACTCGCACTACAATGTGTAGTTGTGAGTATAGTTATTATGAATGAGTAAATGAATGGCTGTACATGGGCGGCTGAACAACGGGCAGCCGGGCACACGGGCCTTTAACCCAACAGGTATACTATTTTGGAAGATAGGGTAAGTTGCATGTGAGTTAGGGTGCATTATTGGTGAGTTATAATGCATTATTGGTGAGAGGTGGGGTAGCTTGAGGGGAGAGAGAAAGGAGAAAGGACAAGGGAAAGAGAGAGGGGGTTGACCTTTTGAGTGGAGGAGAGGAAAAGGGGCACACGGCAGGGCAACAGTGAAGAAAAAGGAGGCAAGGTGGGGATGGGCTGCCCCGCAGGCATGAGGTGGCCTATTTTACCTTTCTCATATATTTACATAATCATACTTTATTTTTTTTCTTACTTTCTCCAATGTCTTTTATCACTCCCTCCCTAAGAGGGGGTTTTCATGGGGTGGGGACGAGAGAAGAGGGGTATGGGAGCTTGTCTTGTGAAAAGCCCCCATCACTACATTATGCACCCCTATGGAGCCTTCACCATCTAAAATGATATTTTTGGTGAATAAATAGTCCCTTTTATGTCCAATATTCAATGAGTGGTCAAAGGACACTTAATTAGGGCTAATCACTCACCCTAATTAAGTGTAGCATAATCCCACTCCTACCCAACTATAAATAGCCCCGTTGGAGAGACTCAAGGACACACACCTATATTTTCAACTTCATGTTGTTTCTTGATCAATAGTAGAGAAAACCCCAACTCTCCCTCTTTCACATCCTCCCTCCTAACTCTCCTCTTTGGAGGAAGTGCAACTCTATCCTCCACTCTTTCTATTCTACAATCTCTTACTCCATCAACCCAATAAATCATTTGTAGCACCTCAATAACTTGTAAATACATCATGATCTCTCTCATGGTTATGTTAATGATCATTAAATCATCTTCAAAACTTTCAAGTGTCGCAATTCGTGATGGTTAGCCAGCGTCAGTCCTCCCCTTAAAAGGTGTGCGAGAAATCAAGTAAGTGTTCTATTCTCAATTTACCATTGGTTTGTTTCTCCACACTTATTCAATTGTTCTAAAGAAATTTCTCACTCCAACTCTCTTCTGCTTCATTACATATGCATGTGGCTGCCTCTCATGGTGATTTTATTTGTGTCACGACATTGCATAGATGAGATGAGCTCTCTATGCAAAGTGTGTTAGTTTGATGTAAGTGATTCTCTTGTGTGTTTGAGAGGCAAGTTTTGTGCGCATGATTTTTTTGATGAGTGCTTGAGAGAGGAGGAGTTTGGATGTATTATGGGTATTCTTATGGGGAGAAGGTGAATGCTATTCCACAAATTGCATATTTCATTTGGTGCACAGCATTGTGTTGCATAATCGTTGATGGTGTTCAAGTGTCCAAAGTGTATATAGAGTAAGGGGGGTTTAAAAGTGTGTTGCTTGAGTGGGTGAGTGCAAGTGTTATTTTGATTGGTTTCCTTCTCCACTCCCAAAAGAAGGTGGTGCCCCAAGTGGTGTGCGTACCTCTTTACGAACATTTTGTGAGGGAAGGCCCATTGGTTTAGGTTTAGAGGCCCCATTTCAAAAAGCTTGCCCTCAACACAAATGATCATTCCTTGGGCAATATCATGAGCTTCTTCATTTTGCGACCTCTCAACATGTTTCAAACTCCATGCTTTGATCTTTTTGAGAAACGACATCACTTTGAAGTATAAACTTTTCAATTGAGGGTTCTTATACTTCCATACTCCCATCCCAGCACTTGCTTCACAACCAACAAAGAATCTCCTTTAATTTGCAAGCGTTTAATTGCCAATTGTAAGTAAATATGCAAACCACCTTCAAGAGCCATGTATTCTGCTTCATTGTTACTCTTTGCATCAAGTTTCAGCCCTTGCTTCCTCATAAGCTCTCCTTGTGCATCATAAATAACAATGCCTCCTAAAGTAGAATCATGACTTCTTCAATAAGAACCATCAAAATATAACACTGCAGCATTAGGGATGGCAAGAGTCCCGACTTCCCTCTTTTGCACCACCTCTTCTTTGACCAAAACCGAAGTATTCTTATAAGTAAGAAGATCTGCCAGGGTAGCCCGAGTACTTTCCTCCACTAAAAAGGTGAACTAAAACTCCTGAAGCTCAATAACCCATTTCATCACTGTTTTTGATATATTTGAATTGTTGAGAATCTATGTAAGTAATGAATAACTGGTGATAAAAGTGATGACTTTTGAAGAAAGTAGTGTCTGAATTGTCTGCAAGCATAAACCATACTAGTCATCACTAATTCAATTTCAGAAAATCCCTTTCATGAGGAGTCTTCACTTTGCTAGCATAATGAACATGCTTCATATAAAGAGATTCCTTCCCCCTTTGCAATAACATAGCTCCAATAGCATCATCTCCCACTAATGGGTTGACATAAAACTCCTTTTCCCAATGAGGAGCTTGCATAATAGGTAACGTACTCAAAACCTCTTTAACTTTGTCAAAAACATTGTCACAGTCATGAGACCACTCCAAGGGATCATTCTTAGCTGTTTGCTGCAATGAATACAATAGATGTGATGCCAAAGGTATGAAGCGAGACAAATATTTAACTTTTTGTATGAAAGTGACCAACTATTTGGTATCTCTTGGAGGTGACAGTAACAACAAAGCCTCCACTTTATCTGGATCTGCTTCAATCCCATTTTCTTAAATTACATGCCCAGAAGCTTCACCCGTGCCTGTGTCAAATGACATTTTTTAGGATTGAGCTAATCTGCGGATTCATCATACCTGGCAAAAGTCATTTCAAGCTTTTGAACATCCTCTTTCCTTGAAGTGTATACACAGAAATCATCTATGAATCCGTTGACAAACTTCCCAAGGAACGGGGTAAGGACCCAATCTACTTTTCTTTCAAAGGCTCCTGGCCCATTTTTCAATCCAAAAGGTGTTGAGCTTATATGTGAAGCTACTCAATATATGGCTTTTCTATGTATGGCACCTAGGTCCCCTCTATATATACATCATCTCATGTGTGTATTCTACACACTTTGGGGTTCTATTTATGTGCTCTCTCTTTTCTCTCTCAACATGATATCAGAGCATGACGTTTTTGTTTTTCATTTTTCTCCTGATTGAAAACAATTTTGCAAAAATTATCTATCGTAGGAATCGGAATCGATGTGGTCTACAACTTTGCAAAAGAAAGTTTTTTCAAATTCTGCACCGATTTTGAGTTATCGTTTGCGGACTACATATATACCTGAAAAGCAACTTTCGATTTTTGTTTTATATTTTTATGCTAATTAAAAATGATTAGCCATTGATGATCGTCCAAATTCTATAGAGATAATGTTGGTATATGATCTTTTGTTATATGATATACTCGTTCATTGATTCTCGTATAATAATTCTTCTAAGAGATATAATTTACATCGTTTTATTGATAATCTCTCATTACTACCATAATGATTTTGATGGTACCATGATTATGTTTTGTTAGTACTTTGGTCATGGTGATTTTCGTTGATACCATGGTTATTCTCGGTGATGCCATGATGATATTTTGTTGATTCCATGGTTATTCTCGGTGATACCATGATGTTGTTTCGTTGATACCATGGTTATTCTCAGTGATACCATGATATTGTTTCCTTGATACATTGATTATTCTTCGCGATATCATGATGTTGTTTCGTTGATACCATGGTTATTCTCGGTGATACCATGATGTTTTTTCGTTGATACCATGGTTATTCTCGGTGATACCATGATGTTGTTTCGTTGGTACAATGATTATTCTCCATGATATCATGATGTTGTTTCGTTAATACCATGGTTATTCTCGGTGATACCATGACGTTGTTCTGTTGATACAATGATTATTCTATGATTTTTTTCATTGATACCGTGATGATTTATTTATTTTTATTGATACAATGATGATATTTTGTTAATACTTTAATGATACTCATTGATATCACTACGTTGATAAATTTTGTTTTATGTAGTATATACACATGTCATTAGCATCACGTAATCACATATCTTGTACTTTTATGTTCATACTTATATGTTGTCGTGCGTATATATGTCGTCAAAAGAGTGGCATCGCGAACCATCTCTTATGGCATTGTGAATGTAATTATTTCACTAACGATGCTAATAATTTTCATGAGTATGTATTTTGAGTCTATGATCTATGTAGGATTGATCAAAGAATTGATTTCATGAAGACAAACTTGGTAACAATAAACAATTTATGAAGACATGTTTGGTGATTCCATATTGATGACAAGCTACCCAACAGACTCACGGAGACACTTTTGATTACAAGCTAATTGATAGCATTTACACCTCTTTATTGAACCTTTGTATTGATTATTGTATTTGATAGGATAGGAGTAATGTAACTCCTCATAAAACATTCATTGTAAAAGGAGTGATGTAGCTCCTCATAAAATATTCATTGTAAAAGGAGTGATGTAGCTCTTCATGAACATTTGTACATTCAATAATTTTTATAATATAACGGTGGGTGTATACAGAGCGGTGGTTTTTTCCCTTGATCCCCCAAGGGTTTTTTATCCACAGTTAGGGACCCTTATTTGAGCGGGGGTGTGAGCTTATAAGTGAAGCTACTCAATATATGGCTTCTCTATATATGGCACCCAGGTCCCCTCTATATATACATCATCTCATGTGTGTATTCTACACACTTTGGGGTTCTATTTATGTGCTCTCTCTTTCTCTCTCAACAAAAGTAAGGCAACAAAAGCAAAAACACAACCCCATGGCGTGATAAAAGTAGTCCAATTCCTAATGATAATAACAAGAGTGCTTGGGTGGAGAAAGCAACAAAAAACATAACACCTAGTTAGATAGCATGAATAATACTTCAAAGAAGAGAAAAATTAAGCAATTGACAACACTTGAGGACCGGAATTTCATGGAGCCGGTACCCCCTCCAAAAGGCTTTGTATTATGGTTTCTCCCATCAAGAGAGACATTTTACAATACAATTTCTTGTGTTCCTTCAATACTAGTGAGTGCAATGAAGTGGAAACTTCATGCACTATGCAAAACACTTATCAAACACAACATCAATTCCCTCACGGTCTCAAACCCAAGACCTCACACACCTTTGAAGATAGTGAGAGCTAGCGGGGTATGAGAGTAGATTGAGAGGAAGAAGGAGTATTCTTACGAGAAAGATGTACATCTCCTCACATAATCACTCATATTAGCATAGATTATCTTTGTAATTAGCATGGTAGAGGAGATGAGCATGCATTGAAGCTTGGCTCTTGGTTGGATCTGCATCACTTGTTGGTGTAGGACTTCCTTATCACACTCTTGGAGTAGTGATAAGCTTTACATTAAAGCTTGAGAAGGAGAGAGAGTCTTCTTTACTTCACACATGAGATAGTGTGAGTGTGTGTGTCAATAATGCCTTGCAAAAATCAGCCCCCTCTCTCTCTTGGTCGGCCCCCCTTGCTAATTACTCATGCTAGCATCCTATTGGACCTCCCCAGGCTTAGCCAATGACAATTAAGCAGCATAAGTGATAGCCTTCTTACATGTGTCCCCCTTTCCCCTTTTGTGAGATCTTTAGGTAATTTAATAATTCAATTAAACTCTCATTGGATCCCTTTGCCTCCTGGCCTAAAGGAATCAGGCAAGCCATTGGGCTGTTGAATGCTCATTGGTCCCCTTGGGAGACTGTCCAATAGTCTTCTAGAGAGCTTAATTCTTATTGGTTCTTTTATTAAGGGTTTTTAAATTAATTAAACTAGATTTACTCTAGCCTAATTCTCATTGGTCCAACTCCAAGGCCATCCAATAGCATTTGAGTACACATTGTGGGCATCTGGGCTAAGGAGCTGACATGTGTCCCTCTTTCTCCTTGTGTACAAAGGGAGCTTGTGTGTGTGTGTATGAGTTTCTCTCTCATCCCCTACTTCTTGGGTTTTCCCCCTCCTATGTAGGGCTTGACAAAGACTTTTGGAACACACGGAAAGCATCCAATTTTCCCTAAAGTTGACTTTTGGACACAATCTTTGAATTTTGGAACCTTAGCATTTTGGAAGTCTTAATGGGATGAATGTTAAGGTCTTTTAAGCCCATTGTTGCACATAGCTCGTTTGAAGATGGCCCCCCCTTTGGATCCCTATTTTCCCTCCTTTGGATCCCTATTGTGGCCGGTCTGTTAACTTAAGCAATATTCTAGCTTTCTCTCCCCTGGCACTTCCCCATATTAAATGATCAGTTTAACATGAGAAAATCATTTAGGAGAATTAGATATTGATTATTATGACATTACCTCTCTCTTAAAATCATAGTCGTCCTCGAATATGGTGTAGAGAAGTAAAGCATTTTCATGAGTCCTTTTTCTTAGTGGGTAGAGGATCCCTATGTTACCCTATGAAATCGTTACAGAATGGATGACTAGTCCATTTAGCGCTTGAGAGCCTCACGCTGCCGCAAGCATGTCTGCACATTAGTCCTATCAATCTTCCATAGTAGAGTGACAAGCTTTACTTGGTGTTTGGGAGATATCGTCTCCACAAACTTTATTTAAGCATGCATACCACTTCATTTTTGTGCACAATAAAGATAAAGAGAGTCTTATAAGACAAAAACTTTGTTCATTTTTTACATTTGTACATTTGCTTACTCTTAAGAAGCATTGTGAGCATTGAGATGGTTTAGGTTATCCTTTAATTGTATGCTTTGCATCCATCTAGCATCTTCAAAAGGATAATTCTTAAACTTAATAAGATATCATCGGGATAGTCTTACCTCCTCTTAGTACCTTGTCTTCATGTCGGAGAATGGACTCGAGCTGCAACACCTCTTCTTGGTTCTCGATCTCCAGTGGCTCTTGAGGTGGCTCTCCTTTGGAAGGCTTTAGTAGGCTCACATGGAAAGCATTGTGTATGGGCCAATGGTTGGGAAACTTGAGTTGATAGGCCATCTCATTGATTGGCCTAAGAATCTAGAAGGGACCATAGTACCTTTTTGGTAACTTAGCATAGTACTTCTGGTGTCCCGTAGGATTCTTGCCCGTCATGTGCCTTAATCGAGCCTTGGGAAATTTGAGTAAGACCCAATCATTTTCTTTAAAGGCTTGGGCTCTTCTGTGCTTGTCAGCAGCAGCCTTTTGCCTTTGCTGTGAGATAGAGATGGCATCCTTAATCTTTTGAAAAGATTCTTATAGGTCTCGGCTATAGTCATCTGGAGCGAAGATCTTCCCATGTACGTTAAGTAGCAAGGGACTTTTTGATCTTCTCGTGTACCTTAAGTAGCAAGGGACTTTTTGATCTTCCCTCTATTACCTCAAAAGGTTCTTTTCCTATGGAAGTATGTACAGTGTTATTGTATGCATACTCCACTAAGGGTAAGTACTTCTCCCATTGGGATCTTTGATCTACTTCCATTACATAGGCTTTTAGTAGATCGAGAATTGTTAGGTTAGCTATTTCACTTTGGCCATCCGTTTGCGGGTGATAGGCCAAAGAGAAGTTTAGCCTTCTTCCTAAATTCTCAAAGAGAGCCTTCTAGAAATTACTGGTCATTCTAGGATCTCTATCCGACACTATGGACATTGGCAAGCCATGGTACTTGAAAATTTGTGAAATGAAGAGGGTTGCCACTTGATGGGCTTTGATAGTCTTTTTGACAGGTATAAAATGAGCTTGTTTACTGAACTTGCCTACTATCATCCATATTCCCATATTCCCATGGATAGACTCAGGCAATCCAAAGATAAAATCCATGGATATGCTCTCCCATGGTGAATTAGGGATTGGCAAAGGTTGAAGCAATCCAAGTTGCTTCCCTCTATCAAACTTCATCTTTTGGCATACCACACATTTAGAAACATACTCTTATATGTTTTCTTTCATGGTAGGCCAATAGAAATATGTTTCAATCCCCTTTAGGGTAGACTGAATCCCTCTATGCCCTGCATAAGGAGGAGCATGAGATTCATACATTACTTTCTCACGTAGTGAGCTAGTAACACATAGTCTATTTCCATAGAGAAGATAACCATCTTGTAAAGTAAATGGTTCCTCTTTCTTCCCTAGTGCAAGGGCTGAAATCACATCTCTAAAATCGGGATCAATAGCATAATAATCTATCATAGAAGATAGATCATTGTGAGTTGCTATGAAAACGGCATTCACTCTCAGCCATCTTGAGAGTGCATTGGCTACTTGATTATGCTTGCCAACAATGTGAGCAACATAAAAATGAAATTGCAAAAGGAAATTTTCCCACCTCATCTATTTGTCGAAGATCTTGGTCTGCGTCATGAAGTACTTAAGACTTTGTGATCCTTTCATAGAATGAAGGGAGTCCCCAATAAATAGTGTTTCCATGAGTCTAAGGCATGTAGAACTGCAACGAGTTCCTGCTCAAGAGGGTCGAGCCTTCGAATTTCATAGCCTATGGCATGCCCTTCTTGAAGCAAATTAACTCCAAGGCAATCACCACAAGCATCACATTGGACCTCAAATGGGTTTGAGAGATTCGGTTGTGTAAGCACATGTTAACACTAGGTTGGTAATGGGACACTTTTATGTACTGTTAAGTGACGTTTTTTCTTGAATTATATCAAGAGTTTCAAAATGGATTTTGAGGTTCTATCTATCTAGAAAGTTGTCTCATGAGCTGAAAAAAACTTGACATTTTTTTGGAATATCAATTCCATCTTTAACCTTGTCCTTGCACAACTTTTCACAACCTAAACTGTGTGAAAAAACGGGTCCTGTTTTTGGCTTTTTTCAACTTTTTGCAACTATACCACTCTAGAATTCATGTTTGTGAGGTTTATAATGCTAGAGAACTATCTTTAGTAGTCCTCAGCATGTTCTGGTGCTTCTAGGGATAAATAAATGTTAAAGTTGTAAGTTATGACCAAATTACAAAAATTGTCAAATCCTATTTTTTAGCCAATTTTAGCTCTTCTATTATTTTTTTGGTGGCTTTCATGATATCCAAATGCAGTTTTGATTTTCTATGTCGCATATTGTAACATAAAGCTAATATTCCTTGAGTTTTGGGGCACCTAATACACTATTTTGTATAGTACACAACGATGGTTGATTTTTTCAATTATAGAAGAAAACAAAACATTCTAGTATATCAAGTATATCTTTTTCAATATTTCTAGTTTCTTGTGACAACTATATGCATTTTGTAGGTAGTAACCATATCTAGTCATAAGGATCAAATTTGGCTAGATATTGAATAGTTTCTATGGGATTCTACAACTCATAATGTTGAACCCAGTTTTCTCATGTTTGTTGTATTTAGCACTTCATCTTTGTCCCCAAGATTCCCCTTGGTAAGAGATGTATTATTCTTTTGACATGCTCCATGGATCCTTGTGCACCTAAAGGACAACAGGGAACTAAGAAAACATGCATATATTATTTGTATTGAGCATGGCTATAGAAACTTTGATGATAGGTTTGCAGATTCGTAAAAATTCAACTTTTTTGTACCTATTTATTTTGGCAAAACAAAAAATAGTGAGTGAGAAGCAATCATATGTTCTGATCACCAACACATTAAAGTTAATTAGGGAATTTATCTCATGTCCTACAAAAATTACTAATCTTATTTTTATGCAACAAAACATAAGAAATGACTGTTTTGATGAAAATGTACTGGTCCATCAACTTTGGAGGCTTGGTGTGACCAAAAGATGAGAACTTTTACAAGTTTATTATTTTTTCCATGTGTAGTAGGCCTTGAACTATAACCTAATGAAAGGATTTTACAAAATGAGTGGATCTACTATGGTTTTGGAGGGTTTTTTCAAAACCCTGAAAGGACACTTTTATGTCCTGCTAGGTTACCAACCTAGTGTTAAGAGATAAGCTTTTCGAAAGCATTGTTATCCTTGGCAGACCATGTGTACCTAACTTTTTTCTTTGTTAGGTCCTGTAATGGTCCTACTATTAGTGAGAACTTTTCTATGAAGCATCTATAGTATGCACACGTACCTATAAAGCTTCTTCATTCATGAAGATTCCTTGGTTTAGGGCATCCTTTTATTACCTCTAACTTTGATGGATCCATTTGGATGCCATCTTGAGAGATAATGTGACCTAAATACTGAATCTCTTGTAAGAAAAATTCACTTTTCTTTCGATTAACATAATTCTAATGAATTAGAGTAGATGATGATATCATCAAAGAACACTCCAGTAAAAGCTCGGGGGGTTCACCGTTCAGTATCCTCCTATATAACATGCGTTCACGGGGTATTAAAAAAATCCCTCTTTTAACATGTCTTAATGAATAAAATGACCCCTTATTTTACGATTTTTTTCCAAAATTGAATATAAAAACCCCTTATTTTAATGTATCTCTGTTAAATTGCCTAAAATTTTGGTATTTTAAAACCCCTCCTTTCGAATTCACGTTATACATTAACATGAATAGATAGTGTACCCCCCGAGAGTAAAAGTTTGGTGAGGCCTGAATAGCTTCTTCATCAAGCGGTTGAATGTGGCTAGTGCATTGGTCAAGCCAAAAGGCATGACAATGTATTCATAAAGACCTAACGTAGTGTGAAATGCGGTCATTACAATGTCTTGATCAACTATCCTTATTTGATGATAGCCGCTTTTTAGGTCAATCCTACTAAAGTAGGTGGACCCTTGTAGCTTATCAAATAGGTCTACTACCCGTGGTATAGGAAACCTATTTTTGATAGTGATCCTATTTAGTGTCGTCTTTCTTTTGCAATAGTAGCACAGGAGAACAAAATGGAGATGAGATACGCCTAACCATGCCCTTCTCAACTAACTCATGCACTTGCCACACAATCTACTCTTGTTGAGCTTGAGAAACTCTATAAGGAGGTTTGTTAGGCGGTGAACTTCTTGGAAGAAGTTCAATTGCATGGTCATCATTGCCTCGTTTAGAAGGTAGCTCACAAGGGATGTCGTCAATAAAGACATCTTGAAACCCCTTGAGAAAATTGGATAACTCTAATTCCTTTTGATTGTGTATATTTTATTTTGTTAAAACATTAGGTTCATTTTGATAATCTTTAACAAAAATCATGTACATGAAAATAGAGCTCTTTATTGACTTGTTGAAAGCTTGTGTATGTACAATGGGTATAGTGTTACCCATTTCCTTAGCATCTATATACATATCTTTTTCCTTGAACTTAAAGGAGATTCTCCTTTCAAGGAATTTAACATTGGCATCCATGCAATCAAACCATGGTGCCCCTAGGATTACATCCTCATGCTTGAGAGGAGAGATAAAGAAGTCCTCTTTGTCCACATAGCTTTGGACATGGAGCGTCAATTTCCCTATTAAGGGAGTGATTGAAGCTTCTTGCCCCTTGGAAGCACCGTCTGTGGGTAGGACATCTCCCATCTTGTAGGGTTGTATGCCTAGCTTGGTGGCCAACTCTATAGATATAGAATTGTCAGTAGAACTGGAGTCAAAGAGAATAAAAGCATCATGTTCTCTTACCTTTCCCCAAGCATGGCATAGAGATCCTTTGTGGTGAGTTTCCTCCTCTTGGATTTCGACCAAGGTAGCTCTAGAGGGATCATGGAGGTTGTTCTTTTGGGGACAAGTGGGGTACGCATGCCCTTGTTCGCCGCACTTGAAACAACAATTATCCGTGCGATAACGCTCAAGCTCTTCAGGAGAGACTTTATTTTTTCCTTTATAAAATCCCTTCTCTTTAGCTTTGTTGGAGTTGCCCTTAGGAGACTTTTGGACATTGTCCTTCCCCTTAGGCTCATTGGAACCCTTTTTTTCAAGGGTCTTAGAATTCCTCTTAGCCCCTATTTGGAAATTGATTTGAGAGGCCACCATACTATGATGTATTACCGCCGATATGGTCCGTGGCCTTTGGGAGTTGACATACTCCGCCATTTCTTCGGTTAAGCCCACACAAAATTGTTGCTCTTGCTCTCCAAAATGCAACTTTTTGAAGACAGTGGCTTTCTGTTGTAGGTCCCAAAACTTGTCTACATATTTGTGGATGGATTCATAGGAAGAGAGATTCAAGCTTCGCCATTCGGTGAGTACTTTTTTTTTGGCATCGGTGGCAAAAAATTGCTTAATAATGGAAGCTCTTAAAGCTTTCCATGTTCATGGAGCTTCACCGTTGGCCCATAGGCTAGACCACCGTTGTCTAGTGGACTTTTGAAAGTGCATAGATACATGGCATAGCTTAGAGGAATCCATGAAGCTCTCATCTCCGAATGCCGCATCAAATTGTTAGATTAAGGCCAAGACATTGTGCATAGCATCAAAAGTGCCATCATAGGTAAGGAAAGAGATGCTCTTCCCTGCCTCTTTGAACTTCTTGAGCTTGAAATACCTCTTCCACACGACATAGGATTTCCTATGGCCTCTTCTTTTTGATGGAGAAGAGGGTGACCTCTTTCTCTCCTTTTTTTTTCCTTGATCTTCTTTGTCTTCACCATCACTTTCATAAGAAGAAGAGGATGAAGAAGATGGAGAAGAGGGTGTCCTCTTTCTTGCCTTTTTCTTCTCTTGCTTTTTTTCATCCCTCTTTGAAGTATGATGTGGAGAAGTATGCGATGGTTTTCTCCGTTTTGGAGGTGATGGAGAGCGTTTAGCCCGCCGTCTTCGTGGAGCCATCTCCTCCGAGGTGGCAGGAGACTCACTTCTTTCTCGTTCCTTCCTTGGAGGCTCTTGAATTCTCCTTTGAGAAGGAGACGCATCATCAAGGAGCACATTTTTTAGCCCTTCGTAGGGATCCTCTTCTTCTTCCCGAATCGGAGAGAGACCACTTTTGGAAGTCTTGCAAGGAGGCTTCCTAGGTGTTCTCTCGTCATGGTGGGGAGCTTGGGGAATCCCATGAGCATGAAGCTATTGTTGCACTTCACTTTGGAGGGATGGATTTCCCATGGCTTGTTGAGAAACAAGATAGTTAACAAGAATCGGGGCATCATTAGTAGCTTTCTCATTAGCAAAATGAAAGTTATCAACATTAATTTCACCCTCTTTACTATTGTCAGCCATTCTAACAACTTTTAGGTGTACTTTGGCACTTCAATCCCTAGTTGCTACTCCTCTTTACCCCTTTAGAAAAAGCACTCAAGCTACTGTACCCGGGGCTCGAATACCATTAATTACAAGGAAAAGAAGATAGGGTCGTTCAACACCAAAACAACATTGGCTCATGTCAAGATTCTAATAGCTCAATAGTGGTTCAACCATAGGCAAGCCCCGTAGGAATCCACTATTAAGACCATAGCTCTCCACAATGATGCCGCGTTCACTGCACAAAGGCAGGCGCACTGCAAGGCTGCAAAATACCTATTCTACTTATTCACATGCAAATAATACTACCAACCATTTCTAGCTAGCTTGAGGACCTCCCTTCTTGAGCAATAAAATAGAAACCTTGTGCTTTGATACCAATGTAACATTTAATGGCCTAGTAACTTGTGTGTAGCGGAAAATAGCATGAACATAGTGAGCATTTCATTAGAATAGATTCCTAATGATAATAACAAGAGTGCTTGGGTGGATAAAGCAACAAAAAGCATAAACACCTAGCTAGATAGCATGAACAATACTTCAAAAGAGAGAGAAATTAAGCAATTGACAACAGTTGAGGACGGTGTCAGGAGTTTTTTGGAGCAAGGGATTGCGCATATGTACATACACATGCATGGTGCATCAAATAAAGGATTGCCCATTTTCCTTAGCCAGGTGGTTATGTGGGGCCCACATGTGTACAGGTAGGACAGGGTGTACATAGTGCATCGATTTTCACTATTACCAGTACTACTATGTTTTTCTACAATAATGAGGAGTTTATAGCGCGTAAAACTTCTCGAGGAAGCTATCCGCGGACCGACGACGTGAGATCAGCAGGTGCGTCAGATGGCATTTAGTGGCGTCAAGAGGGCGAACGAGGTCAATATTTGCACGCGGATGAGGACGGACACAACGTGGGTGTTTTCTGGTGAGAGTTATGCAGAAAGGTCATCATTAGGACCACTTTTTGGGGCCACTTCACGTGGTGGCGAGATGCATTATTGGAAAAAAGCTGAGTGCGAGGTGTGCGAATGATGTAAAAAGGTGACAACTATGCACTGCGAGGTCAGTTTTTGGCCTGTTCGGGGTCCGTTTGAGGTCATCTAAAAGGCCAAGGGTGCCCAACTAATAAAGCTAAGTGTGGGAACTGAAAAAAGGGAGAGAAGACCAGAAAAAACGTGGAGAAGAAAGGAGGAACAGCCGCCGGTGTGTTTTTGCTCATTTTGGAGCCTGTTTTGGTCGTAAACTGCTCATCCGAGGTCGGATTTGAGCACTTTGACATTGTAGACTGGGGTTTTGAGCCGTTCCGGACGCGATGGCGCTGTCTATTTTTCCAAATTCCTCACTCTTTTTCTGTTGTTTTTCTGTGTAATCTTCTCCGGTGAGTGAAGCTTCTTCTCCAATTTGTGATTGTATCTGGTATCTTTTACCCATATTGTGTGAGCTGTTTGCCCCATTGGTGTTGGCCCAAGCTCATTTGTATCTAAACATCAGAAGTTCTCCTCTTTTGAGCTGAGTTTTTGTGTGTGTGTGTGTGTGTGTGTGTGTCTCTGTGTGGAGTGGGCAAGTGGATAGTCTCTTTCCTCTCACTCTAGAGGTGTGTTCCCTGTCTCGGCCACGTGTGTTGTGTAAGCCGAGTGGTGCCCCATAGTGTGTGTCTGTATCTTCCCAAGAGTGTGTGTCGGGTCGTTATAGAGGCGCTGTGTGTGTTTTCATCCCGCTCACATTCTTTTGGTGCCCCCACTGAGGATCTTCTTCGAGTACTTTCTGCTTCGAGCTTCGGGATTACAGGTTACAGGTTTCAGATTACAGGTTACAGGTTACAGGTTATAGGGACAGGTACAGGTACAGCTGATTCACACAGGTACAGGTAGCTGGAGTACAGTGATATACTAGCAATGATGTCACTTGTAGTTGTTGTGGGAATGCATCACTTGGCGTCTCTTTGAGCGCATTGTCTGCTGGATTGTACGTTACTTGTGGAAACTGCCATTGTACGCATTTGTGGAGCCATACTTGGTTGTATTTGGCAGTCCCAGCCATTTCTGAGACTTGGTTTGGAAGATAGTCATTTCTGAGACTTGACTATACGTGATTTGCATTATCCTTCGTGTGAGGGTCGATAGCGTGAGGTTTTTATTGAGCTGGGGGATTCTCAAATGTGGAGATCCTTTCGGTGATACAAGTAGCTGGAGCACCCTTTTCGTGACCTCACCATAGGCTATGCACTAGTGAGTCCTATTTGATGCTCGGGTTCTATTGTTGGCAGTTTATGCATACAGATACAGTCGATATTTTGGGTTCTCATTGCTCTACTTCTGGGGAAACTCTGTCAAAATTTTCCCAAGTTATGATGGCTGGTTTTTTGGTATTTTGAGCCATTTATGCTGTTATGCTGCTGAAATTCTGGCAAAATCAGAGGTTGAGTCAGGTGTGCCTTCTTGGGAGATTCATGGTTGGCTTTAATGGATGATCAAAATGGCCCTCAGTTCACTCCTTTTCATTTAACTCAAAGAATTCAGATTAATGTTCATGTGTCCAGGAAGATCTTTTTCCAGCAGCGCATAGTCTTTATGTTTGGGCCAAGAAGATTGAGAGAGATCCTGGAATGTCCTTTGCCTGTTGTAATTCCGATGATCAACTATGAAAACTCATTTGATGTGCATGTGTTTGTTCTCATCTAAAGCTCAGCTCCATTGAAGTTTCTAGGGATTGGGTAGTGAAAAGTTTTGGATTCTTCCACGTGTGTTTGAAGGGGTTCTCTAGCCATGGCTTTCTCTTATCCGGAGTTTCATGGAAGAAGTAATGAAGATGTGGAGGACTTTCTGGAAAAGATGGAGGTTGCATGCATTAGCAACCAGATTCATGACCCTACACAAATGTTACGCCTTCTCCAAATTTTTTTGAAAAGTGATGCACGAGCTTGGTCCAAAGCATTTGAAGAGGAGTTGCGTATGGCTGATCCACCTATAAGATTGAGTTGGGACAATCTAAGGCATGAATTCGAAGTGGAGTTTGTGAAGATAGAAGATCCTGACAAGGTGTGGCAAGAACTACAGGCTTTGGTGCAAAAGGAAGGTGAGCCAGTAGATGCGTACATACGTAAGTTTTCATTGGCATGGGAGCGAATGTGCAAGGCTTTAGCACCACAGGTACCCCCGCCTGACATGATGAAGAAGGACAGGTTCTTGGCTGGTCTTTGGGAGAATATACGTTGGAGAGTGGAGCTAAAGAAGCCTAGGACATATGAAGATGCACTAGAGGTATCAAGGAACAAAGAGTGGAAGTTGAGGAAAATGAGCCTGTTAGGGGTGGAGTCTTTGCCAATGAGGTCTGAATTTCAGCCTATAGACTCTTTACAAGGTCGTATGTCAGGGGTTCATCATGAACCAGTGGTTCTTGTTACTACTCAGGTTATGCCAGCAGTGGTCACTACAGCAGTGCAAGATGATGGCCTAAGGCAAGACATGAGGCAAGTGGTTGATTTGATGAAGAATCTCAACCTAAACATGCTAGGTCAAGTGGGAAATAATCGAGGTCGAGGGCGGTTTGCAAATCAGCCAGGAGGTGAAGAAAGGCCTAGGAATGGTGTTGGACAAAGCAATGGTAGGTTTTGGAGGCAGACGCCCACATGTTATAATTGTGGAGAGTTGGGTCACATCAGCCCGCAATGTGATAAGCCACCAAGGATGGGGGGAGACATGTATCCATTGCCAAGACAGGTGCTAACTAGGTCAAATGATTATGGCATCGAAATTAAGGGAGACGAAGGAACCAGTGGACTGACCCAGGAGGAAAAGGGAAAGACAACAGTGCTAAGTGTAGTCACCTTGAAGAAGGCATCAAAGCTAGAGGATACATTAGTGATGCCTATTGGGAAGAGGACCACAAAGGATAAGGAAGGAAGAAGTGCCCCAGATCCTAGTAAGAAGAAAGGAAAGAGCCATGAAGGCGAGGATGTCAAGGCCAAGAGGAAAAGGAGAGCTCGTCGAAAGTTTCATGTTTTAGATTTTCCACTAGGGGATGGGCAATTAAGCTATGACTTGAAGGAGGATCTGACGAGCAGGAAGGCAGATGTTACTTTTGGGTAGCTTATAGAGATGGTGCCTAAGCTAAAGCGACAGTGGAAGAGGATGGTTAACCCAATGGAGAAAGAGCTAGAGAGAGGTTCAGTGAAGGTGTTGGCAATGGATGAGCTACCAGACATTTATCCAATAGTAGATGTGTGGCATAAAAGGAAAAATTTGGGACAAGGTTACGTGGATGGCGGAGCCCAAATATGCGTCATAACACACTCATGCGTTGAGAAGATGGGTCTCACAGTGGCTGGGGTGTCAGGTTTTCAGATCAGATTGGCAAACCATCAAAAAGTAAAATGCTTGGGTGTTGTAAAGAGCTTAGAAGTGGAGGCATATGATGCAAAGGCAGTGGTTGATTTTCATGTGATGCCAGCAGGGTTGGGAGCATATCCTATTATACTGGGCAGACCATGGTTACGTGCAGTGGGAGCTGTTCAAAATTGGCGACATGGTACGATTAGTCTCTATGGAAAGACAGGTACCAAGAAGCTTTATAATATGGACACAAGGAAACCATTAGAGGAGCTTTATGAAGATGAGGATGAGTCTAGTGATGAAGGCTCTTCCACGGTGACAGATGAGGACAGTGATAGCACTACCAGCAGTGATGAGGATGCTGATGTTGCATTTCTTTTGATGGATAAAGAAATCCAGGAGTGTGGTTTAGTCGCATTTGCGAATGAGGTTGAAGATGAAAGTGAAGGGCCTTATGAAGTGATTGAAGGGCTGATGCAAACCAAGGTTGAGTTGTTAAAGAAGAAGGAATTAATGACGCAAATGATTAGTGGAGACCTCTCAACTATGGAGAAGGACATATATTTGCACATGCTGGCTAGTTTTCCTAATTTGTTCATTACTTCATATGAAGAGATCAGAGGGTTCAAGGGCAAAGAGATGCATATAGAGCTGAAAGAAGGTGCTAAGCCAGTGCGGCAAAGGCTAAGAAGGATGGGTCAAGAGCAAATGGAAGCCTTGCGGGTAGAGGTGGACAAGTTATTGAAGGCAGGGTTCATAGTTCCAGTGGAGACAACAGAATGGGTGAGTCCAGTTGTAGTCAGTCCAAAGAAGGATGGGAAGTGGAGAATTTGTGTGGATTTTAAACCCTTAAACGCAACCACTAAGAAGAACTCATATCCTCTTCCATTCATCGATCAGATCTTGGATTCAATGGCAGGTTATGAGAGGTACAATGTGTGTGATGGTTTTTCAGGCTATTTTCAATTGAAGATTGCTCTTAAAGACCGCACAAAGACCACTTTTATTACGCCATGGGGCTGCTATTGCTACACAGTATTTCCATTTGGGTTGTCAAATGGACCTTCCTTCTATCAAGAGAGAGCGAATTGGGTGTTGGAACCATTCATTGGTAGTTGTGTTAAAGCTTTTATGGATGACTTCTGTGTTTATAGCAGTAGGGCTGAACACCATGAGAAGTTGCAGATGGTATTAGCTTGATATGATGAATGTGGAGGAAAACTAAATCCAAAGAAATGTCATATAGCATAGCCAAGGGTGAAGTTATTGGGCCACATGGTGTCAGAAAATGGCATTGAGGCTGATCCAGACAAGGTTAAGTCTATTATTCTTCTTCCATCACCTACGAGTACGAAGCAATTGGCAACCTTTATACACAAAGTGAAGTACGTGGCATGGTTTTTTCCATTGTCTTCGCAGCTTCTTTATCCATTACAGAAAGTGGCAAAGCATGATCCATTGCAATGGGATGACAAGTGTGAAGAAGCGTTTCAAGAGGTGTTAGGGGGGTTGTCAGCCATGCAGGCTCCTGATTGTGAGAAAGTTTTTTATGTAAATCCATCAGTAGGGGATGATGCCATTGGAGCCATGCTATTGCAAAAGGGGAAGGGCAGCCATTATATGAGGTCAGTGTATTGTGCAAGCCGAGTGAAGTTGGTAGCAGAGAGAAAGTTATCGGAAGTAGAGCTAGTGATGGCCAGTGTAATATTTGCTTGTCGATGATTTCGTCATTACTTGCTACCACGGCCTTTTGTTTTCTTGACGCGTTATGCCTTTTTGCCACAGTTAATTAATGGTACTAACATGTCAAATGTGGTGAAGAAATGGGTAATTGAGCTGCAAGAGTTTGAGTTCTCTTTTCTAGTGGAAGATAGTACAAGGGCTACCCTAGCTGATTTGTTGACCTACAAGGAGAATCCCCTTATTGTTAAGGAAGAGGCGGTGAGAAAGGTAGTTGAAGAAGTGCCACAGATCAGAAATGCACATGTTTTGTTCTTTGATGGTTCATACAGAAAGAGCCACGATGCAGCTTCAGGGGGTATAGCACTTTATGATCCAGAGGGGAAGCTAGTATGCAAGAGAGGGTTCAAATTGGATGCGCATAGTAACAATGAGGCTGAATATGCTACATTGGAAGCCGGATTACACATTTGCTTGAAGCATGGGGTTCGAAGGTTGAGCATAAAAGGTGATGCCTTGTTAGTGGTGAAGCAAGTGCTGGGTGTGTGGAAGAGAAAGAACACCTCATTGAAGGAAATGTGCTTCAGAATTAAAGGCCTGTTAAAAAAGTTTGAAGCATGGAGCATCAGACACATTGAACGTGCTCTAAATGGAGAGGCACATGAAGCAGCTCAAGGCATGATTGGGGAGCTATTCGTGTTGAGGACCACTTTACCTCTTTATCATGGCCGGGAAAGTTTGGCTCAAGAAGAGGAGTTTTTGTTAACAGGAATCATTCCAAAGGAGATTCAGAAGTCTAAGAAGTATGGCTTTGTGCATAGAGCATACAGGTACAAATTGATTGGTGATGTCTTATACATGAAAGGGGCTGATCTCGTGTTGAGACGTGTACCTTGGCGGGAGGAGCTTTACAGAGTGTTGGAAGAGAATCATGAAGGAGCATGTGGTGGCCATTTTGCTCTAAAGATCACCTTGCATAAGATTTTGCAAGAGGGGTATGTATGGCCTAGTTTGCACAAGGATGTTCACCATTGGTGTAGGTCTTGCAATAGGTGTCAAGCATTTGGGAAGAGAGTGTTGAAGCCAGAGCTACGAAAAACCATTATGGCGTTTGATGTGTTTGAAAAGTGGGGGATTGATGCAATAGGCCCGTTACCTATCACAAGCAGGGGCAAAAGCTATATCTTGACGGCAGTGGACTATCTCTCTAGATGGGCAGAGGCTATAGCAGTAAAACAGATCACTGCAAAGGATGTGGCAAAATTTGTGTATGATGAAATATGTTGCAAGTTTGGGGTGCCATTAGAGCTACTTTCAGATAAGGGGCCAGGATTTAGAGCTAAACTGCTAGACTTCTTATGCACAAAGATGAAGATTAGGCACCAGCATACCACTCCTTATTACCCACAGTGTAATGGCTTAAATGAAAGATTCAATGGTGAGTTGGTACAGATTCTTTCGAAGGTGACAGAGCACCAAGGAAAGAATTGGGATTTGGAATTGCCTAGTGCATTATGGGCTTACCGTACTTCGGTGAAGACAGGTACAGGGTTTACTCCATTTCATTTGGTGTATGGAAAAGAAGCACTATTGCTGTGGAAGTAGAGTTTCCTGCGGTCTAGTGATGCATTCAAAGAGAGGCTCTTGCAGTTACAAGAGGTCCAGTTGGATAGGATGACCGCATTGGAGCATTATGGGCAGATGCAGGATAAGGCTTTGGCAAAGATAAATGAAAAGGTTAAAAGTAAGGGTATCAAGAAACATGACTTGGTTTTGCACTACAATAGTAAGCTGGACAACACCTTCCAAAAGAAGTTTCAAATTAAGTGGGAAGGCCCTTTCAAGGTAGTGGAGTGTTTTCTAAATGGCACATATCAGCTGGCTAACCTGGATGGTGTTCTACATAAATCAAGGGTAAATGGGTTGCGTCTTAAATTGTATCATGCTAGATTGATGATGGTGGAGCAAGATGAGCTGTCTGTGGATCAAGCAGTGTTGGTGAGGGATGAGGAGACCTGTGATGCGGCGAGTCTCATATCTCTCTTTGCTGCTGCTAATCATGAATGATCTAGCAGGCTAGGGGATGGGCAAATTATGTCAGGAGTTTTTTGGAGCAAGGGATTGCGCATATGTACATACACATGCATGGTGCATCAAATAAAGGATTGCCCATTTTCCTTAGCCAAGTGGTTATGTGGGGCCCACATGTGTACAGGTAGGACAGGGTGTACATAGTGCATCGATTTTCACTATTACCAGTACTACTGTGTTTTTCTACAATAATGAGAAGTTTATAGCGCGTAAAACTTCTCAAGGAAGCTATCCGCGGACCGACGACGTGAGGTCAGCAGGTGCGTCAGATGGCATCTAGTGGCGTCAGGAGGGCGAACGAGGTCAATATTTGCACGCGGATGAGGACGGACACAACGTGGGTGTTTTCTGGTGAGAGTTATGCAGAAAGGTCATCATTAGGACCACTTTTTGGGGCCACTTCACATGGTGGCGAGATGCATTATTGGGAAAAAGCTGAGTGCCAGGTGTGCGAATGATGCAAAAAGGTGACAATTATGCACTGCGAGGTCAGTTTTTGGCCTGTTCGGGGTCCGTTTGAGGTCATCTAGAAGGCCAAGGGTGCCCAACTAATAAAGCTAAGTGTGGGAACTGAAAAAAGGGAGAGAAGACCAGAAAAAACGTGGAGAAGAGAGGAGGAACAGCCGCAGGTGTGTTTTTGCTCATTTTGGAGCCTGTTTTGGCCGTAAACTGCTCATCCGAGGTCGGATTTGAGCACTTTGACATTGTAGACTGGGGTTTTGGGCCATTCCGGACGCGAAGGAGCTGTCCATTTTTCCAAATTCCTCACTCTTTTTCTGCTGTTTTTCTGTGTAATCTTCTCTGGTGAGTGAAGCTTCTTCTCCAATTTGTGATTGTATCTGGTATCTTTTACCCATATTGTGTGAGCTGTTTGCCCCATTGGTGTTGGCCCAAGCTCATATGTATCTAAACATCAGAAGTTCTCCTCTTTTGAGCTGAGTTTTTGTGTGTGTGTGTGTGTGTGTGTGTGTCTCTGTGTGGAGTGGGCAAGTGGATAGTCTCTTTCCTCTCACTCCAGAGGTGTGTTCCCTGTCTCGGCCAGGTGTGTTGTGTAAGCCGAGTGGTGCCCCATAGTGTGTGTGTCTGTATCTTCCCAAGAGTGTGTGTCGGGTCTTTATAGAGGCTCTGTGTGTGTTTTCATCCCGCTCACAACGGTATTTGCATGGAGCCGGTCCCCCCTCCAAAAGGCTTTGTATTATGGTTTCTCCCATCAAGAGACACATTTTACAATACAATTTCTTGTCTTCATTCAATACTAGATAGTGAAATGAAGATGGAAACTTCATGCCCTACGCAAAACATTTATCAAACACAACATCAATTCCCTCATGGTCTCAGACCCAAGACCTCACACACCTTCGAAGATGGTGAGAGCTAGCGGGGTATGAGAGAAGATTGAGAGGAAGAAGGAGTATTCTTACGAGAAAGATGTACATCTCCTCACATAATCACTCATATTAGCATAGCTTAGCTTAATAATTAAAATGGTAGAGAAGATGATCATGCATTGAAGCTTGGCTCTTGGTTGGATTTGCATCACAAAGCCAAGAGATGTTGGTGTAGGCCTTCCTTCTCACAAGCTTGGAGTAGGTGATAAGCTTTCCATTAAATCTTGAGAAGGAGAGAGAGTCTTCTTTATCTCACACATGAGATAGTGTGAGTGTGTGTGTCAATAATGCCTTGCAAAACTCAGCCCCCTCTCTCTCTTGGTAGACCTCCCTTGCTAATTACTCATGCTAGCATCCTATTGGACCTCCCCAGGCTTAGCCAATGACAATTGAGCAGCATAAGTGATAGCCTTCTTACATGTGTCCCCGTTTCCCGTTTTGTGAGAGCTTTAGGTAATTTAATAATTCAAATAGACTCTCATTGGACCCTTTTGCCTCCTGGCCAATAGGAATCAGGCAAGCCATTAGGCTGTTGAATGCTCATTGGTGGACCCCTTGGGAGACTGTCCAATAGTCTTCTAGAGAGCTTAATTCTTATTGGTTCTTTTATTAAGTGTTTTTAAATTAATTAAACTAGATTTACTCTAGCCTAATTCTCATTGGTCCACCTCCAAGGCCATCCAATAGGATTTGACTACACCTTGTGGGCATTTGGGCTAGGGAGCTGACATGTGTCCCTCTTTCCCCTTGTGTACAAAGGGAGGTTGTGTGTGTGTGTATGAGTTTCTCTCTCATCGCCTACTTGGTGGGCTTGCCCCCTCCTATGTAGGGCTTGATAAAGAATTTTGGGACACACACAAAGAATCCAATTTTCCCTAAAGTTGACCTTTGGACACGACCTTTGAATTTTGGAACCTTAGCATTTTGGAAGTCTTAATGGGCTGAACCTAAGGTCTTTTAAGCCCATTGTTGCACATAGATCTTGTCATAATAATCTGGCAGACTTTTGAACAATGTCATGGTGCCCATTAGGGTTTTCAACATGTATTCTTATGTTGCTTGGCCTCTCTCTGGAGCTGGAAGCCTGGGAAAATTTAGCTATGTTGGCCTCTTCTTCAGCAGTGCTTCATGTGCTTGCCACGTCCTTACTCGTGGCACCGGACAAAATGTGGGATCTTTCTGTATGGTCAGAGGTGCTCTTGTGAACAGAATCAAATATCTTGGATTCTTGTTCAGACAGCTGAGCCTCTACTTCGGGTGGTCTTGATCTGCGCCATCTTCTTGCATATCCTTGTATAATCTTTCCTTTACCTGCAAGAGTTCTACCTTGATGAGAGGGTATGGCAGGGATTGTTGGTGCCATTGAGCACTGATTTGATTGGGAGTGGGTTGAGTGACATTGACAGAGTGTAAAACTCTCAAATCCCAATCCATAGCTGCCTTCCACTGCTCATCTACCTCCAAGGCGATCTTCTCCTTCAGTGCATCTTCTTCAGCCTTTCACAGCTGGACCATCGGCATTGTGTCTTCCTCTGTGATTTGGACTTGAAAATCTTTTCCACCACTCGGCTATGTTGTACACTGTGTCTCAAAGTCAGCAAATGAGACCGAGGGGATTTCCACTTGGAGCGGCTCTGAAGTGCCTGCTTCTTCCTGTTTGTCCGGATTTCCCTCTTTGAGGAGTTCATTCATTCTTTTCAATTCTGAAATTTCCTTCAAGAGCTCCCCTCTCTTTGGACCCGCATGAGTGCCTGGTCTCTGCGTTGTGACTGCTCCAGCTTCAACTCTAGCTCTAAATCTCTATTTTTCTTTTCAAGTGCTTTATACACTTCATTTGTTCCCTTGATCGAGGCCACGGCTGGACTTTCTCTTAATTGCCGCAAGAAAGTGGCCTGATCATTAATTCTTTGTTCAAAATATTGCAGAGATGCGGTTGCTACATCTAATTGTACTTGAATCTTCTGAGAGGACAGAGAGGTGGTAAGAAGTTTGTTTGTCACTTCTGTCAGCTGCTCATCTTTCACTTTGTAGGCATCAGATAACTTAGTCCCTCGCTATCTGATGTCATTCTGCTTCAGTCTTTAGCTCTTGTACTTGCCTTTGGAGATCAGTGATAGTAGCCATTCTGTCGTCGAGCTCGCCTTGAAGAGCATCGATGACCATTTCTAATTCTTTGGCTTTAGTACTGCGATTAAATGCTGCTGAGCGGAGTTTCTCCGTCATGATTTGCATCTGCCTTGCATACTTGTTTACTTGTAGAATGACTTTATCATTGGACTGCCACTCCTCCTGTCTTGCAAGCTGAGATGTGCCGGCAGCCTCTTGTGTTGCTTCTTGCTGTGTTGTTATTGCTGGTGTTTCTATAGAGATGGTTGATTTTCCTTGGCCATCCTTAGGTTTTGAAACCTCGGCAGTTGCTGGCTGAGTGGAAATTACTATTGTGGTGTCAACCCTTTCTGGTTCCACAGCTGCAGGCTTTTCTACCTTCTCAGTCTCGGTTTCTTTCTCATGTGTAGTGGTTTGCTCTTTTTTTGTATCTTGCTCTTTATCAGTTTCATCCGCCTCTTTGTGAGTTTCTTAGGCTATCTCCTCTGGTGCTGGTTCAAATTCCTTTTCTTCATGTTATTTGGCTTGGTCAGTTTGCTGTGTAGCTTCCGTTTGGTGGGTGAATTCATAATCTCTTTCCTTGTCAGTCTCGGCTTTCCTTGTCGGGTGAATTCAGAATCTCTTTCCTTGTCGGTCTCGGCTTCTTTAGTGGTTTCTTGGCATGGCGGTGATGATGGTGGAGTAGGCAGGGGCTGGTCCTGTTGTTCCGGTGGCGGTGAGGTGGGTCGGGGAGATGCCTCGCTTTGCTCTTGAGTTGCTGCTTCCTCAGCTTTCTTGGGCGCTTCTTCCGCCTCTTTCAGCTTCAAGGCCTCTACCTCTTGGTACATTCTTTCTAAATCATCCTTAGGGTCCTCGGCCTCTTTCCTTGAATGATGTTTTGTTTGAACTCCTTTCAAGCCAGTGGGTACCCACTTTTCTAGGTCTTTTCCCTGTGCTTGCCTAGTGCGCTTATACGCCTGTTTTTCTCTTTCAAATCTTGCTTGTTTCTGCATTGGCTCCTCCTGGTGGGCAACCACAGCTTTCCTCTTCATCTCTTCCCTCATAGCTCTTTTTCTTCGTTGTCAGATCTTTCACTATTGTGCCGCTCTTATGAGCTGTAATCTGATTCATCACCTGATTTAAACGATCTTTCACCTAATCTTGTAGATCTTGGAGAGGGTTGAGCTGCCAAGATCCATGTGTTCTGATCCGGGGTAGGTGGTAGCTTGTCGGCCATGCCAATGTCATGATAGGCTATTCTGGTCAATACTTCCGGCACGCCCAAGTATGTTATCTTTCCTTCCTTCTTGGTGGCCTTCAATGTTGTCAACACATATTGCGCGTGGTCCACAGGTTGTCTAGTGGTTGACTTCAGAACTTGTGTAAAAGTGGTGGCCACGGCGTGATTTGGTGTCCTGTACCTTGGTGGCCTTTTCACCAGGAAATAGAAATGTTGATGGTACAGACGGGTTGGATCTTCCACCTGCTTGTGGATGAGATCGGAAAATGTAGCCGCAACTGTTTCCTTTGTAAATGTGCCCGCTATTTTCCTATCTCTTGTCCACATGGTCATCCCTTCAGTGGGCAATCTGAGTGTCTCTGCCATTATTTCCTTTGTAATTACAACCTCGACCTTGTTTCCTTGGTTGTCTGAGATTTGGTCAGTTCCGTCTTCCTTGATGGTGGACAAAAGCTTGTAAGCTTTCTAAAAGTCTACTCCATAGGGCTCTTGTTCATAGAAGTGTCGGAGTCCCAACCTGCGGTTAGCCTCTTTGGTTTCTGGCTTTGCAGCTACATCGTAGACCTCTTAAGGCAAAAGCTGCAACTCCACCGGATGCCCTTATTCACTCTTAAACCTGCCAGTGAAGACGTGGCGTGGTGTTCTTCTAACTTCTCTTTAGAAAGGTAAGATGCTTTTGCAGCTTTGACCGACTCGGGGTCCAATTGATACGGGGACAGTTCTTGCAGTTTCTTCTTTTGGTTTAGCTTCTTCTTGGCCTTCTCCACGGCTTGCATTGCTCTTGTTCAATGAATAGAGTGCAAAGTTAGCAGATTTGTCAGATTTTTCTCCGAAATGTCCTTTTACACTGAAATGTTGATAATATGGTCCAAATTGCTTCAAATCAATTTTTTAACTAGCAAAGATGCATAAAATCTTGCAAGGAACAAAATTGTATGTTCTAAACAAAAATTTGCAACCAAAGTAAATAATCGCGATTATTTACAGCTGAGAAAACTTTCAAATTTTTTGCAAACTTGGCTTTATATGCTTGAAATATATGCCAATTACATGCTCTAAGGGAATTATGGGCTCATTTGGATGTACAGGGTCAAAATGGTACCAGATTTTGGCTTTAGGTCTCTAAAACAGTAGATATAAAGGAGATTTGAGATTTTGAAATCCAAATTGACTCAAAATTGGCTAGTGGGTTTATCTCAACATGCTCTTTGGATATATGATGACAAATTTTCCAAATTGCCCCATTTTGGCCAAAAAGTAACTAATCGCGATTATTAGCTTTTCTTCCAAAATTGACATTTTTTGGCATAGACTGGTTCTAGGCATGGTATAGACCTTGGGTATGAATTATGAGGTGATTTGGATCAAGAAAAATTGATCATAACCCAAATTTTGGCTTTCACAGACCTCTTTGCGTTTTTTGGCAATTTTTGGAAAGTAATGGGTGGTCATTTTGGCTCATACTTGATTCTTGGCATGTAATAGGTGTTTACACATGATAGGTGAGGTGAATTGACAACTTCCAAGCAAAAATATTGCAAAATTAAATAATCGCGATTATTTACAACAGAGACAAAAACTTTGCATTTCACAGCAATTTTGACCTAAACATGTTTCATACACCTAATACAAGTCCTAAATTGAGTTTGGTCAAGTTTGGTCATGCCAGAATCACTGTGTGCTCTGTTGACTCTGAAATCACCATATTTTGTGACTTCTCTGTTTGTTGGGTTTGTTGGTCAACTTTCAGGCTTTGGACTTGTTCGTAACATCATCATGAAGCTACCTGTCCAATTTTTGCTCATTTGGAGTGGGTTTGGCTTCGTATGTCGAATTTGATGCTTTGTAACCTTCGAGCCATTTTCCGCTTTTCGAGGGATTTACTTGATGGATTTCTCCAAACCAATCATATACATTGTATATGAGCCCCATTAGCAAGCCATCTGTGGAGTCAGGTCGGAATTCTGGCTTTTCCAGAAAAAACCTAATTCTCTATTGGGGACCCCCTTGACCCCAGCCAACTGGTCATTTGATGGTATGGAAAGGTTCTATTATGTTAGGACATGCTATGGTTCAAATCCCATCCAATTTGGTCAAGCTGGCAAGCCGCTATGGTCACTTTTAGGTCGTAGGTGTTCGTGAACTACTCAGTTTCTAGGGTTTTTTCTAGGGCTTTAGACTAGCTACCGGCCGTACAAAATGGATCATTGATTAGCAAAGAACTTACCCCTCATGTCTCGTGTGTGACGGCGGTGAAAAAGGACAACTGTGGGCTCCAGAAATGATGCACGAAAGAAGACGAAATGCTCTCTCTACAAAGGCTCCAAGTGGAAATGAGGTGGTTTGAGCCTAGGCTGGATATCTATACCTAGACTTCCCAAACCAATTTTCCCCAGATTCCTCTGCTAGTCCTATTAGACCGTCAAATCTATGTTAGGCTCAAAAATTTCCAAAATCAGATTCCTGTATCTCATTCTACAAGAATTTTGCAAAAGTAGGCCTAGCCACCTAATTTAGGCTTCCCACTTCCATCTTCTGATTTCATTGAAACTTTTTGTGCTTGTCTGCCTTGTCTTTTTTATCACCATCGTGTCTTCCGTTTTTCCATATGGGCTTTCCTGCTATTTATTATTAATTTTTGACCTTTTTATTTGAAAAAATCAAAGAAAATAGAAAAATGCTCTAAAAAACCCAACTAAAAATCCCTTGACAAACATAGATTTATTGTTTTTTGTTGGACTTCACCATTTTTAAGCCTTCTTTTAAACAAAAATGATGAAAAATACCCAAAAAGGACTATTTTTGATGATTTTTTGATAGTATATACACTATTTACACTCATCCAAAAGATATTATCAGTGAATTTTTCCTTGTTGATGAATTATAAGGGCATTACTAGGTAATTTTTCTAAAATCACACGTTAACATAAAACTTTTTCCTCCTTCTTCAAACATTGCCCTTAATTACTTAGTACTTAGTGCTCTTCCACCCCTCCTAGATGGCGTTCTCCAGGATGATTGCGTGCATGGGTCGAACAATTGTGTCTATGCATAGCCGTGATTGGCTCTACCATTCTATGAAGATCAATGAAATTCAACTCAATATGTTGTGTAAGAGGTGGGTCTTGAGTAAATAACTCAAGGGTTTTCGATGTCGAGGTTTGTTGTTGATGTCTTCCAAAGAGAAAATCTTGTAGCCTTTGTGCTCTCTGTTTGATAGTACCATCAGGGTGTTTAAGCATGCTGATTGCTTGAGCTATTGGTAGCACTTTAGACGGTTTTCAAGCTTTTTCTCGCCATTGGTAGCTCGTCTATCTACTTGGTGCATGGTGTTTGAGAGCCTGTTGCGACTTAACTCGCCACTGTTAGGTTGGTTTTGCATTGTGTGGAGAAGATAAGTACTCCTTTTTCTTCCAAACTTTTTTCATGTTAGGTTCCTTGTTCATAGATGCTCGATTCTGTGCTCGAATCCTTGAAACCGTCTTCTGTTTCTTTGGTGAAATTTCAGGCACCCATATCTGATTTGGTTTATCCACAAGTTGTGCTTTTGGTACCCAAGTTTTCATGAATCCTTGCATGCTACTTGTAGCATTTGTTTGTTGAGGAGATGGAGAAGATTTTTTCGTGGATTGGTCCTCTGGTTGCATCTTTTCCATTCCTCTTTGCTTGGTGCAATAGGAACAATGAGTTACCCCCCTTTCAGTGATAGCTTTAGCATATTCGTATCCCAATCTAGTACTGCATTGTAAGTACGCATCCAAGGAATGCCAACAATCATCATCTCTTTCATGTGTTCATCTGGCAAGCATACAAACTGATTCGGACATGAACATCCATGTACTACCACGTTCAAGTTGACTACTCCCAATGTTGGAGCTAGATTCTTGTTGCATCCTTTGATTGTTGTTATTCCTGCCGTCAATGCTTGACTTGTTGCTTTCCTGTATGTGGAATAACGGACTGCATTCACTCTAGCTCCTATGTCTACCAAAGCATTCGTGCTATGATTGTTGAGCTGTACTTTGATGCGCAGATCCATTCCATCTAACCAATCGTCATCTGTTGAAACCGTGTCTTTAGGTAATTCCCATTGGCGATCATCTAATTCCAAAGTGCTGATGGGAATCGGTATCTGTTGATTCTTAAGAGCAGCTTTACGCTTGAGTACCCGAAGTCTAGCTTCCTCTTGTGCTTCATCAATAACCTGATGTTGCTTCATCTTCCTTTGTTTGGCTGCATGCATTCTCTCTAACAATTCATTGGTTAGTGGAAAATTTTACTTCTTTAAACGACATCTACTAATCCGATTAGCCATTGGTTCACCATCTAAGGTTGACAATTGTACTGCTCCACTTGGAGATACATCTTCAATGATAAATGGTCCATTTCCCTTTTTCTTAAACTTGGGAATGTGTTGCTTAAGGGAATAGACTAGAACTAAGTCCCCTTTCTTAAAAATTTTGGTAATTAAGTGGGAATCAAAAAACTGTTTTTGTTTACGCTTTTGTGCATAGATATGAGCCAAAGCAGTTAGCCATGGAGAACAAATAGGCATCTAGGTATCATTTCCATGGAGAACAAATAGGCATCTGGTAGATCATCATCTACCCTTTTTGGTGATTCTCGTGAAACAATCCTGGACAAATGATATGCTCTTTTTGATGTGTAGTGCCTTTTTTACAACCACAGTGAAATCAAATTCGAGAAGAATGATGAACCATCTCACTATTCTTACTGTGTTGCATGGCTTGTTGACCAAATATAACAAGGCTTGGTGGTCTACAAAGAACACAAACTTGTTAGCCAATAGGTAATGTCTATACTTTTTAACGGCATAGATCATTCATAGTCCTTCTCTTTCAGTGGTGGTGTAATTCTTTTCTACCATAGTTAATTGTCGGCTAGCATAAGAAATAGGAAAGTCGATTTTCCCATCTCCTGGTTGGGCTAGTATACAACCAATAGCAAAGTTTGAAGCATCTACATGTACGTGGAATACCTTATCCCAATCGGGTGCTTTCAATATTGGAGCTGAGGTGAGAGCTTGCTTAAGCTTCATGAAGGATTCTTCACATGCCTCGGTCCATTCAAAGTGCGTAATCAAGCTATACATGGGTTTTGCAATTATAGCATACATGTAGATGAACCGTCGGTAATATCCACAATGTCCCATGAAGGCTTGTACCCCTTTAATTGTTGTTGGTCTAGGCAAATCATCAATGAAATGAATCTTTTCAATATGGTAGCTATGCCATTTTTAGACACTATGTGTCGAAGGAGTTTCCCTTGTCTTCTAATGAATGTGCACTTTTCAGGGTTTAAGAAAATCTTGTAGAGTCTACATTTCTCAAATACCTTTTTGAGGTGTTCAAAATGATCAGCTCGGATTGAGGAATGTATGCATAAATCATCCATGTATACTTACAGGAATTTCCAAAGATACTCTTTGAAAGCATGGCTCATCAACCTCTGAAATGTGGCTGGAGCATTAGTTAACCCAAACAGCATGACCCGATAGGCAAATATACCCCATTCATTTGCAAAAGCAGTTTTATGCTGATCTTTTGGGTCAACCAAAAGTTGATTGTATCCCAAAAAACCATCTAGGAAGCTGTAAGATTCTTTTCCTACCACTCGTTTCAAAACATGCTCAGTTATCGGAAAGGAAAGTTGTCTCTAATGGTAGCTACATTCACTTTTTTTAGATTAGCGCACACTCGTAATTTCGCATTCTTCTTAAGTACTACGACAATTGGAGACACCCAATCAGTGTGTTCAATTTCGTAAATGAATTCGGCTTCCTTTAGTTTTTCAATCTCTTCTTTGATCTTTCTGGAAAATGTTTCGTCATAAGCGTATGGTCTCTATCTACTTGGTTTCGCATCATCTCCCATGGATATAGTATGTTGACAGATTTTTGGATCAACACCCTTGAGATTCTTGTAAGACCAAGCAAAGATATCCCGGTATTCCTTTAACAAGCTTAGCAAAATCTTTTCTTCTTCTTTTGTTAGGTCATTTTCTATGTAAGTCGGTCTAAGATCTTCTCTTGGTTCAGCCAAGTCTACCCTTTTAGCATTTTTAGGTCCTTTGTAAGACTTGCCTTGTTTCCGTAGTTCCCTAACAGGTTGTTCGATTATAATTTTCCGATCTTGGAGAGTATACTTTTTGTAATAGGATGGAACATGCATTACATCCTTCCCATCCTCTTCCGTGGTTTCCATTTCGGTGGTGTATATCTCCTTTAGAGCTTTTTTCAACTCTTGATATTTATTTTTTCACTCGACTCTGGTCATGAGTGGTTTTTTATCTTGATGTTCTTCGTGAGTACCCTTCCTTGTTTTTCTCAATGTCTGAGAAATTTTTGAGTTTCTGTTTGAAGGATATCTGCCAGGTATTTTTTCCTTGACAAAATCATTAGCATCTATCTGCATCAGGAATTGTGTTTTACTCGAGACTGATGGCATGGGTCATGCTTTCACAATTTTAGTGTCTCTCTTTCTTCTATACCATTTTTGTCTTCTTGATTTCTGGTTTGGAAAGTCAAAAAACATTTCCTCCCCTCCCTTTAAGAGTAATTGAGCCCTCGTATGGTCCTTTTTGGATCCCGAATCTTCTGAGGTAGCCAAGTTCATCTAACTCATTAGTTGCATCGTAATAGAGGTCAGAAAATACTTGTTGAGCTTTCATCAAGTCCTTTGTTTCTTCATCCTTGTTTTCAATGTTAAGGACTGACATCATTTGGATGGGAATTATGTCATAGCCATCCTCATTGCAAAATTGAGTAGGCATAGACGTGTTCACACAAACATCCATTGTCGTTAAGATTTGAGTCGACTCGAGTGGTCTGAATAAATGTTCTGGAAAGGGTTCAGGTATGTAGGCTTCGTCTGTATAGTCCCTTTCTAGGATACATTCCTCTCGTCTCAAGCTTCCATTTTTTGAAGCTCCACGCACACATCCAAATAGGAGTGTCTTTTTTTAGCCAAGATGGGAGTTTAGTTTCAGCCGAAGAGACTGAATCAAACTCTTGCATGGGTGTTTCCAAGATGTTTCTATAGGTGTGGTCTTTTAGATTGACTCTTGTTATAGATCCTAGATGCTTCAAGTACAGATAGTCGTTTCCCCAATCTTGGATAAGTTGTACTTGTCGCATGAAAGGTCTTCCCAATATGATTTCATAGTTGAGTTTTGTCCCAAAGTCTACTATGGAAAACGTTTGTTGATATTCAATTCCACAGGAGTTGACTATCACTTTTTCTAGTAGCCCTAATGGTCTCTCAATGTGTCCGTCATCCAACTGTAATTTCATTCATGTTTGTCTAATGGATGGCTGTCCCCAAGGTTCCCATACTGCTTTAGTGGATATGGCTATGCCAGTTCCACTATCCAGTATTGCCAGGGTTTCAATGTCATTATATCTCACTGGGAGGGTGGTGTTTCCTTCTTCCCCTTGATAATATTCTCCGACCTTGTTCATAGGAACTGATCGAATCTCTTTGTTTTCTGTTTCATTTTTCAAGTTTCCCAGATTCTTAGAGATTAACCCCGTTATACCCACCTTCTCTAGGGTTTTCTGTGAATCATTCCATAAGTATGGCCTGAGCTTCAACAATTCTCCCAAAGTAAGAGTGCATTGGATAGGTGTAGACATGATTGAATGAATGTTGTCTACTACTAGGGTCTGTTTGGCTCTTTTTACTTGAGTGGTCTTGCAAATGATAGATTCATCTTCGTTATCGATCTCCCAAGTAGGAAGATAATGTTTTTAATGTCATCGGTTTAGATACTCCTGAAGCCTCTGATCGCAATCCTCGTACAAGGACTATAAATCCATGTTCATATAAGATGGTAGGTTATCTAACCAAACTTCCTCTATAGGAGCCGACTTTAAAGTTCAGCTCCCATCATTGATCTCCCTTACCTTTTCCCATAAGTGTCCTGGCCAGTCTTCCTCTACGAATGGAATTCCTTCTAAGGCATCTTTACTGTCCGGCACTATGAGCTCTGATTCATTTGTTTCAAGGTGGGGCTCTGGCACCACATCGGATTTGGCTTTCGTTTCTTCTACCCAAGCTCTTCCTGTTTTGCAATACTTTCAAGCTTGGGTTTCTATTTATCCAGCATTTCCTACGTGATTCTTACCAGATTTTGATAAGCTTCTAGCTTAGCTGCTTCCATGTCTGGAGATGGATAGTTTTTCCATTTGTTTTCCATGTTTTGGCCTGCTTTAAGTCCTGCTCGGTAAGATTCCAAGGCGGCATTGATAGGCTCAAAAATTTTATCAACCACAATGGATCCTCCAGATTTCACGGTTGTTTCCTTGAATTCACTACCAGTTTCTTTCAATTTGTCCTGGGCTAGAATTTTTGCTTTCTCTTCGTTTTCAACCTATTGTTTTTGTTTTCTCATCTCATATCTTTTGCTTCCACTCCTTTTGATTCTTTGAGAAGAAACTTTCGTGTTATCCGAATCATCAAAGAAATTGTGTTTCTTTTTCTTTGCCTGGGCTCTAGTGATTACCTTGATTGGAACAATCGGTTCGCTCTCCGATGAGCTATTAGGCATCACTTGGACTACGTTGACTACAGCTTTTCCTTTGTTCAAAGATTCTTAGGAAAATCTTCCAGAAAGTGTCCTCCCTTTTTGCAACATTGTATGCAATATGCTTCAATTGGTTTGAGGTTTTTGTTAGGATCTGGAAATTCGTTCTTCCAATGGTCATCAACACCACAGTTATGACAATTTCCTGTTTTGGGCTTCATCATGGGTCTTCCCATGGGAGGTCTGACACCTTTATTAACTACATAATACATTGGTGCGAGCTTTGGTGGAGCATAAGTCATGGTTTCCTCCATTGGTGGTGGGTGTGGGATATACCAATCTCCTTCTACCATTACTGTAAATGGACTAGGCTCTGCCTAGATTGTAACATGCACTAATGCTTGTTCATCTATGACTGCTTCTAAGTGCATGTACTTTACAGGCACCGCATTATGTCCTGGATAAGGAGGTTGTTGTCTCAACACAGGTTGAGGTCTCTCCATACCCATTGGTGGTCTTTGAACTTGAGCCATATTAGGCTGATATCTGTACATGGATTGTCCCTCGGGCCTCATGGGCACAAACTGAACATTCCCATCATACTTTGGTCTGAAGTAGCACTCTTGGGTCTCGTGGTTGGTCCATTTATCCTTGATTGCACACCATTCTTCTGGCCTAATTGGTTGTCCTTGTGGGGATATCCCCTTTCCTAGTTCTCTCATAGGTGATTTTTGCATATTGTTCATCATGTTATTCATCCTTTTTAGCATATCTTCTATGGCTGAGAGTGGTGCCGCAACATCCATTCCCACTTGTGCTGGTTTTGTGGATGCAGTCTTCTCGCTTTGTTTATCCTTAGGGACATCCTCTTCATTGAAGATCTCACAATTGTCTCTTAGGTCGATAGCATCAAATACACACGCCTCTAGGCTTGTATGCTTTTTACTATAGAGTATAGCATGAAGTTCTTTGTTTAGCAATCCCTCTAGAAACAATGATACAAGTCGCTCTTCTGCAAGTATCTCCATCTCTGGGCATCTGGAAATGTATTGTTTCATTCGAGTTGCACAATCCCTAACAGACTCTCCATGTTTCTGTTTGAAGCTGTAGATTTGAGCTACCGTATTATGTTTAATCCCCGTTTTAGAACAAGCAGCTACAAATCCTTGAGCTAATGTATTCAAATCTATGATTGATCTTGGTGAAATGTTTTGGAACCATGTCAAATCTTTTCCTTCTAACATCATTCCAAACCCCTCGAATTGAGTATGGAAATCGAATATACGCTCTTCTCTTAGCACTTGCTTAAAGCTTGCTAAGTGGTCATATGGATCGCTTAATCCACTGTATTTTTTGACCCATTTTTGAAATCATCTGGTCTGACACGTCTATTTGGTTCAACTTCAGGTCTTCTGGGAGTTGGTCATGTTTCAAGTCCTTCAAACCAGTCTATCCGAAATAGTGACTCATGTAGCCCTGGACTGGCCTTAGTGTCACCCTTTTTTCTATGTGATAAGGTGGTTTCTGGTTTGTTCACATTACTCTGAGATGATCTCTCACGATTTTCATCTCTTGGAGTGGTTTCTGGTCCTTGACCAAATATCCAAACCCGTATGGAATACCCCTGGTATTTGGTTTGTTCTACCCCCTCAGGAGTCATCATAAAAAAATTGTTGTTATAACAATCCCTAAACAAGTAAGTTGGTAGATCAGCAGATCCCTTATCTTTGATTTTGAAGATATAGATGATCTTCATGGCCGTTAATTGTCCTGGTCTAGCATGAGAAGTCCACAAAATATCTTTTATGTTTTTGTCTTCCCAACAATAGACTCCGATCCTAAGATTATCTGTACTAAGCCATTTCAAAGACTTCAAGTCTACTTGATTGTATCCCTCGAATTCCAAAGTTGGAGGTCCTTATTTTGCAAACATATCCGGGATTCTAGTGTTTACTTCTAATTCCCATTTGTCTATCACATCAGGATTTTTGACTTATACATATTGAGTTCCGTTTTGATCCATGTACATTTTTCCTTGTTTGTTTGCCCTAACTTCTTCTTCAAACTCAATACCATGGTCATCAATGCAAAATAGCATACTCTTCGTTAGGATCAAGTAAACCTGGGCTCCATGAAGATTAATATTGTAAAAGAAGAGTATACGCTTATAGCGCATTGTCGTTCCGGTTTTTGAGTGAGTCGAGTAAGAAGACATTTCAGATGTGGAATCTGAAAAAGTGTCTGAGACTTCTTCAGGAATTGTGTGCAAGGAATTGCCTTGATTCACGCTTTCTTCAATGGATACTCTACTGGTGTTTTCCCTGAATAGGCCTTGATTTCCTATTACACGACTGGATCTAAGGTTCATATAGACTTATGAAACCCTGGTTTGAGTACTCACCTTAGATTGACTTGTCGTCAATTTCCACTTGATTCAATTGCAACTTCCTGTCAAGCCACTGATTCCTTGTCTGCAAACTGATTCCTGTACAAAATTTATCAAATTAGCTATTTTTCTATAGGGACATTAGAGTTCTTGAGAAGTCCAGTGATTGGTCTCTGTATTTCACTTTAATTCGTGCTATGGAAGTCAAAATTTTGACTTTCAGATTCAGCTTAGCAAAATCAAAGGTCTAATCTGCAACCTGTAAACAGAGTGTATCAGTACCAATTTTGATCCGATTGAACCCAAAATCTCCCTGTGGCCTTATATTATGCAGGTCTAACACTGTATAAGCCCAAAAGTCAAATTTGAAGTCTGTGGATAGCAGAAGTAAATAATCGTGTTTATTTACTTTTGTCACTTTTTTGTACTTTTTTTATTGGTTTGGCAAGTATACAACTTGTTAAAGCCCTTGGGCAAGTTTTAACAAGTTTGGACAAAATTTGATCAAGCTTACCCACTGTTCCGTGGCCGTACACTCTGATTCCGAGAATCTGACTTAAGTCTCACTTTTGTGGTCCAAATTTCACCAAAATTGATTTTTGGGGTCTACTTGATGTGCTTGACCTTGTGGTATACTCACATTTGCAAAATCACCAAGTTTTGAAGCAGATGTAAATAATCACGATTATTTACTTCTGATAATTTTTTGCATATTTTTGTCCCAACTTTGACACAGATCTATTAAGCACCTTATGTTAAGATCATTAGCCAATTTTCATCAAGTTTGGACAATTTTTGGTCAAATGGTCATCAGTGATCTGCCCGTAGACTAACTTTGCAATTTTTGTCACAATTTTCACTCCAGTGATCCAAATCTTACCAAATTGGTTAGTGGGCTTATTACAACATGGTAAAGCTAGTGGTATGCCAACTTGGTCAAAAAAGTTCAAAAACATGGCAAATGTAAATAATCGCGATTATTTACTTTTGCCAAACTTTTGCAAGTTTTTGGTCAACTGATCATATACACATGTTTATCACATGAATATAAGCCTATGAATCAAGTTTCAACAAGTTTGGATAAAATTTTCCTCAATTCAAACTCAAGGTTCAAAAAGTCACTACAAACTTTATTATTTACCCAGTTTTTTGCCAGTTTAGTGATCCAAATCTCTTGGGCCTTTACAAAGTTGTTTGTACACATGCAATGAGTCAATGGTATGAGCCTTGGCCAAATTAGAGCAAAAATTTAATAATCACGATTATTAACTTGAGGCTTGAAATGAGCACTTTTTTGCAATTTTCTCAAAGACAGTCTTTTTATGATGTTTTTTAAGCCTCTAAATCAAGTCAAAACTTAATTTGGCCTAAAATGTCAAGAAAGAGTAAATAATATGAGTTTTGGTCAACTTCTTGAAATTTTTACCTCGAAGTGTCCTTGAGCTTACCCACTAGTTTGGACAACTCTTAGGCTTACTCCCTAGTTGGATTGAGTGAATTCGAGTCTTTTCGTGCTATTTTTAGCCGTAGACCTGAAATTCTGCAACTTTACATAACAACTGACACTTGATTCTTTCAGAGAGAGCAATGCTATGAAATCCACCTCGGATACTACTTATTCTACTCCTAGTTTCTCATGCAATGGGGTTGTGGAAAGTGTCCACAAACACTCGTTTTCTTGTGTTTTTTATGTTTTTCGAAGTCTTGATCTTAAGACTTGTCTCGTCTACCAATCATTCTCCAAATGCTAATCTAAATCTATAATCCTACAGTCCTGAAGGTACTCAGAAAGTAAGATTACTTCCAAGCTACCTCTACACAGCAAAAGATGACAATCTTAAGCTATGCGGTTTTTAAAAGAGAGTTTTGAACTCTAGGCAAACCTAGAGAAAGGTAAAGGACAATTACACAAGACGCTCATATTTTTCCCTAGTTTAGGTCTCTTCGTTCCCCGGCAGCGGTGCCAAATGTGGGACGCATGTCTAACCTCACCATCCTATCTTATTGCAGTATTAGCGAGAACAACGATTAATTTGTCAAACCATGGGACAAAGCTGACTCGAGTAGTGCATAGAGGCTACAAGAGGTTGTAAATCTCTCGGAAAACAACTAGAAACTCGCATCTAACTCAAGCTACACTCAAGTGACTGAAATCACCAAAAGCCAATCGCTCATCGGCGGCAAGCAAATCACATCCGTTACAGCATGAAATGACATCCAAATGAACGAAACTTCTAGGACAAGTTTATAAGACCTAAGCACATATGCCTATGGCCTCAAATCCCACTTTTGGTCAAGTTTCCAAATCGCGATTATTAACAACAACAGATTTTTGACCTAGTTGTTTTCGACCCAGAATGCATCTAAATACTTAGCAATGATTCCCCAATACCCCGCCTATGCTTAGTTTTTTATTTGAAAGTGTAAATTTCTAGTTATGATGAAATTAGGCCGCGGGTCGGCGATGCCAAAAGCTACGAAATAATGTGAATGGCTTACATCAATGCATAGAGCTCTTACCTACGGTTGCAATGCAACAAACGCATTCGCAATGTGACAACAAGAGAGGGAGTAAGAAGCGCGAGAAGGAGATAAGTGAGCGCCGTTAGCTCACGCTCTGTATTTCTTATCCAAAAACTTATAAAAAACTTACAAAAATTGGCTTCTATACCTTAGCCAAGGTTTTTGGGTGCTCAAAAGTAATAATCTGGAGTTCTACCAAAACAAGGAATTGGCTGGCTGATACAATTTAGAAGCTTATAGCTCCGGCTCATTAATTACAAGGTTTACCAAGAAAATAGGAGTTACAATATTCCCAATTTATCAAAATAATAATTGTTTTTACAAGGAGAACTCCGAAAAATGGTATCTGTGTTAGCTTGCTGCTAACACAAGGATAACCGATGTTTCAAGTGTGGCGAACAAGGGTATGCGTACCACGCTTGTCCCCAAAAGAACAACCACCATGATCCTCCTAGAGCTACCTTGGTCGAAATCCAAGAGGAGGAAACTCACCACAAAGGATCTCCTCTATGCCATGCTTGGGGAAAGGTAAGAGAAAATGATGCTTTTATTCTCTTTGACCCCGGTTCTACTCACAATCTTATATCTATAGAGTTGGCCACCAAGCTAGGCGTACAAGCCTACGACATGGGAGATGTTCTACCCGCACATGGTGCTTTCAAGGGGCAAGAAGCTTCAGTCACTCCCTTAATAAGGAAATTGCGGCTCCATGTCCAAAGCTATGTGGACAAAGAGGACTTCTTTATCTCTCCTCTCAAGCATGAGGATTTAATCCTAGGGGCACCATGGTTTGATCGCATGGCTGCTAATGTTAAATTCCCTGAAAGGAGAATCTCCTTTAAGTTCAGGGAAAAAGGTATGTATATAGATGCTAAGGAAATGGGTAACACTATACCCATTGTACATACACAAGATTTCAACAAGTCAATAAAGAGCTCTATTTCCATGTACATGATTTTTGTTAAAGATTATCAAAATGAACCTAATGTTTTAACAAAAGAAAATATACGCAATCAAAAGGAATTAGAGTTATCCAATTTTCTCAAGGGGTTTCAAGATGTCTTTATTGACGACATCCCTTGTGAGCTACCTCCTAAACGAGGCAATGATGACCATGCAATTGAACTTCTTCCAGGAAGTTCACCGCCTAACAAACCTCCTTATAGAGTTTCTCAAGCTCAACAAGGGGAGATTATGCGGCAAGTGCATGAGTTAGTTGAGAAGGACATGGTTAGGCCTAGATCATCTCCATTTTGTTCTCCTGTGCTACTAGTGCAAAATAAAGACGGCACATATCGTATGTGTGTCGAATATAGAGCACTAAATAGGATCACTATCAAAAATAGGTTTCCTGTTCCATGGGTAGAAGACCTATTTGATAAGCTACAAGGGTCCACCTACTTCATTAGGATTGACCTAAAAAGTGGCTATCATCAAATAAGGATAGTTGATCAAGACATTGTAAAGACCGCATTTCGCACTATGTTTTGTCTCTATGAATACATTGTCATGCCTTTTGGCTTGACCAATGCACCAGCCACATTCAACCGCTTGATGGAGAAGCTATTCAGGCACTGAACTGTTACTGAAGTGTTCTTTGATGATATCATCATCTACTCTAATTCATTAGACGAACACAAGCGACACCTCCAGGTAATATTTCAAGTTCTAAGAGAGAATAAACTTTATGTTAATCGAAAGAAAAGTGAATTCTTCTTACAAGAGATTCAGTATTTAGGTCACATTATCTCTCAAGATGGCATCCAAAACCCATCAAAGTTTTAGGTAATAAAAGGATGCCCTAAACCAAGGAATCTTCATGAATTAAGAAGCTTTATAGGAATGTGTGCATACTATAGATGCTTCATAGAAAAGTTCTCACTAAATATCAGGACCATTACATGATCTAACAAAGAAAAACGTTAGGTACACATGGTCTACCAAGGAGAACAATGCTTTCAAAAAGCTTAAAGAAAAGCTTATCTCTCAACCTGTGCTTACACTACCGGATCTCTCAAAGCCATTTGAGGTCCAATGTGATGCTTGTGGTGAGTGCCTTGGAGCTCTTTTACTGAGTCAAGAAGGGCACGCCATAGGCTATGAAATTCAAAGGCTCAACTCTGTTGAGCAAGCTCTAAGCATATATGAAAAGGCACTCCTTGCAGTTCTACATGCCTTAGACTCATGGAAACACTATTTATTGGGGACTCTTTTCACTCTGCGAATGGATCACCAAAGTCTTAAGTACTTCATGACGCAAACCAAGCACTCCGACAAACAAATGAGGTGGGAAAATTTCCTTTTGCAATTTCATTTTCATATTGCTCACATTGCGGGCAAGCATAGTCAAGTAGCCGATGCACTCTCAAGATGGCCGAGAGTGAATTCAGTTTTTATAGCAACTCACAATGATCTATCTTCTATGATAGATGAGTATGCTATTGATCCAAATTTTAGAGATGTGATTTCAGCCCTTGCACTAGGGAAGAAAGAGGAACCATTTACTTTACAAGATGGTTATCTTCTCTATGGCAATAGAGGATGTGTTACTAGCTCACTATGTGAGAAAGTAATGTATGAATCTCATGATCCTCCTTATGCAGGGCATAAAGGGATTCAGTCTACCCTAAAGGGGATTGAAACATATTTCTATTAGCCTACCATGAAAGCAAACATACAAGAGTATGTTTCTAAATGGTGTGGTATGCCAAAAGACGAAGTTTGATAGAGGGAAGCAACTTGGATTACTTCAACCTTTGCCAATCCCTAATTTACCATGGGAGAGCATATCCATGGATTTTATCTTTGGATTGAATAAGTCTATCCATGGGAATATAGTAATATGGATGATAGTAGACAGGTTCAGTAAACAAGCTCAGTTTATACCTGTCAAAAAGACTATCAAAGCCCATCAAATGGAAACCCTCTTCATTTCACAAATTTTCAAGTACCATGAGACTTGCCAATGTCCATAGTGTCGGATAGAGATCAGAATGACCAGTAGTTTCAGGAAGGGTCACTCTTCGGCCTATCACACACAAACGGGTGGCCAAAGTGAAATAGATAACCTAACAATTCTCGATCTACTAAAAGCCTATGTAACGGAAGTAGATCATAGATCCCAATGGGAGAAGTACTTACCCTTAGTGGAGTATGCATACAATAACACTGTACATACTTCCACGGGAAAAGAACCTTTTGAGGTAATAGAGGGAAGATCAAACAGTCCCTTGCTACTTAAGGTACACGGGAAGATCTTCGCTACAGATGAGTATAGCCGAGCCCTACAAGAATCTTTTCAAAAGATTAAGGATGCTATCTCTATCTCACAACAAAGGCAAAAGGATGCTACTGACAAGCACAGAAGAGCCCAATACTTTAAAGAAAATGATTGGGTCTAACTCAAATTTCCCAAGGCTCGATTAAGGCACACGACGGGAAAGAATCCTACGGGACACCAAAAGTACTATGCTAAGTTAGCAAAAAGGTACTATGGTCCCTTCCAGATTCTTAGGCCAGTCAACGAGATGGCCTACCAACTCAAGTTGTCCAACCATTGGCTCATACACAATGCTTTCCATGTGAGCCTACTAAAGCCTTCCGAAGGAGAGCCACCTCAAGAACCAACTATTTAAGACCTGCCGGAGATCGAGGACCAAGAAGAGGTGCTATAGCCCGAGTCCATTATTGGACATGAAGACAATGTACTAAGAGGCGGTAAGACTATCTGCCGATATCTTATTAAGTTTAAGAATTATCCTTTTGAAGATGCTAGATGGATGCAAGGCATACAATTAAAGGATAATCTAAACCTTATCAATGCTTACAATGCTTCCCAAGAGTAAGAAATTGTACAAATGTAAAAAACGAGCAAAGTTTTGTCTTATAAGACTCTCTTTTTCTTTATTGTGCACAAAAATCAAGTAGTATGCATGCTTAGATCAAGTTTGCGGAAACGACGTCTCTCGAACACCAAGTAGAGCTTGTCACTCTACTATGGAAGATTGATAGGACTAATGTGCAGACATGCTTGCGGAAGCCTCAGGCTCTCAAGCGCCAAATGGACTAGTCATCCATTTTGGAACGATGTCGTAGGGTAACATAGGGATCCTCTACCTGCTAAGAAAAAGGACTCATGAAAATGCTTTATCGTCTCTGCACCATAGTCTAGGATGACTATGATTTCAAGAGAGAGGTAATGACATAATAATCAATATCTAATTCTCCTAAATGATTTTCTCATGTTAAACTGGTCATTTAATATGGGGAAGGGCCAGGGGAGAAAAAGCTAGAATATTGGTTAAATTAGAAGACCGGTCACAGTAGGGATCCAAAGGACGGAAAATAGGGTTCCAAAGGGGGAGCCATCTGCAAACGATCTATGTGAAACAATAGTCTTAAAAGACCTTAAGGTTCAGCCCATTAAGACTTCCAAAATGCTAAGGTTCCAAAATTCAAAGGTTGTGTCCAAAGGTCAACTTTAGGGAAAAGTGGATGCTTTGTGTGTGTCCCAAAAGTCGTTTTCAAGCCCTACATAGGAGGGGGAAAGCCCAAGAAGTAGGGGATGAGAGAGAAACTCATACACACACACACCCACACAATCTCCCTTTGTACACAAGGAGAAAGAGAGACACATGTCAGCTCCCTAGCCCAGATGCCCACAAGGTGTACTCAAATCCTATTGGATGGCCTTGGAGGTGGACCAATGAGAATTAGGCTAGAGTAAATCTAGTTTAATTAATTTAAAAACACTTAATAAAAGAAGAACCAATAAGAATTAAGCTCTCTAGAAGACTATTGGACAGTCTCCCAAGGGGACCAATGAGCATTCAGCAGCCCAATGGCTTGCCTAATTCCTATTGGCCAAGAGGCAAAGGGGTCCAATGAGAGTTTAGTTGAGTTATTAAATTACCTAAATCTCTCACAAAAGGGGAAAGGGGGGCACATGTAAGAAGGCTATCACTTATGTTGCTTAATTGTCATTGGCTATCACTTATGTTGCTTAATTGTTATTGGCTACGCCTGGGGAGGTCCAATAGGATGCTACCATGAGTAATTAGAAAGGGGGGTCATCCAAGAGAGACAGGGGGCTGATTTTTTCAAGGCATTATTCACACACACACACTCACACTATCTCATGTGTGAAGTAAAGAAGACTCTCTCTCCTTGTCAAGCTTTAATGGAAAGCTTATCACCTACTCCAAGCTTGTGAGAAGGAAAGCCTACACCAACAACTCTTGGCTTTGTGACGCAAATCCAACCAAGAGCCAAGCTTCAATGCATGCTCATCTCTTCTACCATGATAATTACTAAGCTAAGCTATGCTAATATGAGTGGTTATGTGAGAATATGTACATCTTTCTCATAAGAATACTCCTTCTTCCTCTCAATCTACTCTCATACCCTGCTAGCTCTCACCATCTTCGAAGGTGTGTGAGGTCTTGGGTCTGAGACTATGAGGGAATTGATGTTGTGTTTGATAAGTGTTTTTCATAGTGCATGAAGTTTCCATCTTCATTGCACTAGCTAGTATTGAAGGAACACAAGAAATTGTATTGTAAAATGTCTCTCTTGATGGGAGAAACCATAATACAAAGCCTTTTGGAGGGGGGACCGGCTCCATGAAAATCCGATTCTCAACGATTTTCAATTGCTTAATTTCTCTCTCTTTTGAATTATTGTTCATGCTATCTAACTAGGTGTTATGCTTTTTGTTGCTTTCTCCACCCAAGCACTCTTGTTATTATCATTAGGAATCTATTCTAATGAAATGCTCACTTTGTTCATGCTATTTTCTGCTACACACAAGTTACTAGGCCATTAAATGTTACAGGGCTCACCCATTCAGCATTATCCACTGGCACAATGAACCCTGCATCCAAAAGCTTATCCACTTCTTCCTTTAAGGCATTCATCTGCTCCTTGCCCATCCTCCTTAACTTCTGTCGGATTGGTTTTGCACCTTCAACTAGCTCAATCTTCACATGATCCCCAACAAAACCCCTTATTTCCTGATATGAGGTAATGAAAAGATTTGGAAACTTTTCCAAAATTGCTAAGTACTCTCTTCTTCCTCCTTGTGTCAAATCAGTACTCAACATATTTTGAATCAACTCTTTCTTCACTGGAAATTCCTGTTTAGGTTGCATCAACTCTTCATGTTTCTCTAATTGGCTTGAAGCATTTATATTCCCTGATAACTACAACACTTCACTAACTTCTCTCTGTTGCTCGTCCAACGACAAGAATGACACTTCACACTCATCACTAGAACTCAAAGTAGTGCTACTTTCTGAGTCTTTAGAAGTATGATCACTGGTAGTTTTGGACTCATCGTTATCACTCACATCTTCAAGTGCCATAGGTTGTTTGGTAGTTATATCAAACACCCTCTTTTCGCCCTTCTTGCCATGCACACCAATTTTGCCCTTGCCCCAATCTTGCACGGCACCAAAAACTCTCAACCAAGGTCCCTAAAATGAGAGGAAAGGCTCCCAGACTAGGTAGCATAACATGAAAGTTCACCATAACTTTCACGTTAAAGACTTCAACTTTCAAATTCTTGATAATCCCCAAACATTTCACCTTGGCATGGTTTGCTAGACGAATCCGAAATCCAGAGCTTTCGCATGTAATGAGACCTAGTCTCTTGACACATGACTGTGTGATCACACAAACTTGAGTACCTCCATCAATGTAGGCTTCTCCCATGCCACACCTTTGTGCCAAGCATTCACCACAGGACAGATCTCGGGTAACTCTCCCACGGACAACACTCTAACTTATCCATGCTTCGGCTGTTTTTTTGGATTCACTAATGACTTCCACTGCCTTTTAAGTTGGGCACCATATTCATCAACTGTCCAAAAGTACAATCTACTTTCCTCCCAATCAAGTCTTCTCTTAACTGTAAGCTGTTTGGCCTTCTCCCAAAGGCAAATATGCCACTTCAAATTGTCTACGAGGCTTTCTCTTTCTCTTGGATTTCGCATCTTCACCTTCCTTCTCATTTCCTTTCTTTCTACTAGGCTTTGGTGCTGCATAGCCTTCCCTCTCTCTTTTTCCTACTGGCAACACATATGCGTCTTTCTTTTCTACCGGCACTATACCCACATGATCATTAAAGGTTGAGGCTTGATTTTCCTATCCAGTACCTTGATCTCCTCGTATATCCAATGCATAATCATTAGCTCTATTAGGAATTTGCCGAGAAAATGGAAACATATCCCCTCCCATTCTTGCTAGCTTTGGACAATAAGTGCTGATGTGACCAAGCTCACCACAATTATAACAAGTAGGAATGAACCTACTCTGCGGCTCAAAACCACCTTGCCCATGACCTTGGTTAGCATTAGGATGATCTTCACATGCCTGAGCCATCCCTCTACCACATCCATGACCACGACCACCTCCACCACCAAGAACACTAAGTCATAATTTTTGCATCATGGTCATCATGTCTTGTATATTTTGTTGTAACTGTTCAGTAGTAGCAGCCCTTTGAGCAGGTTGGCCTCTAGCTTCTGCCTGATTCTCCTCTTTTTGGCTACCATTATTTTGCTCAAGGACCGCTTTCTCGTATTCATTAAGCCTTTGAGCTTTCCATTCTTTCTCTCTCGCAATGGCGACTGCCTCCTCGAAGGTGGCATGCCTTTTCAGCTCAACTTTGAACTTCAATCTTTCTTTTAGATTTGCCACAAAACGGTCCTTCTGTAACATGGATGGAGGGATCTTGTTTCCCAAATCCAGAGCCCATTTATCCCATAAACTGGTGAACTGCATGAAAAAATCATCAACGCTTTGATTAGCCCTTTGAGTGTATCCCATAATTTCATGCCAAACTTCATTTGGTACTTTGATGGATCGGTATTGTGCTAGGAAAGCTTGCTTCACACGATTGTAGTCCAAAACCACCCCTGGGTTTTGTGCCTGCATCAATCAACTCCTCAAAATTGTGTAACCAAACTTTTGCCTCATCCTGTAAACTATATTGCAGCAGCCGCAACAATATAGCTTGGTCTACTATATTGTGCAGTAAGCAATTGACTTCCAACTTTTCAATAAACTTCTGTGCATTTTCATTAGGCAATCCATGAAACTATGGGAAATCGTCTGCCATGTTTGATTGCCACAAAAACACTTACATGTGACGTCGAAAACTCAAGGGATGTCGATGGATCGCTCCAGTACCTAATCCACCTCACACTGGGTAACCCAGCCCCCAGTGCTTGGCTTCACAAAACCTACGACCCTCCAAAGGCTTCAATCCAATTATAAAATCACCTCAAGTGATGTTCACAATTTGCACATACATAGGCGGTTGTCCATAAGGACCCACATCCCTTTTACATTCACTACCTGCAGAATAGACATATTTCATAAGAATTGGAGCATAGGAGTACTTTATCCTCCGTGGGGGCACCAAAACAATGTTCGCGTGCAAATAAGAAGGAAAACGAGAACCCCTATAGCCTTGCACATACCACACCATGGGAAAGAAACACCACAAAGCTGCGGAAAACACCTATGTCGAACACCTGTAGAGTTGGGTGAAAAACATCCCGAATCAAAACCCTGATTAAAATTGATGAAAATAAAGACCATAAATATGAATCTTGTGTCATGTAGACCTCCGTAGAGTATCCATATGCTTGATTTCGACACCAGATGAGAGAGTTACAAGCTTTCGAAGTTGGGGTATTCTCAAAAGCTCCAAAAAAGCTAGTCTCTGGTTGGAAAAAGGGTGTGCAGGGAGTTGCAGCTATTAAAAGGGGATTTTCTTGGATCTTATCCCAAAAGATTTTCTCTTTCTTAGCCTACATCATTTCCCCCTTTGGGCACCTTTTAATTGGTCCATTTTAGGCCTTTTTTGGGTGAAAAATGAGATGTTGGCCACTTTTTGACCAATGCAAGTGGGGAAAGGGGATGTCCAGTAGACCAAAAAGGTGTGTAGGTGCCTAGTCAGCGGATTTGGATTGAAAATGGCACCCCCTCTCTCCCCCAACACCCACGAGCCCTCACAAGCAAGTCAAGGAAGCTCCATTAGCTCCTTTGACACACCCTTAGGGGGTACCCACTCCCCCCCTTATAGCCTCTTCCATATGATCCCCCCCACGTGGGATTACTCAATTTCCACTTGGCACCATACTCCCACCTCCCCATTTAAGCCAATGAATTTTCTATTTTGCCCTCCACATCGAGCAAATCTTGGTGGAGGCGTGGCGGGTGACTCCGAGAACCGAATGCGATGCTGTAAAGCCCGGGCTCAAAGCTTATCGCTTCGGCTATTTCCAGAAATCCTTGGCCGCATCTTTTATAATTAAATCCATCAAATCATCCCACTTGCATTTCTTCGCATGTATCAGCACCCACTTTCTAAGTAAGAAACCGCCCACTTCCAATGCATGTAACTTATGATGTATGAGTCCGATTCACCGGCTATCAAGCATGATTGAGAGTACTCATTGAAAACCACCTTTCAAGAGTTCAACCAACCAAAACTCTTGCAAATGACTAAACAAAACCAAGACTTTACACATAATTTTTAGAAGAGCACTCTGAAAACTCAAAGCATTATGTACATCTATGTACTCAAGGCTGGTGAGCAAGCTTTTTAGCATGGATTAGTGACTTCATGCTTACCCAAAAAATTCCTGACAACGCAATAATAGATGCGAATATATATCAACATCTATTACCGTGCATATTGTTGTTGTTATTACCTTAATTCAGCAATTTATCCTCTTTCTAGTTTCCTTTGTAAATCCACGACAATGCTGGTGATTTTAGACGTTTTTCGGAGCTTTGAATGATATTGTGAATATATGATCAATGGGAGATATCCATCTTGAAGCTCGTGATGCACGAATCTTTCCATCTTCATAGCATCACCAAGGTCACAAGGAACACAAAGATTGTATTGTAACAAAGTCTCTTTTGATGGGAGAATCTATAATACAAACGCCTTTTGGAGGGGGGACCAGCTCCAAGTAAATCCGGTCCTCATCTATTGTCATGTTCTCTAATACTCTCTCTCTTGGAAAAGTATTGTTCATGCCAAGTTAATTATGTACTATGTTTATGTTGCTACCATCAATTAAGTTCACCCTCCATATTCTAAAAGTAATCTCATAAAAATGTTCACTCTAATTCTCTTAATTCCGCTATTCTCAAAGTTTATAGGCCATTTCCATTACAAGCAAGAAATCCATAATGCTTTATGGATTTCTTGGAAATTGCTACTCAATGGAATTGCGTGATAACTTCTAAGAAAACCAAAATGGTTTATGGATTTCTTGGAAGTTAATACTCACAATGCCATTGCACGATAATGCTAGAGTAATAATGGCAACTATAACCTCTCTCACATTCTCACATCCACCTTCACCCATTTTCTTTTATTGTTGATCTGGAGAGTTATGGGTGCAAGTGGAGACATCGTTTTGTGTTGTGCGTAGTACGAGAGTGCTTCTGCTACTAAAGGTTGCTTTGAAGAAGAGCTCCATATTGTATTGATGCATAGTGTAGTTAATGCATATTGTATTGATCATTATTTGTTATTGATTTATCTACTTTGGTTTTGGTTGTCGTAGAATCACAGCGGTCAAACTTATGTACCTCTCGATGAGGAAAATGAGGACTTATTTTGAAAGATATTTTTTTATAGTCCTCTTTATAAACTTCAATATATGGCACAACAAACCCTCATGATTTGCACATAACACTCATTTGGAGTTTTGGCTTTATTTGTAATTAAACTTAAGCATTGTTCTTTTGTGCTTCAAATTATGCAAGTGACGTGTGACATGTAATTTCAAAGTTTATCATTACTTTTTTTTACACTTTTAAAAGTGCAATTGATATTTGATATGTTTTATATAGGTCAAAATAAAAATTGCAGCTTCGTTGGCTTCATGACCTGACACTACTGTAGCTTGTGTGCGTTGTCTTGCACAACTCATCAATTGGACGACGCCTCGTGTTTTTCCTGGTTGTTCTTGCCATAGATAGGTGACAACATCTGTGTGTGTGTGTGTGTGTGTGTGTATGTGTGTCTCTCTCTCTCCACCACATCAAGGTATTATTTCCCCCTCTTTAGCTACTCTTTTGTGCAAGTTTAGCTTACCATTCTCTGTGCCCCCTATAGGATGAGATCTTTGAATCCCCACTCTCCTCCACCTTTTGCATCGTGTTGATCCAGTTAGTGGACAAATGAGCATGCTGAAAACTGCTTTATGGCATAGCAATTGCTTCTTGGTGGAGGGCAGCCTCATTAGCTAGTGTTTTTTTACGTTCCTTCAACATCAACTTGATTTGGTTGACAGGCGCACGATCCTCGGATCTGTGCTCAATTTATTGAGGAGAATTGCGGCTTATGGGTTTACCAGCCCGACCTCTTTATGATTGGCATCACCCAGGCCTAGCTAGATGCATGGGTTGATCTTGATAGGAAGTTGGATCTGGCATTTGAATCTCTCTTTTCTTCCTAGTTGCTCTTGAAAAGTCTGATGGACGCAATTCATTGTTCTAGCCTTCCAAAAGGAGGGTCAGAATTTGCCTAAGGCAAGCTAGTTTCCTAGCCTTGATTATAGCATTCTCATCTGCATCTAGAGTTCTAAGAGGTGTATCTACAATCTAGGAGTTTACTCATAATTTGAGAACATGTGAGTATCCATGTTGTGTACATCTAATGGCTGCAAGAGACCGGCCATGTACAAGCATATCATATATGGTAACTTGTAATCCAAAGAATGAAAGTATTAAAAAAATATGACCATCGGTGGAAGAGGGAGTGAAGTGAGAGTATTGAAGCTCTATTGGATTAACCTTGACTTTACGCACAAGCACCATACACTTGTTCTTATGCCAATCTAAATCATAGAACTGTCCTCAAGGAGCCTAGATCAATTTGTTGTCTAAGCCAATACATGATCACTGGCGTTTTACATGCCTTATGCATGAAGGGAAGAAGAGGAAAGGGAATGTGTTCAACAAAGCTCACCCTTCAAATCAAGCTACCTAGAAGTATGACCAAATATGTAGTGTCTTTGATAGATGAAAGCGAGAGAGAGATAGATAGACAGAGAGAGAGAGAGAGTAGTGAAGGACCTTGTCGCCCATTAATACGCATTCGGTGGCTAATTTTCTTTGTAACCTATCTTTGTCATCTAGAGCACAACAGAAGACAAATATGTGCAACGTGGCCATTGAAAAAAAAAAAATCTGTGGTCTCTCACTCTCTCTACGTGAACATTGGATCCCAATTTTTCTTTGAGGTTTTTTTTTGGCTCTATCTTCTCCTCTTCCAAGAGGTCCTCTTGAGGATAAATTATTTTTTGTGATGTTTAATATATTGATGGATCTTTTGCTATGTAGCAGTAGTCTAACTTGGTCAAGGAAAATGTGGGCACCATCTTTAGTTTCAACACTACTATTGTTGTTGTAAGGATCTAGCGCAAATTTAGTGTACACGATTTAACACAATGAACTACAAGGATAACAAAGTTTCATGGCTTTCCATGGGTATCACTTGATACAAACTTCTGCTAAAATCTTAATGTAGGCAAACCTGTAATTTCTTCGTATTATACAATTAAAATGAACATGTAGATTTTCCGAATAGTGTTTAGATATATTTCATGAAAGTTACCCTTGAATGTATGGGCATGCCTTGTGAGTTTATCACTTGTTTTTACACTTCTCAAAGTGCATTTGATATTTGACATGTTTTATACAGGTCCAAAATAAACATGCTCATTCAGGCTATCAAAAATTGAGCGGCCCCAATGAACATCTTTATTTTTGAAAAGTCATGTAGCAGCAATAAGAACAGTATTATTGCGATAATTTACGCGATAATAGATGCAGATATATATCAGCGTCTAATTACCGCGCATTGCTCTCGTTATTGCCGTTCACGCAATTTATCCTCTTTCTAGTTTCCTTTGTAAATCCACGACAATGCTGGCGGTTTTAGACGTGTTTTGGAGCTTTGAATGATATTGTGAATATATGATCAAGGGGAGGTCTCCATCTTGAAAATTTAGGCTAGAGCCTTGAGTTCTTGCATTCCCACTTGGGCTCTTGCATTTGAAATGTCTAGAAGTCTTGAAAACATTTTTGCCGTTTGCTCAAAGTGTGGGCATTCGTAATCCGCACAAAGCTCATTTTCGTGAACCAAAAAAAACAAATTGTGTCTTTTCAAGGGAGAACTGTTGGAGATGAGGTTATGCTCGTTTACTTGTGAGTGTTTGGCTCCCTTGTGGGGAGTGCAAGAAATTCAATGTGCGCAACAAGCGAGATCATAATTCATTGTGTGTGTGTGTTCTTCCCATGGCGGTCCGCTTGAGGCTTGCATAATTGCATTTCAAAGAAATGATTGAATTCTGTTTTTCAAATGATAGAATTGAATTCTCAATTCTATGTACTTACGGTACGACCCGGCTCTAGGTGTCTTGTTACACCTAATCCTGCAACAGTGCAATCCTAGGCTTCCACGTAAAGCTAAGCCGGTTCCTTGGTAACTGTCATGCCACCATACAAATTAGTTAACTTATAACTCGATCGACTCTGCACAGGCCAGACCAGATCATCGCTTGCACTCGGCCTGCACATTTATTTAAGGAGATGCATATATTGTTGATCCTACAAGTGAATTGCCTATTTAAATATTCAAGTCCCTGACTAGCTTATACACCGATGGCCGGCTCTATGCAGGTAGCTGCTGCTCTCATTGGCATCATGGTGGTGCTATTGCCAATTAGTTGTGCAGCAGCGCGTGCCCCCACTCCTTCAGCTTATACCAATGATGCATATCATGCCTGCAGTAGGTAGAGGGCCGCCACTCTGTGCGGGCCCATCGCCTTCACCTTCTACCTTCACAACACCGTCTACAACCCCGCCGTGGACAACAAGGACTACTTCAACTCTGTCTATGGCCTGTCTCCCAACGTGCGTGGCCCAATCCCTACTCCTTCGGCACCACCTCCACCTTCGAAGACCCCATCACGGAGGGCCCCGCCAACAGCTCGCAGCAGGAGATCGGCGTGGCTTAGGGCTTGTGGGAGATGGACATCAAAGTGGGCTACACGCTCTTCCACATCTTCATGACCAACATCACCGAGGGTAACTACAAGGGCACCATCTCCATCCTGGGCCAGATTCGCGAGGCCGACCCCGTGGGCTACCTCACGGTGGTGGGTGGCACGGGCGATTTCTTGGGCGCTCGAGGCTTGGCCTCTAATTGCCTCGTCACCATCGACCATGCAGCCCCTTCCTCATGGATGCTTTCCTTCAACCTCGACCTCTATTATTGATGATCCCTACCTATAACATCACAGAGGCACTTCATTTTTGCCCTCAATTTTTTGTCTCATTCAGCTATCACTAGCTGCTAATAAATAGCTCTGGCGATGAATAATAGGACTTGTGGAATATTCTTCAAGATTATACTTAAGAATGGATGATCTCATTCTATGCACAATAATGAACGAACGTTTTTCTACCTCTCTCTCTCTCTCTCTCTCTCTCTCTCTCTCTCTCTCTCTCTCTCTCTCTCTCTCTCTCTCTCCCCCCACCCCACCCCTCCTTTATATGTCTGTCTCTGTATGTGGGGCTTTATTATTTTGTTCTCATCCTCCTCACTGATTAAACGATGTAAGAGTATTCAGAAAAGAGCACTTAGTTGGACATTGGAATGAGATAGACCATAACACATGCACGCACTTCATTTTCGCCCCCAATTTTTCCTCTCATTCAGCTATATTCACTAGCTGCTAATAAATAGCTCTCACGATGAATAATACGACTCGTGGAATATTCTTCAAGATTATACTTAAGGATGGATGATCTCATTCTATGCACAATAATGAACAAACTTTTTTCTACCTCTGTGGCTCTCCACCATCTCTCTCTCTCTCTCTGCCCCCCCCCCCCCCAACCCCCGTTGATATGTCTGTCTATGTATGTGGGCCTTGATTAATTTGTTCTCATCCTCCTCATTGATTAAACGATGAAAGAGTATTCACAAAAGAGCACTAAGTTGGACATTGGAATGAGATGGACCACTGCATACATGTAATAGCTATTCCGTAGTTAGATGCAGAATACTGAATGAGTTAAGTTTCTTAGCTATCCATAAGAGGACTCCCAACTTGAGATGATGAGATTACAATTTCAGATAGCTTCAGATGACAAAATGAACGAAAGTCAAACGAAAGACTTCAAATTACAGACATGGAATAGGACAACTGAAAAATATATTCACATGTACAATCTGAATAAGGTTCAGATGGAAGGCTCATGTATAAGAGCTCTATAAAGATTAATCTGGAAGTTGAACTGGCACAAACCCGAGTAATGAATTTTCTTAAGCTCAGTAAGCTCTACAAGATACAAAGATCAAGGACACAAGACTAGTGACCCCAAAATAGAATTACTGGGGTCTATTCATAGGTATCAAGACAAGGTTTTGACTGATCGTAGCACTCGTATAGTGTAGGGTAACCAGTGGTAGCTCTGCTAGGTCACTTGATCGACTTCCAAGTAAATACTCATAGATAATCCGTCGTCCAAGGCATCTCCTAGGGATTGTTGTCATGTACAAAGTTTCAAGGCTTTATCTCTTGCGCTTGCCATTTTGTTTGTATCGAGGGTTCTTTTCCTTGGGTCTCTGATAATCCAATAAATAGCCTCTTGCTCAAGCTTCTCCCTTGGTTCTGTTGGCATCTCCACTTTATAAGGCATCAACTGGTGCGAGGTATTTGTACCTTCTTCGTACAGAGCCTTCTTGCCTTTGTAAACTTATGGTAGATGGATGTTGCTTGTATCCACTAGGCTCGGACTAAATGATTGGCTTTTATTGAAGCCTCAAACTTAACTTTAGACATCTCTTTAAACTGAGGTTCTAAATTAGCTTTGTTAGCTAGTTTTTTCAATTAGGAATCTTTGACAAAGAGTTGTAGTACATTGTTTGTGTGCTTTATCAGCACCCTAACCTATGCTTTTCATTAGCTCATCATACATCTGCAATTGACCAGGTCATCATTTAGTTCTGAGATTGTATCTTTTTGTTTAGTGTCATTAAATATTAACTTCCATGAAATCCATAAATCATTGCTTTGCTCATAGCATTATTGTTGAGATTTAGAGAGAGAGAGAGAGAGAGAGAGAGAGAGAGAGAGAGAGAGAGAGAGAGAGAGAGAGAGACACCACGTACGCTCCCAAAGACTGATTCATATTGAGGACAAGATACAAATATATAGGTGAGACCAAGTTGAGTAGAGTGAGCCATATATAGCTCCATCACCCCCACTCAAACAAATGTTTCTAGGTTTGGATGAAAAAACCCTTGGGGAGTTCAAGGGAAAAACCCAAGACCATATACCATGTGAAAATATGAACCAATGATGATGATGTGAAAGTGAATTGTGCATCTATGTACAAATATACAAGTGACTCAGAGATCAAAATGTGCAAATGTGGAGTGTGCATAGTGCATGGTACCTATAGGATTACAATGTTATATGTACAAAGCGGTTACAATAGCAAAGAAGCTAATCTAGAAAGAGTGAGGTCGAAGCAGCTCTAAGCTCCGAGTGCAAGAGGATGAAATGTGACTCGTTGAAGCCTTTGGTCAGAATGTCTGCAATCATCTAGTCACTTGGACAGTGTTTGTCATAAAATCTAATATCTAACTAACCCAAATGATTTTCTCATATTAAATTGATCACTTAATGTGGGAGAATAAACGGGAACAAGTGTTAAGATATAGGTATGTGCTTTTAGATCTATCTCAACACGGGGCCAATGTAAAGGGGCCCAAAAGGGAGATGGTCTATCAAAGAGCAAGGCTAACCAATGGAGCATAAGACCTTAGGGTTAGCTTCATTGAAGACCTCCAATAAATGTGTGTAAAAGTCCTTTTGACCTTAAGTAAGCTAGGGCTGAGCTTGAGGTGGGAACCCGGCCCAAGCTCGAGGTGCTTGTCCTGCTTGAGGTGCTCGTCATGCTTGAGGTGTTTTTCATGCTTGAGGTGCTTGATTAAGATGCTTGAGGTGCTTGACTGGCTCCATGCTTGAGGTGCTTGACTTGCTGCATGATTAAAGTACTTGAGGTGCCTTGAGAAGCTTGCCTGAGATGCTTGTGGGAACCCCCCCTAGTTCAAGTGCTTTGTCATGCTTGGTGCGTAAGGTGCTTGATCACCTAAAAGTCAAAAGAATTCCTACAAGAGGGGGGGCGAGCCCTTTTCCTAGGGCCTAGAGAGAGAACACCCACTCACACACACAAGGGAAGCCCATCTTGAAGAGGCAGCAAGGACACATGTCAGGCCCCTACCCATGTTACCTTCATGTGTTGCTTGAAGCCTATTGGCTAGGCTTCAAAGGGGTCCAATGATAAATTACATGAATTATCTAATTGTTTTAGCATTTATCAAGTCCTCTCTCTCAAAGGGGAAAGGGGGACACTTGTCCCAAGGCTACCCATGTTGCTTGTAATGGCTCCTGCTTGTGATTGGCTAGGCCTGGAGGGGTCCAATGAGCTTCAGGCATGAGCTACAAGGGGGGGTCGACCCAAGCAAGCTAGGGGGGTGCCTAGGGGGTATACTCACCCACACACACTCACAAGCACTCTCATTGTGTGATATGCAAAGTGCAAGAGCTCCCTCTCCAAGCAAGTAGAGGTTGAGAGCCTACACCAACACTCTTGGCTATGGAGTGCAAATCCAACCAAGAGCCATGCTTCAATGCTTAATCTTGCCATCTCCTTCTTCTTCATTACTATGCTATTATGTATGCTAGCAACAAGAGTATGATAAGTGAGGAACTAATTCTTTCTCCTACGAAATGTTTCTTCTTCCTCTTCCCTACCCTCATTCCCTGCTAGCTCTCTCCACCTTCGAAGGTGTTTGAGGTCTTGGGACTGAGGCTTGGGATAGCTAAAGCTTTCTTCAAGTTTATGTTATGTTTGTGGTGCATGAAGCCTTCCATCTTCATGGCATCACCTAGGTCACAAGGAACACAAAGACTATATTGTAACAAGTCTCTCTTTATGGGAGAAATCATAATACAAATGCCTATTGGAGGGGGGACCGGCTCCACATAAATCCAGTCCTCAATTGTTGTCATGTTCTCTAAACTCTCTCTCTTGCAAAAGTATTGTCTATGCCAAGTTAACTAATTGCTATGATTATGTTGCTATCTTCAATTATGTATACCCGCTATGCTCACAAAATCATTTCTTGAAAGTACTCTCATTAAATTCCGCTATTCTCAAATTGAATAGGCAAATTCCATTACATTGGTATCAGAGCATTTGGTTTCTCTTTTCTTGCTTAAGAAGAGAGGTCCTTAAGTAGCCTATAAATGGTTGATGTTGTTAATTATAATAGAGTAAGTGGAACTGGGATCTAATACCGGTTTTGTTAAGCCCACTATGTGGGGGATGGTGCACACCTCGGGAGCTTTGGACTTAATAATGGAGTCTTTTTAGACTTGCCTACGGCTTTACCATTATTGAGCCATAAGAAGTCCGAAAGGAGCTAGCCCTTGGCAACTCTGCTATGTTAGACCTACTCCTCTACTCTCTATAATTAACCACTTTGAGCCGTGGGTGTAGATACTTAAGAGCCGATTTTCAAAGGCTAAGAGGAGTGGCAACTAAGGTTTTGAATTGCCAAAGCATACACTAAGTACATACATAAAATTTTGTTAACATGGCTGACAATAATCAAGAGAGTAGAATGAACATTGATAGCTTTGATTTTGCACATGAAGGTGCTAATGATGATGCTCCCATGTTTGTGAATTATCTTGTGACTAGGTTGCAACAAGCTATGGGCAACCCTACCTTGCAAGCCGAAGTTACTCAACAACTTCGTGCCTATGGAATTTCCCTTCCTCTCCAAGAGGAGAGAGAGCTTAGGAGGCCTCTTGAAGAGACCCCCAAAAGAAGACTCTCTCCCATTCGAGAGGAGGAATCCAAAGAGAAAGAAAGCAATGAAAGTCTAAGTTCTTCTGAAGATGTGGCTCCACGAAGAAGGCGGTCTAGACGATCGCCTACTCCTCCCAAGAGGAAAAGAGCAACCCATAGTCCTTCTCCTCATCACTCTCAAAGGCAAGAGAGGAAACAAAGGAAGAAAAGGGCTAGGAAGAGGTCACCCTCTTCTCCTTCTTCTTCACCTTCCTTCTCTTCCGATGAAAGTTATGGCTATTCTCCTAGAGAATACAAGAGGGGAGGGCATCGCAAATCATTTCCTGCATGGCTAAGGTCACAAAAGCTAAAGAAGTTCAAGGAGGGAGGAAAGAGTATCTCTTTTCTCACCTACGATGGCACCTTTGGTGCTACCGACAAAGTGTTGGCCTTCATCCAGCAATTTGATGCGGCCTTTGGGGACGAGGGCTTCACAGAGTCCTCCAAGCTACACCATGTAGCTATGCACTTCCAAAAATCAGCTCGTCAATGGTGGGCTAGCCTTCGTGGCAATGGAGAAGCCCCAAAGACATGGAAAACTCTACGAGTTTCCATCATGAAGCAATTTCTTCCAAGCGATACTAAAGATAAAGTTCTTATCGAATGGCGCGGCTTGAAGCTCCTCTCTCATGAGTCTATCAACAAGTATGTAGATAAGTTTTGGGATTTACATCTCAAAGCTACTGTCTTTCAAAAGATAGACTTTGCCGAGCAAAGACAACAATTCTGTGCGGGATTACCTGAAGAGATGGCCGAATATATCAACTCTCAACGGCCCGGTACTATTACCGAAGTAATCCACCACACCATGGTTGCTTCACGCATCAATTTCCATCAAGGGGCTAGACGTAATGTCAAGCCCATGGAAAACAAAGATAAAAATGATGCAAAGGGGAAATCCAATGCTCAAAATAATTCCCAAGGCACTTCCAACAACAACAACAACAATCGGTCCAAGGAGAAGGGAGTTTACAAAGGTAAAAACAAACTCTCTCCTGAAGAGCTTGAAGCTTTTCGCAAGGACCATAAGTGTTTCAAGTGTGGGGAGCAAGGACATGGCTATCGTTCTTGCCCCAAGAAGAATACTCGCAATGAGACTCCTAGGGCTTCCACCATCGAAGCTCCAAAAGAGGATGCTCATTGCAAAGGATCATCACTCTCCTATGCTTGGGGAAAGGTAAGAGAGCATGATGCCTTCATCTTGTTTGACCCTAGCTCTACTCTCAACTTCATATCAATAGAGTTGGCCACCAAGTTGGGCATTCAAGCTTTTGAGATGGGAGATATAGTAACAGCTGATGCAGCTTTCAAGGGACAACAAGCCTCCGTTACTCCCTTGATTGGGAAGTTGAGGCTTCATGTCCAAAGCTATGTCGACAAAGAAGACTTCTTCATCTCTCCCCTCCAACATCAGGATGTTATCCTAGGGGCACCATGGTTTGATCGCATGGCTGCCAACATGAAGTTCCCTGAAAGGAGAATTTACTTCACCTACAGGGGAAAGAACATGTATATAGATGCTAGTGAGCGTGGTCGCACTATTCCACTTGTAAATCCTCTTTCTTTTGATAAATCAATGAAGAGCTCAGTTTCTGCGTACATGATTTATGTCAAAGAGTCTCTAAAAGCTAATAATGTTTCATCAAATGAAAATGATAGGAATCAAGAAGAGTTAGACTTGTCTACTTTTCTAAAAGGATTCCAAGATGTGTTCATCGATGATATCCCTATGGACCTACCTCCAAAACGAGGGGATGATGACCATCGTATTGAGCTCCTTCCAGGAAGCTCACCGCCTAACAAACCTCCTTATCGAGTCTCACAAGCTCAACAAGAGGAGATCATGAGGCAAGTACAAGAGCTGGTAGACAAAGGGATGGTGAGGCCTAGTTCCTCTCCCTTTTGTTCTCCAGTCCTTTTAGTGCAAAAGAAAGATGGTACATACCGTATGTGTGTGGACTATTGAGCACTAAACCATATCACTATCAAAAATAGATTTCCCGTACCTCGGGTAGAAGATCTGTTTGATAAGCTACAAGGCTCTACCTACTTCAGTAGGATTGACCTTAAGAGTGGCTATCATCAAATAAGGATAGTGGATGAGGATATCTTAAAGACCGCATTTTGCACAACATTTGGTCTTTATGAATATCTACTCATGCCTTTTGGCTTGACTAATGCACCAGCTACGTTCAATCGTTTGATGGAGAAAATTTTTAGACCATATCGAAAATTCACTGGAGTGTTCTTCGATGATATCATCATCTACTCCAAGTCTTTGGAGGAACATAAGCAACATCTCCAAGTGATTTTTCAAGCCTTGAGGGAGAACAAACTTTTTCTCAACCAAAAGAAAAGTGAATTCTTCCTTCAAGAGATTCAATATCTAGGCCATATTATCTCTCACGATGGTATTCGTATGGATCCATCAAAGTTAGAGGTAATAAAATCATGGCCTAACCCAAGGAATCTACATGAGCTAAGAAGCTTTATTGGTATGTGTGCATACTATAGACGCTTCATAGCAAAATTCTCTCAAGTAGCAGGACCACTACACGACTTAACCAAGAAGAACGTTAAGTTTGTATGGACTGCTAAGGAGCAAAATGCTTCTGAAAAACTCAAAGAGAAGCTTACTTCCCAACCAGTCCTCGTGCTTCCGGATCTCTCAAAGCCATTTGAGGTCCAATGTGATGCTTGTGGTGATTGCCTTGGAGCGGTTTTGCTTCAAGAAGGGCATGCCATAGCATATGAGAGCCGAAGGCTCAATGGTGATGAACGAGTCTTGGGCATTTATGAGAAAGAGCTTTTAGCTGTTCTACATGCCCTAGACACATGGAAGCACTACCTATTGGGGACTCCATTTATCCTACGAACTGACCACCAAAGTCTCAAGTATTTCATGACGCAAACCAAGCTTTCCGACAAACAAATGAGGTGGGCAAATTTTCTTTCGCAATTTAATTTCCATATTGCTCACATAGTTGGTAAGCACAATCAAGTTGCGGATGCACTTTCACGACGACCGAAAGTTAATGCGGTGTCTATAGCTACTCACAATGATCTATCCTCTATGATAGATGAGTATGCTACTGACCCTGACTTTAGAGACATAATGTCAGCCCTTGCTTTGGGGAAGAAAGAGGAACCATTCACCTTGCAGGATGGTTATCTTCTCCACGGCAATAGGCTATGTGTTACCCATTCCCTTCGTGAGAAGGTTATGCATGAATCCCATGCTCCTCCATATGCAGGGCATAGAGGTATTCAACCTACTCTCCGAGGAGTAGAGACGTATTTCTATTGGCCTACCATGAAAGTGGACATACAAGAGTATGTTTCAAAATGTGTAGTATGCCAAAAGACCAAGTATGATAGAGGGAAGCAACCTGGATTACTCCAGCCATTGCCTATTCCAAATTCACCATGGGAGAGTATATCCATGGATTTCATCTTTGGATTACCCAAGTCTATCCATGGGAATACAAGAATATGGACAATAGTCGACAGGTTTAGCAAGCAAGCACATTTTATTCCTGTCAAAAAGACTATTAAGGCACATCAAATGGCAACTCTCTTCATATCTCAAATTTTCAAACACCATGGATTACCCACATCCATCGTGTCAGATAGAGATCCTAGAATGACCAGTAATTTCTGGAAAGGTCTCTTTGAAAATCTAGGAACAAGATTGAATTTCTCTTCGGCCTATCACCCACAAACGGATGGCCAAAGTGAGATAGCCAATCTTACGATACTCGATCTACTCAAGACTTATGTTACCGAAGTAGATCAACGCTCACAATGGGAAAAGTATTTACCGCTAGTAGAGTATGCCTACAATAATACTGTACATACTTCTACGGGCAAAGCACCTTTCGATATCATAGAAGGAAGACCTAAAAGTCCCTTGCTACTGAAAGTACATGGGAAGATCTTCGCCGCCGATGAGTATAGCCGTGACCTACAAGAATCTTTTCAAAAGATTAGGGAGGCTATAGCCATCTCTCAACAAAGGCAAAAAGCTGCTGCTGATAAGCACAGAAGAGCCTTAATGTTCAAAGAAAATGATTGGGTCTTACTCAAGTTTCCTAAGGCTCGATTAAGGCAAACGACGGGCAAAAATCCTACGGGCCATCAAAAGTATTATGCTAAACTAGCAAAAAGATAGTATGGTCCTTTCCAAATCTTGAAGCCTATCAATGAGACGGCTTATCAACTCAAGTTGCCCAACCATTGGCTTATACACAATGCCTTTCATGTAAGCTTACTTAAGCCCTACAAAGGAGAGCCACCAATTGAACCAATTATTGAAGACCCTCCCGAAGTTGAAGACCAAGAAGAGGTGCTACAACCCGAAGCTATCCTTCGGCATGAAGACAAGGTACTACGACATGGTAAGATTATCCGACGGTATCTTATTAAGTTCAAAAATTATCCTTTTGAAGATGCTAAATGGATGCAAGGAGTACAACTTAAGGATAGTATGAACCTTGTCAATGCTTACAATGCTACATTAGAGTAAGCAAATGTACAAATTTCTTTTAAATAACTCATGTTTTTGTCTTATATGACTAGTCCTCTTTTTAATTGTGCACAAATTTAACTAGTATGCATGCTTAGAATCATGTTTGTGATGACGACGTCTCTCAAACACCAAGTAGAATTTGTCACTCTACTTTGGGAGAATGAAATGGACTAAAGAGCAGACATGCTTGCGGCAGCTATGTCTCCCAAGCACCAAATGGATTAGTCATCCATCTTGGAAAGATGTCGTAGGGTAAAAAGGGATCCTTTACCCGCTAAGTACGATTGACTAAAGACTAAGACTTTATCTCTTCTACCTCATAGTCGAGGACGACTATGATTTCAAGAGAGAGGTAATGTCATAAAATCTAATATCTAACTAACCCAAATGATTTTCTCATATTAAATTGATCACTTAATGTGGGAGAATAAACGGGAACAAGTGTTAAGATATAGGTATGTGCTTTTAGATCTATCTCAACACGGGGCCAATGTAAAGGGGCCCAAAAGGGAGATGGTCTATCAAAGAGCAAGGCTAACCAATGGAGCATAAGACCTTAGGGTTAGCTTCATTGAAGACCTCCAATAAATGTGTGTAAAAGTCCTTTTGACCTTAAGTAAGCTAGGGCTGAGCTTGAGGTGGGAACCCGGCCCAAGCTCGAGGTGCTTGTCCTGCTTGAGGTGCTCGTCATGCTTGAGGTGTTTTTCATGCTTGAGGTGCTTGATTAAGATGCTTGAGGTGCTTGACTGGCTCCATGCTTGAGGTGCTTGACTTGCTGCATGATTAAAGTACTTGAGGTGCCTTGAGAAGCTTGCCTGAGATGCTTGTGGGAACCCCCCCTAGTTCAAGTGCTTTGTCATGCTTGGTGAGTAAGGTGCTTGATCACCTAAAAGTCAAAAGCATTCCTACAAGAGGGGGGGCGAGACCTTTTCCTAGGGCCTAGAGAGAGAACACCCACTCACACACACAAGGGAAGCCCATCTTGAAGAGGCAGCAAGGACACATGTCAGGCCCCTACCCATGTTACCTTCATGTGTTGCTTGAAGCCTATTGGCTAGGCTTCAAAGGGGTCCAATGATAAATTACATGAATTATCTAATTGTTTTAGCATTTATCAAGTCCTCTCTCTCAAAGGGGAAAGGGGGACACTTGTCCCAAGGCTACCCATGTTGCTTGTAATGGCTCCTGCTTGTGATTGGCTAGGCCTGGAGGGGTCCAATGAGCTTCAGGCATGAGCTACAAGGGGGGGTCGACCCAAGCAAGCTAGGGGGGTGCCTAGGGGGTATACTCACCCACACACACTCACAAGCACTCTCATTGTGTGATATGCAAAGTGCAAGAGCTCCCTCTCCAAGCAAGTAGAGGTTGAGAGCCTACACCAACACTCTTGGCTATGGAGTGCAAATCCAACCAAGAGCCATGCTTCAATGCTTAAGCTTGCCATCTCCTTCTTCTTCATTACTATGCTATTATGTATGCTAGCAACAAGAGTATGATAAGTGAGGAACTAATTCTTTCTCCTACGAAATGTTTCTTCTTCCTCTTCCCTACCCTCATTTCCTGCTAGCTCTCTCCACCTTCGAAGGTGTTTGAGGTCTTGGGACTGAGGCTTGGGATAGTTAAAGCTTTCTTCAAGTTTATGTTATGTTTGTGGTGCATGAAGCCTTCCATCTTCATGGCATCACCTAGGTCACAAGGAACACAAAGAATGTATTGTAACAAGTCTCTCTTTATGGGAGAAATCATAATACAAATGCCTATTGGAGGGGGGACCGGCTCCACATAAATCCGGTCCTCAATTGTTGTCATGTTCTCTAAACTCTCTCTCTTGCAAAAGTATTGTCTATGCCAAGTTAACTAATTGCTATGATTATGTTGCTATCTTCAATTATGTATACCCGCTATGCTCACAAAATCATTTCTTGAAAGTACTCTCATTAAATTCCGCTATTCTCAAATTGAATAGGCAAATTCCATTACAGTGTTCAACCATAATGGTTCCTTTGTGTACTTCATACCTAACATAATGATAATGGACAGCAATGTGCTTTGACTTATTATGTTGAACATAGTCTTTTGTAAGACTAATCGCACTTTGGTTGTCACACCGCAAGGGTGTGCTAGAGAGAGGAGAGTGAACAATATCAAATAGTATTTGCCGAAGCCAGATCAACTCATGAGCTGCAAGTGATGCCGCAACATATTTTGACTTAGTCGTAGAAACTGCAACACAACATTGTTTCTTGCTGGTCAAAGAAACAAGCCAACCATTTATAAAGAAGCAATTTCCACTAGTATATTGCATGTGAGCTTGCCCAATCTGTATCTGTGTAACCCAAAAGAGAAAGAGATTGCATAGAATTCGATGTGACTTTTCGTCTCGATAGAACAAACCAAAATCTGTAGTGCCTTTCAAGTATTTCAATACACGCTTTGCTGCAGATCAATGCTTAAGAGAAGGACTTGCAAGATGTTGTCCAAGATAATTAGCAACAAAAAAAATATCAAGATGAGTGCTCATGCCAACAAACGGAAGACATCCAATTGATGGGGGCTTTTCACAAGCCAAGCTCCCATACGCCATGAGAACCCCCTCTTAGGGAGGGAGTGATAAAAGACATTGGAAAAAGGTAAGAAAAAAATAAAGTATGATTATGTGAATATATGAGAAAGGTAAAATAGGCCACCTCATGCCTGCAGGGCAGCCCATCCCCACCTTGCCTCCTTTTTCTTCACTGTTGCCCCGCCGTGTGTCCCTTTTCCTCTCCTCCACTCAAAAGGTCAACCCCCTCTCTCTTCCCCTTGTCCTTTCTCCTCAAGCTACCCCACCTCTCACCAATAATGCATTCTAACTCACCAATAATGCACCCTAAGTCACATGCAACTTACCCTATCTTCCAAAATAGTATACCCCACCCCCCCTTTCTCTCTCTTATCATATCCCATGACCCAAATACCCCCCCCTCTCTCTAAAGGGCGCCATGTCTCTTGTCTTGTAGCTAAATAACCTCCCCCACACTCACACACACTCAGTTTCACTAAAAAAAGGTGCCCACAGACCCATCCCCACCCGGTGGTTACCTGATTTTACTTGTGTTCACACACATCTGCACACAGATTCACCGCTGAACACACTCCTCTCTCTCCCCTCTTGTAATTACTTTATTCTCCATGTCACCTCTCACTTTTTTTCATCAACCCATCTCTCTCTCTTAGTCTCTCTCTCATGAGACTGCTGTTCTGGCACATATACACACAGCCAGACAAGTGGGGCCCACAGTCACATGGCTTATGTAGATAATGATTTCTTCATTTCTAAATTCTAGAATTTCTCCCCCCCCTCCTCCCCTATATAAAGAGGGGTCACCATCACACAAAAACACACAACATCACCAAAGAACACACTATGCATTGTGTGTGCCTAGTGCACACACACACACCCACACCATCACCATCACCGCAATCACCATGCTTGTCTTGAGCATGACCTCTACACCCTTGGCTATGGAAGATGAAGGGCAACTAAATGAAGGATGATGGCCATAATCCTCGTGCGAGTCTTCACCATCTACTCCCACCTATCCGCCATGTGTTCTACCACTCTCTCCCTTCTCATTCCCCTACCCTATGCTCCCCATTTCATCGCCTTATTCTCTAAATAAAGCTTGAGGTTTTGTGAGTATGTTTTCTTGCAATGTTTTGCCCATGTGAGGTGTGTAGAATCACCACCTAGTCTTGTGTATGTGTGAAGGGTGTGCGGATTCGCCAACCTTTTGTGGTGCCTAAGTACTAAGCCGCTATACCCCCTCCCTCACTCTCTCTCTCTCTCTCTCTCTCTCTCTCTCACTTGATCTCATTCCCTTTCCCTTTCATCATTACTCCCAAGCATCCATCTCTCTTGGATGAAAACTTTGTTATGGTGGTGTGTTGTTTGCGTCCTAGCCGCTGAAGCTAGTTGGTGCCCCCTGTTTTCTTTACCATGACAGGCTCGAGGCACGCCATTCGGTCCCCGGTGTTTTAGAGGCCGTCGGGGTTCTGGGTTCGCTTTGCTCCCGTCACAATCAAGTTAGCATAAGGTTGATTTATGACAAGTTGACCGCCATTGTCAAAAGTGTTCTTCGTAGAGCTCGCAAGACAAGGTGTGTTGGATGAATGTGTAGATTCCATACACATTTTTTGAATAGTATCTGCAATAAACTTTAATTGTCGAAGGAATAAAAAACCTTTTTTACGGTTCCATTGGATTTGAATGCCAAGACACGAGTGAATCTCTCCAAGATCCACCATATCAAATGCAGAAGACAATAACTTTTTCACTTGCTTAAGAAATCCCAAATCATTGGAAACAAGGATGGTATCATCCAGATGAAGAGCAAGAATCACAAAACTGCTACCTTGGCGTTTTATGTATAAGTCTGGGTCTGAAGAGCAAGAGATGAATCCTTTAGAGGTGAGAAAAAGATCAAATTTTGTATACCAGGCTCGCGAAGCTTGTTTGAGACCATATAGTGCCTTATGGAGTGGAGCAACAAGGTCTTGTTTACCTCAAATAACAGACCCTTATGGCTGTTCCATATAAATTTCATCTTCTAAGTCACCATTAAGAAAAGCAATTCGCACATCCATTTGATGAGCTTCTAAATCAAATTGAACAGAAAATGCTAATAATAATTGAACATTTGTAATGCGAAAAACTGGTGAAAAGGTCTCTTGATAATCAACACCACCTACTTGGGAGTAACCTTTTGAAAACAAATGTTCCTTGAACTTGTTAAAAGATCCATCTGCTTTTACTTTTGTCTTATACACCCACTTACACATAATAGCAATACGACAAGGAGGTAATTCAGTTAGTATCCATGTACCTTTAGAGATAAGAGAATCGTACTCTGCTTCCATAGCCTCTTGCCATTAATCATTTTGTGGTGAAGAGATAGCTTCATCATAAGTAATGGGATCTTCAGAAGTAGAAAAAGCATTATCAACAATATCATCATCATAAACGTGACATGAGCCATGTTCAAAATCAATAGGCAGTTCAACAAAATTATCAATATCATCATTGGCAACATTCAAAATGGATGGTTGTGAAGAGGAAAGTTTCTCTATAGGAAGAGTTTCATCATCTGAAAGAAATGGAAAAGCTTGAAGCAATGATTTAGTATCATCAGAACCATCCATGGACCATGAGACTCCCATAAGTTGTTCATTATAAGTAGCATCAATATTCACAATTACTTTCTTGGAGGAAGGGTCATAGAGTTTCTAGCCTTTGGAAGTGTCAGAATATCCAATAAAAATAACTTTAAGACTAGGAGCATCAAGCCTTGTTCGTGTTTCTTTGGGAACATGAATATAAGCAATACATCCAAAGGTTTGAAAATGAGATACAAAAGGAATGTCACTTGTTCATGCTGTGATGGATATCTTACTAGAGGGTGCAGTAGTAGGAAGATGATTCTGAAAAAATACTGCTATCAAAGAAGCTTCAGCCCAAAAAAAGTGAGATAAACTAGAATGAATCAGCATACATCATGATGAATTCCACTATCAGAACAGTAACTCACAAACTCTCGAGAAACATATTCAACTCCATTGTCACTATGAATCTTCTTAAGGCGACAACCAGTTTGAAGTTCCGTAGCCTTGTGGAATTTTTTGAAAACAGATAAGGCCTCAGATTTTTGTCTAAGTAGAAATACAGTTGTATATCGTGAGAAATCATAAATGAAAGTAATGAAGTAGCGATATGGTGATCTCGAAGAAGGTAGAGGTCCACATATATCAATATGAACAATATCCAATATGTCATGAGAATGAGTTGTATTTGAAAGAGAAAAGGGTTTATGATTATATTTTCCAAGAGCACAAAACGCACAAATTCCCATATAGGGATGAGCTTTAAGGTCCATGCCATGAACAAGATCACGATGCTGAAGATCAAGAAGTTTTGAGAAATCAGCATGAAAAAAACGGTGATGCCATACTTTGCAATCATGATCACCTAGAGCAATGAAAAAATTTGCTACATCATCATTGAGAGAGAGTTCAAAAAAATTACCATTTCGAGAAGCAATGGCTATAGTTTGTCCATCTTTCTCAATTCGGCACAAAGAGACCAAGATCAAGAAGTCTAGCAAGTGAAAGAAGATTACATTGAAGATGTGGTACATGTAATACTCCTCGCAAAATTCAAGTGGAAGAAGATAAGGTACCAAGATATAAATCTCCAATACCCTTTACTTGACAAGTCGTATCATCAGCAAGATAAACAACACGTGGAACTAGTAGTGGATGATAGTTATGGAGCCACTTAAATGAAGTATCGACAGAATCGACAATAAAAAGTGATCCATCATGTACATGAAGTATTCTGTCTAGAGAAACTGAACATAGGACGCAGCTTGTTTCTGGTATAATGTTGTTTCGATGTTCAGTAGCATATGCTCTATTACGATCTGTGTGGAATCGACGCTTATAGCACATAGGAGTGGGTTGATCAGATCATCCACAATATTCACAATAAGAAGAAGAAGAGTCTTTGGATAAATGTGGTTGTTTCGTGGTAATATTTTGTCCTTTATCATATTGACGTACCCAACAATCATCTTCAGTATGGACATTTCTATTGCAGTACAAACATTTCTTAATAGGAAATTTGAGACGAGAGAAAATATTACCGCGATGGCCACCTCTATGGTTTCCTCATTGAAATGCACACCTTCGAGCATAAAAAGCACGTTCATCTGTTGTGACTCAGTCTCCTCTTATGAAATCATAGTTGTATCCTGACCAGCATTACGTCATTCTTGACGTTGACAATATTCAATTAAAGACATGCAGGCTTGGTCAAAATCAAGACCATCTTTATTAGAGAGAACAGTAACAATGTTATCATAAGAAGAGTCCTTTACTGTATCAAGGAGAAGTGTAATTACTTGCTTTACTAGAACAAGATCACCGACAGCAGCAAGTTGATTAATAATAGATTTGAAACACTCAATATGTCCCGTCATGGTAGTACCAACTTCATATTGTAGCTTGTTAAGGAACCCTCTCAAATAAAGTATTTCTGTAACAGATTTTTTCTGAAAGTTTGCAATCCTCATATTTTAGAAGATTTGTTTTTTGATTCACCTATGATGTGACAACTCTATCGGAATTTAAGTGAATCAAGAAAAGAATCCTCTAAAATATGAGGAATCTCATGGCGTGCTATATATTAGTAGATAGATCTAGAAGAGGACATTCTAATTGTCAAACCTCCACCAACTTTGGAGTTTGTTTGCAAAAATTTATCCATGCGCCCGTTTTGGTAGAGAGAGGTAAAGTCAAACTCCTTAAAGGGCCCCTTTGTGACTCCAAATTTTGCCTATGAAGGTACTTCCATACGTCGTGGAAAATAGGCAGTCCATACATATCAAGCAAAAGGGAATCAGTAAGAGAAGAAATAATATACCGACGAGCTACTTTATCACGTCGTTGTCAATCGATATACGCGACATTCCAATCTTCAAATATAGGTCCTTCAGTGATAATCACGTTATCATGATCCGTATCAAAACAGGCTTAGGCAGACAAACACGATTTCCAAGGACAACATTAGAGAGTTCATCACCTTCAAGAATTAGCAACATCTTTGCTTTCCACTGGAAATCCTTGGCCTTGGAAAGGAGGAACAGAATGCTGGCCAGAAGAAAAGCCGTTGACGAGAATAGTCATAGCCATATCTGGTTGTAAATAGACGTATAAGATAAGATCGCACAATCTACACACCATATATGGTGAAGTCTAGAGTTGAGAATGAGATAAATATGACGACCGTGTTCTGTCAACAATAAACACAAGATGGATGCTCAATAAACGTCCAAAGATGTGAGAGACATCACCCAAAAAAGCAGGGAAAAGGAGACATTAATAATAAAAGAGTCCTCAAAATAGAGTGACGTGAGACGCAAGGTTGACTACCACAATATGAATAGAAAAAAGATAATTTTGCTCAAAAACGTTGACACCAAAATTAAAAAAATGATCACGAATTCTTCATGACGAAGACATAGGAGGACGAAAGTTGTGTCAAGCTCAATTGTAGTAAAAACAACATAACTTTCTACTGCGAACTCCGATTGACGCACGAGGACGAAAGCTATGTCAAGGTCAATTGCAGTAAAAACAACATAACTTTCTGCTGCAAAGTCCGATTGATGCAAACCTAGGACTCAAATCGAAGAGCCCGAGGAGACAAAAAGGTTTTTGATCAAATGTGCCACTGCGCTGCACTCCATTGCACTTTTCCGTTTCTCCAAATTTTGAGCAGAAGACCCACAACAATTGAGACGAAGTTCAGGGTGTCAAAAAACAAATCAACAAGAACATGTAATCAACGATTTATTATATCGATTAGCAATAAACACCACAAAAAACACTAATCATATTCTTCTTAACATAAAACAACCACAGTTAACAAGAATCAATCCTCAAATAGCAATTTTGAATCTTACATGCGAATCGCATACACATACTGTTTTGTCACCATGAACTGAATTGGCGCGTGATCGTGACTGCTCTAATACCAAGATGAGATGGAGAGAGAGAGAGAGAGAGAGAGAGAGAGAGAGAGAGAGAGAGAGAGAGAGAGAGAGATGAGACAAGAGACACACCATGTACGCTCCCAAAAATTGATTCATTGAGGACAAGATACAAATATATAGGTGAGACCAAGTTGAGTAGACTGATTCATTGTAAACTGGATGTAAAGCTCGATAAAACCTAGGAAGCACATCTGCTTTCATGGGTAAGGCATACATGAGAATTGGATAGTTTAGCACAACTTTTATATGAGTCATTACTATGTATGTGATGTGACACGAGAGAGTGAAATGGACTGACAAACAAAAAAAATTTGATAGAGGGCAATTTTAGAAGGAGCTCAACTCGTATCATAACCTCAATTGAATCTGACTCTCATTCCCAATCCCAATCTCATCATATACACTCACAATCACAATTACGATCCATTTCAATCACAATCAGAATCGTGCAACCTCCTCTGATGATATAGGTTGTCCCCTAGAATAGCTAGCCAAAAAATGGCTATTTTCATAGTTGAGTCCAGTCTTTTAGTAAAGCAAGGCAAAAAATAGGGTCAAGAGGAGGCATCCTACACATGACCACAAAATCGCACTAGAAATATCTAATAGGTCCTAAACTTTTGAAAGACAAAAAAATGGACAAACTATACAGAATAGATTGGACAAAATTATGGAAGGATCTTAGCTTGTATCATACCCTCTTAACCTCCCTTGAACTATCTCAATCTCAATTGATCCTTAGTCTCACTCCCAATCACGCCTCAGTATCACTCCCAATCCCAATCTCACACACGCTAGTAATCACAATCACAATCATGCTCTCAATCACAAGCAATTACAATCTCGGAGCTTGCTCTGATGACAGAGGTTGTCTCCTAGAATAGCTATTTGAGAAGTCCCTATTTTTTATAGTCGACTCCAGTCTTTCAGTAAAGAAAAGCAAAAAATAGTGTCGAAAGAAGGCATCCTGCACAGGACCACAAAATGGCACAAAATATCCAATACTTCCTTAAAAAAATTCCATTTTCAATGGCTCATAATTCCCAATCTACTCCAAGTATATATGGGCATGTCGCACATAATTTTTTTAACCTTGTGGTATTCTTTGCATGAGACAAGAAAAATTCACATACTGACCAGATTCTCAAATAATTAGTCTCTACAAGTTGGAAATTTCTACAAAACCAATGTCAAGTAGGCACCATCAACCATATGGCCCTACAAGATGGACCCTTTCCTTCGATCTTGACCTCTATTATTGATCCCTACATATAGCAACACACATGCACTTCATTTTCAACAATTTTTCCCCCAATTTGTTTTCTCATTGAGCTTCACTAGCTGCTAACAAAAAGCACTCAGGATGAATAATATGATTCGTGAAATATTCTTCAAGATTATATTGAACGATGGATGATCTCATTCTATGCACAATAATGATCAAACGTTTTTCTACCTCTGTGTCTCTCCACCATCTCTCTTTGTCTCTCTCTCTCTCTATGTGTGTGTGTGTGTGTGTGTGTGTGTGTGTTTGTGTGTGTGTCTCCACCCCTCCTTCATATGTTTGTCTCTGTATGTGGGGCTTGATTATTTTGTTCTTATCCTCCTCGCTGATTAAACGATGAAAGAGTATTCACAAAAGAGCACTAAGTTGGACATTGGAATAAGCTGGACCACTGCATATATGTAATAGCTATTCCATTGTTAGATGTAGAATACTGAATAAGCTCAGTTTCTTAGCTATCTAGAAGAGGACTCCCAACTTGAGATGATGAGATGAAAATTTCAAATAGCTTCAGATGAAAAAATGTATGAAACTTAAATGAAAGACTTCAAATTACAGATATGGAATAGGAAAACTGAAAAATATATTCACAATCTGAATAAGGTTCAGATGGAAGGCTCATATATCATAGCTCTATAAAGATTAATCTGGAAGTTGAACTGGCACAAACCCGAGTAATGTATGCTCTTAAGCTCAGTAAGCTCTATAAGATACAAAGATCAAGGACACATTACTAGGGACGAATTATTCGGGTCTATTCACAAGTATCAAGACAAGGTTTTGATTAATCATAGTAGTCGCACAGTGTAGGGTAACCGGGGGTAACTCTGCTAGGTCACTTGATCAACTTTCAAGTAAATACTCAAAGATAATCTGTCGTCCAAGGCATCTCCTAGGGATTGTTGGCATGTTCAAAGTTTCAAGGGTTTATCTCTTGCGCTTTCAATTTTGTTTGTATCGAGGGTTCTTTTTCTCGGGTCTCTGAACCATCTATATGCACTAGGAGTTTAGTAGGTTTGGCCACCATGTGATTTTGTTGAGTACTAAAGGCCACATTTTGTTTCTTGATAATCCAATAAATAGCATCTTGCTCAAGCTGCTCCCTTCTTTCTGTTAGCATCTCCACTTTATAAGGCATCAACTGGTGCCAGGTATTTGTATCTTGTTTGTACAGACCCTTCTCTCCTTCGCCAACTTATGGCAGATGGATGTTTTTTGTATCCACTAGGCTCAGTCTAGCTGATTTGGCTTTAATTGAAGCCTCGGATAGAACTTTAGACATCTCTTTAAATTGAGGTTCTAAATTAGATTTGTTGGCTAGTTTGTTCAATTAAGAGTCTTTGACAAAGACTTGTAGTACATTGTTTGTGTGCTTTATCAGCACATTGACCTATGCTTTCCATTGTCTCATCATACCTCTATAGTTGACCAGGTCATCCTTTAGTTCTGAGATTGTATCTTTTTCTTTAGTGTCGTTGAGTATTAACTTCCAGGAAATCCATAAAGCATTTCTTTTCTCATATTATCTATGATTTGAATGTATCTCATTTTATCAATAGGTTCATTGTAGACTGGATGCAAAGCTCGATCAAACCTAGGAAGCACATCTTCTTTCATGGGTAAGGCATATTTTAGCACGACTTTTATATGATTCATTAGTATGTATGTAATGTTCCAAACAAAAAAAATTGATAGAGGGAGATTATAGAAGGAGCTTAACTCGTATCATAACTTGTTGACCACCTACAAGCTATTTCACTCTCAATTGCATCTTACTCTTACTCCCAATCCCAATCTCATCATATACACTCACAATCACAATTACAATCCCATTGTCAATCACAAACACAATCGTGCAACCTCCACTGATGATAGAGGTTGTCCCCTAGAATAGCTAGCCAAAAAGTTGCTAGTTTCATAGTTGAGTCCAATTTTTAGTAAAGCAAGGCAAAAAATAGGGTTAAGAGGAGGCATCCAACACACAACCACAAAATCGCACTAGAAATATCTAATATGTCCTAAACTTTTAACAGACAAAAACTTTGACAAATTATAAAGAATAGATTGGGAAAAATTATAGAAGGAGCTTAGCTCGTATATTACCCTTTTAACCACCCTTGAGCTATCTCACTCTCAATTGAGCCTCTGTCTCACTCCCAATCGCGCCTCATTATCACTCCCAATCCCAATCTCACACACACTAGTAATCACAATCACGATCACACTCTCAATCACAAGCAATCAGAATCTCGGAGCTAGCTGGTATGATAGAGGTTGTCTCCTAGAATAGCTATTTGAAAAGTGGCTATTTTTATAATCGACTCCAGTCTATTAGTAAAGAAAATAAAAAAATAGCGTTGAAAAGAGGCCTCCTGCATTGACCACAAAATGGCACAAAATACCCAATACTTCCTAAATATTTTGCCATTTTCAATGGCTCATAGTTCCCAATCCGCTCCAAATATATTTGGGTAGGTCTCACATGAATTTTTTCACCTTGTGGTACTCTTTATATGAGCCAAAAAAAAATCACATCCAGACTAGATTCTCCAAAAATTAGTCTGCATGTTGGCAATTTCTACAAAAACAATGTCAAGTAGGCACCATCGACCATACGACCCTACTAGATGGACCCTTTCCTTCGATCTGGACCTCTATTATTGATCCCTACCTATAGCAACACACATGCACTTCATTTTCAACAATTTTGTCCTCAAATTTTCCTTTCATTCAGCTATCACTAGCTGCTAATAAATAACTCTCAGGATGAATAATATGATTCGTGAAATATTCTTCAAGATTATACTTAAGGATGGATGATCTCATTCTATGCACAATACTGAAAAAACGTTTTTCTACCTATGTGGCTCTCCACCATCTCTTTCTCTCTCCTTATCTCTCTCTCTCTCTCTCTCCTTTCATATGTCTGTCTCTCTATGTGGGACTTGATCATTTTTTTGTCATCCTCATCATCAATTAAACGATGAAAAAGACATTGAAAAAATTCCCACTCAAAGAACCCCTAAGAAAAACTCCCTGCTTGTAACAATTGATCGATGGTTCTCCCACACATGTACATGCACATGCACATGCACACACACACATAGAGGCTTCCACATTGGTTGGATTTGCCATACATATTTTGCAAGTTGTATAGGAGGGCTCCAAAGACTCATTGTATCATTGACAATGAAGTCAACAATGTTCTTGATTATGCTAGCTTCCTCTTATCACAGCAAGGAGGACTTGAGGTGGACTAGGATCATCTAGATTGAGATGTGAGCTTTGTGAATGCCTATAAAGGCCTCAAAAACCTAAAATGAAATCTTTTTTTTTTTGGCATGATCCTCTATAAAGTCGTGCATTGTCCTCTCTCTCTCTCTCTCTCTCTCTCTCTCTCTCTCTCTCTCTCTCTCTCTCTCTCTCTCTCTCTCTCTCTCTCTCTCTCTCTCTCTCTCTCTCTCTCTCTCTCTCTCTCACACACACACACACACACACACACACACACACGTGCTTGTTTTCCTTGCCATGTCTATGAGAGAAGCAATTTACTTTATCTTCATGCTCTAGAAGTGGTATTAGAGCTATATGGTAGCATTTTTTGGAGTAGCAAATAGCCAAGTTCATTGCTCACAAAGCTTGGAATTAAAGAGCAAGTAGGATGGGCATTAGAGCCAAATCAACCGCTGTAGAGAGAAATTGGAATCTTTGAAGAGAAAATGCTCAAGGCTTCAGGTTGTAGAGGAGTGTACTTAGCAACTTGAGAAAAGCTTGCATCCGCTAGTGCAAAAGGCTAGATTGAGGGAGACCAATGCTGGCTGCTTCAACCATTAGCTTGCTTTGATTAAGTTGCAATACACATGTAGACCCTTTAATTTTTTTACCAAAGCCTTATGAAGTAGTCCAATGGGATATATACATCTAGCTTTTGTAATAAATTATGGACTTTAAAGACCCTTTTGTCTTCTACCATTAAGCCTATCTTGAATTTAGACAATAAACCTAAAAAATTGACATACTTCAACATTAAATTTGGCTATAAGTACACTAACATTCTTAATAGCATCCTATATAAACCATTTAATATGTTTTCAATCTCATTTGATTTTCTAGATTTTGTAAAAATGTGGAACCTTTTGGTATACATGTTCTTACCACCACAGACATCATCAACATTGGCACACATGTCACGTTAAAGGACTTCTTTTTGTAAAGGAGTTAACCGTATTCCTATGGTCCCTTTAGACCCTATAGATTTACTAAGGAAAGGATTGTTGTACGGTCAAGAATATGTAATATTCTTGGTATGGCTAATTGTGGTATGCACCACAATCATATATCTCAAAAAATTGATGAAGCCTTTAAAGTCAAATTCCCATAACATTGGGTAAATCAATTATGTTGGTTTCTAGACCTTGATCTGATGAATGAAATTGAGTCTCTTCTAGAGTACTTGTTTATTTGTGGTCTAGATAAGTCTTCTCAAACCCCTGTATTTATTTGTAAAAACATTGCTCATCTAGCATCATTTAAAAGGCTATCATCTGATGAATTTCAAATTTCTCACCGATCCGAGGACAAAATAATTATAGATGTCATAAGATTCTCCTGAGAGAACGATATAGTACTTCCCTCTAAAAATACTTTATCATATCTCATGGGCAGTTACAAAATTTACAAGGACGAATTTAGATGAATAACCAATGCACATGATTGTATTTTTTCACCTTAAATTTTCCTCTTAGCATCTATTCTGAAGGCATTAAACACTGGCCTTGTTGAATACACAAAAAGTTTCCATAAGAAACTAAAGATCTTCTCAAAGTTTACTATCAGTAATTACTGGACTATTAATAATCAATATTCTTTTTTGATAAACCTACCAAATAGATCTTCTTAGCAAATGGGATATGCATGCTCCCCATTGTGGTGTGATCTATATTAATTAGCATGGTTTGAGCTCGACTATATCCAAAGATTGTCAAGAGTACAAAAAACTAACATGTTATAGGCATTTTTATACTCATGGAGATACATGGATGATCTCCTCCTCCTCCACAATCGGTATGTATTAGAATACCTTAACCACATTAGAACTCTCTCAGTAGATAAAGATCCCTTTTCTATTTACCCACTTGATTTGATCAATATCAATCCCACTTATGATACACATATCACTTCTTATTTTAGCATTACAACCAAGATCCTCCGACCCTTCATTAGAGAACTTGATACTTATACTTGTTTAAAAAAAGACAGCTTGTCATGCAACTATGTGAATTTTATTAATGCTGACAACAACTGGCTCAAACAAATGACAAAAAAGGTATGTATATCTCAAGTTCTACCTATCATTTACAATGCATCAAGAACCTCATTTGCATTTACTGATTTTTCTCGACTCATTGACCTCCTTGAAAAGAACTACTTCTGCCCAAAAAGGATCACTATACATATTACACATTTTCTTAAGTATAACCATTTCCCTAACATTCAATTTGATGTGTCACTACTTATAAAGCTTTTGGTGGTGGATAGTCCACTTGGTGGCCTACCCCCCACCAAGTGAACCTTTCCTCAGGGATGGGGGAGGGTCTTTGTTGTTGACAATGGAAGAGGACCGTGACAAGAGATGAGAGAGGGAGAGACAGAGCAAGATGACACCAGATTTGCAAACCCCAAAGTCTGTAGAATACTCACACAGATGATGTATATATAGAGGGGCCCATGTGCTATATATGGAGCTCATGCTATATATAGATCTCAACACCCCCACTGAAATAAGGGTCCCTAATTGTGGATGAGAAAACCCTTGGGGGCTCAAGGGAAAAACCCACAGCTCTATATACACCCACCGTTATATGAATAATATCATTGAATTTACAAATAATTCTTACGAGGAGCTACATCACTCCTATCAAGTATAACAGTGGCCTTAAAAGGCTCAAGAGAGAGATATCTTTGTGTAGACTACCAACATCTTCTCACCAATAATGTCTTCATAAACTTCTTTATCCTGCCATAATCTCTTCACCAAAAAATTCCTTGATAAACTTTAACTTTTGGTCATACCTGCAAATATCATATACTCAAGAAATACAATCAATAAAATCTTAGCAATGTCAATGAAAATAATCACAATCAAAATGTCATAAGAGAAGGTTTCCAATGATGTCCTTCTTGTAACATAACAATGGATAATACATAAATACATGACATGAGATGACGTCCATACAATATTCAAGAAAATTTCCATAACAATGATGACATGACAATCAGATAACACATATGCATGTATAACAAAACAAGAGTATATGTGCGCACATTTGTATGTATAACGAGATGATCTCCATATGAAATTCAAGAAAATGGCCATAATAATGATGGCATGATGATCACATAGCACTTATGTGTGTACAACAAAATAAGAATCTATGTGTGCACATAAGTACATGACACAAGGTGATGTCTAAGCAGATGTTCATAACAATGACCATAGTAATGATGGCATGACGATGATGATTTTTGAGATGATATTCATAAGAATGGCCATAATAATGATGTCATGATGATCAGATAGCACATATGTATGTATAACAAAGTAAGAATGTATGTGTGCATGCAAATGCATGACACAAGGTGATTTTCGAGAAGATATTCTTAACAATCCCCATAGTAAGGATGGCATGACAATGATGATGTCTGAGAAGATATTCATAACAATGGCCACAACAATGATGCCATGACAATGACGATGTCCGAGACGATATTCATAACAATGGCCATAACGATGATGGCATGACGATTGATAATGTCTGCGACGATATTCATAACAATGACCATAGTAATGATGACATGAGGATGACGATGTTTGAGATGATATTCAAGACAATGTCCATAACAATGGTGGCATGAGGATCAGATAGCACATATGTAGGTATAACAAAATAATAATGTATGTGTGCAAATAAATACATGACATAAGATGATGTCTGAGAAGATATTCATAACAATCACCATAGTAATGATGGCATGACGATGGAGATGTCCAAGACGATATTCATAACAATGGGCATAACAATAATGGCATGACGATGACAATGTTTCAGATGCTATTCATAAGTGATTTCCATAACAATAAGTTTTCAGGAGGCAAGATGACGCATTCAACTCTATAGAATGATCATCAAGGCACAAAATCAAGTAAACTACTCCATCAAGAATTTTAGTAATAATTCATTGTAAATTATGTGAATTTGTTTACTAGTGATAGAGTATCAAACTCTCCAATATTCTTGATCATCAAGGCACAAAATCAAGTAAATTACTCCATCAAGAATTTTAGTAATAAATCATTTTAAATTATGTGAATTTCTTTACTAGTGATAGAGTATCAAACTCTTCAATATTGGTCATGTCACTACATGTAAACTATATGAATTTCTTTACTAGTGATAGAGTATCAAACTCTCCAATATTGGTCATGTCACTACCTGAGCATCATATATTGAAGTTGAAATATTCAACACAATGTCTAGTAGACCATCATACCAATATTATATGAATTTTTTTACTAGTGATAGAGTATCAAACTCTCCAATATTGGTCATGTCACTACATGTAAATTATATGAATCTATTTACTAGTGATAGAGTATCAAACTCACCAATATTGGTCATGTCACTACATGAGCATCATATATTGAAGTTAAAATATTCAACACAATGTCTAGTAGACCATCATACCAAGCACTAATGCTCAAATCCTTGGAGCATCACAAATTGAAGTTAAAATATTCAACACGTCGTCTAGCAACTCATCATATGAAGCACTATATTAAAATCCATGGGCATATTATTCCATGGGATCAAAGTCAGTTGGTATAAAATTCATCTCTGTTGAATAAAAAAATATGACACAAAATGTACTTAGAAAAATAAGCCTCACGTACGTCATAAGAGCTCTAAGAACATAACTCGGCCCAACAATTTTTTCCACGTGATTTTAAAGGGCTTGTTCAGTCAATCTGATTCGACAATGTCAGTCAAAGATATAATGAAAGAAAATCTATGGTATACAAATTCATCAAGTCCAGCTAGAAAGATAAGCCTCACATATGACACAAGAACATTAAGCATGTAACCCCTATAATTTTCTGTCTACATGATTTTCAAGGGCCTGTTCAATCAAATCTCAATCTATAATTTTATTCAAAATATAATAAAAGAAACTATATGATATGCAAACTACAACCTCTTCTCACAAACTATTGCAGAGCCTACAGTCAGCACCAAGATCAACTTACTCATGAATAAACCAGGTATGACATTCCTTGTCACCATTGATGTCAAAGCCATGGAAACTATACGTTACTCTCATGAGAGTAGAGACCAACTTACTCAATAAACCATGGGCTAACATCACCTAAACAGACACTGACATCGTGAAAACATGCTCTTTGATTATCCATACACACAATGCTACCACCATAGAGCATGCATCACATCACTCAAAGACCACACCGGTCATTGTCCTAGATGCCTATGGGTCTCTAATCTTGTATTGATTTCAATTGCAATTTACATCAAGTAGTCCCCATCAAGACCTTAGATATAAACTATCCGCAATGATGTCTTCATCCATCACATCCAGGCTACGACCTAATGATTCAAGGACCTTACATAAAACAGCGTATACTTCAGTGTGTCTGCATGTAAATACTGTGACAAAAATTGAAACTCATAAAACAAAACAAATTTCTAGGACCCTGCCCATAAGACACAACTCTACAATCTATACCTCAGCAATGTCCTTAGTCGTTTCTGTTTTTTTTCGATGCGTGCACATCTCATAAGTTGCTATTAATAGACTTGTCAGCTCAACTAATAATTCCAGTAGGTCTTGCAAGCTGCTAATATAATCAAGCAAATGTCAAGATGCGAGAAAATTCTGCTTGTTGAGAAAGGCTCCAAGTAATACCATAGCGCACCTCAGCTCAGCTAGGCATAATATCATAATATCTAGGTGGTCATGCATGCTTGTTGTACTAAAAAAATTAAAAATGAAAATAGCATGTGAAATAAAAATAAACAAGGTAAAAATAGAATTATTTCAGGATGATTGAGGCCGGTGGTTGTAGCCATCGCGAGCCGCAAGGATGCAACATTGAACTAGTGTGTTGAGTTCAGATTTGAAGTTCTTGCAACCATGAATTCTCTTTGTAGTCAGGACTTGAGATGGATACAATCGGCACAATTGCACTCAGGATTTAAACCGGAGATAGCTCTTGCATCCTTAGTTGCCTCCATTTCAGAATCCTTGAAATAGGAAGGAACAGTGACAGCTGCATTCTTCATTGTACTTCCAACAAAAGCCTCAGTAATCTCTTTCATCTTCACAAGTCAGCAAACCACACTCACATTCAAACCGGAGATAACTCCTACACCTTAGTTACCTGTCTTTAAGATTTATTAAAGTAGGCAAGAACAATGAAAACCGCATTCTTCATTGTACTTCCAAGAAAGGCCTCACCAATCTCTTTCATCTTCACAAGCACCATAGACGAAATCTCCTCAACAACAAAGGAGTGGTGTGCTTGGCAACATACAAGTGGCATCACGTTTGGAGGATGCAGGTGTGCCTTGGCTGCTACATTAGAATGCACCTTCTGCAATCAACTTTTCTAGTCTACGATTCCTATACCATCTTTGCATTGAGAGCTTGCAAGTCAAGGTTTGATTTGACTGTGCTGCAAGGAGTTGCAGTGCTACAGTGTGCAAGTCTTGTAGGTCGAGGATGCCTACTATTGAGAAAGGCTCTAAAGACAGGAGCAACGGCCACTTTTTACAATTGCAGACTATAGAGTATAATGATAAATCTATTATGTCAACCAAAAATAGTAGCCCAAAAAAGCAGCTAAGAATAGCTAGCCAAAAATAATCACCCTCGCGAGGCACTACTACAAATTCCATAAAAATACGAATGCATAATGCACATGCAAATGCTGGGCTGGAGCAGGATTATTTAGAGGATGCAGGAAAAAATCATGCTATATTGTTAATAATAGCAAGCATCTCTGATTTGCCGTGCTTGGTATGAGCTACTTCTCATCTCTTCTGCATGCATGCAATAGCTTCTCGGTATTGTCTCTGTCTCCCACTCCTCTACTCATGCATCCCTGATCTTCATTTGAATTGCTCGTTACCATCTAGACTCTCACACTCGGGTTGCTACACAAGCATATGCTCATTCAGGAGCACTTAGCCAACATGAGACTCGCACTTTGGCTTCTACACGCTTCATCCTCTTATTGCCCTCACACTTTGGCTGTTACACAAGCATACATTTTATGCAGTCGGTTGCATCCTCGCACTCAGACTTCAATATGGAGGCGGCCATGAAAAATGTTATTTAATTATATTAAATAAATATCTTCAATACTAACTATCCTCGTCCACATAGACTTCAACAACATCAAATTGCTATTACAAAGGTTTTATATTCTCACACAATCCAACCAAAATATTACTAAGAATCTTTACAAATAGATACTTATCTGATTGATTCCTTGATATGGAAAACCTCAATTGTGGTTGTCTTAGAAATCTCGATTGTTGCTATCTTTGAAATTCTTTTCTGGTTGTGCTCTCTGTAGCTCGGATACCATGTTGACGATGGAAGAGGACCAAGACGAGAGATGAGAGAGGGAAGGAGAGAGAGGAAGATGACTTTAGACCTACAAACCCCAAATGTGTAGAATACTCACACAGATGATGTATAATATATAGAGGGGACCCATTTGCTATATATGGAGTTCGTGCTGTATATAGAACTCAACATCTCCCTCTCTCTCTCTCTCTCTCTCACATCGCATTAGTGGATCGAGCTTTCTCATAGGAATGACAATGACCAGCTACGCTTTTCATTTTTATAGACCATAGATAACCTGCTTCAATTACTGAGACATGTGAATGAAATATTGATTGTAATGTGCTTACAAAAAATCTCTACATCCTTGGCCACCAACACAACCAACAATATCACTTCTATGGGGAGTATGGAGTAGTTATGCAACCAGGAGAAACATTGGGAGGTCATCTTAACCTCTTCTAAATAAGATAACCACCCTTGAAGATCAGTTCATCCATCATTAAAAAAAATATGTAACCCTATGTAGCTTCCTTACACCAAGCTTTAATATATTCAATATTAGTGTGAACCTCCTTTTGATAACACTGATCGTGTCCTGTGACCTTGGAACTTCTTTATTTACACGCATTTTCCTAGTATCCCTGATATGGGCATCCAGCACACTTGATCTACGCTAATAGGTTTGCAATATTAGGTATATTCCGTCATTTTATAAATCATGATGGGAATAGTTTTGCAAGAATGTGTCAATAAATGACCATCTAAAATGTTTTTAACATGGACATTTGGTTATATATAAATAGGTTAGTTTATTTTTTTCCATGGATAAGCCTACCAAGACCTAAGTAGTCTATATTCATACTAAGTTATATGTGGCCACTTGTGCTCAAGCATAGTAGGATTTTATGATAACCATAGCACCTGGCTGGATGAAGCTAGATTGTACACTTTATGCACTGTCTAAATTATGTGGAAAAATTAAGAGACTTCTTACCACAAGAAGATGATCAATCATTATATCCCATGGATTGGGGCATAATTCTCATCAATAGCTTGTTGTTGTAGGAGAAAACATTGACCATGGAAACCAACTTCAAATATATAATTAAAATGTATGTCTTTCCATGACCCAAAAAAAGATAAAAGACATCAATGACAAGCTAGGAGTAGAATGTGCTAATTGTATTCATGATGATACCCTGGGTATATCTAGTACAACCAGAACCCATAGGACTAGACACTACTTGGTGAGAAAAGCCAAGAGAGATGTACAATATCTTTAATAAGAAGTGAAAATTGTTATCACTTGAGTGTGCGAGGTTTTTCCTTGGGATGGACGACAATCACAAGCAGCTAAGGTGGTTGTAAACTTGTCTTCTCACAATGCCAGTGTATGTTCTAATGCCTCTATATTGTTGGATGGTGGCAGGTGCAAACTTTAGCCTTGTTCGGTATATGATTTGTTGCCACAACCTTTGTATCAATCTGTTGTAATTTCTAAGAATATAAAAAATCAGATTGTTATGGCATATATCATATTTTATTAGATTGTTATGACATATGTCATATTTGTTTCTAATGGTGCTTAGTATAATCTAATTGTATAGTTTTTATATCAAAGGAGATTTTCATAATAAGCACACACACAAACCCTTTCATTTGTGACCAAAGCCATCGTAAGTAATCTAGTGGGATGCTCTTTGATCAGTCAAGAAGTCCTACATGTGCCGCACTTTCTCCTAAGCTCACAATCCTCTGCACTATGTTGAGGTCCATCAGAGTAACACTCCTCACATCCATTGTACATTACCTTTGCAAGCCACTATGGAGGTCATAATCTTCACCCTTGGCGTCCAACTCCTCTTGATGGTCCTTGCCATATATGACAACATAAAGAATGATGGCATCAATGAGCCAATGGGATGCATGTCGTCTTGGATGATCTTGCCCAAGGAAGACATATTGATAATTTGAGTGGCAACAACATCATATTAAGCTGATGTGATACGAGATGAGACCCATAGCTAAGGTTAATCTCAACCATGACATCAACAAAACCAGGTGACAATAGCTTTGTCAATGGTGGTGTAGTACAATTGTTACTAGTGACATTCGCCAATCCACATTTTTTTTCAAAGCTTCATTTAAAATATTAAATAGGCCATTTATCTTTAAGAGGCTATTCACAATAATTTTGTTCGACAAGGATTATATGAATGATGAATGATCTTCTTTTTTACAAAGCCCGACAATTGTCTACTCTGATAATGTCTTTGTAACAATATTAGACACTACCTTGCCATGAGAATGAGTTTTGGTAAGACCTTGTTAATGATTATCATATGATACCTGAGTCTAAATGTATCCAATTGAAGCGAGATGATGAATCCAGTAGAGAACCTCTTTGATGTATCAAGTGAACCTAGAGAGTAGTGCCAGTTGTATCCAATTGAACCAAGTGATAAGCCCGGTGGGAACCACCTAATAAATCAGGTGATCCTAGCCTAGGCATATGACATGACTTTTAGGGAGTGAAAAAAAATTCATCATAATGCACGCCAAGTTTGGCTAAATGGGGTGATTGTTAGGGTCATCCACGCTTGGCCGGTCAAGATCAAGGTGTGAAGTTTGTAAATTCCTATAAAGGCCTCAAAAACCTAAAATGAAATCTCTCTTTCTTTTTCACAACAGTCGTGCCTTATTTAATATACCTCTCTCTCTCTCTCTCTCTCTCTCTCTCTCTCTTGCCATGTTTGTGAGAGAAGAAATTTTCTTTTGCTTCATGTTCTACATTTCCTACATACAATTTTGTTTAAAATCCTCACATTAACACTGTCATAAGTGGCTCCCAAAGTGCCCCTCATATCAAAAATTAAAAGTGAATGAAAACAATCAGAATGAATTCCTAGATTATGGACAAACTTTCAAACAACCAAAACTTCCTTCAGGCACAATTTATTGCCAACAATTTGTCTAATCTCATCTAGTTTCAAAAGATAATCTAAACTCTTTTTCATAATTGAGTTGTAGTCCATGCCATGCTGAGGTACTAGTATGAGATCAAAAATAACAAACTCTAGTGGTACGACAACCTCTGATCCATAAACCATTTTGAAAAGGGTCATACCAGTAGTAACCTCATATGCTATTTGATATGCCCACAAAGTTGTTCGGAGCTTCTCATCCGGGTTATGGGGCTCCTTCTAAAAAATATTTGTGAGAATTGTCTTGATGGTCTTATTACTAGTTTTCACATATACATTGCATCTATGATGATATAGTATTGATTTTGGATTCTTGATAGAGAAAATTTCATTTAGTATCTAGATAGTATCATTTATCAAATGAGTCCCTTGATCTAAAATGATCTACAATGGATAGCCATACCGACTATCAGGTCCAGCCTCCAGGGCTAGAGGCAAGGTGCTAGTCTGAATGGAGCTTGAGGGTACCTATATAAAGGGTAGAGGCTGGGTGGGAAGATAGGTTCTAGACTCCCTCTAGCCGAACAACCATACCAGAGATAATTTGGGAAAATGAAAACCATGGAGCTATTTTGGGGAAGGGGCATGCATGAACCTTCTGTATCTCTAGCTCATGATAAAGAAGCTTTGGTGGGCATGGCCACTTAGAGGAGGAGGGAAGATTGCAGCAACGTGCAATGAAACACATCTTGTTAGGCTTTTTAGAGTGCACAGGGGAGTGGACAAAACCTTATTTCTTCATCTCACGATCATAAGATTACTATATGGCAACGTGAGCAACCTTCTCTCTCCAACGTCGCCCACCATCATTGTGGTTCAAAAGTCTTTGTGTTTTTCCCACTTGAACAACCAAGGCAAGCCCATATTGGTTGATTTTCAAAAAGGTCCCCTAAGAGAGCGTGCCCACGACCCCCCCCCCCCCCCCCCCCCCCCACCCCACCCCCACCCTTCACCTTCTCTCTTCTAATAAGAGCTGGTAGCAAAGCCAACAAGGTTGAAAGGAAAGTAGGAAGTGGAGACAAAGAAAAACCATGTCGCAGTACCTCTGGAATTGTAGGAAAATTTTATTTAATTTAGAAGATTACAAAGGTAAGCATCTCTCTAATTTTCTTCTATTGAAATGTGTTTGACTGTCCAAGTCCTATCAACAAGGTTTTCTTCCACACAAAGAGGGAAAAACTATAGCAAGATCTTTTTGCTACCTATAGATTGATGGTCTATCTTCATCGAATTAGATACAATCTTTTTTGAATGTCTTTCAATTGGCAAAAATTGCAATGGGATAGTTCTTTATGATGTTTGCAATCAACATCAACAATTGATTATGATTTGACAATATCAATTTAGCAAGGCTAATTGATTTTTGTTTTCGTTGTTTGTAGCTAGTTCTTGAAAATTTTGACAATGATGTTTTCTCTAAGGTGCATCTTTTCTCTAGCTAGAACAACATATTGTGATATGGATTCATATATTGATACACAATGTACGTTTGATTTTGAAATCCGTCGACGCCAGCTTTGTCTGGTGCTACCTCGCGGTTGGTTACTCTCATGAACGTTGCCCATTCAGAAAATAGTTTGGATGATAGCATGTTACATCGAACTGCCTGATAACCAAGAGTTTAGAAAAATGCATACACACATGATTGTTTTAGAGTCTAGTTTTACACAGTTGAATGCAAATTTCACTAAGATGTCTCATATGCTTATGCAATTCATGCAATAGTCATCCAAGGGACAAGTTAGTGAGCATACTAGGGTTTTTGTAGCATTTGTGCCTAGAAGGAGCACCCCTGGTTTGCAAAAGCAATCCTCCAATCTGGAGGGTTGCACCTTCTCTCTCAAGAAGAGGTGGATGACTTATTGAAGGATACCAAGCCACCAAGTTTTAGAGGGGTGTAAAGGGAGCACAAAAAATATATTTTGAATATATTCATGAGAAAATGGGATGGGATTTGTGATCTTCAACACACTTGAGATGCAATCAAGGCACTACAAAGAAGACTAACACTAGAGGGTAAGGCCTACAACTGGTGGATCAAGGAGAATGGTATCATATTACATACTTGTGAAGCCTTCAAGAATGTGTTCAAAAGGTATTTTTGCACACAAATGAAGCGGGTAAAAATTGGTATGCATGGGAAAAGTGTTCTATATATGCACCAGGATACGACACATTGGAGTATATCTTGCACTATCATGATGTGATTCTCAAGGTAGAGAGTCTTGATACTTTTCATCAAGTACGTGGGTTTATCCATGGATTGACATAAGAGCTTCAAAAGCATGTTAAAACCTAGGACCCAAAGATGGTTGATGACCCGATGAAAAAGCATTACTTAAAACTCACATTTTTGGCACCGCTTATATAAATGCATGAACACAGCATGAACATAGCAAGAGAAGATTCATAGTAGCTACGTATTATGTATCCGAGAAGCCAAGGGGCCTAGGTGACATTTTTCTTCATTTTTTATCAAATGTTGATAATGTTTTAAATGACAATTCCTCGACGCGGCATAATTCTCCCTCTTCTCTTCCAACAATGGCTATTTCTCTCTCAGCAGAATAAGTAAATGTTGCTAATAGTTTAAAAGATTTATTAATGGAATACAAAGATGTATTCTCAAATGATTTTTCACTAAGGTTACCATTGACACGTTGTCAAGAAGTTGGCGGTCTTGTCAGGAAGGCACCGGGCCTCTTGCTCTGAGAGTTTGTGAGGAAGCTCAAGGGTTATGAGAAGGAGCTAAGATGTAGATAACATAGCTTCTAAAGCTAAAGAAGAAATGTAGCCAAAGAAGCCGCTCACGTTTTCTTACAAACACACACGTGATGGAGAGAACTCATGAAAGATAGTCAAAACAAAACAAAAATGAAAACATCGAGATTAAGATCATATCGTATCATGGGTAGGATAAAAGGGTTAATGGATGAGTTAATGATATTTAATCTTTGTTGTCCAAATAAGCTATGGATTGCTCTTTGGAACTGTAGCTTTGTGCTTACTATAATGTATATGTTTTGTCTAGCGATTGGGATTAGTTGTGAGTACAAATCCTCTTGATTCATAATAAAATAACCACATTCACATCAAAAGAGAAGTCATAGTCAATAATAGGTAGTATGATGGGATCTGGTGAGAGAAGTATTTCATTGAGCCTTTCAGGACCAAATAGAAACACTATGCGTTGCTGAAATTGAATCTTTCGACTAATCCAAATGTTGATCCTAATAGATTGCACTGAATGGAATTGAAAGAAATTACCTCTATCTGGATTATGGTTATTCATCAATGATATACTTAGTATGTTCAAAGATAAAGGTGTGAAAGAAGTGAAAGGAGAAGAAGAAGAGAGTTTCTCTCCCAAGCCCTATTGTTGCCCTTAGGCAATAAGGATACTGCGGGGAGAGAAGTACCTATAGCAAGGAGATTCTAGAGTTTGTGGAAGAGAATGAGAACCTTAAGAGAGAGAGATGCTTGTGGAAGATGAAGATATGGTTACTAACCTTGTGCTCATAATTGTTTCCCGCAAGAAGGTTGTACTCATTACATTGACAAGGTTGCTACTTGAATACCTTCCAATGAAACAATTAGGACACAACAAGAGAGATCAAAGAAGGAGTAAGATAGAATTAGAGATAGATCTAAGTGTGGTGGTGGTATTAAAGATAGATAATGAGAGATAGAGATAGAGTTAGAGACAAGTATTGGACTAGATATGAAAATGAAAGTAAAACTAGCAACACATATCTTACATGAGAGCAATCGCCACCACCTTAATGGAGAGAGAAGATGAGGCAAGACTTCAGCCTTTCTTCAAGAGAAAGTGTGGCACTAAGATGAGTGTGTCACTATGGATTTGAGCTATTCTCACTCACTCATAAATTGCCTCATTGAAGAGAAGGTTGCCCTTTTTATAGGTGAGGGAGCCATGTTTTACATAATCACTTGATTAGGCTAAAGAGTTAGCCCAAATCAAATGTTCTTTGGATATTTATTAAAATGGTCAATATCAGGACTCAAAATATCATGAAATTCAGCATTTTTTGTCGTTGAAGCTCCATGTTGGTGCATGATGTATGTGGGCCCCACCTAGGCATCTTTTGTGTGGCTCCAGCAGGGGGTCCCAACTTGTGTGTCTTGTCCTTCAAGGCATCTTTGAGGTGTCACATTCACATGCTTGTGTCTTTTATCCTCCAAATATCTTATTTTATGGAAAAACACCGAGATTAACTCTTTTCACTTGATTCACCTCTTTACCATCTCTTCTTGCAGTGTAGTTGTGAAAGGCTTTTCCCTGTAACTTTTGCCCTGTAACTCGGATTGACATGCTTCAAAAGGAAAAATTGGCCTACTAAAAGATCTTGACTTGGTTTTGTACTTTTCTCCATGCCCTTAGGTCGGTATTTTCAAATTGGGATGGTCCAAGAAGCTTTGGATCTTCCTTTTCATAAAGTCTTGTAGTAGGCCCTTCCCTCTTATATGTATCCAAGAAGGTATGCATTATTGAAGGGTTATATTATTAAATAAATGTGAAAAGAAGAAAATAATTTATATATGGTAGGGTATAGCTGAGATATTAGAAGAAATATACAAATGCTTTTCCCCCAGACAAAAAGAGGCACAATCATTGATACTTCTCTTGCAATACTTTCTAATAGTAATGTACATTTATATTACTTCAAAGGTAATACTAAGGTATGGTAGAAAGCTTTTATTTATGCATATGAGTATTATATGAAGTATACTTATGCGTCAAAAAGTCACAAGATAAATCGTTTAATGCCCGTTCCCACTATACACCTGCCACAGCATGACATCCACCCCCTCTAAACATGCACATCCTCCGGTATGTGCCATATTGTCTATTTGTATGATCAGCCCTCTTGTACATCTTCCTTGCTTTCTTCTTCACTGGATGATTCCAGAGCTTCATGTTCACTTTGATCTTCACTTGTGTTTTTCTCTTTTTCCTCATCAACATCTTCTAGATCACTGTCTCCTCTTCTCTTAAACATTTTGATCTTTTTTCCTGCAATGGGAATCTTTAATTCTGTACCATCTAGTTCAGGAGAACTGTAAGTAGAATTTTCATACACATGCTTTACAATATACGGTCCAAACCATCTTTTTGAGAACTTACGCATGACTGTGTGCTGGTTATCAAGGCTACTCTCATACACTAAAACCCAGTCACCTTTGTCAATTTCTTTGCTCATGAGTCGATGTCGCCTATCAAAGTAGTCCTTGTTTTTCAACCTTGCATTTTTTAGTCGTTCTTTTGCAGCTTCAATGTCTCCAGGTCTTCTCTCTAGTTGCCTTATACGTAGTGCAAGGAGATATTCCTTGCTAAGCCCCTCTTGCCAAGGTAGTACATTCCATGTGGGAATTGTATCTTCAATCGGCATCACTGGCTTTTGACCATACATTAGCTCCGCAGGTATGTAGCCAGTTACTGAGCTATGTGTTGTACGATCAACCCATAAAGCATATGGTAATAGTTTTGGCCACTCACCAACTCTTCCTTCACAAACCTTGGCCAAAGCTTTGATGATAGGAGGATGCCCTCTTTCACTCTTTCCATTGCCTTCAGGGTTGTAAGCTGTAGTAAGAGAAAGCTTGATTCCTAATCTAGAAAAGAACTCCCTTGCTTCTTCGGCATCCAGTTCACCTCTATCTGCAATTATTTTTCCCACACAACCATAACGGCAAATCACCTCTTCAAGAAGGAATTTGCACATAGTTGCTGTGGTTTTATCTCTTAATGCTCTTCGTTCAACTTGGTTAGTTAGGTCCTCTCATGCAAGCACCAAGTATCTCATCTGCCAGAGTCTTAAAGGCATTGTGACTAGATCCACAACCCATTTATAGTGCATGGCTAGTGGATATGTAGGGTGTAATCCATCACGATGTCGGACATTTGAATACATTTGACAAGTTACACACGACTCTACAAACTGAGATACATCTTTATACATACCCTTCCACCAGTATTTTTCTTTCAACTTGGAGAAGGTTGCCCATACACCCCTATGTCCAGCCCATAGACTCTCATGAAACTCTTGCATGAGCTTTACTTGAGTCTCTTTTTTACATATAACCCATTGTGGTGTAGAACCCTTTTGTTTAGGATGCTTCCACAAGTAACCATCCCTTAAAAAGTACCCATATGCTTTCCTGCGTATCCTCTTGAATTCTTGTTCAGACCAATCATCTTGTTTTGTTAGAGTACTCAAGTAGCTTCCAATAGAAAGCCAATCACCTTCATAAAGATCTTTCAAGAACAATTCAAGTGAATTAGTCATGCAGACATTGTTACCTTTGACATGAGAGATAGAATAGAACTTTGTACCTACATCATCTCCCTCATCAATCATTTGTGACGCATCTTCATACCTTGCACTTGGTAGCATATCTGCCACTGTATTGTCTTTACCTGCAATGTGCTTAAAATCAGGGTTTAAGGACTTAATGTAGGCAATCCACCTCAACATAGCAATTTCTGATGTTGAGCAACTTGTAATCATCCCAAGAAGTGGTAGACAATCTGTTTCTACAACCACACATGCACCAATCAGGTACTCTTTCTCACTTTTCAAGGCTGTAACCATACCCCATAACTCTCTCTTTATTTGTGGATAGTTTCTTTGGCGAGCACTTAGGGGTGAAAGTATGTTAACCTATCGCACTTTTTGTGCTAGTTAGCAGTTTCAAGTTAGCACATCTTCAAAAAGTTGGGCGTCCAGTAAATTTTTTACAAATAATATCAAAATTTTTCGGAGGTTGTACATTTGGATTCCTTGTTTCAAGTTCTTTCTATTGATATATCATATGTCATAGATCTTGGAGATGTAGCTCAAGTTATTATACTAGTTAGCATATGTCAAAATTGTGCTAGTTACCATTGTCCGGGACATGAAAAAGCATGACAGGTTAACATGCTTTCACCCTTAGTACCTTTGCTCCAACTCTTACCACATACCTGTGTCCTTCTTTGTCATCTTTCCCTATTGCCCATCCAATCCGTGTAGGACTGGTGTCTACTGTCACAATTACCGGCCTCTAACACTCATAGTCTACCTTTCTCAAAGTTGTTTCTGACTGGAGCAACTCCTTTAGCTTTTTCATGGATTCTACATGTGCTTTTGTCCATTTAAACTTCTGATTCTTTTTAAGCAGCTGATAAAGAGGATTATCTACATGTGCATAATGTGGAATCCAAATAACATAGAAGACAGCTCCGCTCCCAGAAACCTTCTAACCTCAGTGATGCTAGTGCACATTTCTTTCATTATTTGGATGGCGTCTATCTTTGTTGGACAAGGTTTCCTACCATATGGCCCGCACATGTGCCCCACAATGAGCACTTCATTGACACCAAACATAGACTTTTTCCCTGACAATGTAAGAATCAGTTCCAGCCTAGACAAAATTTTATCACAATCATTTATGTGATCTACCACAAACCTGCGACATCCCTTGAGATCCAAAGATTCATCTTTGTCACTTTCTTCACATCCTTTGATAGGAAAATCATCAATGAAAGACATTGTGATTTGACGAATAAAGTCACGTAAGACCTTATTCATGCCATTCATCATATGTGCAACCGAGTTGGTTGCTCCCTATGGCAAGGTACACATCCTAACCAAACACAAGGTGTCCTCATGGTTGTCAAGTCTCTGCTTTCGATTGCAAGTTGAAATTGATCATACCCTGAGTAGAGATATCCCATTGAGTAGATTGCCCTCCCTGCAAATGCCTCTGCAAACTCATCCACAATTGGACCTGTACCTACATTTCTAATTGTCACCTTGTTTACTGGTTGCATATCTTGGATGAAGCGTAGAGAACCATTCTTCTTTGGAACTGTGAACCACCTGTTTGAGTATGGAGCACAAAAAGGCTCCAAGATTCCCATTAAGATTTTCTCATTCAGTAGCTCTACTAACTTTGGCAAATGAGCCTTTGGAACTGGAATAGGCCGCAGATTCCAAGGCACATGAGGTATTGTGAAAATTACCATAGGAGCTACAATAGAAGGATCAACACATCCTATCTCATGTGGCTCAAATGCAAAAGCCTTACCATGCTTTGAAATCGTTTCTTTGAAGCACTTTGTCTCCTCCTGTGTTAGAAACTCCTCGCAACCAATCTGCAACTCTTGGAAAGACTCCTTTGTGAAGGTATGCCCAATCTTTTTAGGATTCCTCAAACTTGGTTGTAAAGAAGCCTGCTCAATCTTTTCCCTATTGTTGGGTGGTAAGGGTGAAGCTATTGGTTTCACCTTCTTTGCTAGACTCTTGTATTTAGTTTCAACATGGGCTTCTGGGCCAACTGTTTGATTTTCTTTAAAGGCTTCTATTACTTGATACATTTCCATAGAGCAAACTTCCACAACTTCATTTTCAAGATGCAAACTAGACCCCATTATAGCATCAAGCTCACCCATAGTATCTACAAAATAAACTTGTTCATACAAACCCAAAACATTTTCAGTAGGCTTTAGCAACCCACTCTTTTTCATGCCTATTTGTACATTATGCACATATTGCCTCTCACATCTCTTCAAATCTTCAAGTTTTGTAAAACATACTGATCCATTCCTTGTTAACAAGGAGCTCATTGAGAAAGTTTCACCTATTTTTGGATCAGGCGAGACCCTTTTTCTTTCTGTACCACTACAATCCCGCTTTACAATGGTACTTGGCCAAAACCCATCATTTCTCTATGATCATGAAACTCTTTGCTTACCTTTGGTAGAGGATGTTCTCTGAGCTTGTCACGATTTCTTTCATGGTTTACACAAACTGTGAGAAATTGGACATCTCGTTTACCATATTTGTTGTGTATCCTAGCATATGCTAAACCATCGTCCATTACCTTTGTTTCCATTAGAACTCCCACAATGTAGGGCTCTCCAAGGATGAGATGATATGAAGATGTATCCTGTACAAAGAAGTTTTGGTCAATCTTTACATCACCTATTGTCACCTTCACACCTGGACATGCTACATACAATTCACCGGATGAATTGTTTGCCACTTTTACCATCCAGCCATGATATGTGTCCATTGGCCATTTGCACTTGTTGTAGAGACTCTTTGACATTATGTTTATTTCAGAACCATGGTCAATCAAGGCAACAAATAGCTCTTCAAGATCACCTACCTTGACCAAAGTTTCTGTAGTAGCTCTTGCCCAGTGACTTCGTGAATAGTAGCTCCTAGGAATATCTTCAACTTCTTCATCATCATTTGAGAAATGCACTTGCTTCACTCTCCCACTAGATTGGTAGCATCCTACCATAGTTCCATCATCCTCCTCTTTATTTTGCAGCTGTATCCCTTGTGTCTTTGAGGTTTCCCCTTCAACCTGTGGACGAGAAACTTCAGCAAGAGTTTGCCTCTTCCTCTTGATGATGTCAATGATCTCCTCATGGAATTCACGCTTTGCAATGCCAAGAACTTCTCCTAGAGTAAACTCAATCTTGCTATTTAAGATCCTTTCCTCCAAGACATTTTTTAAATCTGTAGCAACCTCAATATCATATTGTAGTTTATAAGTTGGGCCTTTTGTCTTACCTTTTGTTGGCTCTTTCTTCTTTCCTATTGTAGACTCCTCCATGAGTACTTCAGGTGGAGATGCTTCTTGTGTAGAGGGTGTTTGAGAAGGCATTGAGTCACTTCTTCCCCCACTTCTAGAAGCTCTTTTTGATGGTCCTTCATAAAAATTCTCACGCCTGCGCTTCTCTTCTGCAATCGCCTCATTTTGTGGGCATTTTGTAATGTAGGCATGCACTGACAATGAGTCCACTAGATCATTCCATCCTGTTTCTAGACGTATGCAATCACCTGCTTCATGTAGAATCTCTTTTGTAAGCTTTCCCTTTTTAGCTAATTGAATGGACATTTGGCCAAATTTGACCATGATGGTCACTCGCCTCTTCATCAGTAAAATGCGCAATTTTTACTCCATAATTAGCTGCCTCAACTGAAGAGGTGACATGGTTAGTTGCCATATCTTCAACTAAGGTTTGCATTCCCCCCTTCTCAAAGTTAGTTCTCAAGGGTAGACCTATCTCTCTTAAGTGGATTTTACTATCCTTAAAAAAGACAACGTCTTTTGACAAAGCATCACGAAAATCATCACAATCCCTTCTCGTGATGATATACATGCTGAAGTTGAAAATGATTCTTTTTATATGCCTATTTTGAAATTCTTGCATGAAAATATTGGTGAGATATATGAGAATAGATATCACTTGTATAAGGGAAATCTGTATTATTATGACTGCTTGTGTATTCCTGCAAATTCTGATTTTAAGAGTCAAATTCTGCATGAGTGTCATAATTCACCTTTTTCTGGTCATCCTGGATTGAATAAGACGTATAAAAAGATTAAAAGTTCATTCTTTTGGTCGCGTATGAAATAAGAGGATGCCTCGTGATCTTCAACCCTTAGGCATTCCTTTACAGAAGTGGGAGTCTATATCCATGGACTTTATCATTAGACTTCCTACTACTCGTGGAGGGTATGATTCAATCTTTGTGGTGGTAGATAGACTCACAAAACAAGCTTACTTTTTTCCTCTAAAAATAGTTGATGCTGCATTGACCATTGCCAACTTGTTTGTGAAAGAGATATTTCGCTTGCATAGCATGGCCAAGAGTATAGTGTCTGACGGAGATTCTAAGTTCACTTCTCATTTCTAGAGTGCGACTTTTGACTCTATAGGTACCTAGTTACTCATGTCTACTTCTTTTCGTCCTCAAACTGATGGGAAAACGGAGAGAGTGAATCGTATTTTAGAATATATGTTATGAATGTATGTCAATCAAAACCAATCTAATTGGAATGAATATCTGCCTTGCTTGAATTTGCATATAACAGTTCATATCATACATCTATTAGGATGACTCCATTGAGACAATGTATGGCTACAACGGTCCCACACCTATTAATTTCCTTAACTCGAGGAATAAGGTAGAACTGTTACGTGAGATTCTTGAGAAAATGGATAGCGAGTTGGCCAAAATCAGGGGGAATATTAGAGAAGCTCAAAAGAGACATAAATTGTATTATGACAAGAAACATGGTGTTGTGGAGTATGGAACTGGTGATATGGTTTTCTTAAAGGTTATTCCTGAGAAGTCTCATTTGATTCTTGGAAAGGATAGAAGATTGTCTCCACGATTTGTTGGGCCATTTAAAATTTTAAAGCGCATTGCTTCATTAGCTTACAAATTGGAATTGCCTTCTCATGTTAAAGTGCATCCTGTATTCCATGTGAGTTTATTGAAAAAGTATGTTCCTAATGTGCATCATGTTTTACAGGACAACTCTAAGTTGAAAGATGATAGAACATTGACAGTAGAACCAAACTTAGTACTAGATAGGCATGTTAAACATCTGAGAAATAGAGACATTGTGGAAGTTTTGGTTAAGTGGCAGAACTATCCAGTAGAGGATGCATCATGGGTTGATCTTAGTGTTTTGCAAAGAGAATTTATCTCTCTTTCCAACTCTCAGGACAGAGTTAATTTTGATAAGGGGAGAATGTAATAGGACTAATTTTTGAAGTTCTTAAAGTCGAAAAGAATGTAGTAGGGCATATCTTTTATTTAGCACGATTTGAAATATTGTTGAATAGTCTATTAAATAGAACTTATATGAATGAGTTTGAGATATTAAGAGAGAAATAATACACTAAAGAAGTATTTGATAAAGATTAATGAATAACAGATAGTCTGTCTATGAATAGTAAAATTGAGATTTTTATTAATATTAGTGTTTTATATTTATGTGTTTTAGCTTAAAATGCATGGGTAGGCTTAAAATAAGTTGAAAAAGTAGTGGAGACCCATAAATAGAGGTTTTATGAGTCGCCACGTAGAAATTGTATTTTCAGCCAAAAAAAGATGTTTTTTGCAATTCTGTTCGCGATGCCTTGTAGACCAAGCCTATTCCCGTCGTTTTGAGTACCTGGATTTCTCTGTTATGAGTTCGTTTGTAAAAGTTTTGATGAAAACAAACAAAAGGCAGCAGCAGTGTAGTATACAGAGGGACAGACAGACATACAACATCATACAGCTCTCCGTGCTATCAACCAAGAAGTGGATTTTTTCCTTCATAGTAGATTACTGCAATTGAGATTATGAAGGTACATGATTATGTTTTTTTACTTTGATTATCCTGTTGAGTTGGTTGCACGATTATGTTTTTTTGGCTATTTTGTAGGCGATGCAGAAATCAATGTGTGAAACAGGATCTATGCAAAGTGTCATTATAAAAATCTAACCTTCATGGATCGCTTAGCGATCACCTTCTTATCTTTTTCTCATAGGTATACTTGGCACGAAAATCGAGTTGACCGAACTCCTAAAAAGCGGCTATTTTGAGAAGTCGCATGCTTTTCTAGGAAAAGAACGAAAGGTGGTGCATTTGGGGATCATTCACAGATCTCCTCTTCTACGAGTGTGAGTGCGAGTGCGAGTCAGAGTGCGAGTGCGAGTGCGAGTGAGACGCTGGATGCAAGCGAACTGAAGCTCGGGGGTGGTTGGGAGGTTCGAGCTCCGTACAATGGAGTGCGTCCATATATTCCATTGCTCCTCTGTTGTATCAAAACTCTACAAAAATCCATCAATATAAAGATCTCTTTCTCTATCTTTTGGTGCCTATCTCTATTATTCTGTTCTTGTGACAAAAGCTGACTTGAAGCTTGCAAAATCTAATGGAACTTGAAGCAGATAAAGCAACAGGAGATAATTACCATCACCGTCATCGACTAGAGATTGATTTAATATTCTGTTAAGTCCGGTGTCGTTAACGGCCCGGTTAATCCTGTAAAATGGAGCTTAAACTCCTAGTTAGCAGATGATCCAAGTGACGGTGCTGTCAATAGCCCGCCTTAGCTACTGACTAAGTTGTACTTAAATCTTGACTTGATTAATTGAAGGGTACGATGATTTCCAGATTCACTTGCATTTGTTGTTCTCATTCTCTCTCTTTCACACCTCCCACAGCAAGAGGCCCGGTGCCTGCCCGGCTCACGTAGTGAACACATATCCCCCGACATCTTTGGTGAACCCGACGCGAAACGAGCCGGGGTGGGAGGTGAAGATGGAGATGCCAGAACAATTAAAGCAGTTTATTGATGATTTTAGTGCCAATGGATTTGATACAAATTTGGAATTTATAGATTTGCCAAAAATGATAGAATTGGTTCAGGGGTATCTGAAGGAAGCAAAAGCCATGCAGATAAAAAAGCAGATTGATGATGCTATAGAGTTAGCACTTGATGCAGTATGTGAGCAGTATTATGTTTTTCAAGGATATGATCCAGAAGGTTTTATTGCATGTTACAAGGCTGAGATGAAGAGCCGAAATGTTCCAGAAGATCGGATGATTGCAGCTTTTGAGGACGTTGTAAACTCGGATTTTAAAAAGCAAGTTCAAGAACTGGCAAAAGAATATCCCACACGGTGGGAGTATTTGGCAGAGTAATTTATTTACGAAAGCCCAAGGATTCTAGATCGGGACATAAAGGAGATTACTGAAGGAAATAAGGTTGTCTTCAGTAAAGGTGAAGGGGATAAAATGCAGATCCTCAACTATGATGAATTTTGGGAGCATATTTCTGCATGAAGTAAAGCCAAAGAGAATGCTAAGCTGGAAGTAGCAGATTCAGTTTCAGAGGAGCTTAATTTGAGTTACGAAGAAAAGTTAAACAATGAATTTAATGCTGGAACAGATTTATATGAATTTTTTTCAAAGATTGCTTGCATGGACTCTACCACTAATAACGGTTCCAGTGAAGACATAGACTGTGCAGCAAGTGGATCGCAAGTTGTTGACCTTGACATGGGTTATTGTAAAGGAGCTCATCAAGAAAATGAGCCTCTACAGGATATTTCTAAAACTATTTGCACTATAGCCGAGCAGGATAACATGTCTGCTACAGATGATTGCATAACTAAAGCTATTATATACACAGTAGCTAATGCAATGACTAAGATTGTGGACCCAGTACAGGATGAGCCTGAGGATGTCAATGAACCTATGATTGCTACTAACAATATGCTTGCAGATGATGCTATCACAGAAGAGGATGCTATAATCGTCGATTTCTTTTCTAGATCTGAAGGAGATATTTATGGCAGTATAGAAGAGCTTTCTGATGTGTATACCTCTTCAGAGGGGGTGCCAGATGAGCCTTTACAGCTCTATAATGTATTGCTAAGTAACATGGATGCAGATGAGGAAGCAGAGGATGATATCGAGGAGTATGAAGATTGCTTGGATCATATTGATTGTGAACAGGTTATCGACAGGGATTTTACATCTATGCTTATAGATGGACAGCATGAGGAGAAAACTCCTATAGTTTTGATGAATGTTGAGACTTCCAAGGTTGATTTTCCCGAGGATGTTATGGATGAAGATCTACAGGATAAAGCTGTTTTTCATGATCAAGTTGAAATCCCAACATGTAAAAAATTGTCTTATGATATAGGTCGAGAAACTCCCAAGGGTTTTTGTGATGACTATGAAGCTAGAGGGGGTGATGATGCATCCTTGATACTGCATAAAATGCACAGGGTTTTTCATTTGCTTGGACAATGTGCCAGATGTGGCTGCTATGCCTATTGATGCTTATGTCAGTGATGTCTTGTCTGCCAGTAAAAGGGAGTCAGATATCTTTAATGCTTTCTGGTAACGAGCTTAAGTTGCCAACAGTTTATGGGATGTGGGTGTTGCACTATGCTTCAGGTGAAGCTGTAGTATATTGTAGAGCCCATCAATGCTATGTGATCTCGATGGTGTTTGATCCAAGAGATTCTAAGGATATTCATAAGCAGATTCAATACAGATGGATATTGATCAGTATGCATAGTAATTGTGTGCTACTTGAACCAAGGGTAGCATATCTGCACCAGAAATGCTTGATGTTGAATGATACTAGAAATGTATGCTCATGTGGATGTTATGATGCTCCAATGTGTGGGAAAATCCCTATTATCCCATTTGATCCTGCTAATAATTGTGTTATGGAGGTTTTATCCCAAGGTGGTTTAAAGGTCTACCATTTGTCCAAGCTAGCTCTATTGAAAAGTTCTATCTATATTGTTTGAAGGTCAATTTGTGAATGGTGTGTAGCTCCTAGATCTATTATCATGGATGGTTTTGGGCAGAGGTCCACCACTTGTCCAACCTATTATCTATTGTGTTCTCGAGGTTTTAGCCCAGGTTGGTTTGAAGGTCCACCACCTGTCCAAGCTAGCTCCTTTGAAAGAAGCTATCTCTATTGTTTCAAGATCAATGTGTGAATGGACTGTAGCTACTATTTTTCCTACCATGGATTGTTTGGGATAGAGGTCCACCACTTGTCTAACCTATTATCTATTGTGTTATTGAGGTTTTAGCCCAAGGTTGTTTGAAGGTCCACCAACTGTCCAAGCTAGATCTATTGAATAGTCCTATCTCTAGTTTGATCACATGGATGGTTTGGGGTAGAGGTCCACCACTTGTCCAACCTACTAACCATTGTGCTATGGAGGTTTTAGCCCATGGTGGTTTGAAGGTCCATCACCTGTCCAAGCTAGCTCTATTGAATAGTCCTATCTCTAGTCTGATGATGTGGATGGTTTGGGGTAGAGGTCCACAACTTGTCCAACCTACTATCCATTGTGTTATTGAGGTTTTAGACCAAGGTGGTTTGAAGGTACACCACCTGTCCAAGCTAGATCTATTGAAAGAATATATCTCTATTGTTTGAAGGTCAATGTGTGAATGGAGTAGAGCTACTATGCTTACTACCATTGATGGTTTGGGACAGAGGTCCACCACTTGTCCAACCTACTAATCATTGCATTATGGAGGTTTTAGCCCAAGGTGGTTTGAAGATGAACCACCTATCCAAGCTAGCTCGATTGAAAGAATCTAGCACTATTGTTTGAAGACTAAAGTTTGAATAGAATTTAGCTACTATGTTTACTACCATGGATGGTTTGGGGCAGAGGTCCACCACTTGTCCTTGACCTACTAACCATCGTGTAATGAAGGGTTTCGCCCAAGGTAGTTTGAAGGTCCACCACCTATCCAAGCTAGCTTTATTGAATAGTCCTATCTCTAGTTTGGTCACGTTGATGGTTTGGGGTAGAGGTCCAGCACTTTTCCAACCTACTATCCATTGTGCTATTGAGGTTTGAGCCCAAGGGTTTGAAGGTCCACCACCTGTCCAAGCTAGATCTATTGAAATAAGCTATCTCTATTGTTTGAAGGTCAATGTGTGAATGGAGTAGAGCTACTATGTTTACTACCATTGAAAATTTGGGACAGAGGTCCACCACTTGTCCAACCTACTAACCATTGCATTGTGAAGGTTTTATCCCAAGGTTGTTTGAAGATCCACCATCTATCCAAGCTAGATCTATTGAAAGAATCTATCATTATTGTTTGAAGGTTAAAGTGTGAATAGAGTCTAGCTACAATGTTTACTACAATGGAGAGTTTGGGACAGAGGTCCATCGCTTGTACAACCTACTAACCGTTGTTTTAATGGATTTTTTAGCCAAAGGTGGTTTGAAGGTCCACCACGTGTCCAAGCTAGCTCTCCTCTTTCTACTCTGATATCGTGGATGGTTTGGGATAGAGGTCTAGCACTTGTCCAACCTACTATCCATTGTGTTATTGAGGTTTTAGCCCAAGGTGGTTTGAAGGTCCACCACACCTGTCCAAGCTAGCTCTATTAAAAGAAGCTATCTCTATTGTTTGAAGTTCAATGTGTGAATGGAGTGTAGCTACTATGTTTACTACCATGGATGGTCAGGGTGGAGGACCATCACTTGTCCAACCTATAAGCAAGGGCTACTTGGACATTGAGAATCAAGGCCCTACAATAGTTCACCTTGGACATCGGTCATTAAAACTAGGCCCACCACTTATCCAACCTTTATTCTCATTTAAAAAGGGACTTTTGGTTTCAAGATCCATCACTTGTCCACCCCTACTTGCATTGAAAGAACCAAGAGATACTTGGACATTGGGAACCCAGATCCTACACCACCTTGGACACTGGCTATTAGAACTAGGTCCACCACTTGTCCAACCTTTACTCTCATATATAAAAGGGACTTCTGGTTTCAAGATCACCACTTGTCCAACCTTACTTACATTAAAAAAATCAAGGGCTACTTGGACATTGAGAACCAAGGCCCTACAATAGTTCACCTTGTACATAAACTAGGTCCAACACTTGTCCAATCTTTACCCTCATATAGAAAGGGACTTTTGGTTTTGAAATCCATCACTTATCCAACCATACTTCCATTAAAAGAAGGAAGAGATACTTGGACACATTGGGAACCACGATCCTACACCACCTTGGACACTGGCCATTAAAACTAGGTCCATCACTTGTCCAAACTTTACTCTCATATATAAAAGGGAATTCTGGTTTCAAGCTCTACCACTTGTCTAACCTTACTTCCATTAAAAGAAGCAAGGGCTACTTGGACATTGAGAACCAAGGCCCTACAATAGTTCACCTTGTAAATTAACTAGGTCCACCACTTGTCCAACCTTTACTCTCATATATATGGGACTTTTGTTTTGAGACATTGAGAACCAAGGCCATACAATAGTTCACCTTGTACATTAACTAGGTCCACCACTTGTCCAACCTTTACTCTCATATATATGGCACATTTGGAACCAAGCTCCTACAATACCAGATTGGACATTGGACATTAAAACTAGGTCCATCACTTGTCCAAGCTTTACTCTCATATAGAAAAATGGTCTTTTGGTTGTTTCAACCTCCACCACTTGTCCAACCTTACTGCCATTGAAAGAAGCAAGGGATATTTGGACATTGCAAAGCAAGTTCCTACAATAGCACCTTGAACAATAGCCATTAGAACTAGGTCCACCATTTCGCCAAGCTTTACCTCATATAGAAAAGGGCTTTTTGTTTCAAGATCCCCCCTTGTCCAACCTTACTTCCATTTGAAGAAGCAAGAGATACTTGGACATTGACAAGCAAGTTCCTAAAATAGCACCATGGACACTGGCCATTACAACTAGGTCCACCACTTGTCCAAGCTATGATCTAATATAGAAATGTCTATAGAGTTATAGTATTCATAACCCTTGTCTAATGTGTACTGTAGCGTATACATTTTTTTTCAAAGAGAATTTATCTATAAATATGAACTTAACAAGGTGTTTCTTTTCAACTTACAGGATGGACTTTGAATCTGGGGAGAAAGTGCATATGGTACTTGATAAGAAATTGTTGGTATTGGTTGTGTGCGTAGAATAGATCATCATTCCACTTGTGGAGGTACAAAGATAGGGCAAGAGAATGTATCTATACTAGTGGAGTAATGTTTGAAGGATGTGGTCCTCCCTTTTTCTACAATGGATACTACATCTCTCCAAACCTCATTATGGAGTGTTGTTCAATGGCCTAAGCTTCTTTTGAAGAGATCCATAATGAATGAAAACATAATTGACACAAATGAAATCTATAGTGTTGATGAAAAAGGGGATCATCTTGATCCTCTAGGTGCAGATGCAATACATATTACAAGCCCAGAGTTTGAAATGTCAATACGCGAATCTTGGAGTCTAAATCAAAGGGTCCTTCTAATGGATGACACAATTATGCACGCTGCGAATGAAGGGACCATCTTGTATGAATTTCCACATGAATATGTCAATTTTCAAGTACGTTGATGACTTTGTGGGCGTAGGTATTGAAAGGTAGAATGCGTGCATTGAGAACCAAGGCCCTACAATAGTCCACCTTGTACATTAACTAGGTCCACCACTTGTCCAACCTTTACTCTCATATATATGGCACATTTGGAACCAAGCTCCTACAATACCAGTTTGGACACTGGACATTAAAACTAGGTCCATCACTTGTCCAAGCTTTACTCTCATATAGAAAAATGGTCTTTTGGTTGTTTCAACCTCCACCACTTGTCCAACCTTACTTCCATTGAAAGAAGCAAGGGATATTTGGACATTGCAAAGCAAGTTCCTACAATAGCACCTTGAACAATAGCCATTAGAACTAGGTCCACCATTTTGCCAAGCTTTACCTCATATAGAAAAGGGCTTTTTGTTTCAAGATCCCCCCTTGTCCAACCTTACCTCCATTTGAAGAAGCAAGAGATACTTGGACATTGACAAGCAAGTTCCTAAACTAGCACCATGGACACTGGCCATTACAACTAGGTCCACCACTTGTCCAAGCTATGATCTAATATAGAAATTTCTATAGAGTTATAGTATTCACAACCCTTGTCTAATGTGTAATGTAGCTTATACATTTTTTTTCAAAGAGAATTTATCTATAAATATGAACTTAACAAGGTGTTTCTTTTCAACTTACAGGATGGACTTTGAATCTGGGGAGAAAGTGCATATGGTACTTGATAAGAAATTGTTGGTATTGGTTGTGTGCGTAGAATAGATCATCATTCCACTTGTGGAGGTACAAAGATAGGGCAAGAGAATGTATCTATACTAGTGGAGTAATGTTTGAAGGATGTGGTCCTCCCTTTTTCTACAATGGATACTACATCTCTCCAAACCTCATTATGGAGTGTTGTTCAATGGCCTAAGCTTCTTTTGAAGATATCCATAATGAATGAAAACATAATTTACACAAATGAAATCTATAGTGTTGATGAACAAGGGGATCATCTTGATCCTCTAATTGCAGATGCAATACATATTACAAGCCCAGAGTTTGAAATGTCAATACGCGAATCTTGGAGTCTAAATCAAAGGGTCCTTCTAATGGACGACACAATTATACACACTGTGAATGAAGGGACCATCTTGTATGAATTTCCACATGAATATGTCAATTTTCAAGTACGTTGATGACTTTGTGGGCGTAGGTATTGAAAGGTAGAATGCAATCATTGAGAATATGCCTGAAGTGGGAAGCATTACTTTGCTAAAGTGGCCCATCCAATAGACAACCATGTTGGATGGGATCCCACTACAACACTTTGTTCCTGTTGATGGGATGCATGCTAGATGTGAGTATGTATCCAATGATGACAACACTAAGAAAAAACATGATGGTAGTGTTGATGCCCCTTTGCTAAGGAAGAGATGATACAGTTTCATCAACAGGACTCAAAAAGTGCAAGCAGCACTAGCTTCTACTTTTTATCTTTCAGCTGAGTAAATTCAAACGGTTTGATGCATTGATTGTTGTAGAAAAAAATGATGTCAGTTTTCAGATCATGATTTGGTGACAATATTACAGCCAGAATTTTGCGGAGAGTCTCAAAAATCACGCACAAATTATATATATGATGTTCTGTCTATATGCTATCAAAAAGATGAGAAGATGCGATACCAATTCAAGATAAGTGGCTCTATTGTTTGTTGTAGAGCATGGTATGAGCTACCTGGAATACCAAAGACATCATTTTACTGCTACAAAGGAAAATTTTGAAAACAGTGCATGCCAATATGTGCATGGTAACACATGTACATTGAGAAGAGGATTTCAACATACTAGTTTAGCAAGAGCACTATTAAATGAATTCATGGATAGCAACTCTGAGAAGATGCCACATAGAAGCAGAGCACTACTAGATGGCTCAAGAGAGACTCAATTAGTGATTCCATCAATGTACAAACAAGTTGACATTTTAAGCAAAATCAACACAACACTGGACCAAATGGGCTATGAGAAGAAGTCATCTCAATCTTCTTTTGGTAGAATTGGGAACAAAGAGTATCCATATGTCACTTTAACAAAGACAAGTGAGTTCTCTAAGTGCAATGTCTGTAGTTCAATCAAGGAAGGCTAGAAGCTAAACCTTCTCTTGAATAGAGAGCTGTTCTCTTTAGAGAAAGAACTTCTCTTGAGAGAAAGAGAAGTTCACATGGCACAACAGAAGAGTTGTAGGAACTTATATTATGCATGGCACACATATTCAGAAACTCAACCACAAAAGTATGTTTGTATAATCCATGATAAGATGGCTCAAAAGAAGACTGCCATTCCTAGATTATGCATTGTTCCCAAGGGTGTGGATTCAGGATACAATTTTCAGGTGGCTGTGATAGGTATGATCACTCATGGCCACAGAGAAGGTCATTATGGTCACTTTGTCTTGAATGGTTTGTGACCAACTGATCCAAATCTTATAGTTGGATCAATTGCTAATTGTTTACGAAATAGGTCATGTTCATCTGCGGCCCCATTTTTGATTGAAAAGGTCCCCGATTTCAAGCAATATTGCGATGGTTATCTTTGTGATGGTGGACAATACATACTTGTTGGACATTCCAAACCACTTCAATTCAGGGTTTTTATACAAGATGAGACACCAATGATACAATATAAGGCACATGAAGGTGTATCGAGTTGGAATGGAAGCATTCGCCTTTGGAAAATAGACATAGAAGGCAATCCAATGTTGCCACATGGAGATCCAACTTTGGTGCCAATGGCAGAATATGTCAAGGCTCACAAAGAAGTGGTTTTAGGGTTGGAGAATTATATTAAGTTTTGGAAAAATCTAGGGAATGGTTCAAATGTGCCACGATATTATAGATCTATGATAGATTACTGGAGTAAGGTGATTGACAAGCTTGGAAAAGCAACCATATTAGATGGAGGCTTGTATGAAAATTTTTGGCCAACCACTCAGGACTATTGTCACCTACAATCCACTACAATAAGCTTACAACAAGGAGAAAAAAGATTCCTAGGCTTTGAAGAGTTGAATGATCATTTTTTTGGTCCTGAACAAGATAGACCAAGGGAATTGTTTGACCCTATGTCTGATGTGCACCAAGGTGACATTGTTATGCTAGCTCCAAGTGACATGGAAATCTATCCAGTTTCACTCGCAATGGCTTTATTAGACATTGATAACGAGCCTACATCACCAGACTCTATTCCCTTGGTCTATCTCGTTGAGGACCACAAAAATGATCATTCAACTCTTCAAAGCCTAGGAATCTAACGAGTCTTTGATGGTTGTTTTGTGCATTCCACACACTTTATTAGAGACTATATTGATCAAACTATCAATCAACATTACAAAAAAGTCCAGGACTTGTGCTGAGCGTACCTCACACAAGCTAGGTTGTTCACATGTATGCTCCCATTGTTTACGTGTATTATGTAATGCACATAAGAGGGTACAATTTTTGTGACGACCGTCCCTCACACTCCTGGCCTATTTACCTCTCTCCATCTCTCTCTTTGTGTGTTCTCATCTCTATTGTACAATGTATGGACTACAATCATAATATATCATTCTTTGCTATAAATTATGTCAATTGTTTATCGATTAGGGTCATGACACGATCTTGATAGTTTACCCTCTCCTTTGACAACATTTATTTTTTTAAATTATATTTTGCAAATATGGCACCGCTGGCAAAACATCAACAAAAATTTTCCTTCAAATTGATAGTACGTCACTTTCACACATGTTAGAGCCTTGTAAGGTCCCTCCCTAAACCCTAGAGCCATTCTGAAATTTTTCGGCCTAGAAAATAATTTAGAAAAAGTAAGACCGACAAAGAAGTTATACGGATAACAAGACTTTACTCCAGAATGAAAAGACAAGGATATTTCAGACAAGAAATTACATCATCCTTATATTTTTCCTTTAAGATTAAAATTATTTTTATACTTCTTCATCAAAAACCGCGTGGGAGCTGATCTAGATCGAGAACTAGGAGAAAAAGAGACTAACTTAATTGAAAGATAAAGTTAAGGGATAAGAACTAAGAAGAAAACTGGGGTCCAATAGGAATTAAGAAGAGAATTGGAATCCAATAGCATTTGAGAAGAGAATTTGGGGTCCAATAGGAATTGAGAAGAGAATTCCACCCACCATTTCCTATATAAACACCCCCTCTCCTTTGTATTTTTAACACACACATGTATTGCTAAGCTACTTGCATACTTGCCATGCTCAAGACTATGCTTAAGTAAATCAAGGTTTCCATTAAACCTTGCTCTTTCTCTCTCCCTCTCTTGAAGGCCAAACCCTTGAGGGCTTTTGTGAAGAAGCTTCTCTCTTCTTCCTCTTCACCATAAATCCATTTCCTTCCTCCTTGAGCCTCACATCTCTTCAAGAAGGACTTCAACCCAACTTCCCTCTTGTTTAGAGGAGGTAATCTTCATTCTAGTAGGATTAATTAATCCATGTATTTTAATACTAGGAAGGTTTATGTGCATCATTTTTAGGTTTAAGCTTTAATGGTAACCTTGGAATTAGGGTTAAGTATTAATGGTAGTTATGCATCATTAAATTACGTTTCAAAGGTAGATTTGCACTCATAATCTAAGATTTAATGGTAACTTTGCACTAAGATGTAAGCTTTAGTGATTATCCTGCATTTTTAGGTTTTAAGCTTTAAGGAAAACCTTGCAATTAGGGTTAAGTGATAAGAGTATCTACGCATCATAAAGTTAAGCTTCAAAGGTAGATTTGCACTCGTAAGCTAATCTTTAATGGTAACTTTGCACTTAGATGTAAGCTTTAGTGATTACCTTGCATTTTTAGGTTTTAAGCTTTAATGGAAACCTTGCAATTAGGGTTAAGTGATAAGAGTATCTACGCATCATAAAGTTAAGCTTCAAAGGTAGATTTTCACTCGTAAGCTAAGCTTTAATGGTAACTTTGCACTTAGAAGTAAGCTTTAGTGATTACCTTGCATTTTTAGGTTTTAAGCTTTAATGGAAACCTTGCAATTAGGGTTAAGTGATAAGAGTATCTACACATCATAAAGTTAAGCTTCAAAGATAGATTTTCTCTCTTAAGCTAGGCTTTAATGGTAACTTTGCACTTAGATGTAAGCTTTAGTGACTACCTTGTATTTTTAGGTTTAAGCTTTAATGGAAACCTTTCAATTAGGGTCAAGTGATAAGAGTATCTATGCATTATAAAGTCAAGCTTCAAAGGTAGATTTTCTCTTGTAAGCTAAGCTTTAGTGGTAACTTTTCACTTAGGTGTAAGCTTTAGTGACTACCTTGTATTTTTAGGTTTAAGCTTTAATGGAAATCTCGCAAATAGGTTAAGTGTCTAAGAGTATCTATACATCATTAAGTTAAGTTTCAAAGGTAGATTTGCACTCTTAAGGTAAGCATTAATGGTAACTTTGCACTTAGGTGTAAGCTTTAGTGACTACCTTGTATTTTAGGTTTCAGCTTTAATGGAAATCTTGAAAACTCATAAATTATAGGGTGACCTTCTAGCTTCCTAAAATGGAAAGCTAGGTACCACAAGAAAAGAGTAGTTTTCTAAAGGTTGATAGAAGTAGTTCAATTTTTGGTATTGAAGAGTATTTCTAAAGTTTTCAATTTCAAGTTTGTTTGCAAATACGGGATGGGGGAGATAGGAGATAACTTCGTGGAATTGATCTCCGTGTTGTTTGAACCGAAAAATCTACAAGCTTCCATGGAAATGCCCCATGGATGGCAAAGGATTGCAAAAACCTGGGAATCGACAAAACGGGGATTGAACTTAAAAAGTTGGCATTTCCGAAGAGACATTAACCATCAAATGCCTAGGGAAAAAACTCGCTTGTATTTTCTAAAAAAACTTGGCTGGTAGATAATTAATGAAAGTAGGAATTAAGGTTGATAAATAAATGAACCTGAAAGTTACCAACTAGGAGTTAAAAAGGAATCTCGAGAGGTGATAGGGATAGCCCATTGGAAAACATAGATTTAACTACTAGGAGTTTTGAAGATTGTCTGGAAATGACCGGAAACCAAGATGGATCTTCTTGGGGTCAATTTGATTGAAAGGATAGCCCATTGAGAGGATTCTCTTGGGGAACTTGTCGGAGATTGGCCCTTTTTGGCTAGGACAGCGTAACCGGCAAGTTGTTATACTTAGGTCATTCATGCCCGAGGGATAAGGGATGAATGGGTTTGTTTTATTTTTGCCCGGCCGGGTGAAGTACCCGCGGTATCTTATTGGAAATCGGCCATAATCCGGGTATGTCCTGATGCCAATAGTTGGATGAGAAGGTTATACTCAGGGAGGATGATGTGAATTTAATTAAGGAAATTTGTTCGACTTGGTTGCTTAGAAAGGAACTGGAAAGGCTAGGAATATAGGGGCTATCCTGTGCATCTGTCACCAGATGGTGCTATACCTCTCGAAATAAAATGCTTAGGAAGGAATGATTAAATTACTTGATGAGCCTTTCCCAAACACTTAATTCTGGGAAATATTGTGAAGGTGATGCCATTTTGATGGCTTGTAACCGATTATCTTGGCCTGAATGGGGAGGTAAGATGAATTGGTTTGAAACTAAATGTGTTGCATGATTAGTTAGGAAACTAGTTACAAGCTAATTATAGTAGATAAAGGAAAGAAAATGAATTAAAAGTTTCTAAATAAAGATCTAGTGGGAACAACCAGATGAATTTCCTTGAACGAGGGTATGCAACACATTGCATGCTGCTTAATGTTGTTTGATGATGTCTATTAGACTACTGTCTTCCTGATTTTGTAGTAGTTAAGTACTACCTCGAGAAGGGATTTTCATGAAATGGTTCGGTGGGTGGGCGGATCCGGAGGGTCAGATGGCCATATGTTGATTTAAAACTTTTATGTTAAACTCTAGGACTACGTGGGATAAAAATGGGTAATCGGGGACAAGCGAGACCAGGATTGCAAGATCCCTCTTCTTAGGGGAAAGCGATAACTTTCGTGCCTGCTTGTTAGGAAAAAGGGTTATTGCCATGAACCAAGGGAGAATAAGAAAGCAAGAGCAGATCCTCAAGTCAAAAGATCAAGAGAATCAAGACTAAGGACCACGATTTTGGGTGCGGAAAGTTGTCAAAGACAGATTGATTATGAGAAACGGATAGAATCGTTGAATGAAGGGATGAACCCCCTTGGGTTGGCATGCAAGATAGGTTGGAGTCCTGTCTGAGTGTCGGTCCCAAGTGGGAGGGATACCTGCATATAGATCTAGGTCATTCCTTGGAATGGTCTCGAGGACTGAGGGAGGTGAGTAGGGTCGAGTCTGAGTATGGCCCTCACAAGCCTAAGCTTCATCGTTTCCTAAACCCCCCTACTTCGGAGCATTATTACCAGTTCACAAAGGCCTTAGCAACGTTTGTATTTAAGCAGCTTCATATTGTTTTTACACGCGCTTCTTTTGATATATCTCTAATGACATCAGGTTCATTATTGTACATGGTCAAGAAGTCTATTGGACAGATGGCAAATAATTTTTAGGATCTAAAAAATCCGAAAATCATTACTTTTCTAGGCATAGCTACTTGCATAAACTTGTGCAATAGTTGTATACTAAGTTCAAGAGCAAGGAGAAGCTGGAAAGAGCAGAGTAGTGCACGAGAGTGGAAGCCAACTCTTTTGATGCTACTAAAGAGATAGGAGCTATGATTAGAATAGAGTCAGGTGCTCGTGCCACTCTCGCTCTCGCTCTCGCTCTCGATCAGTCTCAACTCCCCCCTATATTTCATCTTTAACCAAAAATTGCAATCTTCAACATACAGGATACAAAAGTGGGAGAAGGGAGATGGGCACACATGAAGCGTGTAGGCGTCACACATCTCTCTTTTAAAGATCCAATGTATGCAACGCAGATCTTTAAATTCCACTTGCATGGACCCACAGTGGATGAGTAAGTTAAAGATGAAGCCACAATTTTAGACATTGCTCATTGTGTAGTTATTTATCTACCTGCCATGGTCCGTCACATAGAGCGTCCAATGCTCATTTCACATTTTGGAATGGCAGCCATGTAGAGCAATGGATAAAAGAGTGCACTACAGATGGCCGTCAACCTGTCATTCGTGATTATGTCACAATTGAAGGAAGATTAGAGCTGTTTCAAAATAACATTTTGTAGATAATAAATGCTGTTCTTCAGACCCTGAAGTATCTACATGCACATGACTATCTCCACAATTATCTTCACTCCCGCAACATGATGCTTCATTTTGGTCAGAAGGGGGTCTATGCAGTCATTGTGGTTGGGGGTCATGTACAAAGACCAAAACGAGGACATGATTTCCTCCTCTCTGCAACTTTCAAATAGAAACTAGAAAGAAGATGGAGAAATATTTTCCATGGGCTCCCCCATAATGCATATCTACTAAACCCCCTCCCTAGAATAAAGCCATGGACATCTTCTCCATATGTCATACTTGTAAACGACTCTTGAAGTGCATGTCAGTGCCACAAGAGAAAAACAAAAGGGATCTTTTAAGCAATGTACTTAACCACCTTGAGAGTGGCAAGTGAAACAATCCCTCAACCCGACCTAGCGCTTTTGATCTTTTTCTCTGTCTAAATGGTGCCCATAGATTGGGCTATGACATTGTAATAATTTCTGATCTACAACCAGTTGATGATTAAAGTGACTATTTGATTATCATCCTCTTACGCTTGTAGATTATATAATCGATCAAGTTATCTTATCTCTTTTCAACAACATGGTGATAAATATTTTGTCTCTTTCTTGCAACATGATTAAGTTATCTTGTCTTTTTGTTTCATGATTTAAAAGTGATATCTTGTTAACTTCGTGATAAATCTTTCTAATGATGACATATTCGCTTGATTGGCAGATATAGAAGAAGAACGTAACCACGCTAAAGCATGGGCCATCTACAAAGAAGAGAGAGAGAGTGTTATGCCAAGAGAAAGACCTCAAAGCTATTCCTAGAATTGAAGAGAATGAGTCCGGGTTGCAAGGTGAGCCTCTCAGCCTTAAGGAGTGCAGGAAGCTATGACCAAACCGATTTGTGTGCTAGTAACTATTTCAAATTAGCAACAATGCAAATCTTCTTTCAGATTCGTCAATTAGACTCACACTACATTATCAATTATCAATTAACAATAAACAATGATAGTCTTATCATTCTTTAATAAACTCATGTCAATCAAAATGTATTTTCAAGCACTAAATAACTTCATAACTTCAAACAAAACATTTCAATCACAATGCTCACATTGCACTATACCGGTTCATCTAAAGTGAAAGCTTTTGTTTTTCACACATTACAATCTTAATCACTTATTTAAAACAATACAAATAAATCTCATCATCACGCTACACTATACCAATTTATCTGAAGTGCAGCTTACGGCTTTCACACATTACGATAATTGATAATATTAATCAAATCTTGCAATTGATCCTCATTGGAACAAATTGCAAACCTTGATGATTGTCATGTCAAAGTGAGAGCATGAGGTTCTCACACTCTATGGTAGATCTTTGAGAGCTTATCTATCTGCAATTGCAACACGTGTACGATCACACAATATGATAGACGTAGAAATCCAAATATATATAAGTTAATATCAATGTATTTGGACATGAGATTCCTCGTTTTAAATTCCAATGAGAGCATAGTATGATGGCTCTACACAGGACAAAAAAAATTCTATCTATGTTCACTTTGAGGTGAGAAAATATATGTACGTCAAAATTGAACCTATCTAAATAAAACAGACCTCTATTCTATTATATTGTGCATATTGATAACCTCATGTAAGAGTACACTCTGCACACAACGACAATCTGTAAATTATATCACTAATTCACGTCCACATGCCAGTAAACAGAGCACGTAGCAAGTGACTCCTAAAAAATAAACACTTTGTATGATTGAGAGTTTGAGGTCTACACAACAAGCAAAGCTTACATAATTTGAACCTAAAAAATTTAATCAATCAAAATTTTTAAAAACATTAAATTGATTTTAAACAACAAATTTTAAAAGTATTTTAAATTACAATAATTTTTTAATTATAAGTAATCTTATTTTCTTTTGCTACTATTGATATGGAATACCTTTTGTGATGAATACTAGTCTCAACAAGGCGTGTTGCCGCTATATATACTTTGTTTTCAATCAATGTATTCTTTGAATGAAAAATACTTTGTGCAAATTGTTTTTGGATCAAAGTTTCTTTCAATAGAAAAACTAGGAAAAAAATCGATTGCCTGTTTTTGCTGATGTGGCATCGTATAATAATATGAGGTCATGTAAAATATACCCGTATTGACGTATTATACATATCCCATATAGCGTATAATGAAACTTAGATGTCAATATTGCTATCTTGAATGGAAACTTGGAGGAAGTTGTGTATATGATGCAGCCACAAGGCTATGTGAGTATGAGGCTATGTGACCTTGTATGCATGTTAAAGAAAGCACTACATGGGTTGAAGTAAGAAGCCAAAGCTTGGTATGAAAGGATTGTGGAATTCCTTGTTTCCTTGGGTTTTGAGATATCAAATGTAGATTATTCATTATATGCACAAAAGAATGAAGCAAGAATTGTTGTGATATGGATTTGTATGGATGACTTGACTGTTTGAGGTGATAATGTGACTAAAGTAGAAGAGGTACAAACTCCACAAGAATTTGAGATGAAATACTTGGGAGAATTGTGGTACTACTTGGGCATTGAATTTTTTTGCACAGAAGCGGGTGTATGGCTATCACAAACACAATATGATTTCGACATGCTTAAAAAGTATGGTATGGATGATTTTTATCGAATTGTGATACCCTTATATCATAATTTAAATTTGGAAAATGATGCAAGCCAAGTGTTTGAGAATGATACCATGTACAAGAAGATGGTTGGTAGCTTGGTCTACTTGACTATTTCACATCTATACTTGAACTACACAATTGGGTTGGTAGGTCAATTTATGCAATCTCCTAGGAAACCACACTTGGATGCTATGAGGCACACATTGTGCTACATGAGTACCACTTTGGATTATACATAAACGATCAATACGAACAATTTCTAATCATCATAGAAATGCACCATTCTATCTTTACGTTGGAGATGAACCCTTACAATGGCCATGCAATATTCACACCTTCTGTTGTTGTGGTATGCAAGTCATGTGAGCTCGTACTTTTTCCACCTTCGGGAGTAGAGGTTTCCATGTAGTATGAGCGAATGAAAGTAGAAGGAGTAGAATCTTGTTTTATGCTGTAATGGAGGTGAGAGAAGGGAGAAGAGCTAGCTTGGTGTGAAACTATGTGGTAGGCACGGGGAAGAGATGTGGGAGGAGCTTGCTTGGTGCTACAATGGAGGTGGGAGAAAGTTAGCAGAGAGATAATGCTGGACTATAGGGGGTGCATGTGGTTGTTGCAGCAATGAAGATCTTGGAAAAAGGTTTGTAGAGAGAGAAAATCGCTTTTTAGCCAGAGAATAGGTTTGGAAAGAGTTTGGAGGGTGAAACTGATGTTTTGTATGTTTTTTACTTGTGGAGGTCAAAATTACTTTTTTGACCATGAAATAGATTTGGGAGCTTTTAAGGGGAAAAAAACTTAAAATTTGAACTTTCTAGTGTATTTTTAAATCTGGGTCAAAAGGTGGGGGAAAAGAGGTCAAAGTGGTCTCCCCGCCCCCCTCCCTTTCCTCTAGCCACCTCCCTTACCTTCTCACTAGGCAAGAGGCCATTAAGAGGTGTATGGCTACCTTGTCCCTCTACTTTTTGAGGGTATAGAGTGTGTCCACCACCCTCTTCCTATTGGATGGCCTCTAAATAACCTTAATCCCAAAGAGCCCCTAGAGGGTTTGTGGGACGCGTATCTAACCTCACTATCCTATCTTATTGTAGGTTTAGCGAGAAACACAATTAAATTGTCAATCCATGGGATGAAGCTGACTCGAGTAGTGCATAATGGCTACAAGAGGTTGTCAATATCTCAAAAAATAACAAACAAATCAAATCTAACTCGAGCTACACTCAAGTGACTGAAATCACGAAAAGCCAATCGCTCATCGGTAAACAAATCACATCCGTTACAACATCAAATGACATCCAAACGTAACAAAAATTCTAGGACAAGTTTCTAAGACCTAAGCACACATGCTTATAGTTTCAAACCCCAATTTAGGTCAAGTTCCAAAATCTCGATGATTAACAGCAGTGGAAATTTTACCTAGTCGTTTTCGATCTAGAATGCACCTAAATGCTTAGCAATGATGCCCCAATACCTCGCCTATGCTTAGTTTTTTATTTTGAAATTTAAATTCCTACTTATTCCACGGGTCGGAAACGCCAAAAGCTACGAATTACTGTGATGTGTTTACTTCAATGCGTAGAGCTCTTACCTGCGGTTGCAATGCAACAAACACGACTGCAATGTGACAACCGGGGAGGGATAAGGGAGCATGAGAAGTGAGCAATGTTAGCTCACATTGTGTATTTCATTATCCAAAACTTACAAATAACTTATTAACGGAATCGATTAAAATTGGCTTTTATATCTTAGCCAAGGTTTTTGGTGGTCAAAACTAATAGTTTGGAAGATAGGTAATCACAGGTTGATACAATCTGGAAGCTTGTAGTCCTAGCTCATCAATTACAAGGTTTATTCCAACAAAAGGAGTTACAATATTCCCGATTTATCAAAAAAAATAAGTGTTTTACAATGAGATCTCCAAAAAATGGTATTCATGGTATCCATGTTAGCTTGCTACTAACATTCCCACCCTCCTCGCTTATGTCGTCCCTTGACACAATTTTATGGATTGAAGTAGTCTTCGGGTTGACTATTGGCAAGGTGGTCTTTAAGCGCATTGAGTGATTTAAGTGCGAGTGCGAGTGCGAGTGAGACGCTGGATGCAAGCGAACTGAAGCTCGGGGGTGGTTGGGAGGTTCGAGCTCCGTACAATGGAGTGCGTCCATATATTCCATTGCTCCTCTGTTGTATCAAAACTCTACAAAAATCCATCAATATAAAGATCTCTTTCTCTATCTTTTGGTGCCTATCTCTATTATTCTGTTCTTGTGACAAAAGCTGACTTGAAGCTTGCAAAATCTAATGGAACTTGAAGCAGATAAAGCAACAGGAGATAATTACCATCACCGTCATCGACTAGAGATTGATTTAATATTCTGTTAAGTCCGGTGTCGTTAACGGCCCGGTTAATCCTGTAAAATGGAGCTTAAACTCCTAGTTAGCAGATGATCCAAGTGACGGTGCTGTCAATAGCCCGCCTTAGCTACCGACTAAGTTGTACTTAAATCTTGACTTGATTAATTGAAGGGTACGATGATTTCCAGATTCACTTGCATTTGTTGTTCTCATTCTCTCTCTTTCACACCTCCCACAGCAAGAGGCCCGGTGCCTGCCCGGCTCACGTAGTGAACACATATCCCCCGACATCTTTGGTGAACCCGACGCGAAACGAGCCGGGGTGGGAGGTGAAGATGGAGATGCCAGAACAATTAAAGCAGTTTATTGATGATTTTAGTGCCAATGGATTTGATACAAATTTGGAATTTATAGATTTGCCAAAAATGATAGAATTGGTTCAGGGGTATCTGAAGGAAGCAAAAGCCATGCAGATAAAAAAGCAGATTGATGATGCTATAGAGTTAGCACTTGATGCAGTATGTGAGCAGTATTATGTTTTTCAAGGATATGATCCAGAAGGTTTTATTGCATGTTACGAGGCTGAGATGAAGAGCCGAAATGTTCCAGAAGATCGGATGATTGCAGCTTTTGAGGACGTTGTAAACTCGGATTTTAAAAAGCAAGTTCAAGAACTGGCAAAAGAATATCCCACACGGTGGGAGTATTTGGCAGAGTAATTTATTTACGAAAGCCCAAGGATTCTAGATCGGGACATAAAGGAGATTACTGAAGGAAATAAGGTTGTCTTCAGTAAAGGTGAAGGGGATAAAATGCAGATCCTCAACTATGATGAATTTTGGGAGCATATTTCTGCATGAAGTAAAGCCAAAGAGAATGCTAAGCTGGAAGTAGCAGATTCAGTTTCAGAGGAGCTTAATTTGAGTTACGAAGAAAAGTTAAACAATGAATTTAATGCTGGAACAGATTTATATGAATTTTTTTCAAAGATTGCTTGCATGGACTCTACCACTAATAACGGTTCCAGTGAAGACATAGACTGTGCAGCAAGTGGATCGCAAGTTGTTGACCTTGACATGGGTTATTGTAAAGGAGCTCATCAAGAAAATGAGCCTCTACAGGATATTTCTAAAACTATTTGCACTATAGCCGAGCAGGATAACATGTCTGCTACAGATGATTGCATAACTAAAGCTATTATATACACAGTAGCTAATGCAATGACTAAGATTGTGGACCCAGTACAGGATGAGCCTGAGGATGTCAATGAACCTATGATTGCTACTAACAATATGCTTGCAGATGATGCTATCACAGAAGAGGATGCTATAATCGTCGATTTCTTTTCTAGATCTGAAGGAGATATTTATGGCAGTATAGAAGAGCTTTCTGATGTGTATACCTCTTCAGAGGGGGTGCCAGATGAGCCTTTACAGCTCTATAATGTATTGCTAAGTAACATGGATGCAGATGAGGAAGCAGAGGATGATATCGAGGAGTATGAAGATTGCTTGGATCATATTGATTGTGAACAGGTTATCGACAGGGATTTTACATCTATGCTTATAGATGGACAGCATGAGGAGAAAACTCCTATAGTTTTGATGAATGTTGAGACTTCCAAGGTTGATTTTCCCGAGGATGTTATGGATGAAGATCTACAGGATAAAGCTGTTTTTCATGATCAAGTTGAAATCCCAACATGTAAAAAATTGTCTTATGATATAGGTCGAGAAACTCCCAAGGGTTTTTGTGATGACTATGAAGCTAGAGGGGGTGATGATGCATCCTTGATACTGCATAAAATGCACAGGGTTTTTCATTTGCTTGGACAATGTGCCAGATGTGGCTGCTATGCCTATTGATGCTTATGTCAGTGATGTCTTGTCTGCCAGTAAAAGGGAGTCAGATATCTTTAATGCTTTCTGGTAACGAGCTTAAGTTGCCAACAGTTTATGGGATGTGGGTGTTGCACTATGCTTCAGGTGAAGCTGTAGTATATTGTAGAGCCCATCAATGCTATGTGATCTCGATGGTGTTTGATCCAAGAGATTCTAAGGATATTCATAAGCAGATTCAATACAGATGGATATTGATCAGTATGCATAGTAATTGTGTGCTACTTGAACCAAGGGTAGCATATCTGCACCAGAAATGCTTGATGTTGAATGATACTAGAAATGTATGCTCATGTGGATGTTATGATGCTCCAATGTGTGGGAAAATCCCTATTATCCCATTTGATCCTGCTAATAATTGTGTTATGGAGGTTTTATCCCAAGGTGGTTTAAAGGTCTACCATTTGTCCAAGCTAGCTCTATTGAAAAGTTCTATCTATATTGTTTGAAGGTCAATTTGTGAATGGTGTGTAGCTCCTAGATCTATTATCATGGATGGTTTTGGGCAGAGGTCCACCACTTGTCCAACCTATTATCTATTGTGTTCTCGAGGTTTTAGCCCAGGTTGGTTTGAAGGTCCACCACCTGTCCAAGCTAGCTCCTTTGAAAGAAGCTATCTCTATTGTTTCAAGATCAATGTGTGAATGGACTGTAGCTACTATTTTTCCTACCATGGATTGTTTGGGATAGAGGTCCACCACTTGTCTAACCTATTATCTATTGTGTTATTGAGGTTTTAGCCCAAGGTTGTTTGAAGGTCCACCAACTGTCCAAGCTAGATCTATTGAATAGTCCTATCTCTAGTTTGATCACATGGATGGTTTGGGGTAGAGGTCCACCACTTGTCCAACCTACTAACCATTGTGCTATGGAGGTTTTAGCCCATGGTGGTTTGAAGGTCCATCACCTGTCCAAGCTAGCTCTATTGAATAGTCCTATCTCTAGTCTGATGATGTGGATGGTTTGGGGTAGAGGTCCACAACTTGTCCAACCTACTATCCATTGTGTTATTGAGGTTTTAGACCAAGGTGGTTTGAAGGTACACCACCTGTCCAAGCTAGATCTATTGAAAGAATATATCTCTATTGTTTGAAGGTCAATGTGTGAATGGAGTAGAGCTACTATGCTTACTACCATTGATGGTTTGGGACAGAGGTCCACCACTTGTCCAACCTACTAATCATTGCATTATGGAGGTTTTAGCCCAAGGTGGTTTGAAGATGAACCACCTATCCAAGCTAGCTCGATTGAAAGAATCTAGCACTATTGTTTGAAGACTAAAGTTTGAATAGAATTTAGCTACTATGTTTACTACCATGGATGGTTTGGGGCAGAGGTCCACCACTTGTCCTTGACCTACTAACCATCGTGTAATGAAGGGTTTCGCCCAAGGTAGTTTGAAGGTCCACCACCTATCCAAGCTAGCTTTATTGAATAGTCCTATCTCTAGTTTGGTCACGTTGATGGTTTGGGGTAGAGGTCCAGCACTTTTCCAACCTACTATCCATTGTGCTATTGAGGTTTGAGCCCAAGGGTTTGAAGGTCCACCACCTGTCCAAGCTAGATCTATTGAAATAAGCTATCTCTATTGTTTGAAGGTCAATGTGTGAATGGAGTAGAGCTACTATGTTTACTACCATTGAAAATTTGGGACAGAGGTCCACCACTTGTCCAACCTACTAACCATTGCATTGTGAAGGTTTTATCCCAAGGTTGTTTGAAGATCCACCATCTATCCAAGCTAGATCTATTGAAAGAATCTATCATTATTGTTTGAAGGTTAAAGTGTGAATAGAGTCTAGCTACAATGTTTACTACAATGGAGAGTTTGGGACAGAGGTCCATCGCTTGTACAACCTACTAACCGTTGTTTTAATGGATTTTTTAGCCAAAGGTGGTTTGAAGGTCCACCACGTGTCCAAGCTAGCTCTCCTCTTTCTACTCTGATATCGTGGATGGTTTGGGATAGAGGTCTAGCACTTGTCCAACCTACTATCCATTGTGTTATTGAGGTTTTAGCCCAAGGTGGTTTGAAGGTCCACCACACCTGTCCAAGCTAGCTCTATTAAAAGAAGCTATCTCTATTGTTTGAAGTTCAATGTGTGAATGGAGTGTAGCTACTATGTTTACTACCATGGATGGTCAGGGTGGAGGACCATCACTTGTCCAACCTATAAGCAAGGGCTACTTGGACATTGAGAATCAAGGCCCTACAATAGTTCACCTTGGACATCGGTCATTAAAACTAGGCCCACCACTTATCCAACCTTTATTCTCATTTAAAAAGGGACTTTTGGTTTCAAGATCCATCACTTGTCCACCCCTACTTGCATTGAAAGAACCAAGAGATACTTGGACATTGGGAACCCAGATCCTACACCACCTTGGACACTGGCTATTAGAACTAGGTCCACCACTTGTCCAACCTTTACTCTCATATATAAAAGGGACTTCTGGTTTCAAGATCACCACTTGTCCAACCTTACTTACATTAAAAAAATCAAGGGCTACTTGGACATTGAGAACCAAGGCCCTACAATAGTTCACCTTGTACATAAACTAGGTCCAACACTTGTCCAATCTTTACCCTCATATAGAAAGGGACTTTTGGTTTTGAAATCCATCACTTATCCAACCATACTTCCATTAAAAGAAGGAAGAGATACTTGGACACATTGGGAACCACGATCCTACACCACCTTGGACACTGGCCATTAAAACTAGGTCCATCACTTGTCCAAACTTTACTCTCATATATAAAAGGGAATTCTGGTTTCAAGCTCTACCACTTGTCTAACCTTACTTCCATTAAAAGAAGCAAGGGCTACTTGGACATTGAGAACCAAGGCCCTACAATAGTTCACCTTGTAAATTAACTAGGTCCACCACTTGTCCAACCTTTACTCTCATATATATGGGACTTTTGTTTTGAGACATTGAGAACCAAGGCCATACAATAGTTCACCTTGTACATTAACTAGGTCCACCACTTGTCCAACCTTTACTCTCATATATATGGCACATTTGGAACCAAGCTCCTACAATACCAGATTGGACATTGGACATTAAAACTAGGTCCATCACTTGTCCAAGCTTTACTCTCATATAGAAAAATGGTCTTTTGGTTGTTTCAACCTCCACCACTTGTCCAACCTTACTGCCATTGAAAGAAGCAAGGGATATTTGGACATTGCAAAGCAAGTTCCTACAATAGCACCTTGAACAATAGCCATTAGAACTAGGTCCACCATTTCGCCAAGCTTTACCTCATATAGAAAAGGGCTTTTTGTTTCAAGATCCCCCCTTGTCCAACCTTACTTCCATTTGAAGAAGCAAGAGATACTTGGACATTGACAAGCAAGTTCCTAAAATAGCACCATGGACACTGGCCATTACAACTAGGTCCACCACTTGTCCAAGCTATGATCTAATATAGAAATGTCTATAGAGTTATAGTATTCATAACCCTTGTCTAATGTGTACTGTAGCGTATACATTTTTTTTCAAAGAGAATTTATCTATAAATATGAACTTAACAAGGTGTTTCTTTTCAACTTACAGGATGGACTTTGAATCTGGGGAGAAAGTGCATATGGTACTTGATAAGAAATTGTTGGTATTGGTTGTGTGCGTAGAATAGATCATCATTCCACTTGTGGAGGTACAAAGATAGGGCAAGAGAATGTATCTATACTAGTGGAGTAATGTTTGAAGGATGTGGTCCTCCCTTTTTCTACAATGGATACTACATCTCTCCAAACCTCATTATGGAGTGTTGTTCAATGGCCTAAGCTTCTTTTGAAGAGATCCATAATGAATGAAAACATAATTGACACAAATGAAATCTATAGTGTTGATGAAAAAGGGGATCATCTTGATCCTCTAGGTGCAGATGCAATACATATTACAAGCCCAGAGTTTGAAATGTCAATACGCGAATCTTGGAGTCTAAATCAAAGGGTCCTTCTAATGGATGACACAATTATGCACGCTGCGAATGAAGGGACCATCTTGTATGAATTTCCACATGAATATGTCAATTTTCAAGTACGTTGATGACTTTGTGGGCGTAGGTATTGAAAGGTAGAATGCGTGCGTTGAGAACCAAGGCCCTACAATAGTCCACCTTGTACATTAACTAGGTCCACCACTTGTCCAACCTTTACTCTCATATATATGGCACATTTGGAACCAAGCTCCTACAATACCAGTTTGGACACTGGACATTAAAACTAGGTCCATCACTTGTCCAAGCTTTACTCTCATATAGAAAAATGGTCTTTTGGTTGTTTCAACCTCCACCACTTGTCCAACCTTACTTCCATTGAAAGAAGCAAGGGATATTTGGACATTGCAAAGCAAGTTCCTACAATAGCACCTTGAACAATAGCCATTAGAACTAGGTCCACCATTTTGCCAAGCTTTACCTCATATAGAAAAGGGCTTTTTGTTTCAAGATCCCCCCTTGTCCAACCTTACCTCCATTTGAAGAAGCAAGAGATACTTGGACATTGACAAGCAAGTTCCTAAACTAGCACCATGGACACTGGCCATTACAACTAGGTCCACCACTTGTCCAAGCTATGATCTAATATAGAAATTTCTATAGAGTTATAGTATTCACAACCCTTGTCTAATGTGTAATGTAGCTTATACATTTTTTTTCAAAGAGAATTTATCTATAAATATGAACTTAACAAGGTGTTTCTTTTCAACTTACAGGATGGACTTTGAATCTGGGGAGAAAGTGCATATGGTACTTGATAAGAAATTGTTGGTATTGGTTGTGTGCGTAGAATAGATCATCATTCCACTTGTGGAGGTACAAAGATAGGGCAAGAGAATGTATCTATACTAGTGGAGTAATGTTTGAAGGATGTGGTCCTCCCTTTTTCTACAATGGATACTACATCTCTCCAAACCTCATTATGGAGTGTTGTTCAATGGCCTAAGCTTCTTTTGAAGATATCCATAATGAATGAAAACATAATTTACACAAATGAAATCTATAGTGTTGATGAACAAGGGGATCATCTTGATCCTCTAATTGCAGATGCAATACATATTACAAGCCCAGAGTTTGAAATGTCAATACGCGAATCTTGGAGTCTAAATCAAAGGGTCCTTCTAATGGACGACACAATTATACACACTGTGAATGAAGGGACCATCTTGTATGAATTTCCACATGAATATGTCAATTTTCAAGTACGTTGATGACTTTGTGGGCGTAGGTATTGAAAGGTAGAATGCAATCATTGAGAATATGCCTGAAGTGGGAAGCATTACTTTGCTAAAGTGGCCCATCCAATAGACAACCATGTTGGATGGGATCCCACTACAACACTTTGTTCCTGTTGATGGGATGCATGCTAGATGTGAGTATGTATCCAATGATGACAACACTAAGAAAAAACATGATGGTAGTGTTGATGCCCCTTTGCTAAGGAAGAGATGATACAGTTTCATCAACAGGACTCAAAAAGTGCAAGCAGCACTAGCTTCTACTTTTTATCTTTCAGCTGAGTAAATTCAAACGGTTTGATGCATTGATTGTTGTAGAAAAAAATGATGTCAGTTTTCAGATCATGATTTGGTGACAATATTACAGCCAGAATTTTGCGGAGAGTCTCAAAAATCACGCACAAATTATATATATGATGTTCTGTCTATATGCTATCAAAAAGATGAGAAGATGCGATACCAATTCAAGATAAGTGGCTCTATTGTTTGTTGTAGAGCATGGTATGAGCTACCTGGAATACCAAAGACATCATTTTACTGCTACAAAGGAAAATTTTGAAAACAGTGCATGCCAATATGTGCATGGTAACACATGTACATTGAGAAGAGGATTTCAACATACTAGTTTAGCAAGAGCACTATTAAATGAATTCATGGATAGCAACTCTGAGAAGATGCCACATAGAAGCAGAGCACTACTAGATGGCTCAAGAGAGACTCAATTAGTGATTCCATCAATGTACAAACAAGTTGACATTTTAAGCAAAATCAACACAACACTGGACCAAATGGGCTATGAGAAGAAGTCATCTCAATCTTCTTTTGGTAGAATTGGGAACAAAGAGTATCCATATGTCACTTTAACAAAGACAAGTGAGTTCTCTAAGTGCAATGTCTGTAGTTCAATCAAGGAAGGCTAGAAGCTAAACCTTCTCTTGAATAGAGAGCTGTTCTCTTTAGAGAAAGAACTTCTCTTGAGAGAAAGAGAAGTTCACATGGCACAACAGAAGAGTTGTAGGAACTTATATTATGCATGGCACACATATTCAGAAACTCAACCACAAAAGTATGTTTGTATAATCCATGATAAGATGGCTCAAAAGAAGACTGCCATTCCTAGATTATGCATTGTTCCCAAGGGTGTGGATTCAGGATACAATTTTCAGGTGGCTGTGATAGGTATGATCACTCATGGCCACAGAGAAGGTCATTATGGTCACTTTGTCTTGAATGGTTTGTGACCAACTGATCCAAATCTTATAGTTGGATCAATTGCTAATTGTTTACGAAATAGGTCATGTTCATCTGCGGCCCCATTTTTGATTGAAAAGGTCCCCGATTTCAAGCAATATTGCGATGGTTATCTTTGTGATGGTGGACAATACATACTTGTTGGACATTCCAAACCACTTCAATTCAGGGTTTTTATACAAGATGAGACACCAATGATACAATATAAGGCACATGAAGGTGTATCGAGTTGGAATGGAAGCATTCGCCTTTGGAAAATAGACATAGAAGGCAATCCAATGTTGCCACATGGAGATCCAACTTTGGTGCCAATGGCAGAATATGTCAAGGCTCACAAAGAAGTGGTTTTAGGGTTGGAGAATTATATTAAGTTTTGGAAAAATCTAGGGAATGGTTCAAATGTGCCACGATATTATAGATCTATGATAGATTACTGGAGTAAGGTGATTGACAAGCTTGGAAAAGCAACCATATTAGATGGAGGCTTGTATGAAAATTTTTGGCCAACCACTCAGGACTATTGTCACCTACAATCCACTACAATAAGCTTACAACAAGGAGAAAAAAGATTCCTAGGCTTTGAAGAGTTGAATGATCATTTTTTTGGTCCTGAACAAGATAGACCAAGGGAATTGTTTGACCCTATGTCTGATGTGCACCAAGGTGACATTGTTATGCTAGCTCCAAGTGACATGGAAATCTATCCAGTTTCACTCGCAATGGCTTTATTAGACATTGATAACGAGCCTACATCACCAGACTCTATTCCCTTGGTCTATCTCGTTGAGGACCACAAAAATGATCATTCAACTCTTCAAAGCCTAGGAATCTAACGAGTCTTTGATGGTTGTTTTGTGCATTCCACACACTTTATTAGAGACTATATTGATCAAACTATCAATCAACATTACAAAAAAGTCCAGGACTTGTGCTGAGCGTACCTCACACAAGCTAGGTTGTTCACATGTATGCTCCCATTGTTTACGTGTATTATGTAATGCACATAAGAGGGTACAATTTTTGTGACGACCGTCCCTCACACTCCTGGCCTATTTACCTCTCTCCATCTCTCTCTTTGTGTGTTCTCATCTCTATTGTACAATGTATGGACTACAATCATAATATATCATTCTTTGCTATAAATTATGTCAATTGTTTATCGATTAGGGTCATGACACGATCTTGATAGTTTACCCTCTCCTTTGACAACATTTATTTTTTTAAATTATATTTTGCAAATATGGCACCGCTGGCAAAACATCAACAAAAATTTTCCTTCAAATTGATAGTACGTCACTTTCACACATGTTAGAGCCTTGTAAGGTCCCTCCCTAAACCCTAGAGCCATTCTGAAATTTTTCGGCCTAGAAAATAATTTAGAAAAAGTAAGACCGACAAAGAAGTTATACGGATAACAAGACTTTACTCCAGAATGAAAAGACAAGGATATTTCAGACAAGAAATTACATCATCCTTATATTTTTCCTTTAAGATTAAAATTATTTTTATACTTCTTCATCAAAAACCGCGTGGGAGCTGATCTAGATCGAGAACTAGGAGAAAAAGAGACTAACTTAATTGAAAGATAAAGTTAAGGGATAAGAACTAAGAAGAAAACTGGGGTCCAATAGGAATTAAGAAGAGAATTGGAATCCAATAGCATTTGAGAAGAGAATTTGGGGTCCAATAGGAATTGAGAAGAGAATTCCACCCACCATTTCCTATATAAACACCCCCTCTCCTTTGTATTTTTAACACACACATGTATTGCTAAGCTACTTGCATACTTGCCATGCTCAAGACTATGCTTAAGTAAATCAAGGTTTCCATTAAACCTTGCTCTTTCTCTCTCCCTCTCTTGAAGGCCAAACCCTTGAGGGCTTTTGTGAAGAAGCTTCTCTCTTCTTCCTCTTCACCATAAATCCATTTCCTTCCTCCTTGAGCCTCACATCTCTTCAAGAAGGACTTCAACCCAACTTCCCTCTTGTTTAGAGGAGGTAATCTTCATTCTAGTAGGATTAATTAATCCATGTATTTTAATACTAGGAAGGTTTATGTGCATCATTTTTAGGTTTAAGCTTTAATGGTAACCTTGGAATTAGGGTTAAGTATTAATGGTAGTTATGCATCATTAAATTACGTTTCAAAGGTAGATTTGCACTCATAATCTAAGATTTAATGGTAACTTTGCACTAAGATGTAAGCTTTAGTGATTATCCTGCATTTTTAGGTTTTAAGCTTTAAGGAAAACCTTGCAATTAGGGTTAAGTGATAAGAGTATCTACGCATCATAAAGTTAAGCTTCAAAGGTAGATTTGCACTCGTAAGCTAATCTTTAATGGTAACTTTGCACTTAGATGTAAGCTTTAGTGATTACCTTGCATTTTTAGGTTTTAAGCTTTAATGGAAACCTTGCAATTAGGGTTAAGTGATAAGAGTATCTACGCATCATAAAGTTAAGCTTCAAAGGTAGATTTTCACTCGTAAGCTAAGCTTTAATGGTAACTTTGCACTTAGAAGTAAGCTTTAGTGATTACCTTGCATTTTTAGGTTTTAAGCTTTAATGGAAACCTTGCAATTAGGGTTAAGTGATAAGAGTATCTACACATCATAAAGTTAAGCTTCAAAGATATATTTTCTCTCTTAAGCTAGGCTTTAATGGTAACTTTGCACTTAGATGTAAGCTTTAGTGACTACCTTGTATTTTTAGGTTTAAGCTTTAATGGAAACCTTTCAATTAGGGTCAAGTGATAAGAGTATCTATGCATTATAAAGTTAAGCTTCAAAGGTAGATTTTCTCTTGTAAGCTAAGCTTTAGTGGTAACTTTTCACTTAGGTGTAAGCTTTAGTGACTACCTTGTATTTTTAGGTTTAAGCTTTAATGGAAATCTCGCAAATAGGTTAAGTGTCTAAGAGTATCTATACATCATTAAGTTAAGTTTCAAAGGTAGATTTGCACTCTTAAGGTAAGCATTAATGGTAACTTTGCACTTAGGTGTAAGCTTTAGTGACTACCTTGTATTTTAGGTTTCAGCTTTAATGGAAATCTTGAAAACTCATAAATTATAGGGTGACCTTCTAGCTTCCTAAAATGGAAAGCTAGGTACCACAAGAAAAGAGTAGTTTTCTAAAGGTTGATAGAAGTAGTTCAATTTTTGGTATTGAAGAGTATTTCTAAAGTTTTCAATTTCAAGTTTGTTTGCAAATACGGGATGGGGGAGATAGGAGATAACTTCGTGGAATTGATCTCCGTGTTGTTTGAACCGAAAAATCTACAAGCTTCCATGGAAATGCCCCATGGATGGCAAAGGATTGCAAAAACCTGGGAATCGACAAAACGGGGATTGAACTTAAAAAGTTGGCATTTCCGAAGAGACATTAACCATCAAATGCCTAGGGAAAAAACTCGCTTGTATTTTCTAAAAAAACTTGGCTGGTAGATAATTAATGAAAGTAGGAAATAAGGTTGATAAATAAATGAACCTGAAAGTTACCAACTAGGAGTTAAAAAGGAATCTCGAGAGGTGATAGGGATAGCCCATTGGAAAACATAGATTTAACTACTAGGAGTTTTGAAGATTGTCTGGAAATGACCGGAAACCAAGATGGATCTTCTTGGGGTCAATTTGATTGAAAGGATAGCCCATTGAGAGGATTCTCTTGGGGAACTTGTCGGAGATTGGCCCTTTTTGGCTAGGACAGCGTAACCGGCAAGTTGTTATACTTAGGTCATTCATGCCCGAGGGATAAGGGATGAATGGGTTTGTTTTATTTTTGCCCGGCCGGGTGAAGTACCCGCGGTATCTTATTGGAAATCGGCCATAATCCGGGTATGTCCTGATGCCAATAGTTGGATGAGAAGGTTATACTCAGGGAGGATGATGTGAATTTAATTAAGGAAATTTGTTCGACTTGGTTGCTTAGAAAGGAACTGGAAAGGCTAGGAATATAGGGGCTATCCTGTGCATCTGTCACCAGATGGTGCTATACCTCTCGAAATAAAATGCTTAGGAAGGAATGATTAAATTACTTGATGAGCCTTTCCCAAACACTTAATTCTGGGAAATATTGTGAAGGTGATGCCATTTTGATGGCTTGTAACCGATTATCTTGGCCTGAATGGGGAGGTAAGATGAATTGGTTTGAAACTAAATGTGTTGCATGATTAGTTAGGAAACTAGTTACAAGCTAATTATAGTAGATAAAGGAAAGAAAATGAATTAAAAGTTTCTAAATAAAGATCTAGTGGGAACAACCAGATGAATTTCCTTGAACGAGGGTATGCAACACATTGCATGCTGCTTAATGTTGTTTGATGATGTCTATTAGACTACTGTCTTCCTGATTTTGTAGTAGTTAAGTACTACCTCGAGAAGGGATTTTCATGAAATGGTTCGGTGGGTGGGCGGATCCGGAGGGTCAGATGGCCATATGTTGATTTAAAACTTTTATGTTAAACTCTAGGACTACGTGGGATAAAAATGGGTAATCGGGGACAAGCGAGACCAGGATTGCAAGATCCCTCTTCTTAGGGGAAAGCGATAACTTTCGTGCCTGCTTGTTAGGAAAAAGGGTTATTGCCATGAACCAAGGGAGAATAAGAAAGCAAGAGCAGATCCTCAAGTCAAAAGATCAAGAGAATCAAGACTAAGGACCACGATTTTGGGTGCGGAAAGTTGTCAAAGACAGATTGATTATGAGAAACGGATAGAATCGTTGAATGAAGGGATGAACCCCCTTGGGTTGGCATGCAAGATAGGTTGGAGTCCTGTCTGAGTGTCGGTCCCAAGTGGGAGGGATACCTGCATATAGATCTAGGTCATTCCTTGGAATGGTCTCGAGGACTGAGGGAGGTGAGTAGGGTCGAGTCTGAGTATGGCCCTCACAAGCCTAAGCTTCATCGTTTCCTAAACCCCCCTACTTCGGAGCATTATTACCAGTTCACAAAGGCCTTAGCAACGTTTGTATTTAAGCAGCTTCATATTGTTTTTACACGCGCTTCTTTTGATATATCTCTAATGACATCAGGTTCATTATTGTACATGGTCAAGAAGTCTATTGGACAGATGGCAAATAATTTTTAGGATCTAAAAAATCCGAAAATCATTACTTTTCTAGGCATAGCTACTTGCATAAACTTGTGCAATAGTTGTATACTAAGTTCAAGAGCAAGGAGAAGCTGGAAAGAGCAGAGTAGTGCACGAGAGTGGAAGCCAACTCTTTTGATGCTACTAAAGAGATAGGAGCTATGATTAGAATAGAGTCAGGTGCTCGTGCCACTCTCGCTCTCGCTCTCGCTCTCGATCAGTCTCAACTCCCCCCTATATTTCATCTTTAACCAAAAATTGCAATCTTCAACATACAGGATACAAAAGTGGGAGAAGGGAGATGGGCACACATGAAGCGTGTAGGCGTCACACATCTCTCTTTTAAAGATCCAATGTATGCAACGCAGATCTTTAAATTCCACTTGCATGGACCCACAGTGGATGAGTAAGTTAAAGATGAAGCCACAATTTTAGACATTGCTCATTGTGTAGTTATTTATCTACCTGCCATGGTCCGTCACATAGAGCGTCCAATGCTCATTTCACATTTTGGAATGGCAGCCATGTAGAGCAATGGATAAAAGAGTGCACTACAGATGGCCGTCAACCTGTCATTCGTGATTATGTCACAATTGAAGGAAGATTAGAGCTGTTTCAAAATAACATTTTGTAGATAATAAATGCTGTTCTTCAGACCCTGAAGTATCTACATGCACATGACTATCTCCACAATTATCTTCACTCCCGCAACATGATGCTTCATTTTGGTCAGAAGGGGGTCTATGCAGTCATTGTGGTTGGGGGTCATGTACAAAGACCAAAACGAGGACATGATTTCCTCCTCTCTGCAACTTTCAAATAGAAACTAGAAAGAAGATGGAGAAATATTTTCCATGGGCTCCCCCATAATGCATATCTACTAAACCCCCTCCCTAGAATAAAGCCATGGACATCTTCTCCATATGTCATACTTGTAAACGACTCTTGAAGTGCATGTCAGTGCCACAAGAGAAAAACAAAAGGGATCTTTTAAGCAATGTACTTAACCACCTTGAGAGTGGCAAGTGAAACAATCCCTCAACCCGACCTAGCGCTTTTGATCTTTTTCTCTGTCTAAATGGTGCCCATAGATTGGGCTATGACATTGTAATAATTTCTGATCTACAACCAGTTGATGATTAAAGTGACTATTTGATTATCATCCTCTTACGCTTGTAGATTATATAATCGATCAAGTTATCTTATCTCTTTTCAACAACATGGTGATAAATATTTTGTCTCTTTCTTGCAACATGATTAAGTTATCTTGTCTTTTTGTTTCATGATTTAAAAGTGATATCTTGTTAACTTCGTGATAAATCTTTCTAATGATGACATATTCGCTTGATTGGCAGATATAGAAGAAGAACGTAACCACGCTAAAGCATGGGCCATCTACAAAGAAGAGAGAGAGAGTGTTATGCCAAGAGAAAGACCTCAAAGCTATTCCTAGAATTGAAGAGAATGAGTCCGGGTTGCAAGGTGAGCCTCTCAGCCTTAAGGAGTGCAGGAAGCTATGACCAAACCGATTTGTGTGCTAGTAACTATTTCAAATTAGCAACAATGCAAATCTTCTTTCAGATTCGTCAATTAGACTCACACTACATTATCAATTATCAATTAACAATAAACAATGATAGTCTTATCATTCTTTAATAAACTCATGTCAATCAAAATGTATTTTCAAGCACTAAATAACTTCATAACTTCAAACAAAACATTTCAATCACAATGCTCACATTGCACTATACCGGTTCATCTAAAGTGAAAGCTTTTGTTTTTCACACATTACAATCTTAATCACTTATTTAAAACAATACAAATAAATCTCATCATCACGCTACACTATACCAATTTATCTGAAGTGCAGCTTACGGCTTTCACACATTACGATAATTGATAATATTAATCAAATCTTGCAATTGATCCTCATTGGAACAAATTGCAAACCTTGATGATTGTCATGTCAAAGTGAGAGCATGAGGTTCTCACACTCTATGGTAGATCTTTGAGAGCTTATCTATCTGCAATTGCAACACGTGTACGATCACACAATATGATAGACGTAGAAATCCAAATATATATAAGTTAATATCAATGTATTTGGACATGAGATTCCTCGTTTTAAATTCCAATGAGAGCATAGTATGATGGCTCTACACAGGACAAAAAAAATTCTATCTATGTTCACTTTGAGGTGAGAAAATATATGTACGTCAAAATTGAACCTATCTAAATAAAACAGACCTCTATTCTATTATATTGTGCATATTGATAACCTCATGTAAGAGTACACTCTGCACACAACGACAATCTGTAAATTATATCACTAATTCACGTCCACATGCCAGTAAACAGAGCACGTAGCAAGTGACTCCTAAAAAATAAACACTTTGTATGATTGAGAGTTTGAGGTCTACACAACAAGCAAAGCTTACATAATTTGAACCTAAAAAATTTAATCAATCAAAATTTTTAAAAACATTAAATTGATTTTAAACAACAAATTTTAAAAGTATTTTAAATTACAATAATTTTTTAATTATAAGTAATCTTATTTTCTTTTGCTACTATTGATATGGAATACCTTTTGTGATGAATACTAGTCTCAACAAGGCGTGTTGCCGCTATATATACTTTGTTTTCAATCAATGTATTCTTTGAATGAAAAATACTTTGTGCAAATTGTTTTTGGATCAAAGTTTCTTTCAATAGAAAAACTAGGAAAAAAATCGATTGCCTGTTTTTGCTGATGTGGCATCGTATAATAATATGAGGTCATGTAAAATATACCCGTATTGACGTATTATACATATCCCATATAGCGTATAATGAAACTTAGATGTCAATATTGCTATCTTGAATGGAAACTTGGAGGAAGTTGTGTATATGATGCAGCCACAAGGCTATGTGAGTATGAGGCTATGTGACCTTGTATGCATGTTAAAGAAAGCACTACATGGGTTGAAGTAAGAAGCCAAAGCTTGGTATGAAAGGATTGTGGAATTCCTTGTTTCCTTGGGTTTTGAGATATCAAATGTAGATTATTCATTATATGCACAAAAGAATGAAGCAAGAATTGTTGTGATATGGATTTGTATGGATGACTTGACTGTTTGAGGTGATAATGTGACTAAAGTAGAAGAGGTACAAACTCCACAAGAATTTGAGATGAAATACTTGGGAGAATTGTGGTACTACTTGGGCATTGAATTTTTTTGCACAGAAGCGGGTGTATGGCTATCACAAACACAATATGATTTCGACATGCTTAAAAAGTATGGTATGGATGATTTTTATCGAATTGTGATACCCTTATATCATAATTTAAATTTGGAAAATGATGCAAGCCAAGTGTTTGAGAATGATACCATGTACAAGAAGATGGTTGGTAGCTTGGTCTACTTGACTATTTCACATCTATACTTGAACTACACAATTGGGTTGGTAGGTCAATTTATGCAATCTCCTAGGAAACCACACTTGGATGCTATGAGGCACACATTGTGCTACATGAGTACCACTTTGGATTATACATAAACGATCAATACGAACAATTTCTAATCATCATAGAAATGCACCATTCTATCTTTACGTTGGAGATGAACCCTTACAATGGCCATGCAATATTCACACCTTCTGTTGTTGTGGTATGCAAGTCATGTGAGCTCGTACTTTTTCCACCTTCGGGAGTAGAGGTTTCCATGTAGTATGAGCGAATGAAAGTAGAAGGAGTAGAATCTTGTTTTATGCTGTAATGGAGGTGAGAGAAGGGAGAAGAGCTAGCTTGGTGTGAAACTATGTGGTAGGCACGGGGAAGAGATGTGGGAGGAGCTTGCTTGGTGCTACAATGGAGGTGGGAGAAAGTTAGCAGAGAGATAATGCTGGACTATAGGGGGTGCATGTGGTTGTTGCAGCAATGAAGATCTTGGAAAAAGGTTTGTAGAGAGAGAAAATCGCTTTTTAGCCAGAGAATAGGTTTGGAAAGAGTTTGGAGGGTGAAACTGATGTTTTGTATGTTTTTTACTTGTGGAGGTCAAAATTACTTTTTTGACCATGAAATAGATTTGGGAGCTTTTAAGGGGAAAAAAACTTAAAATTTGAACTTTCTAGTGTATTTTTAAATCTGGGTCAAAAGGTGGGGGAAAAGAGGTCAAAGTGGTCTCCCCGCCCCCCTCCCTTTCCTCTAGCCACCTCCCTTACCTTCTCACTAGGCAAGAGGCCATTAAGAGGTGTATGGCTACCTTGTCCCTCTACTTTTTGAGGGTATAGAGTGTGTCCACCACCCTCTTCCTATTGGATGGCCTCTAAATAACCTTAATCCCAAAGAGCCCCTAGAGGGTTTGTGGGACGCGTATCTAACCTCACTATCCTATCTTATTGTAGGTTTAGCGAGAAACACAATTAAATTGTCAATCCATGGGATGAAGCTGACTCGAGTAGTGCATAATGGCTACAAGAGGTTGTCAATATCTCAAAAAATAACAAACAAATCAAATCTAACTCGAGCTACACTCAAGTGACTGAAATCACGAAAAGCCAATCGCTCATCGGTAAACAAATCACATCCGTTACAACATCAAATGACATCCAAACGTAACAAAAATTCTAGGACAAGTTTCTAAGACCTAAGCACACATGCTTATAGTTTCAAACCCCAATTTAGGTCAAGTTCCAAAATCTCGATGATTAACAGCAGTGGAAATTTTACCTAGTCGTTTTCGATCTAGAATGCACCTAAATGCTTAGCAATGATGCCCCAATACCTCGCCTATGCTTAGTTTTTTATTTTGAAATTTAAATTCCTACTTATTCCACGGGTCGGAAACGCCAAAAGCTACGAATTACTGTGATGTGTTTACTTCAATGCGTAGAGCTCTTACCTGCGGTTGCAATGCAACAAACACGACTGCAATGTGACAACCGGGGAGGGATAAGGGAGCATGAGAAGTGAGCAATGTTAGCTCACATTGTGTATTTCATTATCCAAAACTTACAAATAACTTATTAACGGAATCGATTAAAATTGGCTTTTATATCTTAGCCAAGGTTTTTGGTGGTCAAAACTAATAGTTTGGAAGATAGGTAATCACAGGTTGATACAATCTGGAAGCTTGTAGTCCTAGCTCATCAATTACAAGGTTTATTCCAACAAAAGGAGTTACAATATTCCCGATTTATCAAAAAAAATAAGTGTTTTACAATGAGATCTCCAAAAAATGGTATTCATGGTATCCATGTTAGCTTGCTACTAACATTCCCACCCTCCTCGCTTGTGTCGTCCCTTGACACAATTTTATGGATTGAAGTAGTCTTCGGGTTGACTATTGGCAAGGTGGTCTTTAAGCGCATTGAGTGATTTATGGTATCTGATCTTTCTCTCTTTATCTGGCACTTGCAAGAACTGCATGGTGAATTTGTTCTTCAACTCCACCGCTGAGTTGCCTACAAAACTTGATGTGAGGTTGCTAATCACTAGCCCAAATATTTTCAATAGCCAAGCGAAGAACCCTATATAGAATGCTTCCTCGAACGCCAGCATATTGTGAGAAGGTAAAAACATGCATTTGTCACAAAAGCCATGGAGGACTTCTTTGGAAGGTTGACCACTAAGGTCGTAGCATAACCTTTATTACCCTTGAGAAAACACCCAAAGGGCGCCTGCTTGCTCTGGCTCATGGAATACTTCGATGCGGGTGAGAAGCATTCGGTAGATTTTGTATAACATTGCACATGATAAATCTGGTAGACTTCTGAAGAAGGACACATTGCACCCATTAGGGTTTTCACCATGTACTCTTCCATCGGCTGTCTATTTGTTGGAGTAGGCTATCTGGGGTAATTCATCCAAGTTGGCCGCTTCTTTACTGGTGCCTCATGTACTTGCCAAGTCCTTACTCTTGGTACCACATAGAAATTAGGATCCTTCTGTAGGGCTATAGGTGCTCCTGTGAATCAAATCAAGTAGCTTGAATTCTTGTTCAACCAGCTCAACCTCCACTTTGGGTGGTCTTGATCTGCACCCTCGACTTGCATGTCAGTGTAAAGCCTTTCTTTCACTTGTAATAGCTCCACTTTAATGAGAGGATAGGGCAGAGATTGTCGGTGCCATTGTGTAATGATTTGATTGGGAGTGAGTTTTGTAACATTGACGAAGTGAAGAACTCTCAGCTCCCAATCCATTGCTACTTTCCATTGCTCATCTAGCTCTTGTGTAATTTTTTCTTTCAGTGCATCTTCTTCAGCCTTTGAGAGCTAGACCATTGGCACTGTGTCTGATTCAGTTATGTGTATTTGAAACTCTTTCACGCCACTTAGCTCTTCGGCTGGCTTCATCTCCATCTCAATGAAAGTAAATGAGGGTATCTCTATCTGTGGTTGTTCGAAAGTGCATGTCTCCTCCTGGGTTTTTGGTCGTCCCTCTCCCAATAGCTGGTTGGCTCTTTTAAGTTCATCTATTTCTTTTAGCTGCTCGTCTTCTCTTTGGACCGGCATCAAAGCCAGGTCTCTGCGCTAAGACTGCTCCAATTTAAGCTCCAACTCAAGGTCTTTATTCCTCTTCTCTAATGACTTGTAGACCTCGTATGTGCCATTGATCGAGGCCACTGCAGCATTTTCTATGATTTACCACAGAAAAAATGCCTTATCATTTATTCTTTGTTCTGAGTATTGTAGGGAGTCATTGGCGACATCTAACTGAACCTGAATCTTTTGAACTGACAAGTTCATGGTTAGAAGTTTGTTTGTGACTTCTGCCAGTTGTTCATCTTTTCCCTTGCATGCATCTGACAATTTTGTAAGCAAATCACCAAGCTCCTCCCTTTCTTTGTGTTGTTTATCTCTTGCGAGCTGATGTTGTTCAGCTTCCGCTTTCAACTCCTGCACTTGCCTTTGTAAATCACTGATGACGTTGAATCGGTCGCCTAACTCCCCTTGGAGTGCGTATCACCATCTCTAATTTTTCAGCCCTTGTGCTATGATTTAGTGCTGCTGAGCGAAGTCGTTCAATCATGTTCTGCATTTGCTTATCATACTCATTAACTTGCAAGATGACCTCATTGTTTGAGTGCCAGTCTTCATTTCATGCCAATTGACTTGATGTTTCTGCAGCTTCTTGTGTGTCCTTGGTGGTGTCATGGTGGTTGTTTGTTGCTGCCCTTGTGGCTATGGCAAATCTTTTGCCATTTGGTCATCCTGAGGCTTCGTGGATGCCACAACCTTCTCTTGTTGTGTTGAGGTAGATGGTGTTTACTCGGCCTTTTATTCTTTGGGTTGCTCAAACTTTTTGTTGTCCTCTGATGGTGCAGGTTTGGTTGTCCTTTCAGGCTCTTCATCGTTCTCTTTTTGCTGCTCTTCTGTAGACTCAGCTGCCTTACTTTGTTCAGGCTCTACCTACTTGGTGGGTTCAGGTTCTTTGGCTTCCTTTGCTGGTGAAGGTGGTGGGATCCGTATGGGGTGATCATGTTGTTCAGAAACCGGTGAAGAAGGGCTAGGAGACACATCGCCCTGATGGTGTTGTGATGCTCCTTCTTCGGTTGCTTCCTCTACTTGCTTTTGTTGTTCTTCCACCTCTTTCCCTTTTCTTGCCACTTCTTGGGCTTCCCTCATCTTTAAGGCTTCTACTTCTTGATACCTCTTTTCCAGGGCTTCCGCGGGATCATTAGCTTGCTTCCTGGTATGATTCTTGGTTCTTGGTCCTTTAAGATCAATGGACACCCACTTTGCCGGGTCTTTACCTTGTGCTTGGTGGCTGCATTCGTAAGAGTGCTTCTCTCTTTCAAATCTGGCTTGCTTTTGCACATGTTCCTCATGGTGTGCTGCCACGCCTTTTCTCTTCATTTCTTCAATTCAACCTCTCCTTTTCTCATTATCCGAGCTTCACTGCTCTGCCAATCTCACGAGCTTTCAACAGACTCTTCATCAGACTTGTAGGATCTCTTGGCAGATCTCGTAGCTCAAGGAGAAGATTGTGCTGACACTATCCAAGTGTTCTGATCTAGGACAGGCGGCAAGTTGTCGGTCATGCCGATGGCATGGTAAGAAATCCTTGTCAAAACCTCTAGGTCTCCAAGGTATATGATTTTCCCTTCTTTCTTTGTCCCCTTCAATGTGGACAAAACATATTGTGCATGGTCCATTGGTTGCGTGGAGGTTGATTTGAGAACTTGTGTAAAGGTTATGGAAATCACATAATTTGGTGTCGTAAACCTCAGCGGTCTTTTTTGCAAGGAAGTGAAAGTACTGGTGGTACAACCTTGCGGGCTCTTCCATATGTTTGTGAATGAGGTCGGCAAATGTAGCCACGGCAGTTTCCTTGGTGAAAGCTCTGGCCGTTGTGAACCGCATGAAGACACACACAGCGCCTCTTTAACAACCCGACACACACTCTTGGGAATATACACACACACACACACACTATGGGGCACCACTCGGCTTACACAACCAGCCTGGCCGAGACAGGAAACACACAGACGGAGTGAGAAGAGAGAGATTTCCCACTTGCCCACTGAACACTCACACATACACACTCACACACACACTCTCAATTCAGCTCAAAGGAGGAAAATTGCTATTTTTTAGACTCAATGAAGCTCAGCCCAACACCAATGGGGCAAATAGTTTACACAGTATTGAGGAAATACACCAGATACAACCACAAAGTTAAGCAGAGGCTTCACTCACCGGAGAAAATTACACAGAAAAATAGCAGAAAATTTGTGAGGAATTTGGAAAAATGGATAGCGCCATTGCGTCCAGAACGCCCAAAAACCCCAGTCTACAATGTCAAAGTGCTCAAATCCGATCTCGGATGAGCAGTTTACGGCCAAAACAGGCTCCAAAAACAGCAAAAACACACTTTCGGCTGTTCCTCCTCTCTTCTCCACATTTTTTCTGGTCTTCTCTCTCTTTTTTCAGTTCCCACACTTAGCTTTATTAGTTGGGCACCCTTGGCCTTTTAGATGACCTCAAACGGACCCCGAACAGGCCAAAAACTGACCTCGCAGTGCATAGTTGTCACCTTTTTGCATCATCCGCACACCTGGCACTCATTTCTTTTCAATAATGCATCTCGTAACCACGTGAAGTGGCCCCAAAAAGTGGTCCTAATGATGAAATTTCTGCATAACTCTCACAAGAAAACACCCACGTTGTGTCCGTCCTCATCCGCGTGCAAATATTGACCCCTTTCACCCTCCTAACACTACTAGATGCCATCTGACGCACCTGCTTACCTCATGTTGTCGGCCCGCGGATAGCTTCCTCGAGAAGTTTTACGCACTACCAACTCCTCCTTATTGTAGAAAAAACACACTGGTACCGGTAATAGTTAAAATCGATGCACTATGTATACCCTATCCTACCTGTACACATGTGGGCCCCACGTAACCACCTGGCTCTGAAAAATGGGCAATTCTTTATTTCATGCACCATGCATGTGTATGTAAATATGCGCAATCGCTTGCTCCAAAAAACTCCTGACATAATTTGCTCATCCCCTAGACTGCTAGATCATTCATGATCAGCAACAGCATAAAGCGATATGAGACTCGCCGCATCACAAGTCTCCTCATCCCTCACCAACATTACTTCCTACACAAACAGCTCATCCTGCTCCACCATCATCAATCTAGCATGATACAATTTAAGACGCAATCCATTTACCCTTGACTTATGTAAAATCCCATCCAGGTTAGCCAACTGATATGTACCATTCGGAAAACACTCCACTACCTTGAAAGGGCCTTCCCACTTAATTTGAAAATTCTTTTGGAAGGTGTTGTCCAGCTTACTATTGTAGCGCAAAACCAAGTCATGCTTCTTGATACCCTTACTTTTGACCTTTTAATTTATCTTTGCCAAAGCCCTATCTTGCATCTGCCCATAATGTTCCAATGCACTCATCCTATCCAGCTGAACCTCTTGTAGCTGTAAGAGCCTCTCTTGGAATGCATCACTGGGAGGCCCAAGCAACTTCTCTAACATCTTGACCGCAGGCAACTCTACCTCTACAGGCAATAGTGCTTCCTTTCCATACACCAAATGAAATGGAGTGAACCCTGTACATGTCTTCACCGAAGTACGGTAAGCCCATAATGCACTAGGCAATTCCAAATCCCAATTCTTTCCTTGGTGCTCTGTCACTTTCAAAAGAATCTGTACCAACTCACCATTGAATCTTTCATTTAAGCCATTACACAACGGGTAATAAGGAGTGGTATGCTGGTGCCTAATCTTCATCTTTGCGCATAAAAAATCTAGCAGTTTAGCTCTAAATCCTGGCCCCTTATCTGAAAGAAGCTCCAGTGGCACCCCAAACTTGCAACATATTTCATCATACACAAATTTTTCCACATCCTTTGCAGTGATCTGTTTTACTGCTATAGCCTCTGCCCATCTAGAGAGATAGTCCACTGCAGTCAAAATATAGCTTTTGCCCCTGCTTGTGATAGGTAACAGGCCTATTGCTTCAATCCCCCACTTTTCAAACACATCAAACACGATAATGGTTTTTGTAGCTCCGGCTTCAACACTCTCTTCCCAAATGCTTGACACCTATTGCAAGACCTACACCAATGATGAACATCCTTGTGCAAACTAGGCCATACATACCCCTCTTGCAAGATCTTATGCAAGGTGATCTTTAGAGAGAAATGGCCGCCACATGCACCTTCATGATTCTCTTCCAACACTCTGTAAAGCTCCTCCCGCCAAGGTACACGTCTCAACACGAGATCATCCCCTTTCATGTACAAGACATCACCGATCAATTTGTACGTGGATTCTCTACGCACAAAACCATACTTCTTAGACTTCTGAATCTCCTTTGGAATGATTCCTGTTAGCAACAACTCCTCTTCTTGAGCCAAACTTTCCCGGCCATGATAAAGAGGTAAAGTGGTCCTCAACACAAATAGCTCCCCAATCATGCTTTGAGCTACTTCATGTGCCTCTCCATTTAGAGCACGTTCAATGTGTCTAATGCTCCATGCTTCGAACTTTTTTAACAGGCCTTTAATTCTGAAGCACATTTCCTTCAATGAGGTGTTCTTGCTCTTCCACACACCCAGCACTTGCTTCACCACTAACAAGGCATCACCTTTTATGCTCAACCTTAGAACCCCATGCTTCAAACAAATGTGTAATCCGGCTTCCAGAGTAGCATATTCATCCTCATTGTTACTATGAGCATCCAATTTGAACCCTCTCTTGCATACTAGCTTCCCCTCTGGATCATAAAGTGCTATACCCCCTGAAGCTGCATCATGGCTCTTTCTCTATGAACCATCAAAGAACAACACATGTGCATTGCTGATCTGTGGCACTTCTTCAGCTACCTTTCTCACCACCTCTTCCTTAACAATAAGGGGATTCTCCTTGTAGGTCAACAAATCAGCTAGGGTAGCCCTTGTACTATCTTCCACTAGAAAAGAGAACTCAAACTCTTGCAGCTCAATTACCCATTTCTTCACCACATTTGACATGTTAGTATCATTAATTAACTGTGGCAAAAAGGCATAAATCGTCAAGAAAACAAAAGGCCATGGTAGCAAGTAATGACGAAATCGTCGACAACCAAATATTACACTGGCCATCACTAGCTCTACTCTCGAGAACTTTCTCTCCTCTACCAACTTCACTTGGCTTGCACAATACACTGGCCTCATATAACGGCTGCCCTTCCCCTTTTGCAATAGCATGGCTCCAATGGCATCATCCCCTACTGATAGATTGACATAAAACACTTTCTCCCAATCAGGAGCCTTCATGGCTGACAACCCCCCTAACACCTCTTTCACCTCTTGAAACACTTCTTCACACTTGTCATCCCATTGCAATGGATCATGCTTTGCCACTTGCTGTAATGGATAAAGAAGCTGCGAAGACAATGTAATAAACCGTTCCATGTACTTCACTTTGTGTATAAAAGTTTCCAATTGCTTCGTACTCGTAGGTGATGGAAGAAGAATAATAGACTTAACCTTATCTGGATCAGTCTCAATGCCATTTTCTGACACCATATGGCCCAATAACTTCACCCTTGGCTGTGCTAGATGACATTTCTTTGGATTTAGTTGCCCTCCACATTCATCATATCGAGCCAATACCATCTGCAACTTCTCATGGTGTTCAGCCCTACTGCTATAAACACAGAAGTCATCCATAAAAGCTTTAACACAACTACCAATGAATGGTTCCAACACCCAATTTGCTCTCTCTTGATAGAAGGAAGGTCCATATGACAACCCAAATGGCAATACTGTGTAGCAATAGCAGCCCCATGGCGTAATAAAAGTGGTCTTTGTGCGTTCTTTAAGAGCAATCTTCAATTGAAAATAGCCTGAAAAACCATCACACACACTATACCTCTCATAACCTGCCACTTAATCCAAGATCTGATCGATGAATGGAAGAGGATATGGGTTCTTCTTAGTGGCTGTGTTTAAGGGTTTAAAATCTACACAAATTCTCCACTTCCCATCCTGATTTGGACTGACTACAACTGGACTCACCCATTCTGTGGTCTCCAAAGGGACTATGAACCCTGCCTTCAACAACTTGTCCACCTCTTCTTGCAAGGCTTCCATTTGCTCTTGACCCATCCTTCTTAGCCTTTGCCGCACTGGCTTAGCACCTTCTTTCAGCTCTATATGCATCTCTTTCCCCTTGAACCCTCTGATCTCTTCATATGAAGTAATGAACAAATCAGGAAAACTAGCCAGCATATGCAAATATATATCCTTCTCCATAGCTGAGAGGTCTCCACTGATATATAGCTGAGAGGTCTCCACTAGTCAGCATGTGCAAATATATATCCTTCTCCATAGCTGAGAGGTCTCCATTGATCATTTGTGTCATCAATTCCTGCTTCTTTGACAACTCAACCTTGGTTTGCATCAGCCCTTCAATCACTTCGTAAGGCCCTTCACTTTCATCTTCAACCTCATTCACAAATGCAACTAAACCAAACTCTTGGATTTCTTTGTCCATCAAAAGAAATGCAACATCAGCATCGTCATCACTGTTGGTAGTGCTATCACTGTCCTCATTTGTCACCGTGGAAGAGTCTTCATCACTAGACTCATCCTCATCTTCATAAAGCTCCTCTAATCGTTTCCTTGTGTCCATATTATAAAGCTTCTTTGTACTTGTCTTTCCATAGAGGCTAATCGTACCATGTCGCCAATCTTGAACAGCTCCCACTGCACGTAACCATGGTCTGCCGAGTATAATAGGATATGCTCCCAACCCTGCTGGCATCACATGAAAATCAACCACTGCCTTTGCATCATATGCCTACACTTCTAACCTCTTTACAACACCCAAGCATTTTACTTTTTGATGGTTTGCCAATCTGATCCGAAAACCTGACACCCCAGCCACTGTGAGACCCATCTTCTCAACGCATGAGTGTGTTATGACGCATATTTGGGCTCCACCATCCACATAACCTTGTCCCAATTTTTTTCTTTTATGCCACATATCTACTATTGGACAAATGTCTAGTAGCTCATCCATTGCCAACACCTTTACTGAACCTCTCTTTGGCTCTTTCTCCATTGGGTTAACCATCCTCTTCCACTGTCGCTTTAGCTTAGGCACCATCTCTATAAGCTTCCCAAAAGTAACATCTGCCTTCCTGCTCGTCAGATCCTCCTTCAAGTCATAGCTTAATTGACCATCCCCTAGTGGAAAATCTGAAACATGAAACTTTTGATGAGCTCTCCTTTTTCTCTTGGCCTTGACATCCTCACCTTCATGGCTCTTTCCTTTCTTCTTACTAGGACCTGGGGCACTTCTTCCTTCCTTATCCTCTATGGTCCTCTTCCCAATAGGCATCACTAATGTATCCTCTAGCTTTGATGCCTTCTCCAAGGTGACTACACTTAGCACTTTTGTCTTTCCCTTTTCCTCTTGGGTTCATCCATTGGTTCCTTCGTCTCCCTTAATTTCGATGCCATCATCATTTGACCTAGTTAGCACCTGTCTTGGCAATGGATTCATGTCTCCCCCCATCCTTGGTGGCTTATCACATTGCGGGCTGATGTGACCCAACTCTCCACAATTGTAACATGTGGGCGTTTGCCTCCAAAACCTACCATTGGTTTGTCCAACACCATTCCTAGGCCTTTCTTCACCTCCTGGCTGATTTGCATACCTCCCTCGACCTCAATTATTTCCCACTTGACCTAGCATGTTTAGGCTGAGATTCTTCATTAAATCTACCACTTGCCTCATGTCTTGCCTTAGCCCATCATCTTGCACTGTTGTAGTGACCACTGCTGGCATAACCTGAGGAGTAACAGAAACCACTGGTTCATGATGAACCGCTGGCATGCAACCTTGTAAAGAATCCATAGGCTGAAATTCAGACCTCATGGGCAAAGACTCCACCCCTAACTGGCTCATTTTCCTCAACTTCCACTCTTTGTTCCTTGCTACCTCTAGTGCATCTTCATATGTCCTAGGCTTCTTTAGCTCCACTCTCCAACGTATATTCTCCCAAAGACCAGCCAAGAACCTGTCCTTCTTCATCATGTCAGGTGGAGGTACTTGTGGTGCTAAGGCCTTGCAGATCCTCTCCCATGCCAATGAAAACTTTCGTATGTACGCATCTACCGTCTCACCTTCCTTTTGCACTAAACCCTGTACTTCTTGCCACACTTTGTCAGGATCTTCTATCTTTACAAACTCCACTTCCAATCCATGCCTTAGATTGTCCCAACTCAATCTTACGGGTGGATCCGCTGCACCGAACTCCTCTTCAAATGCTTTGGACCAAACTCGTGCAGCACTCTTCAAACAAATTTAAAGGAGATGTAACATCTATGCTGGGTCATGGATCTGGTTGCTAATGCATGCAACCTCCATCTTTTCCAAAAAGTCTTCCACATCTTCATCACTTCTTCCATGAAACTCCAGATAAGAGAAAGCAATGGCTACCCAAGTTACAATGCTTTGAGAACACCTTTGAACACACGTGCAAGAACCCAAAAATTTTCACTACCCAATCCCCAGAAACTTCAATGTAGCTCAACTTTAGATAAGGACGAACACATGCACATCAAATGAATTCTCATAGTTAATCATTGGAATTACAACAGGAAAAGGACATTCCAGTATCTCCCTTAATTTTCTTGGCCCGAACATAAAGACTATGCGCTGCTGGAAAAAAATCTTCCTATACACATGAACATTTATCTGGATTCTTTGAGTTAAATGAAATGGAGTGAATTGAGGGCCATTTTGATCATCCATTAAAGTGAACCATGAAGCTCCCAAGAAGGCACACCTGACTTAACCTCTGATTTTGCCAAAACTTCAGCAGCATAACAACATAAATGGCTCAAAAGACCAAAAAACTAGCCATCATAACTTGGAAAATTTTTGGCAGAGTTTCCGCAGAAATAGAGCAGTAGGAACCCAAAATATAGACTGTATATATATGCATAAACTGTCAACAATAGAACCCGAGCATCAAATAGGACTCACTAGTACATAGCCTATGGCGAGGTCACGAAAAGGGTGTTCCAGCTACCTGTATCACCAAAAGGATCTCGACATTTGAGAATCCCCCAGCTCAATAAAACCTCACGCTATCGACCCTCACACGAAGGCTTATGAAAATCGCATATAGTCAAGTCTCAGAAATGACTATCTTCCAGCCCAAGTATCAGAAATGGCTGGGACTACCAAATAAAACCATATATGGCTCCACAAATGCATACAATGGCAGCTTCCACAAGTAACATATAATCCAGTAGACAATGCGCTCAAACAAGCGCCAAGTGATGCATACCCACAACAGCTGCAAGGGACATCACTGCTAGTATATCACTGTACTCCAGCTACCTGTACCTATGTGACTCACCTGTACTTGTACCTGTCCCTATAACCTGTAACCTATAATCTGCAACTTGTAATCCTGAATCTCGACGCTTGAAGCTCGAAGCAGAAGGTACTCGAAGAAGATCCTCCGTGGAGGCACCAAAAGAATGTGAACGGGATGAAAACACACACAACGCCTCTATAACGACCCAACACACACTCTTGGGAAGATACACACACACACTATGGGGCACCACTCGGCTTACACAATCAGCCTGGCCGAGACAGGAAACACACAGACGGAGTGAGAAGAGAGAGATTTCCCACTTGCCCACTCAACACTCACACACACACTCTCAATTCAGCTCAAAGGAGGAAAATTGCTATTTTTTAGACTCAATGAAGCTCAGCCCAACACCAATGGGGCAAATAGTTTACACAGTATTGAGGAAATACACCAGATACAACCACAAAGTTAAGCAGAGGCTTCACTCACCGGAGAAAATTACACAGAAAAATAGCAGAAAATTTGTGAGGAATTTGGAAAAATGGATAGCGCCATTGCGTCCAGAATGCCCAAAAACCCCAGTCTACAATGTCAAAGTGCTCAAATCCGACCTCGGATGAGCAGTTTAGGGCCAAAAAATGCTCCAAAAACAGCAAAAACACACTTTCGGCTGTTCCTCCTCTCTTCTCCACATTTTTTCTGGTCTTCTCTCTCTTTTTTCAGTTCCCACACTTAGCTTTATTAGTTGGGCACCCTTGGCCTTTTAGATGACCTCAAACGGACCCCGAACAGGCCAAAAACTGACCTCGCAGTGCATAGTTGTCACCTTTTTGCATCATCCGCACACCTGGCACTCATTTCTTTTCAATAATGCATCTCGTAACCACGTGAAGTGGCTCCAAAAAGTGGTCCTAATGATGAAATTTCTGCATAACTCTCACAAGAAAACACCCACGTTGTGTCCGTCCTCATCCGCGTGCAAATATTGACCCCGTTCACCCTCCTAACACTACTAGATGCCATCTGACGCACCTGCTTACCTCATGTTGTCGGCCCGCGGATAGCTTCCTCGAGAAGTTTTACGCACTACCAACTCCTCCTTATTGTAGAAAAAACACACTGGTACCGGTAATAGTTAAAATCGATGCACTATGTATACCCTGTCCTACCTGTACACATGTGGGCCCCACGTAACCACCTGGCTCTGAAAAATGGGCAATTCTTTATTTGATGCACCATGCATGTGTTTGTACATATGCGCAATACCTTGCTCCAAAAAACTCCTGACATCGTCTTTCTATCTCTTGCCCTCATCGTCATTCCTTTTGTTGGCAGTCTGAGTGCCTTTGCCACTATATCCTTGGTAATTACCACTTCAACCTTACTCCCTTGTGGGTCATCGATCTGAGCAGTTCCATCTTCTTTGATCCTGGACAAAATCTCATAAGCCTTTTGGAAGTCCACTCCGCACGGCTCTTGTTCATAGAAATCTCTAAGTCCTAGCCTTCGGTTGGCTTCTTTGGTCTCGGGCTTTGCCGTGACATCATACACTTCTTTTGGTAGAAGTTGCAGCTCTACTTGATGTCCTTCCTCGCTCTTGAATCTGTCGGTGAACACTGTGGTGTTATGCTCTTCAAACTGTTCTTTTGAAAGATAGGTTGCTTTGGCGGTTTTGATTGAGTCGGGGTCCAGCTGGTATGTTGGTAGCTCTTGCAACTTTTCTTTTTGGTTGAGCTTCTTCTTGGCCTTCTCTATTGCTTGCATGGCTCCTGTTGAGTGGATAGAGTGTCAAAGTTAGTAAATTCGGCAGACTTTCTCTGAAATGTCCTTCAGTCTGAAATACTAACAAATTGAGTCCAATTTGCTTCAAATCAATTTTTGAACATGCATAGATGCATAAAAGCATGTAAGGAACAAAATTATAAAGTCCAAACAAAAAATTGCAACAAAATTAAATAATCGCGATTATTTACAGCTCAGTAATTTTTTCAACTTTTTGCAAACTTCACATTACAGACTTGAAATATATACCAAATAGATACTCTGAGTGAGATATGGGCTCATTTGGATGCATAGGATGAAAACCGTGCCAAATTTAGGCTTTAGGTCTCTAAAACAGTAGATGTAAAGAGATTTTGAGATTTTGAGCTCCAAATTTGTTCAAACTTGGCTAGTGGGCTTAAGACATCATGTCCTTTGGATGTATGGTGGCAAAATTGCAAATTTCTCTTACTTTGGCCAAGAAGTAAATAATCGTTATTATCAACTTTTCTACCAAAATACACATTTTTTGGTACAACTTAGTTCTATGCATTGTATAGACCTCGTATATGTGATATGAGGTGATTTGGATCATAACTGAGAATTTGGCTTGCAAAGACTTTTTTATGCTTTTTGGCAATTTTCCAAGTTATATGTGATCATTTTGGCTCATACTTGAATTTTGGCATGTATTAGGTGTGAAAGGGCGGTGGTAATGCGTGTGCTAGTCTCCACCCAATCGTACTATAAGACAATATAGTTAAGTAGTCTTCCCAATTGGTTTTCTTCTTGCTAACGTATGCTCGTAGCATATCCTCTAGCACTTTATTAACTCTTTCTATTTGGCCATCTATTTCTGGATGATCAGCCGTACTTAAATTAAATTTAGTTTCCAATTTTTGGAACACAACTCTCTAGAAGTGATCATCAAACTTTTGATCTCTGTCACTAATGATACTAGCTAGAAGACCGTAGAGTTTATATATATGCTCTACAAATAGCCGTGCTAATTCCAATGTCTTAATCGTAGTCTTAGTGGGAATGAATCGACCCATCTTTGTGAGACGGTCTACAATTACCCATATGGCATCATGGCCACAATTTGCAGTAGGTAGTCCTACTACAAAATCCATAGAGATACTCTCCCACTTACCTTGTGGAACCTCTAAAGGATGTAAAAGGCCACCTACCTTGAGGCGCTCTGCCTTATTAACTTGGCACTATTGGTAGTTTAGTATGTACTCTTGAACATCATGATGTAAGCCCGGACAATAAAATTGTGGTCAAACTAAGGCATACGTCTTACAAATACCTGGATGACTAGCACTTGGACTATCGTCACACTCAAATAAGATTTTACTCCTGGTTTTTAAGTCCTTTGGCACACATACTCTACCTTTGTGGAGTAAGTAGCCATCATCAATGGAAAAATTATTCCATTGATTAAGCTCTTCCTCAGTAGGGGTGGAGCTCTATGTGTTGGAGTTTCTATCTGCGCGTGTAGAGACATGTTGATCTCGCTGTTCAGAGACATGTGAGTATGAGGGGTTCCTTTTTAAAATTGCACTCCACACTTTAGCATATGATTGATCTTGTGCACACTTTGCACATAATGACTCCAAAAATCCACGCTTTAGTTCCGTGAAAGCAAGTGAATTAATCTGAGGCATCCGACTTAGTGCATCCGCTACTACATTATATCGCCCCTTGCAATATTGTAGCTTACAATCATAATCTTGAAGGGTTTCTGCCCATCTAGATTTATGGCCCTTCAAATCTGTTTGAGTAGTAAAGCATTTGATACTCTCATGGTCAAAAACTACTTCAAACTCGACACCATACAAATAGTGTCGCCACTTTCGTAAAGCGTGAATTATGGCATAGAGCTCTCGCTCATAAACAGAATAATTCTTTTGAGCTCTATCTAACTTTTGACTTTCAAGGGCTATAGGTCTTTCCTCCTGGAGAAGTACCGCACCAATGGCTTATCACTAGCATCAGTCTCTACCACAAACGGCTTAAGTGGGTCGATGATTGCTAGGATGGGAGTAGTGGCTATAGCTACCTTGAGCTGTTCAAAACTGCGTTTTTGGGCTTCTTCCCAAGAAAAGGTCTTACCTTTTTCTTTAAGTTGATCCACCATACGAACAGTGATTTTGGCATAGGCATGGATATACTGTCAATAAAATCCAGCCATGCCTAAAAATATTTGAAGCTCCTCAACCGTGTTGGGATGTGGCCATCGAAGAATGGCAGCGACCTTGTCACATCTTGATGCCAGAATAAGAGAGCACATGACCGAGGTAATGTATCTCTGTTTTAAAGAAATCGCACTTGCTTTTCTTAGCATACAATGCGTGAGCTCGTAGCTGTTAAAACACTAATCGTAAGTGTTCTATGTGTTCATCTTCAGTCTTATTGTAAATGAGAATGTCATCAAGGAAAACCACAATAAATTTTTCAAGATAGGGATGTAAGACACTATCCATGAGTGTCATAAATGTAACTGGAGCATTGGTTAGACCAAAAGGCATAACCAAAATTTCAAAATGCCCGAACCGTGTTCTAAAGGCAGTTTTGGAGATATCTTGTAAAAGGATACACACCTCGTTGTATCCTGAACAGAGATCTATCTTTTTATAGTATCCTGCCCCATGGAGTTGATCAAACAACTCATCCATTGTTGGCAGAGGATACTTGTTCTTGATGATTATGGCGTTTAATCTGTGATAATCTATGCACATGCGTATAGTACCATCTTTCTTTTCTACCAATAGAATTGGTGATACCCAAGGCGAAGTGCTAGGTCTAATGAAACCACGGGAGAGGTAGTCAGCCAACTGACTCTCAACCTCCTTGGCTTCTTTAGCACTAATACGATAAGGTGGTTTACTCACCGGTTTAGTGCCCGGCAAGACATCTATGACATGCTGCACATCACGTGTAGGGGGTAAACCCGATGGTAAATCACTTGAGAACACATCACTATACTCTGTGAGTAAGTGAGTCAACTTTTTCCATGCAAAAGGAGAAAGTAAACTAGAGTTATGCTGGGATGGAGAATCTTGTAATTCCTGTAATGTTTGTTTTACAATAGTTGCACGTTGCTCTATAGAATTAAAATTGAGAGCACTTTGCTGGTTGAATTTGTTAACACTTTTTTTATCAGTAGAACTCATTGCACTTTGCATACCATTAGAGTTCGTTGCACTTTCCATACCATTAGAGTTCATTGCACTTTGCATACCATTACTATAATTCACTGCACTTTGCTTTTGAGAATTCACAAGACCTGGAGACAAGCAGTAGCACAAAAAGACTTCATCTATTAAATTTTCTTTCTGCAAAATAGAAAGCTCGGTTGTTCATATAAGAGGTGTAGATGGTATATGTTTCTCACCAATCAAAAGCATATGTTTACCATTGGCCATAAAGGATAAGGAGTTGTGTTCATAACTAGTGTGCAATGTGTTTCCTAAACCATGTAGCCACTCCCGTCCTAAAACTACATCAACACGATCCATGTTCATAACTTGGAAGTCAAGGGTCATCGTATGATCTTGAACAATAAGCTCAACCCCTTGAACTACCGTGTCCCATACTTCTTTATCATTTCTAGACATCCGCTCCACCACATACTTGTGAGAGCAGGGAGTCTCTTTAACACTAGGTTGGTAATGGGACACTTTTATGTCCTGTGACACTTTTATGTCCTGTGAAGTGACCATTTTCCTTGAATTATGTCAAGAGTTTCAAAATGGATTTTGAGGTGCTATCTATCTAGAAAGTTGTCTCATGAGCTTAAAAAAACTCGACATTTTTTTGGAATATCAATTCCATCTTTAACATTGTCCTTGCACAACATTTCACAACCTAAACTGTGTGAAAAAACGGGTCCTGTTTTTTGCTTTTTTCAACTTTTTGCAACTATACCACTCTAGAATTCATGTTTGTGAGGTCTATAATGCTAGAGAACTATCTTTAGTAGTCCTCAACATGTCCTGATGCTTCTAGGGAGTCAAATCCTGTTTTTTAGCCAATTTTAGCTCTTCTATGCTTTTTTTGGTGGATTTCATGATATCCAAATTCATTTTTGATTTTCTATGTCGCATATTGTAACATAAAGCTAACATTCCTTGAGTTTTGGGGCACCTAATACCCTATTTTTCATAGTACACAACGATGGTTGATTTTTTCATTATGAAAGAAAACGAAACATTCTAGTATATCAAGTATAGCTTTTTCAATATTGTTACTTTCTTGTGACAACTACATGAATTTTGTAGGAAGTAACCATATCTAGTCATAAGGATCAAATTTGGCTAGATATTGAATAGTTTCTATGGGATTCTACAACTCATAATGTTCAACCCAATTTTTTCATGTTTGTTGTATTTAACACTTCATCTTTGTCCCCAAGATTCCCCTTGGTAAGAGATGTATTATTCTTTTGATATGATCCATGGCTCCTTATGAACATAAAGGACAATAGGGAACTAAGAAAACATGCATATATTATTTGTATTGAGCGTGGCTATAGAAACTTTGATGATAGGTTTGCAGAATGGTAAAAATTCAACTTTTTTGTACCTATTTATTTTGGCAAAACAAAAAATAGCGAGTGAGAAGCAATCATATGTTCTGATCACCAACCCATTGAAGTTAACTAGGGAATTTATCTCAAGTCCTACAAAAATCCCTAATCTTATTTTTATGCAACAAAACGTAAGAAATGACCGTTTTGATGAAAATTCACTGGTCCATCAACTTTGGAGGCTCGGTGTGACCAAAAGATGAGAAATTTTACAAGTTTCTTATTTTTTCCATGCTTAGTAGGCCTTGAACTATAACCTCATGAAAGGATTTTACAAAATGAGTGGATCTACTATGGTTTTGAAGGTTTTTTTCAAAACCCTGAAAGGACACTTTTATGTCCTGTTAGGTTACCAACCTAGTGTTAAGCTTCAATTTCTTGACTAGCTTTTAGCTCAAGAAGTTATGAGTTGCACCATCATCCACTAAAATACGAACACGCTGTTCGTTAATAGCGCCATGCATGCGAATCAAATCATGGGGGCCAAAGTTGAGCTGCCATATTGAAGCAAGCACACAACACTTGTGCTTTTCTTCCATATGAAGAACCTCTATAGCACAATATTTAGGAGATGAATCTAATGTGAGGCGTTGCACCGTGTGCATAGACTTTTCTTTGCCTTGCAAAAGAGGACAAGCTTTCTTGTTATGTTGGTCCAAAAGACATCTAAAACACAAATTGTGTTTCTTTGCACACTCAAAATCAGCAGTGTTGGGAGACCCACGTGGAGTATCTCGTGATTGCTCAGGCTTCCTAGCCTCCTGTGGGCGTGGAGAGGTAGATTGTCTCTTATTCCTCTTGCATTAGGGAAAAATTGGACTCACAAAGGGGCCTTATAAGGAGTTTGACTTTCTCTCTCATGTCCAAAACGGGCGTGCGGTAAAATTTTAGCAAATCAACTCTAAACTTGGCGAAGATTTGGCAGTTAGAATGTACTCTTCAAGCTCTTTCTATTGATATATAGCATCCCATGAGATTCCTCATATTTTGAAAGATTCTATTTTTGATTCTGTAGATTCTAGACGGAGTTGTCACATCACAAGAGAATCAAAAATAGAATCTTTCAAAATATGAGGAATCTCATGGCGTGCTATATATCAATAGAAAGAGCTTGAAGAGTAGATTCTAACTGTCAAATCTCCGCCAAGCTTAGAGTTGATTTGTAAAAAAATCTACCGTACGTCCGTTTTGGACATGAGAGAGGAAGTCAAACTCATTATACGGCCCCTTTGTGAGTCCAAATTTTCCCTAATGGAACGTGTGGGAGATCTACCTCACCATTGGCTCTTAGCCACATTGCTCTTAGCAAAAGTATTCTTAGAGTAGGGAACATTTCCTTTTCTCTCTTGGTCATCATCATATCTTTGTGCATCACTGATGGATTCTTCCAAAGTTTTTGGATGTTGGGTCTTGACACGAAGATGATAGTCTTTGTCAAGACCCCTATTAAAACCCCGTATCTTTTGGAATTCATCTAGACCTTCTAGTTTTAATATGATTTCCCGATACTTCAAAAGGTACTGATGTGAGAGAGAGGCCAGACATGCGGCGTGCATCCCATGCTAACCAATTCTTATCATCTTCATTGGATTCCAAAAACTCTTTGGAGAAATAAGCTTGAAACACAGCCCAAGACAGAGGACTAGCGTCTATTGAAAATGTCATCCACCACTTATAAGCCTTGCCTTTAAGAGATAGACTTGTTTCCACAGCCGTCTTTATATCCGGGGTGTGTCTCAATCTATGAATATCACTCCATTTGTGTAAGAACGTATTGACCGCATCCTTGTTGCGATCACGCTCTTCCTCATGTGTAAGGTCTCCACCTGTTCTAGAAGAGGGTTACCTATATAAAATTTTAAATCTAAATTATCAATTGGCAAAAGATGCTATTCTTAGCAGGTTTCAGTGATCAGATGTCATTTTTGAACTGTGATCCTTGTAGAACTTTTAATTCTGGTCAAATTCAATTTTTGTGAAAAACTCTCAAAAATAGAAATTTTTTTACTTCCAGCATGGTCTAGGATCGACCGGCTCGTCAAACTGTGCACAGACCTAGATTGTCTTAAAAATAAGGTCTGGATGTTGTCAGGAGTTTTTTGGAGCAAGGAATTGCGCATATGTACATACACATGCATGGTGCATCAAATAAGGAATTGCCCATTTTCCAGAGCCAGGTGGTTACGTGGGGCCCACATGTGTACAAATAGGACAGGGTGTACATAGTGCAGAGATTTTCACTATTATCAGTACTAGTGTGTTTTTTCTACAATAAGGAGGAGTTGGTAGCACGTAAAACTTCTCGAGGAAGCTATCCACGGGCCGACGACATGAGGTCAGCAGGTGCGTCAGATGGCATCTAGTGGCGTCAGGAGAGCGAACGAGGTCAATATTTGCACGCAGATGAGGACGGACACAACGTGGGTGTTTTTTTGTGAGAGTTATGCAGAAAGGTCATCATTAGGACCAATTTTTGGGGCCACTTCACGTGGTGGCGAGATGCATTATTGGAAAAAAGCTGAGTGCCAGGTGTGCGAATGATGCAAAAAGGTGACAAATATGCACTGCGAGGTCAGTTTTTGGCCTGTTCGGGGTCCGTTTGAGGTAATCTAAAAGTCCAAGGGTGTCCAACTAATAAAGATAAGTGTGGGAACTGAAAAAACTGAGAGAAGACCAGAAAAAACGTGGAGAAGAGAGGAGGAACAGCCGCTGGTGTGTTTTTGCTCATTTTGGAGCCTGTTTTCGCCGTAAACTGCTCATCCGAGGTCGGATTTGAGCACTTTGACATTCTAGACTGGGGTTTTGGGCCGTTCCGGACGCGATGGCGCTGTCCATTTTGCCAAATTCCTTACTCTTTTTCTGCTATTTTTCTGTGTAATCTTCTCCGGTGAGTGAAGCTTCTTCTCCAATTTGTGATTGTATCTGGTATCTTTTACCCATATTGTGTGAGCTGTTTGCCCTATTGGTGTTGGCCCAAACTCATTTGTATCTAAACATCAGAAGTTCTCCTCTTTTGAGCTGAGTTTTTGTGTGTGTGTGTGTGTCTCTGTGTGGAGTGGGCAAGTGGATAGTCTCTTTCCTCTCACTCCAGAGGTGTGTTCCCTGTCTCGGCCAGGTGTGTTGTGTAAGCCGAGTGGTGCCCCATAGTGTGTGTGTGTATCTTCCCAAGAGTGTGTGTCGGGTCGTTATAGAGGCGCTGTGTGTGTTTTCATCCCGCTCACATTCTTTTGGTGCCCCCACAGAGGATCTTCTTCGAGTACCTTCTGCTTCAAGCTTCAAGCTTCGAGCTTCGAGCTTCGGGATTACAGGTTGCAGGTTGCAGATTACAGGTTACAGGTTACAGATACAGGTACAGGTGATTCACACAGGTACAGGTAGCTGGAGTACAGTGATATACTAGCAGTGATGTCACTTGCAGTTGTTGTGGGAATGCATCACTTGGCGCCTATTTGAGCGCATTGTCTGCTGGATTGTACGTTACTTGTGGAAACTGCCATTGTACGCATTTGTGGAGCCATACTTGGTTGTATTTGGTAGTCCCAGCCATTTCTGAGACTTGGTCTGGAAGATAGTCATTTCTGAGACTTGACTATACGCGATTTGCATTAGCCTTCGTGTGAGGGTCGATAGCGTGAGGTTTTTATTGAGCTGGGGGATTCTCAAATGTGGAGATCCTTTCGGTGATACAGGTAGCTGGAGCATCCTTTTTGTGACCTCGCCATAGGCTATGTACTAGTGAGTCCTACTTGATGCTCGGGTTCTATTGTTGACAGTTTATGCATACATATATAGTCTATATTTTGGGTTCCTACTGCTCTATTTCTGGGGAAACTCTGCCAAAATTTTTCCAAGTTATGATGGCTGGTTTTTTGGTATTTTGAGCCATTTATGCTGTTATGCTGCTGAATTTCTTGCAAAATCAGAGGTTGAGTCAGGTGTGCCTTCTTGGGAGATTCATGGTTGGCTTTAATGGATGATCAAAATGGCCCTCAGTTCACTCCTTTTCATTTAACTCAAAGAATTCAGATTAATGTTCATGTGTCCAGGAAGATCTTTTTCCAGCAGCGCATAGTCTTTATGTTTGGGCCAAGAAGATTGAGAGAGATCCTGGAATGTCCTTTGCCTGTTGTAATTCCGATGATCAACTATGAAAACTCATTTGATGTGCATGTGTTTGTTATCATCTAAAGCTGAGCTCCATTGAAGTTTCTGGGAATTGGGTAGTGAAAAGTTTTGGGTTCTTGCACGTGTGTTTGAAGGGGTTCTCTAGCCATGGCTTTCTCTTATCCGGAGTTTCATGGAAGAAGTGATGAAGATGTGGAGGACTTTCTGGAAAAGATGGAGGTTGCCTGCATTAGCAACCAGATTCATGACCCTACGCAAATGTTACGCCTTCTCCAAATTTGTTTGAAGAGTGATGCACGAGCTTGGTCCAAAGCATTTGAAGAGGAGTTGCGTATGGCTGATCCACCTATAAGATTGAGTTGGGACAATCTAAGGCATGAATTGGAAGTGGAGTTTGTGAAGATAGAAGATCCTGACAAGGTGTGGCAAGAACTACAGGCTTTGGTGCAAAAGGAAGGTGAGCCAGTAGATGCGTACATACGTAAGTTTTCATTGGCATGGGAGCAAATGTGCAAGGCTTTAGCACCACAGGTACCCCCGCCTGACATGATGAAGAAGGAAAGGTTCTTGGCTGGTCTTTGGGAGAATATACGTTGGAGAGTGGAGCTAAAGAAGCCTAGGACATATGAAGATGCACTAGAGGTATCAAGGAACAAAGAGTGGAAGTTGAGGAAAATGAGCCAGTTAGGGGTGGAGTCTTTGCCAATGAGGTCTGAATTTCAGCCTATAGACTCTTTACAAGGTCGTATGTCAGGGGTTCATCATGAACCAGTGGTTCCTGTTACTACTCAGGTTATGCCAGCAGTGGTCACTACAGCAGTGCAAGATGATGGCCTAAGGCAATACATGAGGCAAGTGGTTGATTTGATGAAGAATCTCAGCCTAAACATACTAGGTCAATTGGGAAATAATCGAGGTCGAGGGCGGTTTGCAAATCAGTCAGGAGGTGAAGAAAGGCCTAGGAATGGTGTTGGACAAAGCAATGGTAGGTTTTGGAGGTAGACGCCCACATGTTATAATTGTGGAGAGTTGGGTCACATCAGCCCGCAATGTGATAAGCCACCAAGGATGGGGGGTGACATGTATCTATTGCCAAGACAGGTGCTAACTAGGTCAAATGATTATGGCATCGAAATTAAGGGAGACGAAGGAACCAGTGGACTGACCCAGGAGGAAAAGGAAAGGACAAAAGTGCTAAGTGTAGTCACCTTGGAGAAGGCATCAAAGCTAGAGGATACATTAGTGATGCCTATTGGGAAGAGGACCACAGAGGATAAGGAAGGAAGAAGTGCCCCAGGTCCTAGTAAGAAGAAAGGAAAGAGCCATGAAGGCGAGGATGTCAAGGCCAAGAGGAAAAGGAGAGCTCGTCGAAAGTTTCATGTTTCAGATTTTCCACTAGGGGATGGGCAATTAAGCTATGACTTGAAGGAGGATCTGACGAGCAGGAAGGCAGATGTTACTTTTGGGCAGCTTATAGAGATGGTGCCTAAGCTAAAGCGACAGTGGAAGAGGATGGTTAACCCAATGGAGAAAGAGCTAGAGAGAGGTTCAGTGAAGGTGTTGGCAATGGATGAGCTACCAGACATTTGTCCAATAGTAGATGTGTGGCATAAAAGGAAAAATTTGGGACAAGGTTACGTGGATGGCGGAGCCCAAATATGCGTCATAACACACTCATGCGTTGAGAAGATGGGTCTCACAGTGGCTGGGGTGTCATGGATCAGATTGGCAAACCATCAAAAAGTAAAATGCTTGGGTGTTGTAAAGAGCTTAGAAGTGGAGGCATATGATGCAAAGGTAGTGGTTGATTTTCATGTGATGCCAGCAGGGTTCAATACTGGGTAGACCATGGTTACGTGCAGTGGGAGCTGTTCAAGATTGGCGACATGGTACGATTAGCCTCTATGGAAAGACAGGTACCAAGAAGCTTTATAATATGGACACAAGGAAACGATTAGAGGAGCTTTATGAAGATGAGGATGATTCTAGTGATGAAGACTCTTCCACGGTGACAGGTGAGGACAATGATAGCACTACCAGCAGTGATGAGGATGCTGATGTTGCATTTCTTTTGATGGACAAAGAAATACAGGAGTTTGGTTTAGTTGCATTTGCGAATGAGGTTGAAGATGAAAGTGAAGGGCCTTATGAAGTGATTGAAGGGCTGATGCAAACCAAAGTTGAGTTGTCAAAGAAGCAGGAATTAATGACGTAAATGATTAGTGGAGACCTCTCAGCTATGGAGAAGGATATATTTTTGCATATGATGGCTAGTTTTCCTGATTTGTTCATTACTTCATATGAAGAGATCAGGGGGTTCAAGGGTGAAGAGATGCATATAGAGCTGAAAGAAGGTGCTAAGCCAGTGCGACAAAGGCTAAGAAGGATGGGTCAAGAGCAAATGGAAGCCTTGCGAGAAGAGGTGGACAAGTTATTGAAGGCGGGGTTCATAGTTCCAATGGAGACCACAGAATGGGTGAGTCCAGTTGTAGTCAGTCCAAAGAAGGATGGGAAGTGGAGAATTTGTGTGGATTTTAAACCCTTAAACGCAGCCACTAAGAAGAACCCATATCCTCTTCCATTCATCGATCAGATCTTGGATTCAGTGGCAGGTTATGAGAGGTACAGTGTGTGTGATGGTTTTTCAGGCTATTTTCAATTGAAGATTGCTCTTAAAGACCGCACAAAGAAAACTTTTATTACGCCATGGGGCTGCTATTGCTACACAGTATTGCCATTTGGGTTGTCAAATGGACCTTCCTTCTATCAAGAGAGAGCAAATTGGGTGTTGTAACCATTCATTGGTAGTTGTGTTAAAGCTTTTATGGATGACTTCTGTGTCTATAGCAGTAGGGCTGATCACCATGAGAAGCTGCAGATGGTATTGGCTTGATATGATGAATGTGGAGGACAACTAAATCCAAAGAAATGTCATCTAGCACAGCCAAGGGTGAAGTTATTGGGCCACATGGTGTCAGAAAATGGCATTGAGGCTGATCCAGACAAGGTTAAGTCTATTATTCTTCTTCCATCACCTATGAGTACGAAGCAATTGGCAACCTTTATACACAAAGTGAAGTACATGGCACGGTTTATTCCATTGTCTTCGCAGCTTCTTTATCCATTACAGCAAGTGGAAAAGCAGGATCCATTGCAATGGGATGACAAGTGTGAAGAAGTGTTTCAAGAGGTGAAAGAGGTGTTAGGGGGGTTGTCAGCCATGCAGGCTCCTGATTGGGAGAAAGTTTTTTATGTAAATCCATCAGTAGGGGATGATGCCATTGGAACCATGCTATTGCAAAAGGGGAAGGGCAGCCATTATATGAGGCCAGTGTATTGTGCAAGCCGAGTGAAGTTGGTAGCGGAGAGAAAGTTATCGGAAGTAGAGCTAGTGATGGCCAGTGTAATATTTCCTTGTCGACGATTTCGTCATTACTTGCTACCACGGCCTTTTGTTTTCTTGACGAGTTATGCCTTTTTGCCACAGTTAATTAATGGTACTAACATGTCAAATGTGGTGAAGAAATGGGTAATTGAGCTGCAAGAGTTTGAGTTCTCTTTTCTAGTGGAAGATAGTACAAGGGCTACCCTAGCTGATTTGTTGACCTACAAGGAGAATCCCCTTATTGTTAAGGAAGAGGTGGTGAGAAAGGTAGTTGAAGAAGTGCCACAGATCAGCAATGCACATGTGTTGTTCTTTGATGGTTCATATAGAAAGAGCCATGATGCAGCTTCAGGGGGTATAGCACTTTATGATCCAGAGGGGAAGCTAGTATGCAAGAGAGGGTTCAAATTGGATGCGCATAGTAACAATGAGGCTGAATATGCTATATTGGAAGCCGGATTACACATTTGTTTGAAGCATGGGGTTCGAAGGTTGAGCATAAAAGGTGATGCCTTGTTAGTGGTGAAGCAAGTGTTGGGTGTGTGGAAGAGCAAGAACACCTCATTGAAGGAAATGTGCTTTAGAATTAAAGGCCTGTTAAAAAAGTTTGAAGCATGGAGCATCAGACACATTGAACGTGCTCTAAATGGAGAGGCACATGAAGCAGCTCAAGGCATGCTTGGGGAGCTATTCGTGTTGAGGACCAATTTACCTCTTTATCATGGCCGGGAAAGTTTGGCTCAAGAAGAGGAGTTTTTGCTAACAGGAATCATTCCAAAGGAGATTCAGAAGTCTAAGAAGTATGGCTTTGTGCGTAGAGCATACAGGTACAAATTGATTGGTGATGTCTTATACATGAAAGGGGTTGATCTCGTGTTGAGACGTGTACCTTGGCGGGAGGAGCTTTACAGAGTGTTGGAAGAGAATCATGAAGGCGCATGTGGTGTCCATTTTGCTCTAAAGATCACCTTGCATAAGATTTTGCAAGAGAGGTATGTATGGCCTAGTTTGCACAAGGATGTTCACCATTGGTGTAGGTCTTGCAATAGGTGTCAAGCATTTGGGAAGAGAGTGTTGAAGCCAGAGCTACGAAAAACCATTATGGCGTTTGATGTGTTTGAAAAGTGGGGGATTGATGCAATAGGCCCGTTACCTATCACAAGCAGGGGCAAAAGCTATATCTTGACGGCAATGGACTATCTCTCTAGATGGGCAGAGGCTATAGCAGTAAAACAGATCACTGCAAAGGATGTGGCAAAATTTGTGTATGATGAAATATGTTGCAAGTTTGGGGTGCCATTAGAGCTACTTTCAGATAAGGGGCCATGATTTAGAGCTAAACTGCTAGACTTCTTATGCACAAAGATGAAGATTAGGCACCAGCATACCACTCCTTATTACCCACAGTGTAATGGCTTAAATGAAAGATTCAATGGTGAGTTGGTACAAATTCTTTCTAAAGTGACAGAGCACCAAGGAAAGAATTGGGATTTGGAATTGCCTAGTGCATTATGGGCTTACCGTACTTCGGTGAAGACAGGTACAGGTTTACTCCATTTCATTTGGTGTATGGAAAGGAAGCAGTATTGCCTGTGGAGGTAGAGTTGCCTGCGGTCAAGATGTTAGAGAAGTTGCTTGGGTCGCCTAGTGATGCATTCAAAGAGAGGCTCTTGCAGTTACAAGAGGTCCAGTTGGATAGGATGAGCGCATTGGAGCATTATGGGCAGATGCAGGATAAGGCATTGGCAAAGATAAATGAAAAGGTTAAAAGAAAGGGTATCAAGAAACATGACTTGGTTTTGCGCTACAATAGTAAGCTGGACAACACCTTCCAAAAGAAGTTTCAAATTAAGTGGGAAGGCCCTTTCAAGGTAGTGGAGTGTTTTCCAAATGGCACATATCAGCTGGCTAACCTGGATGGTGTTCTACATAAGTCAAGGGTAAATGGGTTGCGTCTTAAATTGTATCATGCTAGATTGATGATGGTGGAGCAAGATGAGTTGTCTGCGGATCAAGCAGTGTTGGTGAGGGATGAGGAGCCCTGTGATGCGGCAAGTCTCATATCTCTCTTTGCTGCTGCTGATCATGAATGATCTAGCAGGCTAGGGGATGGGTAAATTATGTCAGGAGTTTTCTGGAGCAAGGAATTGTGCATATGTACATACACATGCATGGTGCATCAAATAAGGAATTGCCCATTTTCCAGAGCCAGGTGGTTACGTGGGGCCCACATGTGTACAAGTAGGACAGGGTGTACATAGTGCAGAGATTTTCACTATTATCAGTACTAGTGTGTTTTTTCTACAATAAGGAGGATTTGGTAGCGCGTAGAACTTCTCGAGGAAGCTATCCACGGGCTGACGACATGAGGTCAGCAGGTGCGTCAGATGGCATCTAGTGGCGTCAGGAGAGCGAACGAGGTCAATATTTGCACGCAGATGAGGACGGACACAACGTGGGTGTTTTCTTGTGAGAGTTATGCAGAAAGGTCATCATTAGGACCAATTTTTGGGGCCACTTCACGTGGTGGCGAGATGCATTATTGGAAAAAAGCTGAGTGCCAGGTGTGCGAATGATGCAAAAAGGTGACAACTATGCACTGCGAGGTCAGTTTTTGGCCTGTTCGGGGTCCGTTTGAGGTCATCTAAAAGGCCAAGGGTGTCCAACTAATAAAGATAAGTGTGAGAACTGAAAAGATTGAGAGAAAACCAGAAAAAACGTGGAGAAGAGAGGAGGAACAGCCGCAGGTGTGTTTTTGCTCATTTTGGAGCCTGTTTTGGCCGTAAACTGCTCATCCGAGGTCGGATTTGAGCACTTTGACATTGTAGATTGGGGTTTTGGGCCGTTCCGGACGCGATGGCGCTGTCCATTTTGCCGAATTCCTCACTCTTTTTCTGCTGTTTTTCTGTGTAATCTTCTCCGGTGAGTGAAGCTTCTTCTCCAATTTGTGATTGTATCTGGTATCTTTTACCCATATTGTGTGAGCTGTTTGCCCCATTGGTGTTGGCCCAAGCTCATTTGTATCTAAACATCAAAAGTTCTCCTCTTTTGAGCTGAGTTTTTGTGTGTGTGTGTGTCTCTGTGTGGAGTGGGCAAGTGGATAGTCTCTTTCCTCTCACTCCAGAGGTGTGTTCCCTGTCTCGGCCAGGTGTGTTGTGTAAGCCGAGTGGTGCCCCATAGTGTGTGTGTGTATCTTCCCAAGAGTGTGTGTCGGGTCTTTATGGGGGCGTTGTGTGTGTTTTCATCCCGTTCAGAACGTCGAAAGCTGCTATTTATGGTAGTAGTCGTATCTGTTACCTGCAGGTCTGTCTCAAGTTAGCAAGTTTCAGAATTGAGTTTGGGTTAGTATAGATCAAGTTACCCTAAGGTTAGCATTTCTAAGGTATGTGTATGGCATGTATGAGGATGTGCATGCATGGGTATGAGGTGTGTATGCATGGTCATGGGTATTAGGATGTGTATGCATGGTCATGGGTGTGCATGCATGGGCATGTAACCCCATCATGTATGTCCATGAGTCGTGTGTATAGGTAACCTTGTGCCAAGTGTTGGGTCAAGTATGGGAGTGTGGCATGGAGGCTAAGTATGGACTAGAGAGGTGTATCACTTAATTAGGTAAAAGGGGACACCTATAGTGGTTAGTGAGATGCTTGTGACACCTCTACTTCTTCTTTTGGCAAGAGGGGGCGAGCAAGGGAGGTATGGGCATGCCTTGGCCATCAAGAAACCCCTAGAAGCCTATATAAGGAGCATTCCCACCCAATTTTACACACAATTCCCAAGACAGAGCAAGGAAGTGCTATTGCCAGATCAATCTTTTGTGAAGCCTCTCTATATCACATAACACACAAAGGAGGTCTTAATTAAGGATAATTCAATTATATTTATATTAATCCTATTGCTCCATAGCCTCTTTTCTCTGGAGGATTCCTATGTCGAACTTAATTATGCTAGATGGCTACAACATTAAATAATCTATATTGTCAATGGTTTCCATCCATTGATTGTATTTGCATTGTTGGGTTAAGGAGCACCTTGCTTCTTGAAGATAGTTAATTTTCCTTTAATTAAGCATGAGTTTATGCATATAATCATCATTGCCAGTTATGCATGTTGTGCATAGCTATGTTGTAAAGCTCTTCACCTATGATTCTCTAAGATATGGTGAGACTTTTTGTGCACCCAAATTGAGGATTATTCAAGGAATTACATCCTTGATTTTCCCATGAAATTAGGACATGATTATGAGACTTCTTGCATACAAAAAAACATGTACAACTAGGGTATTGTGTTGCATTAGCAAATTGTGTATGATTTTGTGGAAGTTAATCATCTATTATATTAGGTATTTGCATGGTTATAATCTACCATTGTATGTTACAATGATGCATCTAGCTAGCTAGTACATTAATCTTGATCTCATGTTGCATACGATGGAAGTTTGGTTATGATAATCTTACGATGAGTTTATGAGTAATTAAGGCATATTCATCTCGTTGCATCCTTGAGTTATTTTGCCTACTTGCAATTGTGAAGGCTTGTCAGTTAATCTAGCATTATGTGTAAGAAGAAGGTTATTCCTTGTCAAGTTTTCTCATTGGTTGTTGTGGGAATTACGCCTAGTCTCTTGTTTCTCCGGAAGAACTAATCCTAGTAGTGAGATATGGCCCCCAAGAGAACCCGGTTTGGTGGTGCTAATGACCACGAGGCGGGAACTAGCAACATGGTGAACAACGGTAAAGCACCGATGAGAGAAGAAAATCCGGCCATCTCACGAGGCATCGAGGAGGAAATTCATGAGGTTGGATGATTTTAATTTTTGTATTTTACATAAACATTTCATTAAGATAACTTAGGAATGTTAAAATTCTCCAAACTATGTTGGAAATCCAACTGAGACAACGGCATTGGTATTTGTTAAAGATTTTATTTAAATTTGAGTTTGAAGTAAATAGGAAAGAATTGCTTTATGGAAAGACTGCTTGGAAGTAGGAAAGAATGGTTGGTAGGAAAAACTATCTCAAACAAGTTTCATTCATTATTCCAATGTCGATTTAGTCTCAGCCCCCTACTGATCACAGGGCGGTAGCGCGCGAAGTTATCACAGGAGATAAATCCACGACTTTCTTTCTATGCGGTGGTTATGTCCATGGCTAGCTTTCTATGTGGTGGATACATGATTTTTACCCGGAGAGTTACTTCATGAATTGGGTGGAATCATGGACTGGTTGCATGGGCGGCCAGTTGACAACGGGTGGAGTTAACACTCGCTGGAGGTCCTCACAAATGAAGTATTGTTTGTTGAGTATTTTTCCTAGGAAAGATATGTTTTGGTGCCGATTTGACAATGTTTGAAGGGCTGTCTTAACGAACTTGTGTCGAGGAAATATAAAAAAGGAACCCTAACTGTTGAACAACAATGTGTTAGTAATTAGGCCACATAAAGATTCTGTGTGAGTGCGGGGTGGAAAGTGGGGGCTTGGCTCAAGTTTCCAAAGCCTACGAGACGGGTGGTCTTGATTAGTGGGGAACTCTCTGTCCTTAACAATAGAGTACGTCATCAGATAGCTCATTACACCAGAGCAAAAGGAACTCGGTGTACGTGTCTCTGAAAATTATGGGGAAAAAGACACTGAGGTTAGTTCTCCTCCTGGAAGATGAGAATATGACCGATAGTATGAAATCACGCTTCTCTGAAAATTATAGGGAAAAAGACACTGAGGTTAGTTCTCCTCCTAGAAGATAAGAATATGACCGATAGTATGAAATCACGCTTCCCCTATGGGGTAGAGCTAGACTCCTTTAAACTGGTGGCTTGGAATCAACCCACTAAGTCACGAGAGACCATTCACTAGTCTTCTTTTCTTCTTAGCCAATCTTTGTTTGCTTCCGCATAGGATCTAGCGAGACCATCAAGTGTCCTCCAGTTCCATCACAGTGAGATGGGGAGGGGACCTCACAACTAGTATGAGCCTAGGATTCGAGCCTAGGTTAGTTTGGAAAAATTTCGTATTTTCTGAAAATTTTAAATACAAGAAAAATTGGTTAGCTAATCCAAGGCTTATGTGTGGATATTTCAAAAAGATCCTCTGATTGAATATCGCAAGTTCCAAGTCTTCAAGCTTATTTATGAGAGTGCTTGTCATTCTCCAAACTATCTTTTTCGATGGAGCGTAATGGAGCTACTGATGAAGGCTCACACTCCTCATTCTACTCGGATAAATAAAGGCTCGGAGATTGAATGGAGCAATGAAGGCGGGACTTATTACATGAATGCTTGAAAGCTGGGATGTCTTACAACGGATTTAAAGAAACTACGTTGGGCAGAGGAACTGAGAGTGGTTCAGTTGTACTACTTCTTGGGTACAAATTCAAGTATCACTGTTCCCACTTATCTAGGAGGCACGGGGAAACCCCTAAACGAATGGGTATGGGATGAAGTGATGGAGAATATTCCATATCGAAGGATCAGAACTTTTTCTCAGGATACCGCTAAGAATTTGGATCTTGTAATTTACTTTCCAATTTCCAATGAGTATAAGAACTATTATACCAATCAGTTAGAAGATTGTAGAAATGTGACTACAAACACCCATCATTAGTATCACCATATTCCAAGTGAGCCAGCTATGCGGATTCTTTAGAGGGCGCAAAAATTAAAAATAAGTTAGGATGAGATACCCTAAGACTCTTTTGTAAGGCTATCCTTGTAAATATTAACCTTATGAATAAATAACCAAGTCTTTTGAATTGAGTATCTTGATCTTGTGTCTATTCTGAAGTTAAATCTTAGCCATGTGACAAGTCTTTAAATTTGTCAGTCTACCGATCTTATGAAATCATGTAGGTACCTGCTTCTGCTCTTTATACCGCGGTTCAAGATAAAAAACTTCTTCTCAAGCAAATGCAATCCCCCAACTTCAAAGGTGAAGAGGTTAATGTGGAACGAGATGCAGAGGTGTGGATCAAAGCCATGGAGGATTATTTTGAACCTGCGGGAAATCATCTGCAGAATCAAACTATGCTTGCATGTTCCGACTTACCAGAGATGCCAAAATATGGTGGAAACAACGTTGCCGAGACTTTGAAATTTTTGGATCTTCTCAGTCATGGGAAGAGAGTAAGACTGCAATGACCGAACGCTATTTACCACCAGCTCATAGGGCCATCAAAATGAACGAGTTTTTCTCACTCAAGCAGCTATCCTTGACTGTAGAGGGATAATACTCCAAGTTCGTGACTTTGAAAAGATATGCACCCAAGATGACCTTCGAAAAACAAGTGGCCAGGTTCTATCAAGGCCTCATTGAACCATTGAACAGTAGATTGGAAGCTCTTAGACCAACAACATTGCAAGATGCTTTGTTAAGAGCCAAGCCGTTAGCTGCGAAAATCATGAAAGTTGCTCAAGGTAGAAGAAATTACTTAGGAAAGAGGGCCAGAATGAATATTGCTTATCAGGATCATCCTATGGTAGCTACTTCAACCGCTACCAAATTTCCCAATGTGCGATGTTATGACTGCCAAGAGTACGGCCATTATAGGAACAAATGTCCCAAAAGGACTCGTGCATCCAGTACAAATGCAGTACCTCTCAATGCCAATGTAGGAGGTCAACCGAACAATCGTGGAGGACAAGGAAGAGGAGGCAGAGGACGAGGACGTGGTGCAGTTGCTAGGGATAATGTTGCAATTGGACAACCAAGTGTAGGTGATGAAGCAGATGAAAGGGCAGTGTTGCATGCTGCCATAGATAATCCTGGTGCTCGTCAGCAGTTCGCCGTAATTCAAGCTCCTGGAATGCGCCAAGGTGATAAAGTTAAATTTCTCATAGAATGTGGAAGTACGCATTCATTTCTATCTCCTAGATGCATAAGAAAGTTAAAGCTAAACTAGTATCTTGCAAATAGACAAGTAGTAGAACTACCTAATGGGAAGGAAGAGGTATCTCAACATTTCGCAGGCTTGATAGATTTTGAATTAGGGGGTTATGCTACTTCGGTGCAGTTCCATACTTTAACTTTAGGAATTTATGATCGAGTTTTAGGAATGGGCTGGTTGAAAAAGAACAAAGCCCATATTCATTGTGCTCAGGAAAACTTTACATTCACAGATAACCTTGGGAATGAAGTTCTAGTTCAAGGAAAAAATGGGATACCCAAGGCTCATTGAGTTAAAGCCAGTAGACTTCTAAAGGGACTTAAGAAGGGACAAAAGATTTACGTTGTGAAGCTTAACAAGGTGGTTCAATCAGATTCAAACTTTCACCCACAATGGTTGAAGGAATATGCGGATGTTTTCCCAGAAGACTTGACCAATATGCCACTGTATTGTGAAGTAGACCATGGGATAGAAACTATACTAGGATGTGAACCTGTTTCTAAGAGACCGTACAAAATGTCGTTACCCTAAGCTATAGAACTTAAAGAATAGCTTAGGCAACTGATTGAGCAAGGTTTCATTAGACCTAGTACTTTTGCTTGGGGTGCACCAATTCTTTTTCAAAAGAAGAAGGATAGATATTTGCGGCTATGCATAGATTATCGTGGAATTAACCAAGTGACTGTCAAGAACAAGTATCCGATCCCGCGAATTGACAAATTGTTGGATAGGCTCAATGGATCTAGGATCTTTTCAAAGACTCATCTTCAGTCAGGATATTATCAGATCAGAATCAAAGAATCAAACATACCAAAGACAACTTTTAATACTAGGTATGGGCATTATTAATTCATAGTTATGTCCCTTGGTCTTACTAATGCACCTGCAAGCTTCAATCGACTAATGCAAGATATCTTTAGACCTTACTTGGATGACTTTGTCCTAGTCTTTTTTGATGATATTTTGGTTTACTCTAAATACGAAGCAAAGCATGAAGGACATGTAAGGAAAGTATTGGAAATTCTACATCAGCATCAGCTTTATGCTAAAGAAAGCAAGTGTACTTTCTATACTTTCCAAGTTAGTTATCTAGGTTTCATTATATCCGCTATGGAATTTCAGTAGATCCCGAGAAGATCAAGGACATAGTGGATTGGAATCAACCTTCTTCTATCAGTGAAGTGAGAGTATTTCTTGGAATTACAGTGTGGTACAGGATTTTTGTCAAAGATTATGCTCTTATTGAAGCACCTTTGATAGGACTTCTGAAGAAAGGAATGCAAATCGATTGGAAAATAGAGCACAAAGCTCGTTTTGTTGAGTTAAAGAGATATTAAATGGTGTAGTCTCCTATTCTAAAGCTTCCAGATTTCAGTAAGTATTTTGAAGTTGTGACCGACGCCAGCAGTCTTGTCTTAAGAGGAGTTCTTACTCAAGAAGGGAGACCACTAGCTTTTACCTCTCGCAAGCTCAAAGACCATGAGAAGAACTATCCGACTCACGATCTAGAACTTCTCGCTATCATCCATGCATTGAATCTATGGAGACATTATCTTTTGAGTCACAAATTTCAGCTAGTTATCGACCACAAGAGCTTAAAGTGGATCTTTACGCAACCCAACCTCAACATGAGACGGAGGAGGTGAATTGAACTTCTTCAAGAGTACTATTTTTAATATCAAGTATCGACCTGGGAAGGACAATGTAGTTGCAGATGGAATCAGTTGTAAGTCTTTACTCAATGCGTTCTCTATACCCAAAAAAATTATTCTAGAAAGGATCAGAGAAGCTTCTTCAAATGACCCAGAGTATCAGCGACGACTGTTAACATAGATTCAACAAGGCGAAGGACCTAAAGTAACTTCTAGACCACGGCTAAAGACTATTCTCTTCAAGGGGAATTTCTTTACCTTGGTCAAATACTTTATATACCTAAGGATCCAGCACTAAAGAAAGAAGTTTTATTTGAGGCTCATGATAGCCCGACTTCTGGACACCCAAGGTATGCAAAAACCTTGAATGTAGTCATAAGAAGTTATTTTTGGCCAGCAATGAAAGGTGGTGTTCTTCGTTACGTAAAGCAGTGTTTATCTTGTCAACGAATTAGAGCCGAACGAATAAAGCTTCTCGGGGAACTCAAACCTCTTGATATACCTCAAATGAAATGGGAGTGTATCAGTATGGATTTTGTCACCGGATTACCTTCTGTCGAAGGCTACGATTCTGTATTTGTGGTTGTTGACATGCTCCCTAAGGTGGATCACTTGATACTTGTCAAGACGACCTACACTGTTTCTGACATCTGTAGGGTTTTCATCAAGGAAATCTTTAGACTTCACGGTTTACCAAGAAGAATCATCAGTGATAGAGATGCAAAGTTTACTTATAATTTTTGGACTTCCCTTTTTCAAGCTATTGGAACTCAGCTATGCTTCAGTATAGTGTATCATCCTCAAACCAACGGGTAGACTGAAAGGGTGAACCAAGTAATTGAAGATATTCTTAGAGCTTACTATTCACAAGAGCCAAGGAAATGGATTCAATATCTTCCTTTAGTAGAATATGCTTATAATTCTTTTGATCATAGAAGCATAGGAATGTCACCATTCAAGGCACTCTATGGACAAGAGTGTATAGCTCCAATGAACTTTTGTGATCCAGCTATTAAAGTGAAGGCCTCAAAGAAAATGTTAGAAGACATGGAAGCACAGACTAGAGCAATTCGCAAGGATATTCAAGCAACTCAGGATAGACAGAAGCATTATGCAGACAAGAAAAGATCTGAAAGAACTTTTAAGTTAGGGGATAAAGTATTTCTCAGGGTTAGACCCAAGAGGAGTAATCTATCCTTGGGAAAATTCAAGAATCTTAGTCCAAGATACTGTGGACCTTATGAGATTGTAAAGGTTGTAAGTGACCAAGCTTACAAGTTGCAGTTACCCTCAAACCTTAAAGTTCATGACTTTTTCCACGTGAGTTTGCTTAAACCCTATATTTCCAATCCCGACCATCTTGTCAATGCAGAACAAGTTGTTATTCCTACTCAAGGCGTTCTCGAACTACAACCTGATTACATCATTGAGATACGGGAAAGAAAACTAAGGAATAGGAACATCATGGAACATCTAGTCAAGTGGAAGGATTTTCCAGAAGAAGACTCAACGTGGGAAGATCAACTAACACTTCAGAAGGATTACCCAGAGTTACCCTTGAGATGAGGGTATCTCAATTCTTTCACGTTGGGTAGAATGTAAGGTCTCCACCTACCCTAGAAGAGGGTTACCTCTGTAAAATTATAAATCAAAATTATCAATTGACAAAAGATGCTATTTTTAGCAGGTTTTAGTGATCACATATCATTTTTGAGTTGTGACCCTTATAGAACTTTTAATTCTGATCAAATTCAATTTTTGTGAAAATTTTCCAAAAATAGAAAGTTTTTGACCCTCGGCATGGTCTAGGATCGACCAGCTCGTCAAACTATGCCCCGAACCACGTTTCCTTAAAAAAAGGATCCGAACGTCGGAAGCTCCTATTTATGGCAGGTAGTCGTATCTGTTACCTGCAGGTCTGTCTTAGTTGCAAGTTTCAGAATTGAATTTGGGTTAGTATAGATCAAGTTAGCCTAAGGTTAGCATTTCCTAAGGTATGTGTATGGTATGTATGAGGATGTGCGTGCATGGGTATGCATGGTCATGGGTGTGCATGAATGGTCATGGGTATGCATGCACATGTTGTTGAGCTGTATATAGTGTCTCTATATATAGCACCCCGGTCCCCTCTATATAAACTCATCTCGTGTAGTCATTGGACACACTTTGGGGTTCTATTTCTGTGCTCTCTCCTTCTCTCTCAACATGGTATCAAAGCCAGGTTTCGATCCTGGGACCTGTGGGTTATGGGCCCACCACGCTTCCGCTCCGCAACTCTGATATAGTGTCTCTATATATAGCTCAACACATGTAACCCCATCATGTATGGCCATGGGTCATGTGTATAGGTAGCCTTGTGCCAAGTGTTGGGTCAATGTTGGGTCAAGTATGGGAGTGTGGCATGGAAGCTAAGTATGGACTAGAGAGGTGTATCACTTAATTAGGTAAAAGGGAACACCTCTAGTGGTTAGTGAGAGGCTTGTGACACCTCTACTTCTTCTTTTGGCAAGAGGGGGCGAGCAAGGGAGGTATGGGCATGCCTTGGCCATCAAGCAACCCCCAGAAGCCTATATAAGGAGCATTCCCACCCAATTTTACACACAATTCCCAAGACAGAGCAAGGAAATGTTTTTGCCAGATCAATCTTTTGTGAAGCCTTTCTACATCACATAACACACAAAGGAAGTCTTAGTTAAGGGTAATTCAATTACATTTATGTTAATCCTATTGCTCCATAGCCTCTTTTCTCTAGAGGATTCCTATGTCGAGCTTAATTATGCTTGCTGGCTACACCATTAAATAATCTATTCTCTAATATATGTGGGTATTGTCAATGGTTTCCATCCATTGATTGTATTTTCATTGTTGGGTTATGTTAGCGGGTACGCCGCGACGGACGATGGAGCAGAGCAAGAACACAGACCAACAAACTGTCAATCCGAGGACGTAGCTGACCTGACTAGGGCATGGAGGCAATCTCTGGGTTTAAAACCCTGAGCTAGACACGAACAACACTCTACAGTCACTAATCCTACCACAACACTACCATAAAAGCAAAGAAACAGACAACGCATCCTACGAAACACAACAAGCTCGAAACAGTCTCAAATCATATCGAAATGACTCGAAATCGGAGGGTAAGACTCACAAGGACATATCCTATGTGGCCAAATACCTAAACCCTAAAAACCGTAACTGTAAGACCTCTAATCGCTGTCGCGATAGACTCAAAACAGCAATTTCCAAAGTGTCCGGAACTGATCTACAAAGACATTCACACGAAGAGCTTCTCGCCCTGATTCTAACGACTACTCGATCATTCAGAACGGATGTCGTTTGAGGTACTTACGACCAAATATAGCTCGTAGTAGGAAGGCTCGCGATGTGGTCCTCGGCTTGCATTGCTTGCGTCGACGCGGAGAGCTCCTCGATGCTAACACTCTCCTACTCACATATTTGCAATGTGATTAGTGTGCGCGACGGTGTGTGTGCGTGAAGCTCACTACTGTGTGCTGCAGAACCCACGACTGTATATTATTTGAGATAAAGTAATGTTGTTTTTACAAAGCCTTAGGTTTTAGCTTATATACCAAGCCTTCAAACCTAATGTCCGGCCAAATGACCTGAATTGTCCCTAGGCTTCTATAGAGCTTAATTACAAGAAACTGAGTTGGCTTTACTCATGATACAATCATCTGCGGCCAAAATACAAGTGCCGATTTAAAATATGAGGTTCCCGTAAACATTACAAAAGTGGCCGTAATGGCTCAAAATAATAATAACGGGATATTCGATGACGCCCATGAACTCGTATCTTCATGTTGCAACATCCATCTTCATCTTTATTACTTCATCACCATCTTCATGTGGAATCTTTACAAAATATTTGAGGAATCTTACTGGAATATTTGTGGAAACGTTGTTGAAAGGGCTTCCTTTCAACACTCTCCCCCTCCGAATTCTTGTCGTCCTCGACAAGACCCTATGTCTTTGCTGGCCTTGACGAGTTCTTAATGTCTTGGTGTTGGTTGAAATTGTTGTGGCAGCCTCTTCTGTAGTTGATTGCTTTGCGTGATGTTAAAGCTGCCTTGAAGTTGTACCTGTAGTGTATCTGAAGCCTAGAACTCTCCCCCTCCAATTGGTTGTTGTATCTTGAATTGCATGAGGTTGTATCGACTTGTTGGTGCAACAGTTCGTTGTCATTGTAGCTCTAGTTTGCTTTTCCTGTGGTTGTTATCTAGAAGTCGTACTTGAAGCTTTGTCAAGTTGTTTTTTGGCCTCTCCCTTTTGACTTGTCAGTAGATTTGCAATTAGCAGTGTGGGGATATCGTGGTTCTTCTTGTTTTTGTTGTTATAAAAAATAAAAGAGTAAAGTAAAATGTAGCGTATATACAAAATGAAGGTCTTGGATACCTGGATAAGACTAAAGGGAAAAACCCAGTGGGAAAAAAATTCTTTAGTCATAATTAAATGCGAGGCTATATGTACTTAGGTTCTGATGTTATAGAGTTATGCTGAGTTAAAGTACATATGGCCATATGGCTACTAGTATGGGCTTGATATACATGGATAAGTGTTAGTAGCTTGAAGTCAGAGTCATTGTTGTTGAGCAAAGGCTTATAAAACCTGTTTCCACTTGGTCATCGTCATTTGTTTGTGTAAGTGCATGGGTGGAATAAAAAAGAGTGCCTAATACATATGTCCAATGATGGGACATCTATATGCTTGCACAGAGTTATGCATGTTAAACAAGATGCGGTGCGAGAGAAGAGTATTGATGGGTTCTTCATGGAGTTAGTGTAGCGAGTAAAACATATAGCATGAGTGCTTCAAAAGCTTTCACTACTCACAAGAAGGGTTTTTGTTGTCGAGGTTTCTCCACTCTTCCTCACCGTGTCAAGTGCGTAAGTTTTTTTTTTGATGAACTACTCCGCCTTCTCCACCTTATATATTATATGGACTTTGACTCTTATGCTCACCTCTTCCCTGCATGAGCGACATGACTTTATGTATGCTCAACTCTCCAGCTTGAGCTTATACCTATTAGCTAGACTCATAGACCACTGAAAAATATTAACTTGAAGCTTGGGTCTGACACTTCGCTCATTTAGTGGCTTAGCTGCCCGACTCTAGACTCTTATGCCATGTAAGTTTAATGGCGACTTGGACTTACCTGATCATGGCCTGAAATCCAATTCCATATTCTTTTGATGTTTAGGACTTTCTTGTTAGTTTCTGTTTGAGATGCCATGTTGTCCAATACATTGGCATATATCTGCTCTTCATTCCTTGGTAGCAAATTGTGGTCGCTTGATGAGACAGGTATTGATGTTGAAGCAATGGTTGATGAAGTCTTCTTCTTCCAGATAGTGTTCTTCAAAACTGTGACCTCCACATTTATCGTTGCTTTCATTTTGTTGTTAAGAGGCTGTAAAGGAGTTGTGTATCTTTCTTGTTGTTGAGCCTCAATCGTGGATTTTGGAACCCACATTGTTCTTGGGCCTGGTGTGATGTCCTTTGCCACTTGCATTGTTTCTTCTTTAAATTGATGGTACCTTGTCTTTAATTTCCAAATATGGCTGTTACTTTTGTAAAAGCCTTGCTCTTGTAGTAATTGACGAGGGATCCATCTATAGGTTGTAGTACTCTTGGGTGTAGCGGGTGGCTGCTCTTCATTTCTTGATGTTTCTTGCTTTTCCTGGGTGATTCCTTGATAAGCTACTACCTTAGGTAACCAGATTTGAAAGTTACCCTCATAGAATCCTTGTGCTTCGAGTAACTTGACTGGAATGAATCTTTGGACTTTCTTGGAGGTGATCTTCACTTGACTTTGTTGGGTAGTCGGGTAGAATTCTGATTTCATTACCCAAACTTGTCGTATGGTTTGTCCAGTGGAAGACCTTCTCTTTTGCTTTTTGTACCTGTCCTTTCTCTTGGTTGAGTTATGTGATTTACGTTGATGGCTTTGTTGATTCCTGGCTGAGTGGTTGTCATGGGATGGAAATCGCCAGGCTGTTATCTTGGGCTTGTGGACCCAAACATCTGAATTTCCTTTCTTGTAGCCTTGTGCAATAATTGACTCGCTTGATGTGATCCATCCTGTTACCTTTGCTTGTTGAGGTTGTTCCTGTGATTGTATCCAAGTTGGATCATTAAATTTAATCTGTGCCTTGGATACTAGCACTTGGTTGACCTGTTTTGATTTCCTTTGGAGACGTTCGGGTGATGGAAACTTTGGTTGATAGACTTTTTGCTTGGGTTTCCATTGTTTTGTTGATGGTTTGGCTTTTGATGTAGAGGCTTTGTCTTGCACTTGCATTCGCTGGGCTAGAGACTGTGGGCTTACTATAGCTTTGCCCTTTTCAATAGCCAAGAATCTTTGAACTGTTATAGGCTTGACCTCTGTTGCCACTTGATAGCTTGTCGTGATGACCATTGTTGAAGATTCGGACTCGTTTTCAAAGACTTGTGCCCATGGCTTGGACAAAATCAAGTGTGTTCCCATTTGTCGAGAATCTACCACCAATAATTTTTCTTTGACATTCTGTGAGTGTAGTTGGAGAGTAGCTTCTGCAATCCCCTTACTTATAACATCCACTTCAGGTGAGAGATTTACCTTTATCTGAATATCATAAATCTTTGGCTTACCTAGAAGTAACCACATGCCATATGACATGACATTAGTCGTGGAATTTGTATCAATTTTTGCCTATCAACTTCTGCCATAAAATTCATCTTGACTCCGTCTTGTGCACTTAGCAGAAAGTTGATCTTCTTTGGTATTAGATTGCCTGTGTTCTCTTGAGTGACTTGAGAAATCTTTGGCCTGGACTCCTTGTCGTCTTCTTCTTCATTTTTCACACTTGTGAGTTCATCTGTGTGTTCTAGCTCCTGCTTGACCACCATTTCCTCTGATATGTCTTTTGGAGAGACAAAATCAGCATTTGGTTCCTGTAGAGTCATAGGCTCTTCTTCCTCGACTTCAACTGTTGAAATGTCACCAATAGTGTCTGAACTTCCTGTCACTTGTTGCACCTCTTCTTTGATCAATTCCAAGTCTTCATATTGCTTGTTTGTAGGCGCTGGGCCTGAAGCATCTTCTTTGGATCTTAGCTCTTCTTCCTGCAAATTTGCTTCATTGACTTGCGGCTCCTCCTTTGTACTATGTATTCGAGTTGGACAGTTTGTAATCAAGTGTGTTATCGCACACTGATCTCAAAGAGAACCTATTTCTATATGACCAGTATTCGGGCTAGGTATCTGGTTTTGTGCTATCCCCATAGCTGATAACTCTGTTTCGAACTCATACTCAGACTCGTCATCTGTCTCACCCATAACCCTTAGCATGTAGTAGGGGACTATGTCATACCCATTCTCATCGCAAAATTTTGCTGGTGTGGTCTCATTAACACAGACATCCAAAGTAGCCAATATCTGAGTCCACTCTAGCGGTTCTAACGCCTCTTCCGGAAAAGGTTCTCTTATGTAAGCATCATCTTCTAAGACCCTCTCTAAGGCATTCTCATTTCTCCCAAAGTCACTACACTCCGATGCTCCGCACATCCAGATTTCTTTCTTTTTGCCCATCCACGGATGGTTTGTTGATCCACTTTGTGTTGCAGAATCAAAATCTTCCACGGGCGTTCTAGTTACATCTTGGTAACTACGATTTCTCATATTTACACGTGTTGTGGTTTCAGCATGTCTCAAGTATAGATAATCATAACCCCAATCTTGTACCATCTTGAGTTGCCTCATGAATGGTCTTCCAAGGATGATTTCATAGTTATTTTTCTTGTCAAAGTCAATTATGGCAAAAGTATGCGCATACTCTATACCACAAGAAGACACCACTATCGCTTCTAGCAATCCCATGGGTCTTTCCACATGCCCATCCGCTAACTATAATTTTATTCTGGTTGTTCTAAAGGCGGGCCCATATTCGTTTTGTTGCTATGGCAATCCCTGATCCGCTGTCAAGTATAGCTTTCGTTTCAATCCCATTGTACTCGACAGGCAAAGTGGCATTACCATCTTCTCCTTCACAGTACTCTCCTACTTTGTTCAGAGGTACCGGTCTTACATTTGATCTAGGCTTCTCGATATCTTCTAGCTCTTTTTCCAGGAACCTTAACGGGCTTTTGATCTCAATTTTTTCCAAGCATTTTCCTATATCCGTCCGCATACTTGGACTAATTTTCAAAAGTTCTGCCAATGTAATTGTGCACTTCATTGGCATGGATAGCAAGTCAGTCAAAATTTTTGTGTCCAATTCTTTTGTCCCCCCTAGCCTCTGTGATGGAACTCTCACAATCTCAGACTTTGCCTCAAAATCTCCCATGTACTGTGGAAAAGTTCTTAACGATGCAAGTCTAATGTCTTCGGAGGCTATCGATCCTACGTCACCATAATATGACCTCGCATCAACACTCATTTGTGGTCTATCTAATGTGATTTCAAGAAATGGTGTTGGTCCAGCATCCTCTTCTCTTTTTTGGGCATCTCGAATAGCCTTCCATAACTCCTCTGGCCACTGCTCCTCAACTATAGGAACATAGGGTGGGAAATCCCTCATTGATTCATCTGTTGTATTTTTTACTACCCTTGAGTCTTGCGACCTTGGCAGTGGTTCTTCCCTATGATCCACCTCTTCTCTAGGCAATTCGTCTACTTTAATGCTCTCGTCTTTGTGCACTGGGGTGACTATCCTATCCTTCAATTCTGGTGGGGGTGGTTCTAGCAATGCTTGAGCAGTTTTAATGAGCTTCTTACACATTTCTAGCCTTTGCTTCTCTAGTTCGGGATAAGGATGGGTCATCCATCTTTGTTCTAAGGTCTGTCTATTTGCCAATCTAGCCTCATAAGCCTGTAAAATCGCGTCTAAAGGCTCATTCACTTTGTCCACTAGGACAGATCCTCCTGAACTAGCACTCTTGGGTGATTCAGCTGGTTTAAGGGTTTCAACTTCCCTTTGCTGTGTCTGTTGCTCTTGAGTTGTTTCCAACTCAACTGTAACAGCCTTTTCTTCTCCTTTCTCCGTTTCCAGTCTCGCTTTCATTCTAGTCCTTCTTGCTCGTCTAGAGTTTCTACGGCTTTTGGAACTCTTACTAGTCTCTCCATCTGTAGGCTTCTGCTTTTGCACTTTTTCTTGTGCTCTTGTGACAACGTTTACTGGAGCAACTTGCTTACTTTCATCTTCTTGTTGTTTAAGCACCTGTTCTTTTGTAATTGTTTCTTTCTCTGTTGTTGTTGTCGTCTCTCCTTTTGTTGCGGCTCGTTCTTTCTCTGATTTGCTGGTAGAAGGAAAGGTAACATGTGGTTTCATTTTACCTTTCTTTCTTGGATTCTTAGGACAATCCAAAATCATATGTGTGATTGCACACTCATTACAATATACATTTATCATGATATCATGGTGTGGACAATCCTTAATCAAGTGATCACTACTACCACATCTGTCACATGGACGTATTGGTTGTTGTGGCAATACTTGATATTGACCTTGAAGTGGCCTCTGATCTACCACATATCCTTGTATTTGAAGCTCATGATTCACATATGCATTTCTAGCAGCTATGGGTCTTTCACTTAAGAACACTTGTTCCACTACAGGATGATATCTAGGCGGTTGAGACATAACATGCTCAAACCCTGGTGGAGTCTTAGGTCTATAGTCAGGACAATGTTGCGTCGGATGGTCCCCTCCACATGTCATGCACCTTTGTCATTGAGGAACTCCATAGGCTGGTACTCTGTCAGAGTGTTTGATGCGTTGCATCACATTCTCTATGATTTGCTCCTCAACATTTACTTGGTTTTGTCCTAGATTCCCTCTTTGATCCTCAAGATCAGCGGTTTTCTTTTTCTCACTCGCATCATTCATCTTCTTCTGAACATCTTCATAGAATTTGCAATTGTCAACTAGGTCAACTGCCACTTTGGTCACGTCTTCCAAGGTTTGGTATCTTTTCATGTATAGGTCCTTTTGGAGATTCTCATTCCTAAGCCCTCTGATGAAGCATATGATGTGACGTTCTGGCGTGGGTTACTCTTGGGTAGGACATCTAGCAACATATTGCTTGAAACGCAGTATTGCATGTCGCAATGTTTCTGTCTCGCCTTGTCTAAATTCCTGAATCTTAGGAAGGGTGTTATGTTTTATGCCTCTCTTGGTGAATTCTTGAACAAATTCATCCAACATTTTCTCAATGGTTGTGAACTCTCTCCGGTTCAATAGTTCAAACCATGCTTGTGCATTTTCCTCCAATGTAAGTCCAAAACCCTCATACTGGTGTGGAAGTCCTCTACTCGTTCTGCTGGTAGGACTTGCTTGAAAGCCGAGACATGGACGTATGGGTCTCCTATGCCATTGTACTTTCTATTTACCCATTTTCTTAGTTGAGATGGTCTTATACTTTGGGGTGCAAAGTATGGAACCATACTCCTCTCTGGTATCGTTTCATCTCTCATTATTTCTCTAGGAGGAAATCCAGGTGGTGGTCTCGTCTTTGGGATTCTCTTAGAGGTTCCTGTGTTTGGTGGATGTATCTGAGGTCCTTCATTGACCAAATATCCACTCATCTCTAATTTGGCTCGCGGATTGGTGCTTTCTACAGCTCTATATTCTCTTCCATACTTGTCAACAAATAAAGATGTCCATTGTCGGTCGACCTCGTATGTATTGACATATAAGAGCTTGTACTCTGTCAGCGCATCTGGGTAAGGCTCTAAGCAACTGTAAAGGTTGAATTGATTTCCATTAATATACCTATATAGTCCTTCACTTTCATGGTTATACGTCCAAATTCTCTCCACAAAATTGGTCTTTATGTACTGTAGGTTTGGAAGATCTATTCTGGGCGGGTGCTCATCTATCCCTGTAATCCATGTGCTTGTATAAGCTGAGTCTGAGTCTGAGTCTGATGTAGACATGACTTCTAGGCTTAACAGTTCTACCTTGCTGTAGTAATACCTCTCTTAGTGTGTTCAAGTGTTTTGGTCAGGGAAAATCCAAAACTATGTCCAAAATCGTGAGCGTTTTCTCACAATTCTCTCAAATTGTCGGTTTTAGACACCCCTGATTTTCGGATGCATTTTGAGGCCTTAAACAACGTTTTTTTCAAAACTGACCAAAATGTATGTTATGGCAATCATTTTGGTCAATCTACTATAAGATCTGTAGTGCTGCTCTCAAGCTACGTTTTGATAAAAAAAAAATTGGAATCAGAGTCCGTATGTGAAAGTTATGACCAAAACAGTGAGATGTAATTTGGAAAGTTGATGTATCTGATGTTTTTGCAAGTGGTCAGTTTGAGCCCAAAATTGGTGTGTCCACTCCTTAGGCAATGATAAACCCAGTGGTATACTTGGTTTCAAAAAAATTTCTCAATTTTTTTTTCCTGACTTATCTATCGCGATAGACTCACCAAGTACCCCTTGCAGATGTCCAAATGCACTCAAACTTTGTGTACAGGGTATAATTGACCTTCTGAACCCAAATATGAATTCAGATTTGGATTTTGATTTTTCTACAGTAAATTTCTGAGTCTATCACGATAGACTCACCAGAGTGTTATTGGGATACAGTTTTTCAACTTTTTTTACAGATTTGAGTTCCCCCTTCTCTTGAGATACTACTCACCAAGTTTCAACATATTTGGAATACTTTCCCTTTGTAACTTGAATCAAACAACAGTCTCTTTTCTGATCTTGTGAAGTAATCCACTTAGATGCACTTCCAATGCTCCAAATTTACTCAAATTTTAACCATAGGCTCACAACAACATGTAGAACAAGGCCCTAAGGTCAAGTTTCAAAAATTTCAATTTTTGTGAAAAAACCCTAGTCTATCGCGATAGACTCAGCAGATTCTTCAGTTTTGAAAATTTTCCAGATTTCTCTTTACCACTGTGTTCCCTATGCTCTGTACACCTTGCTCACCAATTTTCACTTGTTTTGGATTTTTTCTTAGGTCTCTAACTCCAACTCTAGAATTATGAGTCTATCTGATCACTAGAAAATAGACATAGGATGACTTCCCAATGTCCAAAATCCACCAAATTTTGTGTGTAACCTCCTGAGAGGCTAAACAAGATATGCTCCAGAGGGTTTTGAAAATTCAGTTTCTTTCACTGGGTTCTTAGTCTATCGCGATAGACTCACCAATTATGCTAACATGACACTTTTTTCAAATTTTCTCTTCACAGATGTGTTCCCTACCCTCTGTAGATCATGTATACCAATTTTCACAAGGTTTGGAAATTTGGTCAAGTCCCTTTACCCAATTTGTCTCTGAAGTCTGACTCAAAACACCAGACAAGTGCTTTGGTGGTCTTCTTGATGTCCAATTTCAAATTTGAAATGATGGTTAAGGTCTAGGTGAGGAGTGGATTTAAGCTATCTAGTCACAATTTCCAAAAACTGTCCCACTCAAAATGTCATGAGTCTATCGCGATAGACACAGCAGATTGTGCAGGAAAAGTCAACTCAAAATTGTGACTTCACTTTTAGATTCCCCTTACTCTCTTGTGTCTATCCCGCAAATTTCATGGAATTTGGACACTTGGTTTGTGTTTTGGGCCATTTTTAGTGTTTTTGTCAGAACCTGAATCTCTATCTGGGCTTTATATTCACTTCTAGTGATCCAAACACCTTGAAATTTGGTGTGTATGCTATGTAGGCTCTGCTTAAGCTATCCTTAGGAGGGATTTTCAAAATAAGGTCCACAGCTAAATATCCCCAACCTATCGCGATAGGCTCATAAAGTTTCCCAGTTTTGGTCTTTTTACAAAGTTCTCTTCACAACTAGTTTCCTTATTCTTTGTATAGTGAATACACAAAGTTGTGCAATGTTTGGACTATTGGTCAAGGTCTTTTTACCACTGTGTCTCTGAACTTAGACTCTAAACACTAGACTTGAGGTTTGGTGGTCAAGTAGGTATCCAAGTACACTCATTTTTTGGGAGCAGCCTTGTATTGATGTGTTTTACTTGTGGTAGGAGGGGTTTTGCCTGATTGTGAGTCTATCTTCAATTCATCAGTCTATCGCGATAGACTAGGCAGAGAGCCACTAGGAAGTGATTTTTTTCTCTGTTTTGGACAGTTTGGTTCCCAATGCCCTTAGAAGCCTATCCCCAAAGTTTCATTCAATTTGGACTTCTTTTCATTTGGATTCAAGCATTTCACATTTCACTTCCTTACACTCGGAAAAAGCAAATTCCCACTTAGATGCACAAGCACTGATGCAAATGCTTTGAAATTTCACATACAAGCTCTAGAGTATATGCAAAACAAAGTCTTGAGGTCAAACTTTTTGTTTTTTAAAAATTGCAGATTTGGTTTTAGATTTTTGCTTTTTGGGTTTTTTTTGTTTTTGTTTTTTTTTATTGATTGGACCAAATCTGTGTTTTCCCCCCACCTTAAGGTCTCCAATGCAAAAACAAGCACTCAAATCGGCTTTCAAACGACCATTTTAGAGCACTTTTACCATAATCAACACAATTTCGCCTTTTGTGTTTTCAAGCACATTTTCATGTCAAAATTGCTCTAGATCAACATCAGATGTCCTACACTACCTAAAGTCCTACTTTGGATGGTTGAATGGTTGTTTTTTCTTTCTAGCAAGCAAACAACCTCCTACTTAACTTTTGCGTTTTTCTTTGCGTTTTTTCTCATTCAAGTTCTTCACAACCATAAGTCACAACCAAACACACAAACTGTAAAACCTAATCTAAACACACAACAAAATAATATAACCATACCTCAACCTCATGGTGGACCACCTCGGCGAGACGCAGGCTCCCTGGCTATCCCTCAGTCAAAAGATCCGCTCTCTGACTTCCCACTAAGAAGGCAAATGGTGACAACACTCTAGAAAACTCTAGAGAAACTCTATACTATCAAACACGAGTGATGCGGTCTATGCTAGTTTAGGTGCTTCGTCCCCGGCAGCAGCGCCAATGTTAGCGGGTACGCCACGACGAACGATGGAGCACAGCGAGAACACAGGCCAACAAACTGTCAATCCGAGGACGTAGCTGACCTGACTAGGGCATGGAGGCAATCTCTGGGTTGTCAACCTTGAGCTAAACACGAACAACACTCTATAGTCACTAATCCTACCACAACACTACCATAAAGCAAAGAAACAGACAACGCATCCTACCAAACACTACAAGCTCGAAACAGTCTCAAATCATACCGAAATGATTCAAAATCGGAGGGTAAGACTCACAAGGACATATCCTATGTGGCCAAACACCTAAACCCTAAAAACCATAACTGTAAGACCCCTACTCGCTATCGTGATAGACTCAAAACAGCAATTTTCAAAGTGTCCGGAACTGATCTACAAAGACATCAACACGAAGAGCTTCTCGCCCTGATTCTAACGACTACTCGATCATTTAGAACGGATATTGTTTGAGGTACTTACGACCAAATATAGCTCGTAGCAGGCGGGCTCGCGATGTGGTCCTCGGCTTGCATTTCTTGCGTCAGCGCGGAGAGCTCCTCGATGCTAACACGCTCCTACTCTCATATCTGCAATGTGATTAGTGTGCGCGACGGTGTGTGTGCGTGAAGCTCACTACTGTGTGCTGCAGAACCCACGACTGTATATTATTTGAGATAACGTAATGTGGTTTTTACAAAGCCTTAGGTTTTAGCTTATATACCAAGCCTTCAAACCTAATGTCCGGCCAAATGACCTCAATTGTCCCTAGGCTTCTACAGAGCTTAATTACAAGAAACTGAGTTGGCTTTACTCATGATACAAGCATCTGCGGCCAAAATACAAGTGCCGATTTAAAATATGAGGTTCCCGTAAACATTACAAAAGTGGCCGTAATGGCTCAAAATAATAATAACGGGATATTCGATGATGCCCATGAACTCGTATCTTCATGTTGCAACATCCATCTTCATCTTCATTACTTCATCACCATCTTCATGTGGAATCTTTACAGAATATTTGAGGAATCTTAATGGAATCTTTGTGGAAACGTTGTTGAAAGGGCGTCCTTTGAACAAGTTAAGGAGCACCTTGCTTCTTAAAGATAGTTAATTTTCATTTAATTATGCATGAGTTTATGCATATAATCATCATTGCCAATTATGCATGTTGTCCATAGTTATGTCGTAAATCTCTTCACCTATGATTATCCAAGATATGGTGAGACTTTTTGTGCACCCAAATTGAGGATTAATCAAGGAATTAAATCCTTGATTTTCCCATGAAATTAGGACATGATTATGAGACTTCTTGAATACAAAAAAAGATATACAACTAGGGTATCGTGTTGCATTAGCAAATTGTGTATGATTTTGTGGAAGTTAATCATCTATTATATTGGGTATTTACATGGTTATAATCTACCATTGTATGTTACAATGATGCATCTAGCTAGTACATTAATCTTGATCTCATGTTTCATACGAGGGAAGTTTGGTCATGATAATTTTAGGATGAGTTTATGAGTAATTAAGGCATATTCATCTCGTTGCATCCTTGAGTTAGTTTACATACTTGCAGTTGTGAAGGCTTGTCAGTTAATCTAGCATTATGTGCAAGAATAAGGTTATTCCTTGTCAAGTTTTCTCATTGGTTGTTGTGGGAATTACGCCTAGTCTCTTGTTTCTCCGGAAGAACTAATCCTCGTAGTGAGATATGGCCCCCAAGAGAACCCGGTTTGGTGGTGCTAATGACCGCGAGGCAGGAACTAGCAACATGGTGAAAAACGGCAAAGCACCAATGAGAGAAGAAAATACAGCCATCACTTGAGGCATCGATGAGGAAATTCATGAGGTTGGATGAATTTAATTTTTGTATTTTACATAAGGATTGCATTATGATAACTTAGGAATGTTAAAATTCTCCAAACTATGTTGGAAATCGAACTGAGACAACGGCATTGGTATTTTTTAAAGATTTTATTTAAATTTGAGTTTGAAGTAAATAGGAAAGAATTGCTTTATGGAAAGACTGCTTGGAAGTAGGAAAGAATGGTTGGTAGGAAAAACTATCTCAAACAAGTTTCATTCATTATTCCAATGTCGATTTAGTCTGAACCCCCTACTGATGACAGGGCGGTAGCGCGTGAAGTTATCATAGGAGATAAATCCACGACTTGCTTCCTATGCGGTGGATATGTCCATGGCTTGCTTTCTATGTGGTGGATACATGATTTTTACCCGGAGAGTTACTCCATGAATTGGGTGGAGTCATGGACTAGTTGTATGGGTGGCCAGTTGACAACAAGTGGAGTTAACACTCGCTGGAGGTCCTCACTACTCCAGGACATTGGAATTTTTAATGAAGTATTGTTTGTTGAGTATTTTTCCTAGGAAAGATATGTTCTGGTGGCGATTTGACAATGTTTGAAGGGCTATCTTAACGAACTTGTGTCAAGGAAATATAAAAAAAATACCCTAAGTGTGGAACGACAATGTGTTAGTAATTAGGCCACACAAAGACTCTTTGTGAGTGGAGGGTGGAAAGTGGGAGCTTGGCTCAGGTTGCCAAATCCTACGAGATGGGTGGTCCCGATTAGTCGGGAACTCTCTGCCCTGCACAATAAAGTACGTCATTAGATAGATTATTACGCGAGAGCGGAAGGAACTCGGTGTATGTGCCTCTGAAAATTATGGGGAAAAAGACACTGAGATTATTTCTCCTCCTGGAAGATGAGAATATGACCGATAGTACGAAGTCACTCTTCCCCTATGGGACGGAGCTAGACGCCTTTTCAGTGGTGGCTTGGACTCAACTCACTAAGTGACGAGAGACCATCCACTGGTCTTCTTTTCTTCTTAGCCAATTTTTGTTTGCTTCCGCATAGGATCTAGCGACCGTCAAGTGTCCTCTAGTTCTGTCATGGTGAGACCGGGAGGGACCTCACACCGTGAAACTCGGGAATGGTGATATTCTTAAGTAATGCACTGCTACCTTCTGCATCTTCTGCAGTACTTGTCTCTTGGACTCATTGAATCGTGCGAGCTTGGTTCCCTTGAACCGTGTGACTTGTGGCTCCTTGAGTTGTCTGTGAATTCATAAATTTCACAAGTAACTCCGTAAGACTGGTAACATTTGCATTGAGTGCAGAGAGATTGCTTTCAAGTACGCTTTGCGATGTTCCAAAGTCTTGAAAGAATCCATATCTACAAGCCCATGATCTCCTAGATCATCATCATCATGCATACTAGTGTCAACATCACCCGTGGTGCCCTGATTTTTCTCTACGTGCTCAAAATCAAATGTGTGCGTAAGTGGGATATCCTCACTGGCCATGATAAATACACACTAATGCAAAGAGAGAGGAAAAAATGACAACTTGTACCTTGAGAAATTGATGTCTTTGTGTTTTGTGTGCTCCGCAATTTGCATTGCATGTGAACCTCGCCTTGCGGAAATTTGAGCGCTTCACTTGTCATTCATTGTAAGAACACCTTTGATGATTCTTCACAAAACCTCTCGTTTTTGTGAAGGCTTTTCTTCACTTTGAAGCTACCTCCTTGAGGAAAAAATAAATTTTGGAGGAAAACTTGCCTTCCTCCAAGAAGTGAAAAGGAAGGGTGAAGCTACTTCCTTGAAGTTTGAAGCTTTCCCTTTCCTTCTAGTTTTCTTTTTATCACAAGTAGACTATCTTTGCTTGTTATACACAACAAGGGTCAATAGCTTGATGGTAAAGTATTGGCCTCTTACCCTCATGGGGTGGGTTCAGCCCTCCTTCATGCAAGGGTTAAGCGGGCCTCCCTACGCGTGCAGCCAACGGAGCCAACGAAAGCCTTCAAAGCCTCAATGCTATTGAGTTTCCTGTCGAGTTTGCCTTGGTCACCTGCCTTGGTCGCCCACTGTGGAGGGTTGTCTGTCTACGTTCTTTTTACTGTATAGCGGAGACGTCGCTCTCTGCGAAACGTGGGAGAGAAGTAGAGCATCGCACGCACATGCAACCCGCATTTTGTCTCCTCCTAAATATAGCTAGGATACCAGTGAAAGGACGGTGGTAATGCGTGTGCTAGTCTCCACCCAACCGTGCTATCTTATAGCCTCCCCCTAGCGTACAAACTGTCCGGTCGTGCCGGTGGCCTTGCCCATAAGACCCATGTTCTTACAAGATGTGTACAAGTGATAGGTGACATTGTCGAGAAATTTGCGGTCTTGCCAAGAAAGCACCAGGCTTATGGCTGTGAGAGTTTATGAGAGAACTCCAAAAAACTATCTGAAGGAGTTAAACCATAGATTCCATGAAGACTAGGGTTTGGAAGGAAGTGCAATCAAAGAAGTCCCACTTTTTCTCTCTTGCACTCACACACACAAAGAAAGAACAGAAAAGAGAATATTAAAACAACACAAAGATGAAAACATCAAGGCTATGGTCATATCGTATGATGGGTAATATGAAAGGGTTAATAGATGAGTCAATGGAATTCAATCTTGGCTGACCGAATAGGCTACGAATTGTTCTTTGGAATTCTAGTTTTGTGCTTACCATACTATATATATTTTGTCCAGTGATTGGGATTAATTGTGTGTATAAATCCTCTTGGTTCATAGCAAGATAACTACACTTACATCAAAAGAAAAGTTATAGTCTATGAGAGGTAGTATGATGGGATCCGGTGATAGAAGTATTTCATTGAGCATTTCTAGGTCAAAGAGAAACACTATACGTTGTTAAAAGTGTATTTTACGGCTAATCCATACGTTAATTCTAATAGATCGTACAGAGTGAAAGCGATAGAAATTATCATCATGTGGATTATTCATATAGGATAACTTTAGTATGTGAAAAATGTTGATATGAGAGAAGAGAAGGGAAGAGAAGAGAAGAGCGTTTTTCTCCCAAGCCCTATTCTTGCCCGTAGGCAATAAGGATACTGCGGGGAGAGATGTACCTGTAGTAAGGAGAACCTAAAATTTGTAGAGAGGATGAATTACTAAGAGTGAGAGAGATAGTTTTGGTTAAGGATATGAGATTAGATATATATATATATTATGGATTAGAGATGAAAAAGAAAACAACAAGAAATCAAACAAACATCAATGTCGAACACATCTTACTTGACAAACTCTTTGGCACCATTATTGATGGAGAGAGAAGAAGAAGGGAGAATTCAACGTTGATTGATACGCCAAGTCTAAGACCTTCTTTGATTAGAGTTGATCTTCCAAGGATAGTGTGAAAGAATGGAGAGTGGAGAAAGTGTGGGTTTAGGCTTATGTTAATGGCTAAGTATAATTTGACATTACTACTCACTCCCTCTTGAATTCCTCTTATCAATGGCTTGGATGCTTGAAATCTTTTCAAGGAAGAATACGTCCCCTTTTATAGATGAAGGGAACCCCCAAGGGTTTACACAAGAAGAGAAGAGCCAGTGTGAACAGAAACTGGAAAAGTTGAAAATGAGCTGTCCTTGCATGATGTGGGCAGAGTAGGGTCAAGTATTTTGATCATATCTCCTCAATCGTGGCTTCAAATAAAAAAGTAAAAATATGGGCAGAAAATTCAGCTCATTGCCTATGACTTCCTTTTTATATGCATTTTACAATTCGGATTGCAACCTTGTGTAAAAAAATCATCAAAATAGGGTACAATTTTGGCAGCAAAAGTCTTCTTGTGGTCCCCTTAGCCTAGACTTTTATTTGATTCCAATGGACACCTCATGCCATATGAAAGCATGACATTGCTCCTTGACAAAGTTTTGTAATCATGCTTACAATAATGCATTAAAATAAGTGTATCTTTGAAATCATGCCACCTAGTGTCCCACTAGGATTTGATCCCATCCTAGTAGCTATTAAAAAGAAATATAAGAAAAATATGAAAAATACATAGAATATATATAGATTGGAAATTACTCTAGATATAGGATCTAGATAGGGTGTGAGATAATAATGAGATGGTAGAAAGAAATAATCAATGCTTTTTGTCCCAAGTTAAAGAGGCGGAGCTATTGACGTTTTTCCCATAGTACTTTTCTGATGGTAAAGTAAGAATAGGTTACCCTTGAGATAAATAATAGGATGAGATAGAAAACATATTATTATACTTAAATATGCATATGGACATTATAGAAAATATAACTATGTATCTAAAAAGTTACAAGATAACTCTTGTAGCATGCGTTCCCACTATGTATGTGTCACAACACGACATGCACCCCCTCTAAACTTGCACATCCTTTGATATGTGCCATATTGTCTCTTTGTAAGATTAGCCCTCTTGTACATCTTCCTTGATTTCTTCTTCACTGGATAATTCCAAAGCTTCTTCTTCACTTTGATCCTCTCCTGTGTTTTTCTCTTCTTCCTCATCAACATTTTCTGGATCATTGTCTCTTCTTATCTTAAACCTTTTGATCCTTTTTCCTGCAATGGAAATCTTTACTTCTATACCATCTAGTTCAGACAAGTTGTAAGTAGAATTTTTAGGCACATGCTTTACAACATACGGTCCAAACCATCTTTTTGAAAACCTATGCATGACTATGTGCTGGTTATCAAGGCTACTATCATATACTAAAACCCAGTCACCTTTGTAAATTTCTTTGCTCCTAAGCCGATGTCGCTTATCAAAGTAGTCCTTGTTTGTAGCCTTGCATTTTTGAGTCGTTCTTTTGCAGCCTCAATGTCTCCAGGTCTTCTCTCTAGTTTCCTTATGCGCAATGCAAGGAGATCTTCCCTGCTAAGCCCATCTTGCCAAGGTAGTACATTCCATGTGGGAATTGCATCTTCAATCGGCATCACTGGCTTTTGACCATACATTAGCTCCGCAGGCATGTAGCTAGTTACTGAGCTATGTGTTGTACGATCAGCCCATAAAGCATATGGTAACAGTTTTGGCCACTCACCAACTCTTCCTTCGCAAGCCTTGGCCAAAGCTTTGATGATAGGAGGATGCCGTCTTTCACTCTTTCCATTTCCTTTAGGGTTGTAAGATGTGGTAAGAGAAAGCTTGATTCCTAATCTGGTAAAGAACTCCCTTGCTTCCTCAGCATCCAGCTCATCTCTATCTGCAGTGATCTTTCCCACACAACCATAACGGCAAATCACCTCATCAAGGAGGAATTTGCACACAGCTTCTGTGGTTTTAGCTCTTAATGCTCTTCCTTCAACCTGGTTAGTTAGGTCCTCTCGTGCAAGAACCAAGTATCTCATCTGCCAGAGTCCTAGAGGCATTGTGACTAGATTCACAACCCATTTATAGTGCATGGCTAGTGGATATGCAGGGTGCAATCCATCACGATGTCGGACATTTGAATACATTTGACAAGTTACACATAACTCTACAAATTGAGATACATCTTTATACATACCCTTCCACCAATATTTTTCTTTCAACTTGGAGAAGGTTGCCCACACACTCCTGTGTCCAGCCCATAAACTCTCATGAAACTCTTGCATGAGCTTTACTTGAGTCTCTTTTTTACATATAACCCATCGTGGTGTAGCACTCTTTTGTTTAGGATGCTTCCACAAGTAACCATCCCTCAAAAAGTACCCATATGCTTTCCTGCGTATCCTCCTGAATTCTTGTTCAGACCAATCATCTTGTTTTGCTAGAGTACTCAAATAGCTTTTAATAAGAAGCCAATCACCTTCATAAAGCTCTTTTAAGAATGATTCGAGTAGATTAGTCATGCAGACATTGTTACCTTTCACAAGAGAGATAGAATATAAATTTATGCCTACATCATCTCCCTCGCAATCATTTGTGACTCATCTTCATACCTTGCCCTTGATAGCATATCTGCCACTATATTGTCTTTACCTGCAATGTGATTAAACTCGGGATTCAAGGACTTAATGTAGGAAGTCCACCGCAACAGAGCAATGTCTGGAATTGAGCAACTTGTAATCATCCCAAGAAGTGGTAGAAAATCTGTTTCTACAACCACACATGCACCAATTAGGTACTCTTTCCCACTTTTCAAGGCTGTAACTATACCCCATAACTCTCTCATTATCTGTGGATAGTTTCTTTGGTGAGCACTTAGTACCTTTTCTCCAAATCTTACCACATACCTGTGTCCTTCTTTGTCATCTTGCCCTATTGCCCATCCAATCCCTGTAGGACTGGTGTCTACTGTCACAATTACTGGCCTTTGACACTCATATTCTACCTTTCTCAAAGTCGTTGTTGACTGGAGCAAATCCTTTATCTTTTTCATGGATTTTACATTTGCTTTTGTCCATTTAAACTTTTGATTCTTTCTAAGCAGCTGATAAATAGGATCAGCTACATGTGCATAATGTGGAATCCAAATAACATAGAAGACACATGCCAAAAACCTTCTAACCTTAGTGATGCTAGTGCACGTTTCTTTCATTCTTTGGATGGCATCTACCTTAGTTGGACAAGGTTTCCTACCATATGGCCCGCACATGTGCCCCACAATGAGCACTTCATTGACACCAAAAATAGACTTTTTCCCTGACACTGTAAGATTCACTTCTTCCAACCTAGACAAAATTTTATCACAATCATTTATGTGATTTACCACAAACCTACGACATCCCTTGAGATCCAAATCTTCATCTTTGTCACTTTCTTCACATCCTTTGATAGGCCAGTCATCAATTGAAGACATTGTGATTTGAGGAATAAAGTCACTTAAGACCTTATTTATGCCATTCATCATATGTGCAACCGAGTTGGTTGCTCCCTGTGGCAAGGTACACATCCTTACCAAACACAAGGTGTCCTCATGGTTGTCAAGTCTCTGCTTTCGATTGCAAGCTGAAATTGATCATACCCTGAGTAGAGATCTCCCATTGAGTAGATTGCCCTCCGTGCAAATGCCTCTGCAAACTCATCCACAATTGGACCTGTACCTACATTTCTAATTGTCACCTTGTTTACTGGTTGCATATCTTGGATGAAGCGTAGAGAACCATTCTTCTTTGGAACTGTGAACCACCTGTTTGAGTATGGAGCAGAAGAAGGCTCCAAGATTCCCATTTTGATTTTCTCATTCAGTAGCTCTACTAACTTTGGCAAATGAGCCTTTGGAACCGGAATAGGCCGCAGATTCCAAGGCACATGAGGTAGTGTGAAAATTACCATAGGAGCTACAATAGAAGGATCAACATATCCTATCTCATGTGGCTCAAATGCAAAAGACTTACCATGCTTTCAAAGCATTTCTTTGAAGCACTTTGTCTCCTCCTGTGTTAGAAACTCCTCGCAACCAATTTGCAACTCTTGAAAAGACTCCTTTGTGAAGGTATGCCCAATCTTTTTAGGATCCCTCAAACTTGGTTGTAAAGAAGCCTGCTCCATCTTTTCCCTGTTGTTAGGTGGTAAGGGTGAAGCTACTGGTTTCACCTTCTTTGCTACACTCTTGTATTTAGTTTCAACATGGACTTCTGGGCCAATTGTTTGGCTTTCTTTAAAGGCTTTCATTACTTGATACATTTCCATAGATAAAACTTCCACAACTTTGTTTTCAAGATTCAAACTAGACCCCATTATAGCATCAAGCTCACCCATAGTATCTACAAAAGAAACATGTTCACACAAACCCAAAACATTTTCAGTAGGCTCTAGCAACCCACTTTTTTTCATGCCTATTTGTACATTATGCACATATTTCCTCTTACATCTCTTCAAATCTTCAAGTTTTGTAAAACATACTGATCCATTCCTTGTTACCAAGGAGCTCGTTGAGAAAGTTTCACCTATTTTTCGATCAGGCGAGACCCTTTTTCTTTCTGTACCACTGCAATCCTGCTTTACAATGGTACTTGGCCAAAACCCATCATTTCCCTATGATCATGAAACTATTTGCTCACCTTTGGTAGAGGATGTTCTCTAAGGTTGTCACGATTTCTTTCATGGTTTACACAAACTGTGAGAAATTGGACAGCTCGTTTATCATCTTTGCTACGTATCCTAGCATATGCTGAACCATCATCCATTACCTTTTTTTCCATTCGAACTCCCACAATGTAGGGCTGTCCAAGGATGAGATGATATGAAGATGTGTCCTGTATAAAGAAGTTTTGGTCAATCTTTACATCACCTATTGCCACCTTCACACCTGGACATGCTGCATACAATTCAGCGGATGAATTGTTTGCCACTTTTACCATCCAGCCACCATCTGCGTCCATCGGCCATTTGCACTTGTTGTAGAGACTCTTTGACATTGTGTTTATTTCTGAACCATGGTCAATCAAGGCAACAAATGGCTCTTAAAGATCACCTACCTTGACCAAAGTTTCTGTAGTAGCCCTTGCCTAGTGAGTTCGTGAATAGTAGCTCCTAGGAATAGCTTCAACTTCTAAATCATCATTTGAGAAATGCACTTGCTTCACTCTCCCACTAGATTGGTAGCTTCCTACCACAACTCCATCATCCTCCTTATTTTGCAACTGCATCCCTTGTGTCTTCAAGGTTTCTCCGTCAACCTGTGGACGAGCAACCTCAGCAAGAGTTTTCCTCTTTCTCTTGATGATGTCAATGATCTCCTTGTGGAATTCACTCTTTGTAATGCCAAGAACTTCTCCCAAAGTAAACTCAATCTTGCTATTCAAGATCCTTTCCTCCAAGAATTTCTTTAAATCTGTAGAAACCTCAATATCAGATTGTAGTTTATAAGTTGGTCCTTTTGTCTTACCTTTTGTTGGCTCTTTCTTCTTTCCTGTTGTAGACTCCTCCATGAGTACTTCAGGTGGAGATGCTCCTTGTGTTGAGGGTGTTTGAGAAAGCATTGAGTCGCTTCTTCCCCCACTTCTAGAAGCTCTTTTTGATGGTCCTTCATCAGCATTCTCACATCTACGCTTCTCTTCTACAATTGCCTCATTTTGTTGGCATTTTGTAATGTAGGCATGAACTGACAATGAGTCCACTGGATCATTCCATCCTGTTTATAGACGTATGCAATCACCTGCTTCATGTAGAATCTATTTTGTAAGCTTTCCCTTTTTAGCTAATTGCATGACATTTGGCCAAATTTGATCACCTCTTCATCACTAAGATGCTCAATTTTTACTCCATAAGTAGCTGCCTCAACTGAAGAGGTGGCATGCTTAGTTGCCATATCTTCAACTAAGGTTTGTATTCCCCCCTTCCCAAAGTTAGTTCTCAAGGGTAGACATGTCTCTCTTAAGTGGATTTTACCATCCTTAAAAAAGACAACATCTTTTGACAAAGCATCACTAAAATCATCACAATCCCTTCTTACATGGTCTGTACTATCACACCAAATACATCTATTAACAAATCCTTCTTTGGGCTGTTGTCTTTGCCTGGAAAGTGGCCCTGACGGTTGGCCTTTTTCTTCAAGCTTTGCAAGCTTCACCTTCAAGTCAATCATTCCCTTCACAAGCTCATCTAGCATGGACTCATCAAACTTCGGAGAGATAAAAGTAGGCTTTACCATTTTGTCAGGAGTTGAGGTGGAAGGACTTGTAGTGTTTACTACCATCTTGTCCCTTCTTCTTTGTCGTTTGGCAAGCTGTGAGACAACACCTTCAATCTCATTCCAGTCGGTCTTTAGTCCTTGCTCAGCATCTTTATCTTCAAGAAGAAGCTCCAAATTTTCTTGTAACTCTTTACCTGTGGCTTGTAAGAAAAGATATGTCTTCTCTGCATCTAGTGTGGCCCTTTCTGTCCTGGTGAGTTATCCATAGCGCCGCTCAAATTCCCTAAGTAGCTCTGTTATAGATAGTCCTTGATTTGGCTTGACTACCCATTCTAAGAATGTCCTTTTGGTCACTCTCTCAGAGTCCTCCATTAAATATTCCTCCTTTAAAGCTAATTTGAGTTCTTCCCAATTTCTCCCATGTCCATCTTTAATTCTCCTAACATGCTCTCTAATTTCTGGCGCAACAACTAGCTCAAACCTTTGAATCATCTCACCTTCTGACACGCGATGCAGCTCCATCTCCTTCACATACTCGCGTAAGAACTTGGTTACATCTTTGCCATTGAATTGATCCATTCTATTGATGACTGCTTGTATGGCCTTCATTGCTGAAATCTCCCTTCTTTCGGTGGCATGTTGTTGTTGCATGAACATTGCAAACGCTTGAAACATTTGCATTGTTGCTGGGTCAAAACGCATACCTTGTTGCTCAACATGATCACCCATGGTTACCCACAAACTCTCACCCTGGCAGATTTGCATCGGGTTCACCAAAAATGTGTCCAGAAATTTGCGGTCTTGCCAAGAAAGCACCGGGATTATGGTTGTGAGAGTTTGTGAGAGAACTCCAAAAAACTATATAAAGCACTTAAACCATAGATGCCATGAAGACTAGGGTTTGGAAGGAAGTGCAATCAAAGAAGTCCCACTTTTTCTCTCTTGCACTCACACACACAAAGAAAGAACACAAAGAGAATATCAAAACAACACAAAGATGAAAACATCAAGGCTATGGTCATATCGTATCATGGGTAATATGAAAGGGTTAATAGATGAGTTAATGGAATTCAATATTGGCCGACCGAATAGGCTACAAATTGTTCTTTGCAATTGTAGTTTTGTGCTTACCATAATATATATATTTTGTCTAGTGATTGGGATTAATTGTGTGTACAAATCCTCTTGGTCCATAGCAAGAGAACTACGCTTACATCAAAAGAAAAGCTATAGTCTATAACAAGTAGCATGATGGGATCTGGTGATAGAAGTATTTCATTGAGCCTTTCTGGGTCAAAGACAAACACTTACGTTGTTGAAAGTATATTTTACGGCTAATCCATACGTTAATTCTAATAGATCGTACAGAGTGAAAGCGATAGAAATTATCATCATGTGGATTATTCATCTAGGATAACTCTAGTATGTGAAAAATTTTGATATGAGAGAAGAGAAGAGAAGAGAGTTTCCCTCCCAAGCTTTATTCTTGCCCGTAGGCAATAAGGATACTGCGGGGAGAGATGTACCTGTAGCAAGGAGAACCTAAAATGTGTAGAGAGGATGAATTCCTAAGAGTGAGAGAGATAGGTGTGGTTAAGGAGATGAGATTATATATATATATATATATATATATATATATATATATATATATATATATATATATATATATATATATATATATATATATATATATATATGTTGGATTAGAGATGAAAAAGAAAACAACAAGAAATCAAGAAAACATCAATGTCGAACACATCTTACTTGACAACCCTTCGGCACCATTATTGATGGAGAGAGAAGGAGAAGGGAGAATTCAACGTTGATTGATACGCCAATTCCAAGACCTTCTTTGATTAGAGTTGATCTTCCAAGGATAGTGTGCAAGAATGGCCAGTCTTCCTCTAGGAGAAAGTGTAGGTTTAGGCTTATGTTAATGGCTAAGTACAATTTGACATTACTACTCACTCCCTCATGAATTCCTCTTATCAATGGTTTGAATGCTTGAAATCTTTTCAAGGAAGAATACGTCCCCTTTTATAGATGAAGGGAACCCCCAAGGGTTTACACAAGAAGAGAAGAGCCAGTGTGAACAGAAACTGGAAAAGTTGGAAATAAGCTGTCCTTGCATGATGTGGGCAGAGTAGGGTCCAGTATTTTGATCATATCTCCTCAACCGTGGCTTCAACTAAAAAAGTAAAAATATCGGCAAAAAGTTCAGCTCATTTCCTACGACTTCCTTTTTATATGCATTTTCCAATTTGGATTAGAGCCTTGTGTAAAAAACTCATCAAAATAGGGTATAGTTTTGGCAGCAAAAGTCTTCTTGTGATCCCCTTAGCCTAGACTTTTATTTGATTCCAATGGACACCTCATGCCATATGAAAGCATGACATTGCTCCTTGACAAAGTTTTGTAATCATGCTTACAATAATGCATTAAAATAAGTGTATCTTTGAAATCATGCCACCTAGTGTCCCACTAGGATTTGATTCCATCCTAGTAGATATTAAAACGAAATATAAGAAAAATATGAAAAATACATAGAATATATATAGATTGGAAATTACCCTCGATATAGGATCTAGATAGGGTGTGAGATAATAATGAGATGGTAGAAAGAAATAATCAATGCTTTTTGCCCCAAGGTAAAGAGGCGGAGCTATTGACGTTTTTCCCATAGTACTTTTCTGATAGTAAAGTAAGAATAGGTTACCCTTGAGATAAATAATAGAATGAGATAGAAAGCATATTATTAAACTTAAATATGTATATGGATATTATATAAAATATAACTATGTATCTAAAAAGTTACAAGATAGCTCTTGTAGCATGCGTTCCCACTATGTACGTGGCACAGCAAGACATCGTGATGATGCAACTTTCAAGAAAAAATAGTGCAAAAGTAAATAATCATGATTATTTACAGGAGTCACATTTGCAAAACTTGAAAATTTTGCCCTAAACACATTCACAACGGAGATGTCGCTGTCTAAAGAACGTGGGAGAGAAGCAAAGCATTGCACGCACATGCAACCCACTTTTCGTCTCCTCTAAAAAATAGCTCGAATACCAATGAAAGGGTGGTGGTAATGGGTGTGCTAGTCTCCACCTTACCGTGCAATCGTATAGCCTCCCCATAGTATACACATTGTCCGGCCGTGTCGGTGGGCTTGCCCATAGGACCCATGTCCTTACAAGGTGTGTACAAGTGATAGGTGAGGTGATGATGCAACTTTCAAGCAAAAATAGTGCAAACATAAATAATCGTGATTATTTACAGCAGTCACATTTTCAAAACTTGAAAATTTTGACCTAAACACATTCTATACACCTAAAACAAGTCCGAAATTGAACTTGGTAAAGTTTGGTCTTGCCGGCATTACTTTGTGCTTTGTCGACTCTGAAATCTTTGATTTTTGTGACTACACTGCTTGTTGAGTTGGTTTATGACTTTTAAGGCTATGGAATTATCCACAACACAGTCGTGAAGCAACTCATCCAATTCTAGCCCATGTTGGAGTCAGTTTCATCTCGTATGTTAAATTTGACACTCTGTAGCCTTCGAGTCTTTTTCTGCTTTTTGAGGGCTTTTCTTGATTGATTTCTTAAAACCAATCATATAAACTGTATATAGACCTCGTATGAAAGTTGTTTGTTGAGTCATAACCCAATTCTAGTGACGGCCGGTTTTCGAAACCGCAACCGTGAGAACCAAACCCCAAGAAGGGGAGAGCATATTACCAAGGAAAAATGGGAAAAAAAAACATTCACCACCCCTCTAGGCTTAACCACTAGAGGGGCACCACCAATTTGGCCACACCTCTCCATTATCGCTAGAAGACAGAGCCCTCTCTCTCCTGCTACTCGGCTCCGCCTACACTCTCTCTCTCACTTACCCTGCTTCTGCATCGCCCGGCCCAATGGGCGCATAAAAAAACATTGCCACTTTCTATATTCCCTGGTGGGCCGCCATGCTTTTGTAAAATTCTCTCTCTCTCTCTTTCATTATTCACAAGCTCTCTCTCTCTCTCTCTCTCTCTCTCTCTCTCTCTCTCTCTCTCTCTCTCTCTCTCTCTCTCTCTCTCTCTCTCTCTCTCTCTCTCTCGTCGTACATACCCTGCCTAGCGGGCCGCCATACCTCACCCCTCCCTCTTCCCTCTCGTCAACACTCCCTCGACCTCACTCTCCCCTCCATCTCTCCCCTCTTGTTTTCTTCCCACCGGTGGACCACCGCTCTATCTTCCCCTCCCTCAATTAGCTCTGACTCTCTCTCCCTCTAAGTAAGCAGCCTCAGGCATGGAATAGAATAACTCTCTCTCTCTCTCTCTCTCTCTCTCTCTCTCTCTCTCTCTCTCTCTCTTAATTCAGCCCCACATACCCTCTTTCTCTTATACCCCCCCCTCTCACTGACACACTCTCTCTCTTTCCCCAGGTATAGGAACCCGCCATGCAATATTCTCTCTCTCTCTGTCTCTCTAGAACCACACACTCTCCCTCACTGGCCCATTGCTCATCACTCCCTCCCCATCCCGTTGACCTTACCCCCCTTTCCCTCGTTCTCTGTCGGCATACGCTGGCCCAAGCCTCTCTCTCTCTCTCTCCTTCTCTCTCTCACTCCTGGATCAGCCCACACGGGCGCAGCCAGTCCACAGGACCATACTCTCTCTCTCTCTCTCTCTTACCCACACACCCACTACACACACACACACACACCCTCACACACTCTCGTTGTCTCGAGCTCACTCTCTCTCTTTCTCTCTCTCTCTCTCTCTCTCTCTCTCTCTCTCTCTCTCTCTCTCTCTCTCTCTCTCTCTCTCTCTCTCTCTCTCTTTATCTCTCTCTCGCTTTCTCTCCTCCTCGCTCTCTGTGTCGACAAGCTTACGTGCGCACCGTCGGTTATCAGATCATACTCTCTCTCTCAATCACACACACACACACATGCAATCACACACACACACACGCATCTAAACACACACACACACACACACACACACACCATCTCGCCCTCCCTCACACACCCTCCTCCCATTCTTTGCAGCAGGCAATCGAAAAAGAAAAAAATATAAGTATATATATATATAAATAGCTTGCACTCTTTCGTTACACTCCCACCTACACACACACGACACACATTTACACACTCATATATATACACACACATCTACACACACTCACATACATACATAAGTACACGGCATGCACACCCACACAACCAAACAACACGCACGTATATACGCACGAATTGAAAAAATAAAAAAACACATGAAGTACATCGATGTCATCAACAAAAAGAAAGGAGACGGCCAAGTCGCACGCCGTCGACACCAAAACAAGCAAAGGCGCTAAAGGCATGCCCCAGTCAACCCGGAAAATGACAAATGCGTTGCACCGACGCACCAACTAGACCACCGTTCACTGGCATTGCATCCACGATGCCCTCTTCAATAAAATCCGTAGGTTGTTGTCGTTTTTCTAGTTACAAACCAAATCTTGTGAAAAATCCCAATTTTTGTAAATTCTCATCTCTCTCTAGGTGATGGTCACAAAGGCCCACCTAGAGGTTTTCCTTTATAATATTTCCCAAGACAAAACAAGGGTCAACCACCCAGGGCCCACCGTGTTGCTTTGTCTCCCCTGATTAGAACCCTAATCTAATCAGATTACCCTAATCTAAAGCAGCCAACACCTATAAAAATGCACTAAGAGGTCACTATCCGGGGGGGGGAGTTCATCAAAGGTCAGCACTTGGTAGTATTTTGGTGGGAGGAATTGGCAATATTTGCATCACGAGAGAGGGGACTTAGTGTAGCGATTTTCTTTTGGAATTTGTACTATGTAAAGAAGCTATGTCTACATCTCGACTCCAATGGTCAATACAGGCACACTCATGTTAGCAAGGTTTCCGTGTCGGTGAGTCATCTCTAGAGAACGCACTAGTAGGCTCACTATCTCTCCCTCTATCTCCCTATCACCATGATTGCCACCTCATCGAAAAAAGGTTACTGTAAATATTACAAGAAAATAGTTCTTCCTCACACCCCCGAGAGTTTTCATCACCTGTCATATTCTCTCTCTCTCTCTCTCTCTCTCTCTCTCTCTCTCTCTCTCTCTCTCTCTCTCTCTCTCGGTGTGTAGAGTCTGTGATATTTCCAATCACTATTGTCTGCATCCTAGCCGCTCAAAGCTAGGTGGTGCCCCTTGTTCGCTTCACCGTGACCATCTTGCGGCGTGCATCCGATATTTTTCGAGGCTATCGGGGTGCGTGTCGCGCTTTGTGCTCGTCATTTGGTGCCCCCACTGAGGAGGGCTTCTCGGAAACCTTCAGTTTACAATGCTAAAAACAACGCACATCATCAATCATGGACGAATGGATGAAATAATTCTCTAGCTGTAGGACAAAAGAGGAGGAGACTAAAGAGGCCCTAACCACCTTCATTGAAGTACTACTACCAGGCTGTAGTGTCAGCAGTATTCAAGAGGTAAGCTCCCCATCTGAAGTTGCTCGTTCTAACCACAAATTGAGAGCATCAGGTGGGAAGTCTATGAAGTCCTATCTCTACTGCCAACCAAAGCACACTGTCAAGGAGTGCCAGCAACGAAGGTAATGAAGGGGCTTAAATCATCTACATCGACATTCACCATGAGGAGGTCCTCCATTTCAAGGGAGGAAAGAAAACGGTAAGGCCTCTCTTTCCTAAGGAAACTACAATCAAAGGTATAACCTCTACTCCAAAGTGGCCAAAAGGGGCTGCTTGAGCCAAAGGTAAGGAAAGGCTAAGCGAGTCTAGAAACACATGACCCCAAAGGAAGAAGCATCTAGCCACACGAGTGCTTCAAGTTCAAAAAGCCGGGTCGTACCCAGTTTGCCAAAAAGAAGGTCATCCGAGGCTAAGCGACGAAAGGTCGCCTATCGATTCGTAGAGCGCATGTGAGTACTGCTTGTCCAATTTGACAATCCTGAAGCAGAAGTGGTAATAAGGTTTGCATGACCTAAGGAGGAGTGGTTCGGCTATTGCTCTCACTGTTTTGGAGGACAGGTAGAGAGTCTTCCTCCTCTCCCCGTACAGCTCATCCTAAAGAAGCTCTCCACCACGGGTGAAACCCAGTGGGCGGGAGACGAGTTACAACTGAATGGAGTGGCTTTCATGCAACGCGCTGACTACGTTAATTACCTGCAGCTGCTGCTAGCCAAAAGGCTAGGAGTAGTCAGACGCGTCACCATCACCCCGTACGTACTGAGTGACGAAGGAAAAGTGGAGCCTATGAAAGGAGACGACCTCCTGTGGATGTGTCGACTCATCAACACCGGCATGGTAAGAGTATAAGTACCCTCTGTGCATGATGGAAAATGGACCAACAGCGTTCCCGTACAGATTTCTGCAGCATATGCATGTGAATATTTAAGTAGATAGGAAAATCTTCAACCAACAGAAGATTGTGTATCTATTTGGTGTTGTGGTGCTAGGAGAAATCCTTAGCTCCCCAAACCCTATCATTCTCCCCATATTGGATTACCACCACTCCTTCAATGTTTCCATCTTTATCCTGTTTTAATCTATCCACCCAACCTTGTAAAAAGCCACTATGAGCCGCTACTGTCATTAATCTTTTTTTTTATATAAGTTTGTAATTTTCTGAGTTACTACAATGGAAAGTGTTTCTTTCCCCACGTTCAGTGGAAAGAAGGGAAAAGACGTCACCACCGACTTTCTGGATGATTTTGACATCGCTTGTGTGGTTTCCAACAAGGATGACGACGCCTCACGGCTACAAATTTTTTCCTCTACTAATGAAAGTAGAGGCCAAGTCTTGGTACAATGCTTTGCCCCAAGCTACCAAAAATGCATGGGATGTACTACGTGCTGCCTTTGTGAAAAAGGTTTGGTGGAGACAGAACCTCAAAAAAGCTATGGCAGCTACTGACGGAATTAAAGCAGGGAGGTTTGCTAGAGTATGTCACCTACGAGTCCAAGTTTGTGGATTTGTGGGAGAGATGGGTTGCCTCATTGGAGGAAGGTGAAGGAGAGCCTAATTTCTTAAAGAAGGACTATTTCATTACTGGCCTGTGGTTGCCACTTAAGGAGAAGGTGAAGGGGAGGTTCTCTGCAACGTATGAGCTGGCAGTGGAAGTAGCCCGCCTTAAAGACAAGAAGTTGTGCATGCAAGAAAGAGTCAACGAGTCAGAGGAATCAAGCTCAGCCCGACTAGCCCCAGTGACTGAGTCATATCACTATCCAACTCGAGAGCTTATCCATACATCTGGTGCAGCAAGGGCATGCACCTTTCAAAAATCCAGAATAAGGGAGAGGTCAACGAAGGCAAAACCAAGAGTACCACTGTTATAATTGCGAGGAAGACGGCCATGGAATGTACTACTATCCACATCCAAGAAGACAGAATCAGATCTCTCTGCCAAGGGTAAGACCACCACCACCCAGGTAACCAGGGCTGATTCCACCGGTCCAAATCCTTCGACCACCTGTACAACAACCACCACCACAACCTCTTATTCCACCGCTACCCCCACCACCTGCTATAAACCAAGCAGTGAGTGTTATTATCTTGGAAGATAAAGGGAAGGAAAAGGTAGAAGAACTAGTTCAAGAGAATCACAAAGGGAAAGCAAAAGTAGAAGAAGTGGATGCCATGGGAGTGGAGCATGCCAGGCACGAAGAAGCCTCTCAAAAAGAAGAGAAAATGAAAGGAAAAGGCGAGTCTATCAAGCAGGCATCTAAGCCTCGACGGAAGATAGACATCGTGGATTTTTCACTAGGTGAGTATGCTAAACCATATGAATTAGTTCAGGATGTGTTGATGCAGGGCCCGAAGATAACTTGGCCCCAATTACTCCATCTTGCGCCAAGGATGAGAAGGCAATGGATGAAGATGGTAAGTACAAGAAGATCAAGACCAAGGATAGCTGGGGCTATCTCTAGGCGGGACCTTGACGGCATCCTACCACCCATGGATGCCCACATCAAGGGGCAACGTATCTCAAACGTCTACATAGATGGTGGCATGCAGATATGCATCATGAGTAAAAACGTGATGCACCATCTAGGCCTAGAGGTGAGTAGGCCAGTACCCTTCCAAGCCAAAATGGCAAATAACGTGATGCACCATCTAGGCCTAGAGGTGAGTAGGCCAGTACCCTTCCAAGCCAAAATGGCAAATAACGTGAGAGTGAAATGCGTAGGCATTGTGAATACGATCAAAGTAAAGGCATTCAATATAGAAGTAGAGGTAGACATTTTTGTCATGCCACACAAAGGGGAGGGCTACCCTATCATTCTTGAAAGACCCTGGCTCATGGCTATGTAAGCTAAGCAAGACTGGAGTACCGGAATGATTCAGATGAAGGATTGGGAAGCAATGCAACATGATCTTGGAGGCTTCAGAAGATGAGTCCACCAATGACTATTCGTCCACCTCACGAGAAGAAACAAAAACAACTGAAGAAAGTGACAGTAGCATTGAGGTGATGGGGGTCATCCTGAAAGACCCAAAAAGATTGACACAATCTGAAGCATCACCGACAAACCAAGAGGGACCATCAAGTACGCAATCCTTAGAGGATACAAGTAAGTTACATCGGATGCTCTCCAATGAGTTAATCGATGAAGAGAGGAAGGAATATGTCTCCATGCTAGGTAACTTCACCACATTGTTCATTGATGGTTATGATAAGATCACAAGAATCACAGTAGTACAACATCGCATAAGACTCAAATAAGGAAGTAAACTCATAGTGCAAAAGATCACAAGACTTGGGGTAATCCAACAAGAGTCACTACTCAAAGAAGTGAGGAATTTGCTACAGGCAGGTTTCATTTACCCCATCAAAGACTCATAATGGGTCTCTCGAGTAGTAGTCACACCAAAGAAGAATGGCAAGTGGAGAGTCTGTGTGGACTATTAAACCTCTCAATGCATCCACAAAGAGGGATCACTTTCCCCTCCCATTCCAAGATGAAGTGGCAGGTTATGAGCGCTACACAATATGTGATGGCTACTCAGGATACTTTCAAATTAGTATCACAGAAGAAGACAAAAAAAAAACAACTTTCATAACACCTTGGGAATGCTTTGCTTATAGAGTGATGCCTTTTGGCCTCACCAACACTCTGGCCACATTCCAACGTTATGTTACTTTTGTCTTCCAACCATACTTTGGAACGTTAGTACGGGTCTTCATAGATGATTTTTGCACCTATAGTTCACGCTCCCTCCATTAGAGAAAAGTCTATGATGGCCTGACCAGGCTGCAAACCTTGGGTGGCCAACTCAACGTGGATAAGTGTCACATTGGTGAAAGAAAAGTCACTCTCCTTGGCCATGTAATTTCAGCAAAAGGGATTGAGGCTGACCCTAGCAAGATTCAAGCTTTGGTATCTTTGTCAACACCCACCACAGCTCAACAGTTGGTCTCTTTCCTTCAGAAGGTAAGATACTTGAGCAGGTTCATTCACTTGCTATCTCAAGTGGTTCTCCCTCTACAACAAGTCCCCCAGAGGAATTTCTTCTCATTGAGTGAAGAAAATGAGCAGCAATTTACTGAGCTGAAGCAAATCCTAGCCACACTTCCCACCATTTCACCCCCCAGATTGGACGAGCCATTTTATGTGAACCCCAGTGCAGGAAGTGATACACTTGGAGCCATACTAATGCAAAAGGACCCCCAAACTTCTTTCATGTGTCCTATCTACTTCTCTAGTCGTGTCATGACCCCATCAGAAAAGGGATTCACCGCAGTTAGAACACATGGTGCTCACACTAATGTTTGCTACCACAAAGTTCTGCTCTTATCTACTGCCTAGACCCTTTGTAATTCTGAAAATGGAGGAGGTTTTTTCGTATGTAATGTGACACATGGATGTCTCATCTAGGATCTCTAAATGGTTGGTTAGATTACAAGAGTTTGACTACACCATGCAAGTAGAAAACTCCTCCAAGGCTAGTCTAGCAGGTATTCTCACTCATTGCCACTATGAGAAGAAGCTGAAGGTCAACACGGAAGAAAACTCCTCCAAGGCTAGTCTAGCAGGTATTCTCACTCATTGCCACTATGAGAAGAAGCTGAAGGTCAACACGGAAGCAAAAGAAGAGACACCAATGGTAGAAATTCCTAAGCTAGAAAGAGCTCGCTCTCTTTTCTTTGACGGAGCATACAAGAGAATAGTGGACCAGTCTGCAGCTTGTATCATCATTTTCAATGAGCAACAGGAAAGGGTATTCTCCATTGGGCAGCTATTACACTCCCACTCCAACAACGAAGCAAAGTATGCAGCTTTAATTCTTCGGTTAGAACAGTGTATTTTGCAAGGGATTCAGCGCCTAAATGTGTTTGGTGATGCTTTGCTTTCGATAAAGAAATACGGAAAATCCGGTTTTACTTGGTCAACTACGCCAAGTTAAGGATCTTTTAAGAAAGTTTGAAGTAGTGCAATTATTTCATGTCCCCAGGAAAGAAAATTAGGAGGCAAATGCTCTAGCCAAGGAAAGAATACAAGACGTTCCCTATAGGAGCAATCAAACTAAAACTACCCCTCTTTGAAGGTAGTGATGCTATTCTCAACATTATCAGCTTCTTAGACACAGGAGAATGTTCGGAAGGGTACACTAAGGGCCATAAATAGTGGCTGGTTAGGAAGTCTACAAGATACCACCTTGTAAACAACCACTTGTATTGTAAACGCAAGGATCAGATTCTCAGTCAAGTACCAACCTCCAGTGAGATCACATAGGTAATTTCAAGTTGCCATGATGGTGTCTGCGGCGGTCATTTTGTTTTAGATATCACCAGTAGGAAGATTCTACAGGGAGGATACTCTTGGCCTAGTCTGAACAGGGATGTGTATCACTGATGTAAAACATGCAAGGTCTGTCAAGTGGCTAGTGATCGCACACTAACCTTTGAACCACAGACTTCTATCATCTCATACGGTCCGTTTGAGAAATGGGAAATAGATGCAATCGGTCCTCTACAAAGGGCCCAATCAGGTAAACTATACATTCTAGTTGGTGTAGACTACATGACCCGATGGGCGAAAGCAGCAACCACCACCCGCATTACAGCTCAAGAGGTAGCAAAGGTCATATTTGAGCACATCTGTTGCCGTTTTGGCACTCCTCTTGAGATAATATCTGATAGGGGGCCAGGTTTCAGAGACGATCTGGTGGGAGAACTAATGAAAAAGTTAGGCATTACATGCCGACAGTGTAATGGCCTAGTAGAAAAGGTAAACGGAATGATCTGCAAAATCATCACAAAGCATGTGAATAACCACACAGAAGACTGGGATAAACATCTCATGGCCGCTCTATGGGCCTACCGAACGACGTTCCGAACATCATTATGTTTCACCCCTTTCCATCTAGTTTACAAAAAGGAGGAAATTCTACCCATTGAGGTACAGATAGCCAGCTTATGAGTCATGGCTAGCCAATTCCAATGCCCAATTGTAAATATCCGCAACCACATCCTGGATCAGGAAAGGCTCCAACTAGATAGGGAAGATGCAATCAATCACTATGTAGCATAGGCAGAGCGACGGCAACTCACCTTCAATCAAGGGCCTGGAAAAAGGCATGTTAGTATTGAGATACGCTAACATATTTGACACGAGGAAGGACAAGAAATTTCAACCCCAATGGGAAGGACCATTCATTGTCAAAAGGCGCTATGACAACGACAGCTATAAGTTGATGGAAGCAGATGGGAGAACTCACAAGACTAGAGTTAATGGATGGAGGCTAAAGAGGTATTTCCTTAAGTTTGATCCAAAGTTCATGATAGTTATTCCAGAACAGGGAGAACCCTCCAACTCCGTGACTAAAGAATCAGAGGTAGGGCTAGAAGCATGAATGCCTCTAGCCAGACGAGAGGGCTAATGACTCCCGGTTTTCGAAACCGCGACCGCGAGAACCAAACCCCAAGAAGGGGAGAGCATATTACCAAGGAAAAATGAAAAAAAAACAGTTTTCTTCTAACATTCACCACCCCTCTAGGCTTAACCACTGGCGGGGCGCCACCAATTTGGCCACAGCTCTCCATTATTGCCAGAAGACAGAGCCCTCTCTCTCCTGTTGCTTAGCTCCACCAACACTCTCTCTCTCACTTACCTTGCTTCTGCATCGCCCGATCCAATGGGCGCATAAAAAAACATTTCCACTGTCTATATTCTCTAGCGGGCCGCCACGCTTTTGTATAATTCTGTCTCTCTTTCATTATTCACAAGATCTCTCTCTCTCTCTCTCTCTCTCTCTCTCTCTTCGTTCGCCCATACCCTGCCTAGCGGGCCGCCATACCTCACCCCTCCCTCTTCCCTCTCATCCACACTCCCTCGACCTCACTCTCCCCTCCATCTCTCCCCTCTTGTTTTCTTCCCACCGGTGGACCACCGCTCTATCTTCCCCTCCCTCAATTAGCTCTCACTCTCTCCCTCTGAGTAAGCGGCCCCGTAGGCATGGAATAGAATAACTCTCTCTCTCTCTCTCTCTCTCTCTCTCTCTCTCTCTCTCTCTCTCTCTCTCTCTCTCTCTCTCTCTCTCTGTGAAGTCACCCCCACATACCCTCTTTCTCTTATCCCCCCCCCCCTCTCTCTCTCTCTCTCTCTCTATAAAACCACACACCCTCCCTTATTGGCCCGTTGCTCATCACCCTCTCCCCATCCTGTTGACCTTACCCCCCCCCCCCCCCCCCCCCCCCCCTAGCTCTTTGTCGGCATACGCTCGCCTGAGCCTCTCTCTCTCTCTCTCTCTCTCTCTCTCTCTCTCTCTCTCTCTCTCTCTCTCTCTCTCTCTCTCTCTCTCTCTCTCTCTCTCTCTCTCTCTCTCTCTCTCTCTCTCTCTCTCTCTCTCTCTCTCTCTCTCTCGCTCCCGGATCAGCCCATGCGGGCGCAGCTAGTCCATAGGAACATACTCTCTCTCTCTCTCTCTCTCTCTCTCTCTCTCTCTCTCTCTCTCTCTCTCTCTCTCTCTCTCTTACCCCGAGGAATTCACCATGGAAAACTTACCGCACCACGTAAGTGCAGGGGAGGGGGTTTCTTTACAAGTAACATAGGCCTATAAGTTAGGGGTAGGCCCCCCATTAATTTATCTCCCAAGCTTAAAAATAAGGCAAGGGGTTTCATAATTAAGAGGGGGGGGGGAGTGAGAAGATGGAAACATGAGGGGAAATTTTTTGTTTTCAAAATCATGGCTTCCCAAAAGATTCTTCCCTCAACCTTGTGAGTCAATAGCTACAAAGATACATACAAGAACTAACACTGCTTTGTATATAGTTCATTTGTTGAGGGATAAAAGATATAAAGAGTTTGTATAGATGCAAATTTACATGAAGAACCTAACAGAACTTTGTAACCATGGTTTTTGAGTAATTTAGATGGGTCAGAATTGGACCCGAATTGGACAAGTAGTTAGACTGCAAGCTGAACGGGCACATAGTTTCAAAGTCAAACTAAGATATATTGAGGGTACATCTAGTTATAAATAGAAGTGGTTCCTTAGTACGTTGCCAGTCACTATGCTACACGCTCTTTCACTAGTTTTACTCATTCAGATCATGTAAGACCTAAATTTTATATGTAAGATAGGGGTATGATAGTTTTTTGCATGGATTGTTGTATAAGCATAGAAAGGGAGGTCATATGCCCTAATATGAGTCGTATATAGGGATTTTATCAAAGTTGCCCACTCGCAAGTGGCATCCGATTTCGTATATAGAGTGAACCCCCCGGGTCTCTTACCCACACACCCACTACACACACATACACCCTCACACACTCCCGCTGTCCCGAGCTCTCTCTCTCTCTCTCTCTCTCTCTCTCTCTCTCTCTCTCTCTCTCTCTCTCTCTCTCTCTCTCTCTCTCTCTCTCTCTCTCTCTCTCTCTCTCTCTTCTCTCTCCCGCTCGCTCTCTGTGTCAAGCAGCCCACGTGGGTGCAGCCGGTTATCAGATCCTACACTCTCTCTCAACCACACACACACACATACACACAATCACACACACACACCATCTCGCCCTCACTCACACACCCTCCTCGCGTTCTCTGCACAGTAGGAAATCAAAAAAGAAGAAAAAATAAATAAGTATATATATTTATATAAATAGCTTGCACTCCCTTGTTCCCACGCACACACACACGACATGTATTTACACACTCGTATATATACACACACATCTACACACACTCACATACATACATACATACATACATAAGTACACGGCACGCGCACCCACACAACCAAACAACACACATGTATATACGCATGCACTGAAAAGAAAAACACACGAAGGACATTGACGTTATCAATAGAAAGAAAGGAGACTTCCAAGTCGCACACCACCGACACCAAAACAAGCAAAGGCGCCGAAGGCATGCCCCGATTGACCCCGAAAATGACGCTGCACCGATGCACCAGCTAGGCCGCCGTTAACCGGCATTGCATCCACGATGCCCTCTTCAGTAAAATCTGTAGGTTATCGTCATTTTTCCAATTTCAAAACAAATCTTGTAAAAAATCCCAATTTTTGTAAATTCTCAGCAGTCTCTTTGTGATGGTCACAAAGGCCCACCTAGAGGTTTTCCTTTATAATATTTCCCAAGACAAAGCAAGGATCAACCACCCAAGGCCCACGGCATTGCTTTGTCTCCCCTAATTAGAACCCTAATCTAAAGCAGCCATCACCTATAAAAAGGCACTGAGAGGTCACTATCGGGGGGGGGAAGTTCATCAGAGGTCAGCACTTGGTAGTATTTTGGTGGGAGGGATTGGCAACATTTGCATCATGAGAGAGGAGACTTAGTGTAGCAATTTTCTTTTGGAATTTTTACTATGTAAAGAAGCTATGTCTACATCTCAACTCCAATGGTCGATACACACACATTCATGTTAGCAAGGTTTTCCTGTCGTCTGTAAGTCATCTCTAGAGAATGCACTAGTAGGCAAAGCGCGACACTGACCTCGACGGCGTCGAAAAGCGCCAGAACCCAAACCGTTTTTTCCCAGATTCCCCAGTTAATCCTACTAGGCTGTGAAATCTATGTTAGACTCAAAATTTTCCCAATCGGATTCCTGTAGCTCATTTTGCAAGAATTCTGCAAAAGCAGGTATGGCCGCCTAATTTAGGCTTCCTGCTTCCATCTTCCAATTTCATTGAAATTTTTTGTGCTTGTCTCCCTTGTCTTTGTGACGAGCACCGTGTCTTCAGTTTTTCTATCTCAGCTCCTTTGCTATTTATTAGTAATTTTTGACCTGTTTATTGAAAAAATCAAAGAAAATAACAAAGTGCGCTAAAAAAGTAAAGTGAAAATTCAATAATTAAGAAAATCCATTAAAAAACACATCTTGATTGTTTTTTGATGGATTTCTTCATTTTTAAGTCTCAATATCAAGAAAAATGATGAGAAATAACCAAAAGGGACTATTTTTTGATAATTTTCTGATAGTATATACACTAATTACAATCATTGGGGAGCTATTAGCCGTTAAATTTACCCTATTAATGATATATAAGGACATTGTTAGTTAATTTTGCAAAAAATCACATGTTAACATCAAACTTTTTTCCTACCTCTTCAAACATTTCCCTTAATTACTTAGTACTCTTCCACCCCTCCTAGATGGTGTACTCCGGGATGACTGTGTGCATGGGTTGAACAATCATGTCTGTGTATATCCCTGGTTGTCTCTACCATGCTTTGAAGATAAATGCGGTTCAAACCATTATGATGTGCAAGAGGTGGGTCTTGAGTGATTAACTCAAGGGTTTCTAATGTTGAGGCTTGTTGTTGCTGTCTTCCAAAGAGCAAATCTTGTAGCTTGTGTGCTCTTTGCTTAATTGTACCATCATGATGCTTTAGCACGCTCATTTCCTGAGCTTTTGGTAGCAATAATGACTGTTGTCGAGCTTTTACCCGCCATTGATATCTTGGTTTGTCTCGATCAAAATGGTGTGGTTGATGTTTCAGAGGCTTAACTCTCCGTTGCTTGCATTAGGAAGGGAATGGGGTATGCGAGAGCCTCTTTATTTGGTAGTTTAAGGAAATGCTTAAAGCTTAAGTCAAGTTTGACCAAGCCTTAAAGAGAGGGCAAAAAGGCCTATGTTGAGATTTTAAAAAATACCATTTGTATATTTTATATTTTGAAAATAGGCTACTTTAACACAAAAGAGAGGCGGGTAAATGAATTTTAAAATGTCTTTCACCATCTCTCTCCTCTCTCTTTAACATATAAAACACTCTCTCTCACTTAGTTCTCATTAAAAGAAGCACTTTTCAGCCCCCTTGTCCAAAAAGTAGATTTTTCATATTCTCTCTCTGCATTGTCTCTCTAAAGTGTGAGCCAACTCTTTCTCTTTTCCCCCCTTTTCTCTCTTGTCACTTCCACCTCCCAGTCACCAAGAGGACATTCTATGCTGCCTACATCTGACAGAAAGTGCAGATCCTCCAAGGCTGCACATCGACTCTCTCTCTCACTCTCAGATTCCTTTATCTCTTTCTCTCTCTCTCTCTCTCTCTCTCTCTCTCTCTCTCTCTCTCTCTCTCTCTCTCTCTCTCTCTCTCTCTCTCTCTCTCTCAGGCTCTCTCTCCTCCCATTCCAGCTTCACGTGAGAGCAATGGAGAAATCCATTACCTCTATGTGCAGCTGCATTTCTCTCTCTAAATTCCTCATGGTCAATATTTTGAAATTAAAAAAAGATTGAGCTACACTCCCTCTCTTTCTTCTCTCCACAACATAATCCTTCTCTACTATCTCTGAGTACCTTCCACTTTTTCCCTCCATAAACAGATTTCCCTGCTTGCAGTAGTGACCATTACACATTCTCTCACTATTTTTCTTGATTAGCTAACAAACATGTCATTCAATCTCCCTCCACTGCAAGACATTACTAACAGGCCAAAACGATATCGATTAAATGCTGATTTGGAGCAGGAGTATGCTACTGTGAAACTTGGCACATCAATTCCCAATGCTACAGATCATCTACAAAGCATTGGGGGCAAGGCAATCAACTTATGGGTTGATGGCCACATTTACTCAGGTGATCCAACAACTAATGCATCACTACCCTTTCGTAATGTCACTGAGCTTCTGTGTTTTATTGGAGATGGAAGAGGCAGACTGTTTACCTATTACCGGAGATTGTATTCAGCTTTTGTCAATGGAAAGGCAGCAAGTAAACATCTCTTGGCTGCCTATTCATCACTACAAGAGATGTCTGCGAAAGATCTATAGCAAGTTAGAGAGGAAGCCAACAAGAAGATGAAGGAACTGAACGATGAGATGGCAAATCTCAATGAAAAAGTACAGCAAAAAAAAAAAAGAGCAGGAGCGTCGACGAGACAATTATGTTCAACTACAACACACTTCACGCAATATGCATCGGCGAATCGATCATCTCACACACATTCCCCTCAGCTACCACATTCGTAAGTGCAAGAGACAAGCGATGTCCTTGCTATCCTCCAGTAGTGGAGCTTGAAAGAAACGTGTCCGTCAAACTCAGTAAGAATATTGATGCAAGATTTTGATTTCCTATATGTTCTATAGGTTTGTGTAATGGTAATTCAATATGCAGAAACAAACATGAAGTGACAAACAAAATACAGAAGACAAAATTATTGTATATTTCTCTGGATATTACATCATGGCTGGTTGGTTTTCTTGTAAATCACATCTTTTGGTATAGGGCGAATGGCCTACTTGACACCAAAAGTTTTGACAATCTTCTCAGGGTTTGTCACCCCTTGACCTAGGCTTAAGTCACGGTGGGAGAGGACTGACCCAAGGTGCTTTCTTGTAAAAGCATACAATGCGGCCTCTCGATCCACCAAGGTACACTTGTGAGCATTAAGGGTAAGGGAATCTTCAGCAAGGATGGCACTTAATGCCTTGCACTTGAGCAGCTCTACATAACCATGCTTGAAGAACTTTGTGTGTGCAAATCAAAGAACGGATGGTCCCTGATGCCCAGGGTAGTGCCACAGGGAGCTATCTCTACCCATAGGATTGTTACGTGAACCTCCAGTACGCACTGTAAACTTATCAACATGGTATGCGGTCTGCAAAACATTTTAAACAACTTCAACACTTGCTATAGGAAAAAATTTACTATCGATCAAGTTAAAAAGTGGATACCTCAGTTTCCTCATCCATCTCTTCGAGACTTTTCCTTGTAAGGTCGATGCTAGAGCGATCTTCTCCACCCATAATGGTCAGCGGTTTGTGTGGAAGAAAAGCACTTTCTAGGATGCTTTCATAAAATGAGGTACATGATTTGATTTCCATAAGTGTATTTGCCAGTACGGTTTGTACCAAATTATGTTCTTTTTCACTAGGGAGGAATGAGAGGCTTGGTGAGAGACCTTGGTCTTCAAAGTCAATTTGAAAGTTGACCTTCTCTTGCCTTCCACTTGGATCTTTCATGCCCGCATAGATAGAAAGCACTTAGAGAGACTCATCTTCTCTGAGTCCTAGTGTCTTTGCAATGTCATCAAGCAACAAGAAGTGACAACCATCCACCACCATTGCATGCAAAGTGATAATTTGGAGGTCAGTATCTTCTTCCAGCACCTCGTCTCCCTCTATCATCCCATCTTCCTCCTTAGTGGAGCTGGGATCTTGCAAGAGGATAAGTGCCATAGATGCTTCAACCTGCTTTCATCAACCTCTTCAACAAATTCTTTGATTCCTCCACAATGGTTACAGGAGGTTTCTAGTCGGCCTTTTCCTTTGATTTTCCCTTCTCCATGCCCTCAAGCACAAGCAATACCAGAACCATGTCCCAAGAGATGAATTGGGTGCCTATGCATCCCATGCCCAAGTTTATGAGGTCATCCTCATCCTCTCTCCTGTAGTCCCGCTCAGTAATCCCTTTTATAAACCTCAACAAGCGATAGCAAAAGTTTTTGTCAGCCGCATAGAGGTGTTTGAGAAAATCCATTGGCAACCACGCCATGTTGGATCTCTCAAAGACTATTTCATATTCTTCCATGTGCTCCATTATGTAGTCAAGAAAGCTCTGGATCCCCTCTACATGAAGGTTAGCAACTATAATTATAAAAAAAATCAGGCGACAAGCATTGAAAGACACCAACATTGAAAGTCTTCACGCTCAAAACTAAAAAACTTGCATATTTCAAACTTAATATTGAACAAATTAAAAACTGAGACAGAGATTCAAAACACCATATGTATTAATGGGAGCGAAATTGTTTTAGCTACAATATTTTACATTAATACATCACAAGAAACCAATGTTTTCATGCAGAAATATCTTCTCTTTTTTGGAACGAACAACCTTTTCATTGATTACAAAAACATATTGATTGGGAAAGGTATATCTAAGATTAAGATACTCCCAAAGGTGACTGAGATTCCAGTCGTTATTCACCGAGATGTCATGCATTGCATTATTGTGGAGGCATATTTGCAGATCAATTGATTCTCTAAAGGCAACATCAAAGTCTAGTGCCTCCCATTCTCCCTTCATTAGCTTTCGTCTTCTGTAGGGAAAGACAATTGACAAGCTCTGCTTCGCAATATGGTATCTGCACACCACATTCTCAGCAACTACGGAGCACTTGATTGTATCTCCGTGGTGATTGACCACCTTAGTCTACCATCCAACTGCAAGGAAACTGTTGATCGCACTTTCCCCTTTGCAAGTCCACATTGTTGATGTCCTGTGAACACTCTAAGTCGAAAGATAAACACAAACACATGAAGGGACATAAGCCAAGTTAGTGAAGCTTTATGGGAACCATAGGTGCACTTCATTGCTGAATACACATCCACCTTGATTCTCCTTTTGGTTGCTGTGATCAAGGCACTATCAGGCTTAGGCCATTCCATACTCTGCAAGGTTGGTGGATGAACTGGAGAAAGATTACCATACCGAGTTTGCCTAGGTGTTACATAAGCATGGTTATAAAATAAATGTCCCGTGAGAAAAGCTCCACGGATGGACAACCAGCATAGAACAGCTTGCCAAGGTCAACGTGGATGGCCTCAAAAGTTCCTATGAAGGACTCTATTGGCTCCCACTCTACAAAATCAGATGGGAATACATCCGCAAACATGAACAAGCAATGAAAGGCTTATAGACATCAAAGAAATATATACAACACAAATACAAAATATACAATCTAAAAAATTGACAGAGGAGTGAGATTACAATTTGCAGGAAACCTCGATGGAGCCATTGTTGTCTCTAGCTTCAGTTGTGAAGCAACATACACATGTTGCACCTTTGCAAGACGCTTTCCATCATGGGTTTGTGTGAAATCCATGATCCTTACCTTCCAATCGTGTGCTCAAGAATCCATGTGTCTCCTTGAGACCTTGTGTGCACCTCTTGAGCTGGGTTGCATTGTCACCCACATCAATCGTTTGAACTCCATCGTCACCCAACATCCATTGTTGTCTTGTACATTGCTGCATGAAATGGAGTCAATGACACTCCTAGGTTGTCAAGTACCCGATGATGCCATGGAGAATAGTGGCACAACCTATAGACAAACACTTATGACTAGAGATTGCACATCCATGTTCTCAGTTGTATAGAGCAGGATTCTTGATTGTACATTAGACGAAGGATGCCACTTACTGCTATACTGCTCCACCTACTTGTTGGCTTAATTGGGAAGATAATGTTGCAAAGCTTGAGAGGAAAGTAGATCCTCTCTAGAGAGCACAATGGAGAAGGAGCAGGAAACCTATTGAGAAAAGAAAGAGGGATGATCTAGCAGAAGAATATGTAGCAGATCTTCAACTTTAGGTAGAGGTGTTTAGTGAGGCTCATGGAGAAACGGAAAAATTTAGCTTGAGGAGAATGCAGTAAGATTGAGGAGGGAAAGAAGGTTCAAACTTCTGCTGCAGAGCTTTTGGGAGGGAAAACTAAAAGGAAGGAAAGAGAAGCAGAGCTTTTGGGAGGGAAAACTGGAAATGAAGTGAAGAGAAGTGAGAGATGGTACAGTAGAGAGAGAGGGAGGGAATGATCGCACATTTTTGGAGGGACCCCTTTTTAGAAGAGAGGGGGGGAGAAACTGACAGCCTCTAGAGAGAAAGTATTGGTTTTTACTCAACTATCTAGAGAAAAGTTCATTTTTTTGAATTTATAAGAGATTTTCTCTTTGTATTTTGTAAAAGAGCACAAGTTTGACCACTTACTTTTAGGACCTGCCATACCCCATGACATCCACCCATTTGCCCCTTCCATAATCTCCTTTTTAATCCCATGGCAAATAAAGAGGCCCCCTTAGACCCATTCCCTTCCTAATGATTGGTTTTGCAGTTTGCGGAGAAGATAAGTGATCCTTTTTCTTCCAAACCCATTTCGTGTTAGGTTCCCTTCTCGGAGAAGTGCGTCTATGTGTTTTGACTCGTGGAATCGTCTTTGATTTTTTCGATGATGTTTTGTGTACCCAGATTTGAATTGGTTTTTCCTTAAGCTGTGCTTTCGGTACCCAAATTTTTCCGACTCCTTGCATGCTACTTGTAGCATTTGCTTGTCGAGAGGATGGAGAAGATTGATTACTTCGTGGTTTGCTTTGCTCATAATTGTTTTTCCATTTCTCCTTGCTTGGTGCAATTGGAACAATGAGTTGTCCACCTTTAGGTGATAGCTTAAGGTGATTCGTATCCCAGTCTGGTACTACCTTGTATGTACGCATCCATGGAATTCTTAGAATCATTGTCTCATTCATGTGTTCATTTGGTAAGCATACAAACTAATGAGGACATGAGCATCCATGTACTACCACGTTCAAGTTGACTACTCCCAATGTTGGTGTTGGGTTCTTGTTGCATCCTTTGATAGTCGTTATTCCTACTGTCAATGACTGCATTGTTGCTTTTTTGCACGTGGAATAACTGGCTACATGTACTCTAGCTCCTATATCGACCAAAGCATTCATGCTATGATTGTTGAGTTTTACTTTGATGCGAAGGTCCATTCCATCTAGCCATTCATCATATGTTGACACTGCATCTTTCGGCAATTTTCATTGTCGGTCATGTATTTCCATTGTGTTGATGGGAATAGGTATTTGTTGATTCTTGAGTGAAAATTCCCTTTTGAGCACCCAAAGCCGAGCTTCTTCTTGGGCTTCATCAATAACCTACTGTCATTTTATCTTTCTTTGCTTGGCTGCATGCATTCTTTCTAGCGATTCATTGGTTAGAAGCAAATTGTACTTCTTTAAATGACACCCGCTAATCCAATTAGCCATTGGTTCACCATTTGGGATGGATAGCTTAACTGCTCCACTTGGAGATACATCTTCAATGATAAACAGTCCATTTCCCTTTTTCTTAAACTTGGGAATGTGTTGCTTAAGGGAATAGACTAGAACTAAGTCCCCTTTTTCAAAGATTTTTGTAATTAGATGGGAATCAAAAAACTTTTTTTGTTTTCACTTTTGTGTGTGAGCTACAGCTGTTAGCATTTTCTCATCTAGCTTCTCTAAATCTTCAAGTTTTTATGACAACTCATGTCCAGTCCACTCGAGATTCTTTGCTACCCTTAGTGTGGGCGATAGAAATTCTATTGGTAGTATAACATCAAGACCATAAACAAAGTTAAAGGGTGTAGCATTTAAAGATGTTTTGAATGAAACTCGATAAGCCCATAGAGCTGCATGGAGATTCATTTCCTTGTCTGTCCTTTCTGAACTAACAACTTTAGTTGACACCGAGTTAAGAATCTTATTTGTACGCTCCGCTTGTCCGTTTTCTTGTGGGTGAGACCATAAATTCATTAAGCAGCTACTCAATTACCTCATTGAGGAAATGAGTTCCCTATTCCTGACAATTTCTATTGGCAGTCCATATCTTATGAACACATACTCATATAAGAATGAGGTAGTGGTACTGGCATCATTCTTTTGAGTTTCTTTAGCCTCGGCCCTTAGTCAAATAATCCGTAGATACAGTAATATATTGAGCTTGGGTTCTATAAGGAGGTGGCTGTATTGGCCCAACAAAATCTATACCCCATTTTGCGAAAGTTGTACCCCCCATTATTGGTCTTAGGGGCATGCTATCTACTCGTGTTGGCATTTTTGCTCGTTGACAAGAATCACATCTTCGAACATATTCTTTGGCATCTGCAAAAGGTGTTGGCCACCATATGTCTGCCATCAAGATTGCTCTTGTAGTGGTCTCACTAGAAAAGTGACCTCTAGCTAATCCGGCATGTGGTTGTTCTATAATCGGAATGTATTCGTCTTCATTTGCACAAAGACGCAAATGTTGATCCTTACCTCTCCAATACAATTGGTTTCCAATAAGAGCACATTCTCTTGCTTCTGTTTCAATTGCTCTTTGACAACATTTACTCATATCCTCAGGAGATATTCGGCTCAATAAGTAAGTGACTAGATAATTACTCCACTTAGGAACAAGCGACATTTGAAACAATGTTACATGAGGTATGGGTGATTGTTTTTGACATTGATGTTTTTCTTTTACATTGAGAATAGTCCTTTACATAAGACAAACATCACTCCTCATAGTTGGGCAAAATACTCCATGTCTCAAGATCCTTTGCATAGTTTGGTCTTCCGCAAAGTAAAGTCTCATTATGGTAATATGTGCTTGACTTAGGTATTGGTTTTTCTTTCAAGATTAATGCATAAGAGAAATGTTCCATCTTGATTTCTTTTGTATAGCCTAATAGCTAGTAATTGATACATAGTCGACTGCTCAATTTATCTGATTGTAATAGGAAGTGGTATTTGCAAATCCACTTGAGCTATGGTCATCAATGACACCATATTTTCAGACCATCAAGGTATCATTTCCAAGGAGAACAAATAGGAATCTGGTAGATCACCATCTACTCCTTTACAAGGTTCTCCTGAAACAATCCTAAACAAATGATATGCTCTTTGATGAGTAGTGCCCCTTTTTTACAACCACACTAAAATAAAATTCCAGAAGAATGATGAACCACCTCATGCACTATTCTTCCTATGATGCATGGCTTGTTGACCAGGTACAATAAAGCTTGGTGGGCCATGAAGAACACAAATTTGTTCGCTAATAGGCAATATCTATACTTTTTAATGGCATAGATCATTTCTACTCCTTCCCTTTTGGTGGTGGTGTAATTTTTTTCTTCCATGTTCGACTGTCGGCTAGCATAATAGATAGGAAAATCATTTTTTCCGTCTTCTGGTTGAGCTAGTATACACCCGATAGAAAAATTTGAAGCATCTACATGTATGTGGACTATCTTATTCCAATTTGGTACTTTCAATATTGGAGCTGAGGTGAGAGCTTGCTTAAGCTTCATGAAGGATTCTTCACACTCATTAGTCCATTCAAAGTGTGTAATCAAGCTATACATGGGTTTTGCAATTATAGCAGCGTACATGTAAATCAATTGTCTGTAATATCCACAATGCCCCATGAAGGCTTGAACCCCCTTGACTGTTGTTGGTCTAGGCAAATCACTAATGAAATGAATTTTATACATATCAGTAGCTATGCCATTTTTGATACTATATGTCCAAAAAAATTTCCATGTCTACCCATGAATGTTCACTTTTCAGAATTTAGAAAAATCCTATAAAGTCTACATTTTTCGAATACCTTTTTTAGATGTTCAAAATGACCAGCTCGGATTGATGAATGTACGTATAGATCATCCATGTATACTTCCAAGAATTTTCTAAGATATTCTTTAAAAGCATGGGTCATCAATCTCTGAAAGGTGGCAAGAGCATTAGTTCACCCAAAAGGCATAACCGGATAGGCAAAAATACCCCATTCCGTTGCAAAAGCGGTTTTATGCTGATCTTTTGGGTCAACCATAAGTTGATTGTATCCCAAAAATCCATCTAAGAAGCTGTAAGCTTCTTTCCCTGCAGCTCATTCTAATACATACTCAGTGATTGGAAGAGGAAAGTTGTCTCTAATGATAGCTGCATTCACTTTTTTGAGATTGACACATACTCATAATTTTCCATTCTTCTTGGGTACAGCCACAATTGGAGACACCCAATCTGTGTGTTCAATTTCATAAATGAATTTGGATTCTTTTAGTTTCTCAATATCTTCTTTGATCTTCTTGGCAAATGTTTCATTGTATGTGTATGGCCTTTGTCTACTTGGTTTCCCATCATCTCTCAGGGGTATGGTATGTTGTCAGATTTCTGGATCAACACCCTTGAGATCCTTGTAAGACCAAGCAAAGATATCTTGGTATTCTTTTAGCAAGCTTAATAAAAGCTCTAAATCTTCTTCTATTAGGTCATTTGCAATGTAGGCAGGCCTAGGCTCTTCTCCCAGTTCAGTCTAAAATCTATCTTTTTCACGTTTTTAGGCCCTTCGTAGGATTCACCCTGTTTTCGTAGTTCTCTAACAAGTTGTTCGACAATGATTTTTCGATCTTCGAGAGTATACTTTTTGTAATGGGATGGAGCACTCATTACATCTTTACCATCCTCTTCTGTGGTTTCCATTTCGGTTGTATATATCTCCTTTAGAGATTTTTTCAACTCTTGATATTTCTTTTTCCGCTCAACTCGTGTCATGGTTGGCTCCTTGTCCTGTTTGTTTGGCTTTGCTTGAGTATCCTTCCTTTGTTTTTCTCAAATTTTTTGACATTTTTGGATTTTTGTTTGAAGGATATCTACTAGTGATTTTGTCCTTGACACAATCATGTGCATCTATCTGCATCAAGAACTGTGTTCTACTGGAGACTCATGGAGTAGGTCTTGTTTTGTCATTTCTGGTGTCTCTTTTTCGTCTATACCATTTTTGTCTCCTTGATTTCTGGTTAGGAAAGTCAAAAAACTTTTCCTCCCCTCCTTTCAGGAGTAGCTTAGCTCTCACATGTTCTTTTTTTGACCCCAAATCCTCTGAGGTAGCTGAGTGTTCTTCTAAATCATATGTTGCATCATAGTAGAGGTCTAAAAAGACTTATTGAGCTTTCATCAAGTCCTGGGGTTCTTCAATTTCATCTTCAATGTGAAGGGTTGAAATCATTTGGATGGGAATTATGTTGTAGCCATCCTCATTGCAAAATTTAGTAGGCATAGATGTATTCACACATCCATCCATTGTCGCTAAGATTTGAGTCCACTCAAATGGCTCAAACAAATTCTCTAGAAAGGGTTCATGTACATAGGCTTTGTCTATGCAATCCCTTTCTAAAATACATTCTTCTCTTTTTAAACTTCCATTTTGTGAAGCTCCAGACATCCAAATAGAAGTGTATTTGTTTAACCATGAGGGAAGCTTAGTTTCAGCCCAAGAGACTGAATCAAACTCTTGTTTGGGTGTTTTCATAACATCTCTATTAGTGTGATCGTTTCAACTAACCCTTGTTATAGATCCCACTTACTTTAAGTACAGATAGTTGTTTCCCGAATCTTGGATAAGCTGTACTTGCCGCATGAAAGGTATTCCCTATATGATTTCGTAATTGAGTTTCCTCCTAAAGTCTACTATGGCAAAAGTGTGTTGATATTCAATCCCACACGAATTAACTATCACTTTTTCTAGCAGTCCTAAGGGTCTTTCAATGTGTCTATCAGCCAATTGCAATTTCATTCGAGTCTGTCTAATGGCTGGTTGTTCCACGGATTCCCATACTGGTTTTGTGTCTATGGATATGCATGCTCCACTATCCAATATTGCTATGGTTTCGATGTCATTGTATTTCACTAGAAGGGTGGTGTTTCCTTATTCCCCTTCGTAATATTCTCCAACTTTGTTCATTGGAACAGATCGAATATCTTTGTTGTCCATTTCGTGTTGCAACTTTCCCAAAATTTTGGAGATTAGCCCCATTATGCCCACCTTGTCTAGGGTTTTCTGTAGATCATTCCATAAATATGGTTTAACTTTTAATAGTTCTCCCAAAGTAAGAGTGCATTGGATGGGTGTAGACATGATTGAATGAATGTTGTCTCCTTCTAGGGTCTGTTCCGCTCTTTTTACTTGAGTGGTCTTACACACTATGGATTCATCTTCATTATCTCCCAAGTAAGAGGGTCATGTTTTCAAGGTCAATGGTTTAGACATTCGTGAAGCTTCAGATCCACAATCCCCGTACAGGGATTGTACATCCATGTCCATATCAGGAGGTAGGTGGTCTAACCTAACTTCCTCTATAGGAGCTGACTTTAGAGTTAGGCTCCCATCATTGATCTCTCAAAAATTTTCCCATAAGTGTCCTGGCCAGTCTTCCTCTATGAATGGAATTTCATCTAAGGCATCTCTGCTGTCTGCCGACACTATAAATTTTGGCTCTTTTGTTTTCAAGTGGGGTTCCACCACCACTTCGGATTTTTCTTTAGTGTCTCTTACCACAAGCTCCTCAGGTTTTTCCATACTTTTGAGCTTGGGTTTTTGTTTTTCTAGCATTTCTTGCGTGATTCTTATCAAATTTTGATAAGCTTGAAGCTTAGCTGCTTCCATGTCTGGAGAAGGATAGATTTTCCATTTGTTTTTCATGTTTTGGCTTGCTTTAAGTCCTGCTTGGTAGGCTTCCAAGGCTGCGTTAATAGACTCAAAAATTTTATCAAGAAAAATTGATCCTCTAGATTTCATGGTTGTTTCTTTTGACCTCACTTCCTAGTTCTTTCACCTTTTCCTGGAGTAGCTGTTTTCCTTTCTCCTTGATTTCAGCTCGTTGTTTCTGTTTTCTCATCTCATATCTTTTGCTTCTGCTTCTTTTGTTCTTTTGAGAGGCAACTTTTGTGTTATCCAAATCATCATAGGAGTTATTTTTTTTTTTCTTAGCCTGGGCTCTAGTGATTACCTTGATTGGGACAATCGGTTCACTCTCAGATGAGCTACTAAGTATCACTTAGACTACGTTTACTATTGTTTTCCCCTTGTTTAAAGGATTTTTTGGACAATCTTCTGGGAAGTGTCCTCCTCTTTTGCAACATTGTATGCAATAAGTTTCAACCGGCTTGAGGTTTTTGTCAGGCTCTGGGCATTCATTTTTCCAATGATTATCTACACCACAATTATGATATTTTCTTGTCTTGTCTTAATTATGGGTCTTACCATAGGAGGTCTAACACCTTGATTAGCCATATAATACATTGGTGCAAGCTTTCGTGGAGCATAAGTCACAGGATGTGGATTATACCAATCTCCTTCTACTATTACTGTAGATAGACTAGGATTAGCATAGGGTGTAATAGGCACTAGTGCTTGTTCATCTATGACTCCTTCTGAAAGCATGTACTTTACAGGCACTGCATTATGTCTTGGATACGAAGGTTGTTGACCCAACATGGGTTGAGGTCTGTCCATACCCATTGGTGGTCTTTGAGCTGGTGCCATGTTAGGCTGGTCTCTGTACATGGGTTGTCCTTGTGGCCTCATGGGCACGTACTAAACATTCCCATCATACTTTGGTTGGAAATAACACTCATTGGTCTCATGGTTGGTCCATTTATCCTTGATTCCACACCATTTTTGCTGCCTAGTTGTTTTTCCCTCTTGAGGTATCCCTTGTCTTGGTCCCTTCATAGGTTCTTTTTGCATGGTATTCATCATGTCATTCATCCTTTTGAGGATGTATTCTATGGTTGAAAATGGTGCTATAGCAGCTGCCCCCACTTGTGCTGGTTTAGTGGATGTTGTTTTCTAACTTTGGTTATCCTTAGGGACATCTTCTTCGTTGAAAATATCACAATTGTCTCCTAAGTCAATAGCATCTGACACACACTCTTCTAGGGTTGTATGCTTCTTTATATACAGTATAGCATGAAGTTCTTTGTTTAGCAGTCCCTTTAGAAAAAATGACACTAGTCGAGCTTCTGCAAGTATCTCTAGCCCTAGGCATCTACCAATGTATTGTTTCATTCGAGTTGTAAAATCCCTAACAGACTCACCAAGTTTCTGTTTTAACCTGTATATTTAAGATACAGTATTGTGTTTGCTCCCCGTTTTGGAACAAGCAGCTACAAATCCTTGAGCTAATGTGTTTAACACTAGAATGGTAACCTAACAGGACATAAAAGTATCCTTTCAGGGTTTTGAGAAAAAATTCCAAAACCATAGTAGATCCACTCATTTTGAAAAATCCTTTCATGATCTTATAGTTCAATAACTACTACATATGGAAAAAATGAGAAACTTGTAATTTTTCTCATCCCTTGGTCACTACAAGCCTCCAAAGTTGATGGACCAGTGCATTTTGCCCAAAACAGCAATTTCTTACGGTTGATTGCATATAAATAAGAGTGGGGATTTTTGTAGGACATGAGATAAAATGTCCCGTTAACTTCAATGGGTTGGTGACCAAAACATATGGTTGCTTTTAACTCACTAAATTTTTTTTGGGCAAAAAAAATAGGTACAAAAAAGTTGCATTTTTGCCATTTTGCGGACCTCTCATCAAAGTTTCTATAGTCACGCTCAATACAGATACTATATACATGTTTTCTTAGTTCCCTTTGGGCCTTTGGATCCAAAAGGAGCCATGGAGCATGTCAAAAGGATAATGGATCTCTTACAATTGGAACCTTGGGGGCAATGATAAAGTGCTAAATACAGCAAACATGAAGAAACTGGGTTTAGCATTATGACCTCTAGAAACCCATAGAAACTACTCAATATCTAGCCAAGTTTGTAGTCTATGGTTAGATATGGTTACTACCTACAAAATACACACAATTGGCCTAAGAAAATAGCAATATTGAGAAAGTTATACTTGCTACTCTAAAATGTATCGTATTCTTCAGTAATCAAAAAACTCAACCATCATCATATACTATGCTATATAGCATATTAGGTCCCCCAAAACTCAAGGAAGATTAGCTTTATGTTATATATTACACTTACACAATCAAAATTGAATTTGGATATCAAGAAAGCCACCAAAAAAATCATAGAAGTGCTACTCTTGGCCGAAAAACAGGATTATGCAATTCTTGTAAATTGGTCATAACTTTCAATTTTAACACTTAGCTCTCCCTACAAGCATCAAAACATGTTGAGAACTATGAAGGCCTAACCTCTAGCCATCTAAACCTCACAAACATGAAGTTTAGAGTGGTATAGTTGCCAAAAATTGAAAAAAAACCAAAAACAGGACCAGTTGTTTCACACAGTTTAGGTTCAAAAATGTTGTGCACGAGTAAGGTTAATGGTGAGATCGATACTCCAAAAAAATGATAAGTTTTTTTCAGCTCATAAGGCAACATTGTGGATATATAGCACCTAGAAATCCATTTTCATACTCTTCAAATAATTCAAGAAAAATGGTCACTTAACATGACACAAAAGTGTCCACGGACATAAAAGTGTCCTGTTACCATTCTAGTGTTAAGTCCATCATTGACCTTGGTAAAATGTTTAGGAACCATGTCAATGCTTTTTCTTGTAATGTCATTCCAAACCCCTCGCATTGAGTATGGAAATCGAATATATGTTCTGCTCTTAGCACTTGCTTAAAGCTTGCTAAGTGGTTATATGGATCCCCACATCCACTGTATTTTCTGACCCATTTCTGAAAATCAGATGGTTGGACACGTCTATTTGGTTCAACTCCCGGTGTCGTGGTAGTTGGTCCTGTTACGAGTCCTTCAAACTAGTCTGTTGGAAATAGTGACTCATGTAGCCCTAGACTGGCCTTAGTGTCACCCGGTTTTCTGCGTGATGAGGTGGTTTTTGGTTTCTTAACATTACTCTCAGAAGATCTCTCACGATGTTCATCTCTTGGAATAGTTTCCGGTCCTTGGCCCAAGATCCAATCCCTTATGGAATATCCTTGATATTTGGTTTGTTCCACCTCCTTAGGAGTCATCATAACAAATTTGTTCTTATAACAATCCCTAAACAGGTAGGCCGGTAGATCTACTGACCCCTTTTCTTTGATATTGAAGATATAGATGATCTTCATGGCCGGCAGTTATCCTGATTTGGCATGCGTGTTGGTATATATATATAGCTAGGAGTTGGTATATATAGCTCCAACAGCCCAGTATACATTTGTGTAACCCAAAAGAGAAAGAGATTGCATAGAATCCGATGTGAGTTGTCGTCGATAGACCAAACCAGAATCTGTAGTGCCTTTCAAGTATGTCAATACAAGCTTTGTTGTAGACCAATGCTTAAGAGAAGGCCGTGCAAGATGTTGTCCAAGATAATTATCAACAAACAGACTATCAGGACGAGTGTTCATGCCAACAAACTGAAGATATCCAATCAAGTTATCATTAGGTTGATTTGTGACAAGTTGACCGCCATTGTCATAAGTGTTCTTTGTAGAGCTCGCAAGACAAGGTGTGTTGGCTGAATGTGCAGATTCCATACCAAATTTTTGAATAGTATCTTCAATAAACTCTGACTATCAAAGGAATAAAATACCTTTTGTACGGTTTCATAGGATTTGAATGCCAAGACATGAGTGAATCTCTCTAAGATCCACCATATCAAATACAGAAGACGATAACTTTTTCACTTGCTGAAGACATCCCAAATCATTGGAAACAAAGATGGTATCATCCACATAAAGAGCAAGAATCACAACACTCCTACCTTGGTGTTTTATGTATAATTTGGGGTTTGAAGAGCAAGAGATGAACCCTTTAGAGGTGAGAAAAAGATAAAATTTTGTATACCAGGCTCGCGAAGCTTGTTTGACACCATATGATGCCTAATGAAGTTGAGCAAAAAGGTCTTATTTACCTTGAATAACAAACCCTTCTGGTTGTTCCATATAAATTTCCTCTTCTAAGTCACCATTAAGGAAATTAGTTGCACATCCATTTGATGAGCTTCTAAATCAAATTGAACAGTAAATTCTAATAAAACTCGAACGCTTGTAATGCGAACAACTGGTGAAAAGGTCTCTTGATAATGAACACCAGCTACTTGGGAGTAAACTATTGCAATTAAACGTGCCTTGAACTTGTCAAAAGATCCATCTGCTTTTACTTTTGTCTTATACACCCACTTACACTTAATAGCTGTACGACCAGAAGGTAATTCAGTTACTATCCATGTACTTTTAGAGATAAGAGAATCGTACTCTGCTTTCATAGCCTCTTGCCATTGATCCTTTTGTGGTGAAGAGATAGCTTCATCATAAGTAACGGGATCTTCAGAAGTAGAAAAAGCATTATCAACAATATCGTCATCATAAACATGACATGAGCCATGTTCAAAATCAATAGGCAGATCAACAAAAATATCATATCATCATTGGCAACATTCGGAATGGATGGTTGTGAAGAGGAAAGTTTCTCTATACGAAGAGTTTCATCATCTGAAAGAAATGGAAAATCTTGAAGACATGATTTAGTATCATTAGAATCATCCATGGACCATGGCTTCCCATAAGCTGTTCGTTAAAAGTAGCATCACGATTCACAATTACTTTCTTGGTGGAAGGGTCATAGAATTTGTAGCCTTTGGAAGTGTCAGAATATCCAATAAAAATAATTTGAGACCAGGAGCATCAAGATTTGTTCGTGTTCTTTGGTAGCATGAATATAAGCAATACATCCAAAGGTTCAATAATGAGATGCAGAAGGAATTTCACCTGTCCATGCTGTGATGGGTATCTTACTAGAGGGTGCAGTAGTAGAAAGATGATTCTAAATAAATATTGTTGTCAAAGAAGCTTCAGCCCAAAAAACACGAGATAAACTAGAATGAATCAACATACATCTTACAACAATGAGAATAGTGCGATTCTTTTGTTCAGCAACGCGGTTCTATTGAGGTGAATACGGAATAGTGTGTTCACATTAGGCAAAATTTGGACTCACAAAGGGGCCTCATAAGGAGTTTGACTTCCTCTCTCATGTCCAAAACGGGCATGCGGTAAATTTTTTTCAAATCAACTTTAAACTTGGCGAAGATTTGACAGTTAGAATCTATTCTTCAAGCTCTTTTTATTGATATATAGCACGCCATGAGATTCTTCATATTTTGAAAGATTCTAGTTTTTATTTTCTAAATTCTAAACAGAGTTGTCATATCACAAGAGAATAAAAAATAGAATCTTTCAAAATATGAGGAATCTCATGGTGTGCTATATATCAATAGAAAGAGCTTGAAGAGTAGATTCTAACTGCCAAATCTCCACTAAGTTTAGAGTTTATGTGCAAAAAGTTTACCGCACGCCCATTTTGGACATGAGAGAGGAAGTCAAACTCCTTATAAGACCCCTTTGTCATTCCAAATTTCCCCTAATGTGATGAATTCCACTCTCAAAACAGTAACTCACAAACTCTCAAGAAACATATTCACCTCCATTGTCACTATGAAGCTTCTTCAGGCGACGACCAATTTGAAATTTCGCAGCCTTGTGGAATTGTTTGAAAATAGATAAGGCCTCAGATTTTTGTCTAAGTAGAAATACAGTCGTATACCGTGAGAAATCATCAATGAAAGTAATGAAGTAGCGATATTGTGATCTCGAAGAAGGTAGAGGTCCACATATATCAATATGAATAAGATCCAATATCACTACAAGAGGCTATTCATATTAGCGACGCTCACACAGCGACGCTCAAAAAAAAAATTCTCATAGCGACGCAAATTTCTTTGTAAATTTGCGACGCTCAAAGAGACGCTCATAGCGACGCCGGCTGGGCTAAAAAAATAACCGAGCGCGCCCAAAAACTCAGATCTCAGATCTGAGTTTTTCGGCGCCCTCAAGCAAGGAGCAGGTAACGCTCTCCCTCACTCTCTCTCTCTCTCTCTCTCTCTCTCTTTTTCTTCTCCACACACACACACACACACACACACGAGGAGAGGAAGGAGAGCCAGGTATGCTCCTTCCCTCTCCTCATTCTCATGTTCCCTTCCCCTCTTTCTCTCTCCCTCTCTCTCTCTCACACACACACACATACACACACACACATAGTGTTTTTGAGAGAGAGAGAGAGAGAGAGTACAAACAAAAACAAAAACGCACACACACATACATAAACAAAGAATGCACACACACATTGAGAGAGAAAAAGAGAGAGAGAGAGCATGCATAAACAAAAAACGCACGCATTGAGAGAGGAAAAGAGAGAGAGAACATGCGTAAACAAGAAACGCACACATTGAGAGAGGAAAAGAGAGAGAAAACATGCATACGATCCAAAAAAACGCACACACATTGAGAGAGAAAGAGAGAGAAACTAATTTAACGTCGTAAGAAACTAATTAAAATTAAAAGACCTAAAGATCTAGCCGACGAGGAGTTGAACTCAAGACCTATTATTCAAGAGGGAAATGGCATAATCAATCTATCATACTTGGCATGGGTGATAGAAAGGTTATACCATTTATCTCTTTTTATTGGCACACACATCCACACACGCGCACACACACAAGAAGAAGAGAGTTATAACGTCGTAGGAAACTATCTTAAAAGACGTTAAAGATTAGGTTATATGTAGACTTACATTAAATTAGATTTAGGTTTATTTTTAACTAGATTTATGTTTATTTACGCTAGATTTAGATTTACGTTATATTAGATTAGATTTAGGTCTCCATAGACTGCGATGCCTGCATGAAGCGGGTGAAGAAAGCCCTCAATGGAATATAGGGTATTGCTGCCTTCACTCATGGTGGGCTCCGTCGATCCAAAAGTACTGGTGAAATGTCTTCAGAAGATAGGGACGAAGGTGGATCTTCAGGGCGGCAAGAGTCACTACATCCCAGACACAATGACCATCTAGACAACCTCTAGTCATTCAACAGCAACTTCAAAGCTAGTAACAAGAGCAAGAACGGTCTAAAGGGCCAATTGCTGTCGTCAGATGTGGATGGAGATGAGGCAGCGTCACCGCCGGAAGTTAACTCTCACATCTTTAGTGATGAGAATGCCAACTCTTGCCGAGTTATGTGAAAAATTATGTGTTAAATCAGTTTTCAGGTTCTTATAACCCCTATTAGTTTAGTTCTTTGTTTTTAATATAACATAATTTACGTTAGATTTAGATTTATGTTATATTAGATTAGACTTAGGTTTATTTAGGTTTACCCACACACACACACACACACACACACACAAGAAGAAGAGAGTTTTAACGTCGTAGGAAACTATCCCAAAAGACGTTAAAGATTAGTTTAGATGTAGACTTACGTTAAATTAGATTTAGGTTTATTTTTAGTTAGATTTACGTTTATTTAGATTTACACTTATTTACGTTAGATCGAGTCCACGCAAGAATTACTTACGGTTTAGGGTTTAGAGTTAGACGAACAGTGAAAAGATCTACTGTGAAAAGATGTTAAGATGCTGTGAAGTGCTACAGCTAGAGAAGAGGCAAAGGGGTTTTGTCCACTACATGCAGTATCATGTAGACGTGGGTGTGTAGATTTCTTGTACCCACAAATATAGGTATTGACCAATAAAGACGAGATTATAACCCGGTGGTTCTGATCTCCGTGCACCTCTAGACCGAGGTGTGCGGGGATTGGACATGACTAGAGAATGTGAGGTAAAGAGAGAGAGAGAGAGAGAGAGAGAGAGAGAGAGAGAGAGAGAGAGAGAGAGAGAGAGAGAGAGAGAGAGAGATAAGACAAAGAATGCCAATAGAATATTAAATTTGTTGTCCAAGTTATAAGTTTTTTATCCTCATTATGAGTAGCGAAGAGGATGTGGGACCGTCCAACCGAAACACCTATCTCTCAACGAGGGTCTTATGTCCTTGTAATCAATGCAAGCATGCTGTGCCACGGACAAGACGTGTTTCTTTGTAGCACGTTCACGAATTTGGCGAGTTCGATCCATCTATTATAGATCGAGTTGTTACCAATTATACCTCGTCGGACTCTAACGCTGGCCAACAAGCAGAAATCTTTCAACCCAATAGACGTGTTCGCAGGCGCTTGGTCAAGCAGCATATGTGAGGCCACAAGATGTAGCCTCTGACAGCTCGGGGGATGATCATGCAGAGCACATTCCCAACGAGGCAATGTTTGAGCCCGAGATTGAGGAAATGATCAAGACGATCATGGATTCAGAAAGGCTTATCTATGATGATATGAAAAGTGAAGCCGATACGCCATTGTATAATGGAGCACGTATGTCTAGATTGAAAGCACTCCTGGTTCTTCTCAACATGCAGGCAAAGTTTGGATGGAGTGACACTAGCGTCACAGCGCTTTTCAGGTGATCTATTACAATTAGTTTACTTTAATAAAACTCTAAATGTATAATGATCTGATAGATTTTTACACGACTGTATCATATTTTTATGTTGTGTAGATTGCTGAAAGAGCACATACTACCAGCTGACAATGTGATGCCAGATTCCCGAGATGAAGCAAGAAAGATTTTGCGAAACTTGGGGATGGATTACAATTCTATCCACGCTTGTCCTAATGACTGCATTCTTTTCAGAGGGGAATACATAGACATGGAGAAGTGTCCGAAATGTGATTCCGAAAGATATCGAGTAGATCTCCAAGGGACAAAAATTCCACAAAAGGTTTTGCGACATTTCCCTCTGCTTCCTCGCATCAAGCATTTCTTCGAATGTAAGTCCATGGCCGCCCTAGCATCATGGCATGAGGAGAATAAATCTTCGGATGGTGTGCTACGAATTCCTGCAGATTGCGTAGCGTGGAAACATATAGATGGAACATGGTCGGATCAACATCTTACAGTGTATGGCCCGTTGTCATCGTCAACTACAACATTCCCCCGTGGTTGACTACGAAGAAGGGGCACCTATGGCTAAGCTTGATTGTGCTAGGGCGATATAAAGTGGGGAATATGGATGTGTATCTTCGCCCACTATTGGAAGAGCTACAACAATTGTGGATTGGCATAGAGGTGGTGGATATGAGCCGACACACAGGACGATGGAATGCTTTGATCAGAGGCATTCTAATGTGGACCATGCATGACTATCCCAGGCTAACAGAATGCTCAGGTGATCTATTGACACTCCTCACTCAGACACTGTAAATCTTGTTTTTTCCCATAGTTGATCTATTATCATGTGTATACATGCAGGGCTTCAAACAAGCGGATACAGAGCATGTGTCACATGTGGACCTAGACTGAATGCACGTAGGGCACCCTCACTGAAGAAGCAAATCTACGAAGTTCATCAAGCGTATCTTCGAGAGAATCATGTGTTACGCGACGGCTTTTTGGGAAGAGAGCCACCAAGGATGTCTGCACAAGCATGGTTAGAGCAGAAGGAGATGTGCGATGACGGATTGCCTCCAGGGATGAAGAGACTATCTCTATGGTACGAGTTACCATACTGGCCCCGACTCATGATCAATCACTTGCTCGATCCAATGCACATATTCAAGAATGTGGGTAATCTACTATGGGACCATCGGACCGGCAAGAAAGATACTTTGGGAGCCAGAGTTGACCTTAGAAATGTGGATCGTAAGGAGCAATATTGGCCGCAAACAGCGTCTGATGGATATAAAACTCCCTAAAGCACCATGGATTTTCACAGGAGCCCAAGAACGCAAAGTAAAAGAGACCATTCGATCTTTGCGGACCCCACTAGCGTAATGCACTCGCTCCGAACGTGTTTTACTAAAGAAGGAAATCTTACCGGTTTGAAGTCACACAATTGGCATAAAATGTGTCAGGTACGTTCATAGTGGACTTTAATATCATTGCATAAAATGTGGACTTTAATATCATTGCTGCACATACTTTACAATTTATTTTACCGGTTGCCATTGAGGGATGTTTGTCTCTCGACATCCGTAACACAATCTACAAACTTGCAAAGCTGGTGCAATGGATCTCACAAAAGGAGATCAACGTAGACTCCATACCATTCGCCAAACTAAATGCTGCGGAGCTTGTGTGCATGTTTGAGAAACATTTTCCTACTACAATGCTAACCATTCAGGTGCATCTTCTTGTTCACATAGTTGATGAGGTGGAAATAGCTGGCACAGTTCATTCCAGATGGATGTTCTTCTTAGAACGTTTCATGAAAACGCTTAAGGGATATGTGTGTCAAAAGGCACGTCCGGAGGGTAGCATGGCTGAAGGTTGGTTGGTATTAGAGTCCCTAGTGTACATTGGAGAGTGGCTAGACGGATTTGATAAATCCCGGGACACGCTATGGCGAACCATAGATGATGAGCGCATATCTGGGATTGTCATGTGCAATCTCGGTGTTGAGAAGAAGATGACGGAAGATCTAGAGGCTAACATCAACCGATTTTGCATGCTTCACAATCCAGTGATGCAAAAGTGGATTTCACAATATGAGGATGCAAAGCAAGAGCGACAAAGGGCACGAATCGAGTGGAGACGGGGAAGACAACCACCGATGCACTATCCAGCGGTTCTGGAGAGCCTACCAACCTTCATGAGCTTAAGATGGTTGCACAACCAATTGAAAAGCGCACAACAATGCGGTGACGAAGTGACTGAAGAAGAGTGGGAGTACTCTCGGGGTTGCGCGACCAAGGTAAGTTTGCAATGTACGACTAGCAAGTGACTTTATTTATAAACGTTTGAACGGCCACTCATAATCTTTGTTCATTGTAGTATAAGTCATACACAGCAGCATGGTGTAAAGGTCGACATTTTAGGGTGGAACGAACCGACAAAAAGCGTTTTACTCAAGATTGTGGAATCATGGCAAAATTTGAACAGTCTAGTCGACGACGTTCCTCTGATGCAAATCCTGTGGTGGCGGAACTCACTTACTTCGGCACGCTGCAAGAGATTTTGAGGATCGATTACAGAGGATTTTTTGTCGACTTGTTCGACGTGCAATGGTTCAAGATAATCATGGAGGGTCGCAACGCTACTGTGCGTAGAGGGAGTCTGGTTTTCTTGAGGTGGATTCTACTAAGAAATGGACTGACCTAAGAGACACTTTCGTACTACCCGAGCATTGTGAACAAGTAAGTATGTAAATAGTTAACATCCTCCTTTTACAAGTTATGTGCTTGAAAGCTCTCATGTAAGTTATGTGGCTCTGGCAGGTAATATTTCATCCTACAAAGTCTACATCAAACTGGTGGTACGTCATAGAGGTAGCCCCTCGTAGTGCAAGGACGTATGAAGGCTACCATGTGCCAATCACAACGGCATCAATGGAGGAGATCAGAGAAGATGCTCAATCAGAAGCCGCTGCGGTGGTGCCAGACGAGCATCAAGATGCTACTACTCTATATGGGGTGCATGCAGAGGAGCTACAAAATGAAACAGAGGATATGTGTTTAAACGGAGAGCTCTATATAGATATAGGAAGTTATGATGAGTTATGCGAGGATGAGAGAGAGATCTCTTAAAGCCACAAATATTGTATTTGAACAATTTTGCTCCGTGTTGTAAAAGCTCTGGATCTCTAAGTACCTTCCATGGTGTATAACGCTCTTTTCTACTCGCGCTCACATCTTTTGATTGAAAATTCTGAGTTTTCGACTTGCCTCTTCTATCACTCAATTCATTGCGTCATTGTATTTATATGCGTCATTACGTCATTGTATTTAATGGTCTTTGTGTCATTGTCTACTCTATTCATTCAATATTAAGTTTAAATATTTGTGTGTTTAATGCAGGTATGGATGATGAGGAGTTTCTTTCTTCTTTGTCACCGCAGCAGAGACAGTGGGACGTGGAGCGTCATCGCTATGGCGCATCATCGCGCGTTCCTAATCCATCCGCATCTCCCTCTCTTTCGGAGCATTCGGCGCGCTCCGAAGCTTCGGCGTCGACGAGACGAGCTTCACACTCGTCTAGACACCGGCGCTCTAGTGGTGGCGGTGGCGGTTGTTGTGGGGATTCCGCCACCGATGCCTCCACACCGCCTCGTCTTCGACGAGGCTCTTTACCCTCCCCTTCTTTGCCCGCCCCCACACCAGCCACAGCATCGCCATCTACGCCAGGTTTCGCACGGCTGACTGTTCCTAGAAGCTACACACCTCTACCTACTCCGCCAGGAGCCACCCCACTCGACACTCCTCGCTTTGGGGCCCACACGCCGGTGGAGACACCTGACGTCCGTACCCCCATCGACACGCCGCTAGAGACCCTTGCCGGGACACCCAGGTTCACGCATCACCGGCCAGAGGGCTTGTCTTACTCCATCGACTTCAGCGGCGGCATCATCATGGATGATGACGGCAAGAAGGTGATCTCGCGCATGCGTGGTCTTTGCTCTCAGCTGTTTAGACACTACATACTAAACAAATGGAGTGAAGTACCAAGTGATTTAAAAAACAGAGTCATCAGCATACTTCATGATGATTTTCCCGTTCCAACACGGGATCAACGCTTCAATGAAGACCTGATGAAGATTCGAATGCCCGAATACTGTAAACACAAGCGTTCCGAAGTGCAAAAAGCAATCAAGAATGGGTGGAACAGGCCAGATTGGCTGGCCAAAGAAGATTGGAAGAATGCGAAAAAAGCAGCGCGCGAGAATCCCGACAAGTGGAAGCAACAAAAGGATGCAGCCAGAGCGTGAGTAGAGGCAGGGAGCTTGCACCACTTGGGGAGCGGTGGATGGGCATCATTTGAGGCCGATTTTGTAAGTGTTTTCACATTGCTCTTTATGTTCGATAGTTTAGGGTTTATGAGTTTTTTAATTCTAACATAATGAAATCTTTGTATGTTTTGACAGTGGTCGATGACAGGACGTGATCCCACACCGTACGAGCATGAGTACGCAGGCAGGAAGGGCTTAAACGCCCTGATGGACATTCTCAGTTCTCGCGGCGGCATGGTTAGTATTAGGGTTTACTCTTTTTTATTTTTTGTATTGTTTTATAAATGTCATTATATGTTTATACTTACTGAAAGCTGTCTTATTGTCTTTTTTTGCAGAATCCGACAGATACGCCGCTTCGACGCGATGAGACGTCTGACTAGACGACGTCAGTTTAGCCGTAGCTAGATAGCATTAGTTTAGGGTTTCTCATAGCTTATGTATCATGAGACGGATTTTATACGTCTTTTTGAACCATGTATATTATTACATTTGTCACCGCAGTTCCTTTTGCCAATCAATTCTTTATGCCTATGATGTTGTACAATTGTCATTATTACATTTGCCAATCAATTCATTTTGCCTATGATGTGTACAATTGTCAATTTTGCAAACAATGCGTCTTGTGGGTGACTATTTTGGGTCTATTATCTACCCTTGCACTTTTTTAAAAAAGCGAATCAAGTACAATATGGTTGATGGGTGGCAGGGCATTCAATGCCTTGCCACCAAAAAAAAATTCTCTCAGGCGTCGCTATTTATGGCTCTCTAGCGTCGCTATGAGCGTCGCTATAGTCTTCAGTGTAAACGTCGCTATAACCGTCGCTATGAGCGTCTCTATATAGCGATGCACATAGCGACGGTTATAGCGACGCTAGTAGCGACGGTTTTAGTGACGCCGGGGGTTATAAAAACCCAATGTATTTCCGTCGCTAACAGCGTCACAAGAGCACACAACCTCTTGTAGTGTATGTCATGAGAATGAGTTGTATTTGAAAGGGGAAAGGGTTTACGATTATGTTTCCCACCGATGCCTCCACACCGCCTCGTCTCATGATGCCTCCACACCGCCTCATCCCACCGATGCCTCCACACCGATGCGACGGTCATATATGCGGTTTCCTCGTTGAAATGGATGCCTTCGAGCATAAAAATCACGTTCCATCTGTTGTGAATCAGTCTCCTCTTGTGAAATTATAGCTGTATCATGACCAGCATTACATTGTTCTTGACGTTGAGAGTATTCAATTAAAGACCTGCAGGCTTAGTCAAAATCAAGACCATCTTTATTAGAGAGAATAGACAGCTGCTTTTGTGGAACAGGATCACCGGCAGCAGTAAGTTGATTAATAATAGATTTGAAAGACTCAATATGTCCCGTCATGGCAGTACCAACTTCATATTGTAGCTTGTTAAGCAACCCTCTCAAATAAAGTATTTTTGTAACAGATTTCTTCTGAAAGTTTTCAATAAGATACTTCCATACATCGTGGGAAGTAGGCAATTTATACATATCAAGCAAAAGGGAATCAGTAAGAGCAGAAATAATATCCCGACGAGCTGCTTTATCAGGTCGTTGCCCATCCGTATACGCAACATTCCAATCTTCAACTATAGGTCCTTTAGTGAAAAGCACGTTATCATGATCCGTATCAAACAGGCTGAGATGGACAAACACAATTTCCAAGGAAAACATCAGAGAGTTCATTGCCTTTAAGAATTAATAACATCTTTGCTCTCCACCCTGGAAATCCTTGGGCTTGGAAAGGAGGAACGAAATACTGGCCAGAAGGAAATTCGTTGACGAGAATAGTCATAACCAGATCTGGTTGCGAGAAGACGTATAAGATAATATTGGAGAATCTGCAAACCATATATGGTGAAGGCTGCAATTGAGCACAAGCGAAAGTGTTCTGTCAAACGCAAGAAGGATGCTTAGTAAACGTCCAAAGATGTGAGAGACGTTGTCAGGATTTTTTTTGAGCAAGGGATTGCGCATATGTACATACGCATGCATGGTGCATCGAATAAAGGATTAACCAATTTCCATAGCCAGGTGATTACGTGGGGCCCACGTGTGTACAGGTAGGACAGGGAGTACATAGTGCAACGATTTTCACTATTATCAGTACCAGTGTGTTTTTTCTACAATAAGGAGGAGTTTGTAGCGCGTAAAACTTCTCGAGGAAGCTATCCGTGGGCCGATGACATGAGGTAAGCAGGTGCATCAGATGGCATCGAGTGGCGTCAGGAGGTGGAACAGGGTCAATACTTGCACGCGGAGAAGTATGGACACGACGTGGGTGTTTTCTTGTGATACTTATGCAGAAAGGTCATCATGAGGACCACTTTTTGGGGCCACTTCACGTGGTTGCGGGATGCATTATTTGGAAAAACTGAGTGCCAGGTGTGCGGATGATGCAAAAAAGGTGACAACTATGCACTGCGAGGTCAGTTTTTGGCCTATTCGGGGTCCGTTTGAGGTCATCTAAAAGGCCACGGGTGCCCAACTAATAAAGCTAAGTGTGGGAACTAAAAAAACAAAGAGAAGACCAGAAAAAAGGTGGAGAAGAGAGGAGGAACAGCCGCAACTGTGTTTTAGCTCAGTTTGGAGCCTGTTTTGGCCGTAAACTGCTCATCCGAGGTCGGATTTGAGCACTTTGACATTGTAGACTGGGGTTTTGGGCCGTTCCGGATACGATGGCACTGTCCATATTTACAAATTCCTCACTCTTTTTTTTCTGTTTTTCTGTGTAATCTTCTTCGGTGAGTGAAGCCTCTGCTTAACTTTGTGGTTGTATCTGGTGTATTTCTTCAATATTGTGTAAACTATTTGCCCCATTGGTGTTGGCCCAAGCTCAATTGTATCTAAACATAAAAAATTATCCTCTTTTGAGCTGAGCTTTGTGTGTGTGTGTGTGTGTGTGTGTGTGGAGTGGGCAAGTGGATAGTCTCTCTCCTCTCACTCCATTGGTGTATTCCCTGTCTCGGCCAGGTGTGTTGTGTAAGCCGAGTGGTGCCCCATAGTGTGTGTGTGTATCTTACCAAGAGTTTGTGTTGGGTCGTTATAGAGGCATTCTGTGTGTTTCCATCCCGCTCACATTATTTTGGTGCCCCCACTGAGGATCTTCTTCGAGTACCTTCTGCTTCAAGCTTCAAGCTTTGAGATTTGGGATTACAGGTTGCAGGTTGCAGGTTGCAGATTACTGGTTACAGGTTACAGGGACAGGTATAGGTACAGGTGATTCACACAAGTACAGGTAGCTAGAGTACTGTGATATACTAGCAGTGATGTCACTTGCAGTTGTTGTGGGTATGCATCACTTGGCGCTTGTTTGAGCGCATTTTCTGTTGGATTGTACGTTACTTGTGGAAACTACCATTGTACGCCTTTGTGGAGCCATATTTTGTTTTATTTGGCATTCCGAGCCATTTCTGAGACTTGGTCTGGAAGATAGTCATTTCTAAGACTTGACTATACGCGATTTGCATTAGCCTTCGTGTGAGGGTCGATAGCGTGAGGTTTTATTGAGCTGGGGGATTCTCAAATGTGGAGATCCTTTCGGTGATAGAGGTAGATGGAGCACCCTTTTCGTGACCTCGCCATAGGCTATGTATTCGTGATTCCTATTTGATGCTCGGGTTTTATTGTTGGCAGTTTATGCATACATATACAGTCTATATTTTGGGTTCACACTGCTCTACTTCTAGGGCAACTCTGTCAAAATTTTTCCAAGTTATGATGGCTGGTCTTTTGGTCTTTTAAGCCATTTATGCTGTTATGCTGCTGAAATTTTGGCAAAATCAGAGTATAAGACAGGTGTGCTTTCTTGGGAGCTTCATGGTTGGCTTTAATGGATGATCAAAATGGACCTCAGTTCACTCCTTTTAATTTAACACAGAGACTCCAAATAAATGTTCATATGTTCAGGAAGATTTTTTTCCAGCAGTGCATAGTCTTTAGGTTCGGGCCAAGAAGATTACGAGAGATCTTGGAATGTCCATTGCCTGTTGTAATTCCGATGATTAACTATGAAAACTCATTTGATGTGCATGTGTTTGTCCTTATCTAAAGCTGAGCTCCATTAAAGTTTCTGGGGATTGGGTAGTGAAAAGTTTTGGGTTCTTGCACGTGTGTTCGAAGGGGTTCTCAAAGCATTGTAACTTGGGTAGCCATGGCTTTCTCTTATCCAGAGTTTCACGGAAGAAGTGATGAAGATGTGGAAGATTTTTTGGAAAAGATGGAGGTTGCCTGCATTAGCAACGAGATTCATGACCCTGTGCAGATGTTATGTCTTCTCCAAATTTGTTTGAAGAGTGATGCACGAGTCTGGTCCAAAACATTTGAAGAGGAGTTGCGTGCATCGGATCCACCTGTAAGATTGAGTTGGGACAATCTAAGGCATGGGTTGGAAGTGGAGTTTGTGAAGATAGAAGATCCTGACAAAGTGTGGCAAGAAGTACAGGCTTTAGTGCAAAAGGAAGGTGAGCCAGTAGATGCATACATACGTAAGTTCTCATTGGCATGGAAGCGAATGTGCAAGGCCTTAGCACCACAGGTACCCCCGCCTGACATGATGAAGTTACTCCTCAAGTTATGCCAGTAGTGGTCACTATAGCAGTGCAAGATGATGGGCTAAGGCAAGACATGAGGCAAGTGGTAGATTTAATGAAGAATCTCAGCCTAAACATGCTAGGTCAAGTGGGAAATAATCGAGGTCGAGGGAGGTATGCAAATAAGCCAGGAGGTGAAGAAAGACCTATGAATGGTGTTGGACAAAGCAATGGTAGGTTTTGGAGGCAGACGTCCACATGTTACAATTGTGGAGAGTTGGGTCACATCAGCCCGCAATGTGATAAGCCACCAAGGATGGGGGGAGACATGTATCCATTGCCAAGACAGGTGTTAACTAGGTCAAATGATTATGGCATCGAAATTAAGGGAGATGAAGGAACCAGTGGAATACAAAAGTGCTGAGTGTAGTCACCTTGGAGAAGGCATCAAAGCTAGAGGATACATTAGTGATTCCTATTGGGAAGAGGACCATAGAGGATAAGGAAGGAAGAAGTGCCCCAGGTCCTAGTAAGAAGAAAGGAAAGAGCCATGAAGGCGAGGATGTCAAGGCTAAGAGGAAAAGGAGAGCTCGTCGAAAGTTTCATGTTTCAGATTTTCCACTAGAGGATGGGCAATTAAGCTATGACTTGAAGGAGGATCTGACGAGCAGGAAGGCAGATGTTACTTTTGGGCAGCTTATAGATATGGTGCCTAAGCTAAAGCGACAGTGGAAGAGGATGGTTAACCCAATGGAGAAAGAGCCAGAGAGAGGTTTAGTGAAGGTGTTGGCAATGGATGAGCTACTAGACATTTGCCCAATAGTAGATGTGTGGCATAAAAGGAAAAATTTGGGACAAGGTTATGTGGATGGCGGAGCTCAAATATGCGTCATAACACACTCATGCGTTGAGAAGATGGGTCTCACAGTGGCTGGGGTGTCAGGTTTTTGGATCTGATTGGCAAACCATCAAAAAGTAAAATGCTTGGGTGTTGTAAAGAGCGTAGAAGTGGAGGCATATGATGCAAAGGCAGTGGTTGATTTTCATGTGATGCCAGCAAGGTTGGGAGCATATCCTATTATACTGGGCACACCATGGTTACGTGCAGTGGCAGCTGTTCAAGATTGGCGACATGGTACGATTAGCCTCTATGGAAAGACAGGTATCAAGAAGCTTTATAATATGGACAGAAGGAAACGATTAGAGGAGCTTTATGAAGATGAGGATGAGTCTAGTGATGAAGACTCTTCCACGGTGACAGATGAGGATAGTGATAGCACTACTAACAGTGATGAGGATGCTGATGTTGCATTTCTTTTGATGGACAAAGAAATCCAGGAGTTTGGTTTAGTTGCATTTGCGAATGAGGTTGAAGATGAAAGTGAAGGGCCTTATGAAGTGACTGAAGGGCTGATGCAAACCAAGGTTGAGTTGTCAAAGAAGCAGGAATTGATGACACAAATGATCAGTGGAGACCTCTCAGCTATGGAGAAGGATATATATTTGCACATGCTAGCTAGTTTTCCTGATTTGTTCATTACTTCATATGAAGAGATCATAGGGTTCAAGGGCGAAGAGATGCATATAGAGCTGAAAGAAGGTGCTAAGCCAGTGCGGAAAAGGCTAAGAAGGATGGGTCAAGAGCAAATGGAAGCCTTGCGAGAAGAGGTGGACAAGCTGTTGAAGGCAGGGTTCATAGTCCCTGTGGAGACCACAGAATGGGTGAGTCCAGTTGTTGTCAATCCAAAGAAGGATGGGAAGTGGAGAATTTGTGTAGATTTTAAACCCTTAAACGCAGCCACTAAGAAGAACCCATATCCTCTTCCATTCATCGATCAGATCTTGGATTGAGTGGCAGGTTATGAGAGGTATAGTGTGTGTGATGGTTTTTCAGGCTATTTTCAATTGAAGATTGCTATTAAAGACCGCACAAAGACCACTTTTATTACGCCATGGGGCTGCTATTGCTACACAGTATTGCCATTTGGGTTGTCAAATGGACCTTCCTTCTATCAAGAGAGAGCAAATTGGGTGTTGGAACCATTCATTGGTAGTTGTGTTAAAGCTTTTATGGATGACTTCTGTGTTTATAGCAGTAGGTTTGAACACCATGAGAAGCTGCAGATGGTATTGGCTCGATATGATGAATGTGGAGGACAACTAAATCCAAAGAAATGTCATCTAGCATAGCCAAGGGTGAAGTTATTGGGCCATATGATGTTAGAAAATGGCACTGAGGCTGATGCAGATAAGGTTAAGTCTATTATTCTTCTTCCATCACCGACGAGTACGAAGCAATTGGCAACTTTTATACACAAAGTGAAGTACATGGCACGGTTTATTCCATTGTCTTCGCAGCTTCTTTATCCATTATAGCAAGTGGCAAAGCATGATCCATTGCAATGGGATGACAAGTGTGAAGAAGTGTTTCAAGAGGTGAAAGAGGTGTTGATTGGGAGCAAGTGTTTTATGTAAATCCATCAGTAGGGGAGGATGCCATTGGAGCCATTCTATTGCAAAAGGGGAAGGGCAGCCATTATATGAGGCCAGTGTATTGTGCAAGCCGTGTGAAGCTGGTAGCAGAGAGAAAATTCTCGGAAGTAGAGCTAGTGATGGACAGTGTAATATTTGCTTATCGACAATTTTGTCATTACTTGCCACCACGACCTTTTGTTTTCTTGACGAGTTATGCCTTTTTGCCACAGCTAATTAATGGCACTAACATGTCAAATGTGGTCAAGAAATGGGTAATTGAGCTGCAAGAATTTGAGTTCTCTTTTCTAGTGGAAGATAGTACAAGGGCTACCCTAGCTGATTTGTTGACCTACAAGGAGAATCCCCTTATTGTTAAGGAAGAAGTGGTGAGAAAGGTAGTTGAAGAGGTGCCACAAATCAGCAATGCACATGTGTTGTTCTTTGATGGTTCATACAAAAAGAGCCATGATGCGGCTTCAGGGGGTATAGCACTTTATGATCCAGAGGGGAAGCTAGTATGCAAGAGAGGGTTCAAATTGGATGCTCATAGTAACAATGAGGCTGAATATTCTACTTTGCAAGCCGGATTACACATTTGTTTGAAGCATGGGGTTCGAAGGTTGAGCATAAAAGGTGATGCCTTGTTAGTGGTGAAGCAAGTGCTGGGTGTGTGGAAGAGCAAGAACACCTCATTGAAGGAAATGTGCTTCAGAATTAAAGGCCTATTAAAAAAGTTCGAAGCATGAAGCATCAGACACATTGAACGTGCTCTAAATGGAGAGGCACATGAAACCACTATGATGATTTCTTGATTCAGTTGCATCTGTTGTTCTCATTCTCTCTCTTTCACACCTCCCACAGCCAGACCCCCGGCGCTTGCCTGGCTCACGTAGCAAACACATATCCCTCGACATCTTTAGTGAACTTGACGCGAAACGAGCCGGGGTGGGAGGTGCAGATGGAGATGCCGGAACAGTTAAAGCAGTTTATTGATGATTTCACTTCCAATGGATTTGATACAAATTTGGTAGCTACAGATTTTCCAAAATTGATGGAATTGGTTCAGGGGTATCTGCAGGAAGCAAAAGCCATGGAGATAAAAAAGCAGATTGATGATGCTATAGAGTTAGCACTTGATGCAGTATGTGAGCAGTATTATATTTCTCAAGGATATGATCCAGAAGGTTTTATTGCATGTTACAAAGCTGAGATGAAGAGCCGAAATGTTCCAGAAGATCGGATGATTGTAGCTTTTGAGGAGGTTGTAAACTTGGATTTTAGAAAGCAGGTTCAAGAACTCGCAAAAGAATATCCCACACGATGGGAGTATTTTGCAGAGGAATTTATTTACGAAAGCTCAAGGATTCTAGATCGGGACATAAAGGAGATTACTTAACGTAATAAGGTTGTCTTCAGTAAAGGTGAAGGGGATCAAATGCAGATCCTCAACTATGATGAATTCTGGGAGCATATTTCTGCAAGAAGTAAAGCCAAAGAGAATGCTAAGCTGGAAGTAGTTGAATTTGAGCAACGAAGAAAAGGTAAACAATGAATTTAATGCTGGAACAGATTTATATGAATTTTTTGTAAAGATTGCTTGCATGGACGCTACCTCTAATAACGGGTCCAGTGAAGACATAGATTGTGAAGCAAGTGGTTTGCAAGTTGTTGACCTTGACATGGGTTATTCTAAAGGCTCTCATCAAGCAGATGAGCCTCTACAGGATATTTCTAAAACTATTTGCACTATAGCCGAGCAGGATAACATGTCTGCTACAGATGATTGCATACCTAAAGCTATTATATACACAGTAGTTGATGCAGTGACCAAGATTGTGGACCCAGTACAGGATGAGCCTGAGGATGTCAATGAACCTATGATTGCTACTAACAATATGCTTGCAGATGATGCTATCACTTAAGAGGATGCTATAATCATCGAATTTTTTTCTAGATCTGAAGGAGATATTTATGGCAGTATAGAAGAGCTTTCTGATGCGTATACCTCTTCAGAGGGGGTGCCAGATGAGCCTTTACAACTCTATAATGTATTGCTGAGTAACATGGATGCAGATGAGGAAGCAGAGGATGATATCGAGGAGTATGAAGATTGCTTGGATCATATTGATTGTGAAAAGGTTATCGATAGGGATTTTACATCTATGCTTGTAGATGGACAGCATGAGGAGATAACTCCTATAATTTTGATGAATGTTGAGACTTCCAAGGGTGATTTTCCCGAGGATATTATGGATGAAGATCTACAGGATAAAGCTGTTTTTTATGATCAAGTTGAAATCCCAACAGGTAAAAATTCGTCTGATGATACACGTCGAGAAACTCCCAAGGGTTTTTGTGATGATTATAAGGCTAGAGGGGGTGATGATGCTAAATCATCCTTGAGACTGCATAAAATGCACAGGGTTATTCATTTGCTTGGACAATGTGCCAGATGTGGCTGGATTTGGTTGCTATGCCTATTGATGCTTATGTCAGCGATGTCTTGGCTGCCAGTAGAAGGGAGTCAGATATCTTTAATGCTTTCTGGTAACGAGCTTAAGTTGCCAACAGTTTATGGGATGTGGGTGTTGCACTATGCTTCAGGTGAAGTTGTAGTATATTGCGGAGCCCATCAATGCTATGTGATCTCGATGGTGTTTGATCCAGGAGATTCTAACAATATTCATAAGCAGATTCAATACGGATGGATACTGATCAGTATGCATAGTAATTGCGTGCTATTTGAACCAAGGGTAGCATATTTGCACCAGAAATGCTTGATGTTGAATGATACTAGAAATGTATGCTCATGTGGATGTTATGATGCTCCAATGTGTGGGCAAATCCATATTATCCCATTTGATCCTAGGGGTTACTAAAGTGCAAGTTGCAAATGCAGAGGATACCAGATGCCTGATGTAACAGGCTGCACGATGCAAGGTTTTGTTTTCTAGATTATGCTAAGTTAGAAGAGTGTTTGGTTATGCGTTCAATAATATTACATGGTTGGCTTCCAATTGACTTCTTTGGACACTTGAAGAAGTATCTTCACATCTTTTGAGTTGGTTCTGCTAACAGAACTTGAGGTAAAGGACTTGATGGCCATTCCGTGTGCAGACAGAGTAAGGCATACTTGCGGTTGATAGGGTTCCTTAAGAGAGAGCTTAATGGTCAAGCCGTGTGCATCATTAACTGGAGCACTTGAGTCTGACGGGGTTCACTAAAAAAGTTATCCATGATTAAATGCTTTGAAGATACGGCAGATACAGTTCAGAGATTTTTGATGGACAACTACCTAATGATTAAGCTAAAACATTGATGATAGGATATAAGCCTTATTTAATTTTTCATATGTTTAACAATTAAGTGAGTCTGATGATGGTGAGGAGCTTGAGGTACCTGTAGAAGATGCAGATTGAAGTGTTGTTGGCACAGACCGGAGGCTGTGTAGGTTCAGAGGGGATGGATGTCGTGCAACTCCCCTTCCATGATAAGAAAAAGAGCAGAGAAATGCAAGCTAAGATTTTTCTGAATCCTACTTGATTAATGGTCAGTGATGAGGGCTTGTTAACAGGACAAGTTTAATTATTAATGTATGCAAGTAAGTGTTCTTTTGCAAAGGATTAGATTGTGTATTTGGGAAGAGTGATTTCTAAAGAGGGGATTCACATTGATCTTGACAAAGTTAAGACTATTGTGGAGTGGCCAACACCTAAGTCATTAAGGGATGTGAGAAGCTTTATGGGTCTAGCACAATATGAGAGAGCACACATTAAAGATTTCTCTAAGATAGCAAGTCCTTTGACCTAATTGACCAAGAAAGACAAGGGTTTTGTGTGGAATTCTAGCTGTGAGACTACTTTTGAGACCTTGAAGGCTAAAATAGCGGAAAATTGTGTTTTAAAAGTTCCTGAGATGGGCAAACCATTTGTTGTGTCCTGTGATGCTAGTGGTGAACAATTAGGTTGTGTTTTGACAGAAAAAGGAAGAGTGGTTGCATATGAGTCTAGGAAATTAAGACGACATGAATTGAACTATGCAACACATGATCTAGAATTGCTTACTGTTGTTCATGCATTGAAGCATTGGCGTCATCTTTTGCTTGGTGTCAAATTTGAATTGCGTATTGATCATCAAAGCTTGAAGTATATTTTCACTCAGCCATTGTTAAACAACAGACAAAGAAGATGGATTGAATTGCTGGCTAAATATGATATTGATTTGAAGTATTTGTGTGGAAAAGAAAATAAATTTGTAGATGCATTGAGTCGTAGGTCCATGTGTAGTTTGTTGACTGTTGGGCGATCCAATTTGATTGATGATATACATGTTGAAGTTGAAAATGATTCCTTTTATATGCCTATTTTGAAGTTCTTGCGTGAGAATATTGGTGAGATGTATGAGAACAGATATCACTTGTATAAGGAAAATCTCTATTATTATGACCACTTGTGTATTCCTGCAAATTCTGCTTTTAAGAGTCAAATTCTGCACCAGTGTCATAATTCACCTTTTTCTAGTCATCCTGGATTGAATAAACATATGAAAAGATGAAAAGTTCATTCTTTTGGCTGCGTATGAAATTGGATGTTAAGAATTATGTACATGAGTGCTTTCAATGTCAACAAGTTAAGATTGAACATAAGAGGATGCTTGGTGACCTTCAACCCTTAGACATTCCTTTACAGAAGCGGGAGTCTAAATCCATGGACTTTATCATTAGACTTCCTACTACTCGTGGAGGATATGACTCGATCTTTGTGGTAGTAGATAGACTCACAAAACAAGCTCACTTCTTTCCTGTAAAAATAACTGATTCTGCATTGACCATTGCACGCTGGTTTGTGAAAGAGATATTTCATTTGCATGGCATGTCCAAGAGTATAGTGTCTGACATAGATTCTAAGTTCACTTCTCATTTCTGGAGAGTGACTTTTGACTCTTTAGGTACCCAGTTACCATGTCTACTGCTTTTCATCCTCAAACTAATGGGGAAGCGGAGAGAGTGAATCGTATTTTAGAAGATATGTTACGAATGTATGTCAATGAAAACCAATCTAATTGGAATGAATATCTGCCTTTGGTTGAATTTGCATATAACAGTTCATATCATACATCTATTAGGATGACTCCGTTTGAGGCAATGTATGGCTACAACTGTCCCACACCTATTAATTTCCTTAACTCAAGGAATAAGGTAGAATTGTCACGTGAGATGCTTGAGAAAATGGATAGCGAATTGGCCAAAATGAGGAGGAATATTAGAGAAGCTCAAAAGAGACATAAATTGTGTTATGACAAGAAACATCGTGTTGTGGAGTATGAAACTAGTGATATGGTTTTCTTAAAAGTCATTCCTGAGAAGTTTCATTTGATTCTTGGAAAGGATAGAAGATTGTCTCCATGATTTGCTGGGCCATTTAAAATTTTGAAGCGCATTGGTTCATTACCTTACAAATTGGAATTGCCTTCTCATGTTAAAGTGCATCTTGTATTTCATGTGAGTATGTTCCTAATGTGCAACATGTTTTACAAACAACTCTAAGTTGAAAGATGATGGACCATTGACTATAGAACCAGACTTAGTGCTAAGATAGGCATTTTAAACATCTGAGAAATAGAGACATTGTGGAAGTTTTGGTTAAGTGGCAGAACTATCCAGTAGAGGATGCATCATGGCTTGATCTTAGTGTTTTGCAAAGAGAATTTCCCTCCTTCCAACTCTGAGGATAGAGTTAATTTTGATAAGGGGAGAATGTAATAGGAATAATCTTTGAAGTTCTTAAAGTCGAAAAGAATATGGTAGGGCATATCTTTCGTTTAGCACGATTTGAAAGATTGTTGAATAGTATATTAAATAGAGCTTATATGAATGAGTTTGAGATATTAAGAGAGAATATATATTCTTTTTTTTAACTAATACACTAAACACGTATTTGATAAAAATTAATGAATAACAGATAGTCTGTCTATGAACATTAAAATTGAGATTTTTGTTAATATCAATGTTTTATAATTATGTGTTTTAGCTCAAAATGCATGGATAGGCTTAAAATAAGTTGAAAAAGTAGTGGAGACCCAAAAATAGAGGTTTTAAAAGTCGCGAACTAAAAGTTGCATTTTCAGCCTATCTCTATTATTCTATTCCTGTGACAAAAGCTGACTTGAAGCTTGCAAAATCTAATGGAACTTGAAGCAGATAAAGCAACAGGAGATAATTGCCATCACCATCATCGACTAGAGATTGATTTAATATTATGTTAAGTCCGCTGTCGTTAACGGCCCGATTAATCCTATAAAATGGAGCTTAAACTCCTAGTTAGCAGATGATCCAAGTGACGGTGCTGTTAACAGCCCGCCTTGGCTACCGATTAAGTTGTACTCAAAGCTTTACTTGATTAATTGAAGGGTACGATGATTTCCAGATTCAGTTGCAGATGTTGTTCTCATTCTCTCTCTTTCACAACTCCCACAGCCAGAGGCCCGGCACCTGCCCAGCTCACGTAGCAAACACATATCCCCCGATATCTTTGGTGAACCCGATGCGAAACGAGTCGGGGTGGGAGGTGAAGATGGAGATGCTAGAACAATTAAAGCAGTTTATTGATGATTTCAGTGCCAATGGATTTGATACAAATTTGGCAGTTATAGATTTTCCAAAAATGATGGAATTGGTTCAAGGGTATCTGCAGGAAGCAAAAGCCATGCAGATAAAAAAGCAGATTGATGATGCTATAAAGTTAGCACTTGATGCAGTATGTGAGTAGTATTATGTTTTTCAAGGATATGATCCAGAAGGTTTTATTGCATGTTACGAAGCTGAGATGAAGAGCCGAAATGTTCCAGAAGATCGAATGATTGCAGCTTTTGAGGAGGATGTAAACTCGGATTTTAAAAAGCAGGTTGAATAAGTGGCAAAAGAATATCCCACACGGTGGGAGTATTTTGCAGAGCAATTTATTAACGAAAGCCCAAGGATTCTAGATCGGGACATAAAGGAGATTACTAAACAAAATAAGGTTGTCTTCAGTAAAGGTGAAGGGGATCAAATGCAGATCCTCAACTATGATGATTTCTGGGAGCATATTTCTGCAAGAAGTAAAGCCAAAGAGAATGCTAAGCTCGAAGTAGCAGATTCACTTTCAGAGGAGCTTAATTTGAGCAACGAAGAAAAGGTAAACAATGAATTTAATGCTGGAACAGATTTATATGAATTTTTTTCAAAGATTGCTTGCATTGACGCTACCTCTAATAACGGTTCCAATGAAGACATAGACTGTGCAGCAAGTGGTTCGCAAGTTGTTGACCTTGACATGGGTTATTCTAAAGGAGTTCGTCAAGAAAATGAGCCTCTACAGGATGTTTCTAAAACTATTTGCACTATATCCGAGCAGGATAACATGTCTGCTACAGATGATTGCATAACTAAAGCTATTATATACATAGTAGCTGATGTAGTGACCAAGATTGTGGACCCAGTACAGGATGAGCCTGAGGATGTCAATGAACCTATGATTGCTACTAACAATATGCTTGCAGATGATGCTATCACAGAACAGGATGCTATAATCATCAATTTTTTTTTTCGATCTGAAGGAGATATTTATGGCAGTCTAGAAGAGATTTCTGATGCGTATACCTCTTCAGAGGGGGTGCCAGATGAGCCTTTACAGCTCTATAATGTATTGCTAAGTAACATGGATGCAGATGAGGAAGCAGAGGATGATATCGAGGAGTATGAAGATTGCTTGGATCATATTGATTGTGAAAAGGTTATCGATAGGGATTTTACATCTATGCTTGTAGATGGACAGCATGAGGAGATAACTCCTATAGTTTTGATGAATGTTGACACTTCCAAGGGTGATTTTCCCGAGGATGTTATGGATGAAGATCTATAGGATAAAGCTGTTTTTCATGATCAAGTTGAAATCTCAACAGGTAAAAATTTGTCTGATGATACAGGTCGAGAATCTCCCAAGGGTTTTCGTGATGAGTATGAAGCTAGAGGGGGTGATGATGCTAAATCATCCTTGATACTGCATAAAATGCACTGGGTTTTTCATTTGCTTGGACAATGTGCCAGATGTGGCTGGATTTGGCTGCTATGCCTATTGATGCTTATGTCAGTGATGTCTTGGCTGCCAGTAAAAGGGAGTCGGATATCTTTAATGCTTTCTGGTAACGAGCTGAAGTTGCCAACAGTTTATGGGACTCTGGGTGTTGCACTATGCTTCAGGTGAAGCTGTAGTATATTGCACAGCCCATCAATGCTATGTGATCTCGATGGTGTTTGATCCAAGAGATTCTAAGGAGATTCAATACAGATGGATACTGATCAGTATGCATAGTAATTGTGTGCTATTTGAACCAAGGGTAGCATATCTGCACCAGAAATGCTTGATGTTGAATGATACTAGATATGTATGCTCATGTGGATGTTATGATGCTCCAATGTGTGGGAAAATCCCTATTATCCCATTTGATCTTGCGGGTTACTAAAGTGCAAGTTGAAAATGCAGAGGATACCAGATGCCTGATGTAGGAGGCTGCATGATGCAAAGGTTTTGTTTTCTAGATTATGCTAAGTTAGAAGAGTGTTTGGTTATGCATTCAATAAGATTACATGGTTGGCTTCCAACTGACTTCTTTGGACACTTGACGAAGTATCTTCACATCTTTTGAGTTGGTTATGCTAACAGAACTTGAGGTAAAGGACATGATGGCCATTCCGTGTGCAGACATAGTAAGGCATACTTCAGCATGACAGGGTTGCTTAAGAGAGAGCTTAATGGTCAAGCCGTGTGCATCATTAAGTGGAGCACTTGAGTCTGGCGGGGTTCACTAAACAAGTTATCCATGATTAAATGCTTTGAAGATACGGCAGATACAGTTCAGAGATTTTTGATGGACAACTACCTAATGATTAAGCTAAAACATTGATGATAGGGTATAAGCCTTATTTCATTTTTCATATGTTTAACAGTTAAGTGAGTCTGATGATGGTGAGGAGCTTAAGGTACCTGTAGCAGATGCAGATTGAAGTGTTGTTGGCACAGACCGGAGGCTGTGTAGGTTCAGAGGGGATGGATGTCGTACAGCTCCCCTTCCATGATAAGAAAAAGAGCAAAGAAATGCAAGCTAAGATTTTTTGAAGCCTACTTGATTAATGGTAAGTGATGAGGGCTTGTTAACAGGAGAAGTTTAATTATTAATATCTGCCAGATGTAGCTTAAAAGGGCCAACAGATGCCTTAATGATGCCAAAAATGATTATGCTTGATGTGAGCACATATAGAAGATTATGATGTAAAACTGCAGTGCTTGATGTGCTCAACCGGTCTGTCTTTACGGCTCGTCGATTGGAGCTACGGTGAAGAAGTTATGGCAGTTTGAAGTTTGAGTCGATTGAGCAACCACAGCTGAGGTGACAGAATTGAAGTGAATGCGTGGGGCTGAAGTGCTTAATTTCTGGAGCGCGTCGGTGTTTTCAGATCAGTGATCGGAGTCCCGGCCGCCAAGATATTGACCAAAAAAGATTCACGAGGGGTCGGTTTCGTACCGGTCCAGTCCGCTCGATGGGAGTGCCATCTGGGAGTTTTTGGGGTTCAATAGGCTGCTATAGAATACAATGCAATTAAAAGATCAATAATTTCTCGAGGAGCATTATGTTTGGAATGTCATCTCTTGGAATGCAATGATTACGGGATAAACCCAAGAGAGGCAATTGGTTATTTTGAGCAGATGCGAAAGCAATCACTTATACTTGCATCTAAATGGCCGTGGCAATGTCCGCAACACTGAAAGGGGCAACAAAAACTCACAATGATAATGTTAGTCGGTGGCTAGTGGCGCCTTTACGAAAGCAGGATATGCATATCAAATGTGGTGCCCTTTACTATGAAGTTGTGGCCGCACAAGGCAAAGGGGCCGCCCTCCCTTAACATCGTAAGGTGAGGCCGCCCAATGCCCAAGGGCAACCAAATTTTAAGGCCGCCCATGATGAGGTCCAAAGGCCATTGGCTGCCCAATTAAGCTGGCTACCCAATTAAAGGGCATTACCATGGACACCCAATAGGGTGAATAGTGTGAAGCCGAATAAAAAACAAAGGGGAGCCATGGCGTGAGCAGCAGGAGACGGCGCAGGAAGGAGAAGATGGGTTCATACCACGCATTGCAAGCTTCGGACAAGCTCACAATAGTAACGAGTTGTGCTCAGCATCTTAGGGTGCTGCCATTCGTCCCCATTCTCGCTAAAGTTCATGCTGGTCAAGTTCAAACCTGCCACATCATAGCGGCCATTCCTGTGACACGTGAGTAACGACGGCGCTATTGGGGCACGCTAATAATAGGGCCCTTTTGCATGCGAGTGTTGGCAAGTGAACGAGAGGAGAGGGAAGAGCATAAGGGTTTTGGAGCGGAGCTCGACAAGAATAAGGAATCAAATCTCTCTCTTCCTCTCTCATCCTCGGCAAGACAAAGGAAAGCTCTCTCTTCCTCTCCTCTCTCTATCGGCCATGGCGACAAAAAGGAAGCAAGGGCATGAAGCATTAAGGAGGATCAAGGCTTGGCGAGGAAATCGGTAAGATAAGGTGAGAAAGAAAAGAAGGGGATCGGGGAGATAGAAGGGGAGAAGAAGGAACCATATAGCACTCTTTCTCTCACTCTTGTCCTCGGCAAGTAGAGCAAGCAAGCGGAGCTTGAGAAGAGCTTGTCGAGGCAAGCAAGCAAAGCAAGGGAGTAAATTTGAATCAAGCAAGGACAAGCCTGGTAGAAGCAACCAAGGGAGTAAGCTTAAAGCAAGCAAGTACGTCGAGAAGAAGCTTGTCGAGGTCAAAGCAAGCAAGCTTGAGAAGGAGAGCTTGGTTAAAGCAAGTAAGTTGAGAATCTGGAGAGGGCATGAAGCATTAAGGAGGATCTTGGCAACATAAGGTGAGCAAGAAAAGAAGGGGACTAGAAGGGAAGAATAACGTCCGAAGGGCAAAAGGCAAGAAGAGAGTTAGAGCTTGGCAACGAAAGCTGACTTGAAGCTTGCAAAATCTAATGGAACCTGAAGAAGATAAAGCAACATGAGATAATTACCATCACCGTCATCGACTAGAGATTGATTTAATATTCTGTTAAGTCTGATGTCGTTAACGGACCGGTTAATCCTGTAAAATGGAGCTTAAACTCCTAATTAGCAGATGATCCAAGTGACGGTGCTGTTAACAGCCCGCCTTGGCTACCGATTAAGTTGTACTTAAAGCTTGACTTGATTAATTGAACGGTACGATGATTTCCAGATTCAGTTGCATCTGTTGTTCTCATTCTCTCTCTTTCACACCTCCCACAGCCAGAGCCCTGGCACCTGCCTGGCTCACGTAGCAAACACATATCCCCCGACATCTTTAGTGAACTCGACGCGAAACGAGCCGGGGTGGGAGGTGAAGATGGAGATGCCAGAACAGTTAAAGCAGTTTATTGATGATTTCAGTGCCAATGGATTTGATACAAATTTGGTAGTTACAGATTTTCCAAAACTAATGGAATTGGTTCAGGGGTATCTGTAGGAAGCAAAAGCCATGCAGATAAAAAAGCAGATTGATGATGCTATAGAGTTAGCACTTGATGCAGTATGTGAGCAGTATTATGTTTTTCAAGGATATGATCCAGAAGGTTTTATTGCATGTTACAAAGCTGAGATGAAGAGCCGAAATGTTCCAGAAGATCGGATGATTGTAGCTTTTGAGGAGGTTGTATACTCGGATTTTAGAAAGCAGGTTCAAGAACTCGCAAAAGAATATCCCACACGATGGGAGTATTTTGCAGAGGAATTTATTTACGAAAGCTCAAGGATTCTAGATCGGGACATAAAGGAGATTACTGAACGAAATAAGGTTGTCTTCAGTAAAGGTGAAGGGGATCAAATGCAGATCCTCAACTATGATGAATTCTGGGAGCATATTTCTGCAAGAACTAAAGCGAAAGACAATGCTAAGCTGGAAGTAGTTTAATTTGAGCAACGAAGAAAAGGTAAACAATGAATTTAATGCTGGAACAGATTTATATGAATTTTTTTCAAAGATTGCTTGCATGGACGCTACCTCTAATAACGGGTCCAGTGAAGACATAGATTGTGAAGCAAGTGGTTTGCAAGTTGTTGACCTTGACATGGGTTATTCTAAAGGCTCTCATCAAGCAGATGAGCCTCTACAGGATATTTCTAAAACTATTTCCACTATAGCCGAGCAGGATAACATGTCTGCTACAGATGATTGCATACCTAAAGCTATTATATACACAGTAGTTGATGCAGTGACCAAGATTGTGGACCCAGTACAGGATGAGCCTGAGGATGTCAATGAACCTATGATTGCTACTAACAATATGCTTGCAGATGATGCTATCACTTAAGAGGATGCTATAATCATCGAATTTTTTTCTAGATCTGAAGGAGATATTTATGGCAGTATAGAAGAGCTTTCTGATGCGTATACCTCTTCAGAGGGGGTGCCAGATGAGCCTTTACAGCTCTATAATGTATTGCTAAGTAACATGGATGCAGATGAGGAAGCAGAGGATGATATCGAGGAGTATGAAGATTGCTTGGATCATAATGATTGTGAAAAGGTTATCGATAGGGATTTTACATCTATGCTTGTAGATGGACAGCATGAGGAGATAACTCCTATAGTTTTGATGAATGTTGAGACTTCCAAGGGTGATTTTCCCGAGGATGTTATGGATGAAGATCTACAGGATAAAGCTGTTTTTTATGATCAAGTTGAAATCCCAACAGGTAAAAAATTCGTCTGATGATACAGGTCGAGAAACTCCCAAGGGTTTTTGTGATGACTATGTAGCTAGAGGGGGTGATGATACTAAATCATCCTTGAGACTGCATAAAATGCACAGGGTTATTCATTTGCTTGGACAATGTGCCAGATGTGGCTGGATTTGGCTGCTATGACTATTGATGCTTATGTCAGTGATGTCTTGGTTGCCAGTAGAAGGGAGTCAGATATCTTTAATGCTTTCTGGTAACGAGCTTAAGTTGCCAATAGTTTATGGGATGTGGGTGTTGCACTATGCTTAAGGTGAAGTTGTAGTATATTGCGGAGCCCATCAATGCTATGTGATCTCGATGGTGTTTGATCCACGAGATTCGAAGGATATTCATAAGCAGATTAAATACGGATGGATACTGATCAGTATGCATAGTAATTGCGTGCTATTTGAACCAAGGGTAGCATATTTGCACCAGAAATGCTTGATGTTGAATGATACTAGAAATGTATGCTCATGTGGATGTTATGATGCTCCAATGTGTGGGCAAATCCATATTATCCCATTTGATCCTAGGGGTTACTAAAGTGCAAGTTGCAAATGCAGGGGATACCAGATGCCTGATGTAACAGGCTGCACGATGCAAGGTTTTGTTTTCTAGATTATGCTAAGTTAGAAGAGTGTTCAACTGACTTCTTTGGACACTTGAAGAAGTATCTTCACATCTTTTGAGTTGGTTCTGCTAAGAGAACTTGAGGTAAAGTACTTGATGGACATTCCGTGTGCAGACAGAGTAAGGCATACTTGAGGTTGACAGGGTTCCTTAAGAGAGAGAGCTTAATGTTCAAGCCGTGTGCATCATTAACTGGAGCACTTGAGTCTGGCGGGGTTCACTAAACAAGTTGTCCATGATTAAATGCTTTGAAGATATGGCAGATACAGTTCAGAGATTTTTGATGGACAACTACCTAATGATTAAGCTAAAACATTGAGGATAGGGTATAAGCCTTATTTCATTTTTCATATGTTTAACAATTAAGTGAGTCTGATGATGGTGAGGAGCTTAAGGTACCTGTAGCAGATGCATATTGAAGTGTTGTTGGCACAGACCGGAGGCTGTGTAGGTTCAGAGGGGATGGATGACGTGCAGCTCCCCTTCCATGATAAGAAAAAGAGCACAGAAATGCAAGCTAAGCTTTTATGAAGCCTACTTGATTAATGGTCAGTGATGAGGGCTTGTTAACAGGACAAGTTTAATTATTAATGTATGCTAGATGTAGCTTAAAAGGGCCAAAAGATGCCTTAATGATGCCAAAAATGATTATGCTTGATGTGAGCACAGATAGAAGATTATGATCTAAAACTACAGTGCTTGATGTGCTCTACCGGTCTGTCTTTACGGCTCGTCAATTGGAGCTACGGTGAAGAAGTTATGGCAGTTTGAAGTTTGAGTCGATTGGGCAACTGCAGCTGAGGTGACAGAATTGAAGTGAATGCGTCGGGCTGAAGTGCTCAATTTTTGGAGCGCGTCGGTGTTTTCAGATCAGTGATCGGAGTCCCGGCCGCCAAGATATTGACCGAAAAAGATTCACGAGGGGCCGGTTTCGTACCGGTCCAGTCCGCTCGATCGGAGTGCCATCTGGGAGCTTTTGGGGTTCAATAGGCTGCTATAGAATACAGTGCAATTAAAAGATCAATAAGTTCTCGAGGAGCATTATGTTTGGAATGCAATGATTACGGGATAAACCCAAGAGAGGCAGGGCCAAGAAATTGGTTATTTTGAGCAGATGCGAAAGCAATCACTTATACTTGCATCTGAATGGCCGTGGCAATGTACGCAACACTGAAACGGGCAACAAAAACTCACAATGATAATGTTAGGCGGTGGCTAGTGGCGCCTTTATGAAAGCAGGATATGCGTATCAAATGTGGTGCCCTTTACTATGAAGTTGTGGCCGCCCAAGGCAAAGGGGCTGCCCTCCCTTAACATCGTAAGGTGAGGCCGCCCAATGCCCAAGGGCAAGCAAATTTTAAGGCCGCCCATGATGAGGTCCAAAGTCCATTGGCCACCCAATTAAAGGGCATGGCCATGGACACCCAATAGGGTGAATAGTGTGAAGCTGAATAAAAAACAAAGGGGAGCCATGGCGTGAGCAGCAGGAGATGGCGCAGGAAGGAGAAGATGGGTTCATACCACGCATTGCAAGCTTCGGACAAGCTCACAATAGTAACGAGTTGTGCTCAGCATCTTAGGGTGCTGCCATTCGGCCCCATTCTCGCTAAAGTTCATGCTGGTCAAGTTCAAACCTGCCACATCATAGCGGCCGTTCCTGTGACACGTGAGTAACGACGGCGCTATTGGGGCACGCTAATAATAGGGCCCTTTTGCATGCAAGTGTTGGCAAGTGAATGAGAGGAGAGGGGAGAGCATAAGGGTTGTGGAGGGGAGCTCGACAAGAAAATGGAATCAAATCTCTCTCTTCCTCTCTCGTCCTCAGCAAGACAAAGGAAAGCTCTCTCTTCCTCTTCTGTCTCTATCGACCATAGCGACAAAAAGGAAGCAGGGGCATGAAGCATTAAGGAGGAGAAAGGTTTGGCGAGGAGCTCGGTAAGATAAGGTGAAAAAGAAAAGAAGGGGATCGGGGAGAAGAAGGAACCATAAAGCACTCTTTCTCTCACTCTTGTCCTCGGCGAGCAGAGCTTGTCGAGGCAAGCAAGAAAAGCAAGGGCGAGCCTGGTAGAAGCAACCAAGGGAGTAAGCTTAAAGCAAGCAAGTAGGTCGAGAAGAAGTAGTTTGAAGTTTGAGAGAAGAAGTAGGACGAGCTTGGTTAAACAAGCAAGTTGAGAAGTTGGAGAGGGCATGAAGCATTAAGGAGGAGCTTGGCAACATAAGGTGAGCAAGAAAAGAAGAGGATCCAGGGACTGGAAGGGAAGAATGAAGTCCGAAGGGCAAAAGGCAAGAAGAGAGTTGGAGCTCGGCAAGGAAAGCTGACATGGAGCTTGCAAAATCTAATGGAACTTGAAGCAGATAAAGCAACAAGAGATAATTACCACCACCGTCATCGACTAGAGATTGATTTAATATTCTGTTAAGTCTGGTGTCGTGAACAGCCCGGTTAATCCTGTAAACGAGAGCTAAAACTCCTAGTTAGCAGATGATCTAAGTGACGGTGCTGTTAACAGCCCGCCTTGGCTACCGATTAAGTTGTACTTAAAGCTTGACTTGATTAATTGAAGGGTACGATGATTGCCAGATTCAGTTGCATCTGTTGTTATCATTCTCTCTCTTTCACACTTCCCACAACCAGAGGCCCGGTGCTTGTCCGGCTCACGTAGCGAACACATATCCCCCGACACTGGGGACCTCGATAGATAGATGTACTAGAGAGAGTGTAGAGATTTACCTCTAGTTAGCATTGTATCTATGTTTAGAGCGTAGAGAGAGAGTAGATAGAGATGTTAGGTAGATAGTAGATAGATAAGATTAGGATTTAGGAAGAGATTAGGGTGTAGAGAGAGGTGTGGATGGAGTATGTAGAGATTAGGGTGTACAGAGAGTGTGGATAGAGTATATAAAGAGGGGGTAGAGCTTATTTAGATTTAGTAGAGAGAGAGGATATGGAGAGATTATAGATAGAGATTCAGTAGAGGGTAGACGAAGAAGGTTAGGATTTAAGAAGAGATTAGGGTTTAGAGAGAGGTGTGGATAGAGTAGATAGAGAGGGTGTAGAGAGGGAGGATACATAGAGAGTAAACATAGAGAGAGTGTAGACAGGGGGATTAGATGTAGAGAGAGAAATTAGGATATAGATAAAGGGAGTAGAGATAGAGATTAGATAGAGAGAGATGTGGATAGAGGTTAGTGTGTAGAAGAAGAGTAGAGAGAGGTTAGGATGTAGATAGGACTAGAGATGGCACATAGATAGAGGGGGGGAGGATACATAGAGTGTAGAGATAAATAGAGGGAGTAGAGAGAGTGTAGAGATTTATCTCTCCATATTTAGAGCGTAGAGAGAGGATAGAGATAGAGATTAGATAGAGAGTATACATAAAAGGTTAGGATTTAGGAATTTATTAGGTTGTAGAGAGAGGTGTGGATAGAGTAGATAGAGATGGTGTAGACATTAGGTAGAGAGGTAGGAGACATAGATAGAGAGATTAGGTGTAGATACAACCTCTCTATCTACCTCTCTCTATGTACTCTCTATATACCTCCTCTCTCTACACCCTCTCTATCTAGGTGTGTAGATTAGGTAGAGACTAGTGTAGAAAGAGAGGTAGATATATGGATAATAATATTCCATCTATCTATATCTCTCTCTCTCTCTCTCTACACCCTCTTCCTCTCTCTCAACAACCTCACAGCCCTAGACTTTTCTTTCTTGCGTCGTCCTCAGTCTGCCCCTGGGCAAGGGGCTACCTTGTTGGAGCGTTAACACAGCCTTGCCCTCCCAGAACCAAAACCACCTTGCCCACACATATAATCATTCCCACAATTTTGGCTTTGTTTGAGCTACCCACAACCACGACTTTGTTTGAATAGCCCGACCTCGACTTTGCCTGAGCTGCCCTCAACTCTCAGACTTGCCTTGAGCACCGACTTTGACTCTATTCAAGCTTCTTGTGACTCTCTAGTAGTGATGCTTTGAGTCTCTTCATAGGAAGCGTGTAGGTTGTGCCTATCATGGCCACTCAAGCCTCATCTCAAGGGATAGAGCTGAAGCATAGAATCGCCGCCATCGAGGCTTGTCGACTCACCAGAGTGGAGAACCGCAAAAAGGAATAGATGGAACATATGGAAATCAAGTTCAATAACACAAAGGTGGAAGTAGAGACAACCCTCACAAAGGATTTCAAAACTCAAGTATAGGATATCATCTCTCATAACTTGAAGCCTTTGTAGTGTCTACACTACTACGTGAAGAACAATGCCAAGAGGATATGGCCCTTAGTGTTCACATTGGTGGGCTTTGAAGCAACTGAAAAGGGAAGAGGAACCTCAAGCTCAATAACACAAACGTGGAAGAAGATACCACCTCACAAAGGAGGTCAAAACCCAAGTGCAAGATATCATATTTGGTAAGGTTGAAGATTGTGTACTGCCCATGCTACATGAACAACAATGCCAAGAGGATATTGCCTTCAATGTTCTATGATTCCTTTGCTCACATCCAAACAATAGCCCACATGGTACAATGGGGTCAACCACAATCACCTCTCTTACACACAAACATCGCACTAGCCATGCAATCCTCACTTTCAAGACCAAGGTGGATCAAATCAAACTCCTTGAGCAATTGAGGCTTCTCAAGCTAAGGATACCAAATTCTGATTTGCAAACTATCTAACACCCACCCAACTCAAACAGAAGGAAGAACTCCAAAAGATGTGAGAAGCGCACACAATAGGAAAATGGTCAATTTATTGAGAAGGGTAAATCCATTATCCAAGAGTTTTGGACTCCCAGACTGACTCCCCTCTCACCAACCCCTTCTTAGGTTCTGTTCATTTCATTTTATCTTCCCTTTATCACAGCACACTAGACCCTTACTCCTTAATTGAGATGTATCCAGCAACCCCTTCATTTGAAAGGAACTTTGTAGTGTTTTGTTTTTGTTCCCATAATTTGTATCTCACCTTTGTGGATGATAATTCAATCTATTTGTCTATCTATATCTACCTATCATAGATGTCATAATGATCAACATGTATAATCATTGATAATGTTAAATGGAAACTAGCACGCACACAGAAAATATCCCAGCAAGGTAGAGAAGTAGGTCCCATATGCAATCCACCAAAGGGGAGAGCCAAAAAGATTTTATATGCAACAACAAATAGAGAGGACCTTCAATTCTACAAAGAGGTCAAAGCATATAAGTGAAAAAGGCTTGGAGTCTTTTTTGGAGCTCAAGAGTAGGTGCAAGTATCCTTTCAATCAAAGTGCTATTTTCCTTAGGGATCTTGGAGGCAAGGAGCAGCCACATGCATTCAAACTTGTCACAGACCAAACATGGTGAAATACATGCATGTATTGAGGAGAAAATGAGCTTGTATAAGGAAATTGGCACAAACATCACAATGGAAATGACAATGCTAGATAGTGTCAAACCTATTGACATAAATACAGCTCCCTTGTGAGAGAAGAGTACTTGGAAGAGGCTACCAATATTTTGATGATGTGAACTATGTGCTTGAAGAAGACAGTCATAGACCACATGACTTTATGCATGTCAATAATAAACATGCTCATCTTGGCCATCCAAATTGCATGGACGAGATGAGCATCTTTATTTTTGAGAATCCATATGACGGTAATTTACACGGTAATATGCACAATAATATACAAGGTAATATGTGCGGTAATATATGAGGTAATATGCACAAAAATATCCATGGTAATATTTGCGGTAATAATCATGACTACATTACCGCACCTATTACCGTGTATATTGTTGTTAAATCACTACCACGTCCTTTGCCGCTGCTATTTCCACACACACAATATTTTCTCTTTCTATTTTCCTTTGTTAATATCCGACAATGCTAGCGGTTCAGGGATTTTCCTCTTATAGTGTACCTTTCCAAAGAAATACTTAAGAAATAACGGAAGGAATACCGGCTTTTGGGATGAGTGCATGATCTAGAGATAGGACTCCACCCTTTTGTGTCGATTCTCCTCCTCTCTCTCTCTCTCTCTCTCTCTATATATATATATATATATATATATAGATATATTCAGGTTCAGTTCATCAATTTGCAGTTTCTATTGATGTTTGGATTGGAGTGTCCAAGTCTATTATAAGGGTATTAGAGCTCATAAGATTCTTCGTTACGGAGGAATTCTTTTTGTAGCACACATCGATTCTCACAGAATTTGTCAAAGATGACACCCCTCCGATTGTTAGTTTAGGAGGAGATGAAAAGTCAAATCCAATGGGGGAATAGATACATAAAGTTCACAAGGCCAAGCTCTATTACATGTACATTCATCAAAATGCGCATTCGTTGTCATAATAATCAATATCTAATTCTCCTAAATGATTTTCTCATATTAAACTGATCATTTAATGTGGGGAAGTGCCAGGGGAGAAAAAGCTAGAATATTGGTTAAGCTAGCAGACCGGCCTCAGTAGGGATCCAAAGGAGGGGAAAATAGGGATCCAAAGGGGGGGCCATCTGCAAAAGATCCATGTGCAACAATGGGCTAAAAAGACCCTAAGGTTCAGCCCATTAAGACTTCCAAAATGCTAAGGTTTCAAAATTCAAAGGGTGTGTCCAAAGGTCAACCCTAGGGGAAATTGGATGCTTTGTGTGTACCAAAAAAAGTCTTTGCAATCCCTACATGGGATCGAGGGGGCAAGCCCTTCTTCTAGGGGATGAGAGAGAAAGTCGCACACACACACACAGGCTCCCTTTACACAAAGGGAATTAGGGACAGATGTCAGCTCCCTAGCCCAGATGCCCAAAACGTGTGCCCAATTCCTATTGGATGGCCTTGGAGGTGGATCAATGAAATTTAAGCTAGAGTAAATCTAGTTTAATTAATTTAAAAAACACTTAATAAAAGAACCAATGAGAATTAAGTCTCCTAGATGACTATTGGGCAGTCTCCCAAGGGGTCCAATGAGCCTTCAGGAGCCCAATGGCTTGCCTGATTCCTATTGTCCACGAGGCAAAGGCGTCCAATGAGAGTTTAATTGAATTATTAAGTAACCTAAAGCTCTCACAAAAGGGGAAAGGGGGACACATGTCAAAAGGCTATCACTTATGCTGCTTAATGGTGATAGGCTAGCCCTGGGGAGGTCCAATGGGATGAGAGCAAGAGCATTTAGCAAGAGGGCTCGGCCAAGAGAGAAGGGGGGCTGGTTTTTGTAGGGCATTATCACACACACACTCACACAATCTCATGTGTGAAGAAAGAGAAGACTATCTCTTCCCAAGCTTTAATGGAGAGCTCATCACCTACTCCAAGCTTGTGAGATAGAAGCCTACATCAACACACTCTTGGCATGTGGATGCAAATCCAACCAAGAGCCAAGATTCAATGCATGCTCATCTCCTCTACCAAGCTAATTACTAAGCTAATCTATGCTAATATGAGTGATTATGTGAGGAGATGTACATCTTTCTCGTAAGATACTCCTTCTTCCTCTCAATCTACTCTCATACCCTGCTAGCTCTCACCATCTTCGAAGGTGTGTGAGGTCTTGGGTCTGAGAACGGGGATAATTCAAGTTGTGTTTGCTAAGTGTTTGCTTAGTGCATGAATCTTTCATCTTCATTTCACTAGCTAGTCTTGAAGGAACACAAAGAATTGTATTGTACAATGTCTCTCTTGATGGGAGAAACCATAATACAAAGCCTTTTGGAGGGGGAACTGGCTCCATGCAAATCCGGTCCTCAACTGTTGTCATTAGATTAATTTCTTTCTTTTTTCAAAGTATTGTCGATGCTATCAAACTAGGTGTTATGCTTTTCTTGTTGCTCTCTCCACCCAAGCACTCTAGTAATTCTCATTAGGAATCTATTCTAATGAAATGCCCACTATGTTCATGCTCATTTCCGCTACACACAAGTTATTAGGCCATTAAATGTTACATTGGTATCAGAGCACAAGGTTTCTCTTTTCTTGCTCAAGAAGGGAGGTCCTCAAGCTAGCTATAAATGGTTGGTATTATGAATTGCCTGTGAGTAAGTAGAATAGGGATTTTTCAGCCTTGCAGTGCGCCTGTCTTCGTGCAGTTAACGGGGCATCACCATCGAAAGCTATGGTCTTAATAGTGGAGTCCTACGGGGCTTGCCTACAGCTTAACCACTATTGAGCTATTAGAAGCTTGATAGGAGCCGGTGTTGTTTTGGTGTCGAAAGACCCTCTCTTCTATTCCTTGCAATTAATGGTATTCGAGCCGCGGGTACAGTAGCTTGAGTGCTTTTTCTAAAGGGGTAAATAGGAGTAGCAACTAGGGCTTGAAGTGCCAAAGTACACCTAAAAAGTTTACACCTAAAAGTTGTTAGAATGGTTGACAATAGTAAAGAGAGTGAAATTAATGTTGATAACTTTGATTTTGCTCATGAGCAAGCTACTAATGATGCTTCAATGCTTGTTAACTATCTTGTTTCTAGGCTTCAACAAGCCATGGGCAATCCATCTCTCCAAAGCGAAGTGCAACGGCAGCTCCGTGCTCACGGGATTCTCCAAGCTCATCACCATGACGAGAGAACACCTAGGAAGCCTCCTTGTGAGACTATCAAAAGAGGTCTCTCTCCGATTCAGGAAGAAGAAGAGAATCCGTACGAAGGGCTCAAGAATTTACTTCTTGATGGTGCATCTCCTTCCCAAAGGAGAACTCAAGAGCCTCCACCAAAGGAACGAGAAAGAAGCGAGTCTCCCGCCACCTCGGCGGAGATGGCTCCACGAAGATGGCGGGCTAAACGTTCTCCATCACCACCAAAGCGGAGAAGACCATCATACTCTTCTCCATGCCATAACTCAAAGAGGGATGATAAAAATCAAGAGAAGAAAAAGGCGAGAAAGACGACACGGGTGAAAGCATGTTAACCTGTCGCGCGTTTTGTGCTAGTTAGTAGTTTCAAGTTAGCACATCTTCAAAAAGTTGGGCGTCCGGTAAATTTTTTACAAATAATATCAAAATTTATCGGAGGTTGTACGTTTGGATTCCTTGTTTCAAGTGCTTTCTATTGATATATCATATGTCATAGATCTTGGAGATGTAGCCCAAGTTATTGTACTAGTTAGCATATGTCAAAATTGTGCTAGTTAGCATTGTCCGGGACATGAAAAAGCATGACAAGTTAACATGCTTTCACCCACACCCTCTTCTCCACCTTCTTCATCCTCTTCCTCTTATGAAAGTGATGGTGAAGACAACGAAGATCAAGACAAGAAAAAGGCGAGAAAGAGGTCACCCTCTTCTCCACCTTCTTCAAATAAGTCTTCACCTTTTGAAGAAAGTGATGGTGCAACATTTGAACCATCAAAAAGAAGAGGCCATAGAAAATCCTATGCCGCATGGAAGAGGTCATCCAAGTTGAAGAAATTCAAAGAGGGAGGGAAGAGCATCTCTTTCCTTACCTATGATGGTACCTTTGGTGCTACGAACAAAGTCTTGGCCTTTATCCAGCAATTTGATGCGGCGTTTGGAGACGAGGGCTTCATGGAGTCCTCTAAGCTATGCCATGTAGCTATGCACTTTCAAAAGTCTGCCAGACAATGGTGGTGTAGCCTACAAGCCAACGGCGAAGCTCCACGAACACGGAAAGCTTTAAGAGCTTCCATTATGAAGCAATTTTTGGCCACCGATGCAAAAGACAAAGTACTCACGGAATGGCGAAGCTTAAAGCTCTCTCCCAATGAATCCATCCACAAATATGTAGACAAGTTTTGGGACCTGCAACTCAAAGACACTGTCTTCAAAAAGTTGGATTTTGGAGAGAAAAAGCAACAATTTTGTGCGGGCTTAACCGAAGAAATGGCAGAGTATGTCAACTCCCAAAGGCCGCGTACCATATCGGCGGTAATAAACCATACTATGGTGGCCTCTCGAATCAATTTCCAAACGGGGGCTAAAAGAAATAATAAGCCCCCGAAAAACAAGGGTTCCAATGAGCCTAAGGGGAAGGACAATGTCCAAAAGTCTCCTAAGGGCAACTCCAACAAAGCTAAAGAGAAGGGAGTTTACAAAGGTAAGAATAAACTCTCTCTTGAAGAGCTTGAGCGTTATCGTAAGGATAAGCGGTGTTTCAAGTGCGGCGAACAAGGGCATGCGTACCGCGCTTGTCACCAAAAGAACAACCGCCAAGATCCTCCTAGAGCTTCCTTGGTTGAAATCCAAGAGGAGGAGACTCACCAAACTCACCACAAAGGATCTTCTCTATGCCATGCTTGGGGAAAGGTAAGAGAACATGATGCTTTTATTCTCTTTGACCCTGGTTCTACTCACTATTTTATATCTATGGAGTTAGCCACTAAGCTAGGCATACAATCCTACGAGATGGGACAAGAAGCTTCAGTCACTCGCTTAATTCGGAAATTGAGGCTTCATGTCCAAGGCTATGTAGACAAAGAGGACTTCTTTATCTCTCCTCTCAAGCATGAGGATGTAATCCTAAGGGAACCATGGTTTGACCGCCTAGCTGCCGATGTTAAATTTCCTGAAAGGAGAATCTCCTTTAAGTTCAAGGAAAAAGACATGTATATAGATGCTAAGGAAATGGGTAACACTATCCCCATTGTACATACACCAGCTTTCAACAAGTCAATAAAGAGCTCTGTTTCCGTGTACATGATTTTTGTTAAAGACTCTCAAAATGAACCTAATGCTTTAGCAAAAGAAAATAAAAGCAACCAAAAGGAATTAGAGTTATCCAATTTTCTCAAGGGTTTTCAAGATGTTTTTATTGACGACATCCCTTGTGAGCTACCTCCTAAACGAGGTAATGATGACCATGCAATTGAACTTCTTCCAGGAAATTCACCGCCTAACAAACCTCCTTATGGAGTTTCTCAAGCTCAACAAGAGGAGATTATGCTACAAGTGCATGAGTTAGTTGAGAAGGGCATGGTTAGGCCTAGCTCATCTCCATTTTTCTCACCGGTGCTATTAGTGAAAAAGAAACACGGCACATATCGTATGTGTGTCGACTATAGAGCACTAAATAGGATCACTATCAAGAATAGGTTTCCCATTCCACGGGTAGAAGACCTATTTGATAAGCTACAAGGATCGACCTACTTCAGTAGGATTGACCTAAAAAGTGGCTATCATCAAATAAGGATAGTTGATCAAGACATTGTAAAGACCGCATTTCACACCACATTTGGTCTTTACGAATACATTGTCATGCCTTTTGGATTGACCAATGCACTAGCTACATTCAACCGCTTGATGGAGAAGCTGTTCAGACCTCATCGAACCTTCAATGGAGTGTTCTTTGATGATATTATCATCTACTCTAATTCATTAGATGAACACAAGCAACACCTCCAGGTAATATTTCAAGTTTTGAGAGAGAATAAACTTTATGTTAATCGAAAGAAAAGTGAATTTTTCTTGCAAGAGATTCAGTATTTAGGTCACATTATCTCTCAACATGGCATCCAAATGGATCCATCAAAGTTAGAGGTAATAAAAGGATGGCCTAAACCAAGGAATCTTCATGAACTAAGAAGCTTTATAGGTATGTGTGCATACTATAGGCGCTTCATAGAAAAGTTCTCACAAATTGCAGGACCATTACATGACCTAACAAAGAAAAGAGTTAGGTATACATGGTCTGCTAAGGAGAACAATGCTTTCGAAAAGCTTATCTGTCAACATGTGCTTACACTACCGGATCTCTCAAAACCATTTAAGGTCCAATGTGATGCTTGTGGTGATTGCCTTGGAGCTATTTTGCTCCAAGAAGGGCACGCCATAGGCTATGAGAGTCGAAGGCTCGACCCTGTTGAGCAAGCTCTAGGCATATACGAAAAGGAACTCCTTGCAGTTCTACATGCCTTAGACTCATGGAAGCACTATTTTTTGGGGACTCCTTTCATTCTGCGAACGGATCACCAAAGTCTTAAATACTTCATGACGTAGACCAAGCTCTCCGAGAAACAAATGAGGTGGGCATAATTCCTTTTCGAATTTCATTTTCATATTGCTCACATTGCTGGCAAGAATAATCAAGTAGCTGATGCACTCTCAAGACGACCGAGAGTGAATGCGGTTTCCATAGCAACTCACAATGATCTATCTTCAATGATAGATGAGTACGCTATTGATCCCGATTTTAGAGATGTGATTTAAGCCCTTGCATTAGGGAAGAAAGAAGAACCATTTACCTTACAAGATGGTTATCTTCTCTATGGCAATAGACTATGCGTTACTAACTCACTACGTGAGAAAGTAATGTATGAATCTCATGCTCCACCTTATGCGGGTCATAGAGGGATTCAGTCTACCTTAAAGGGAATTGAAACATATTTCTATTGGCCTGCCATGAAAGTGAACATACAAGAGTATGTTTTTAAATGTGTGGTATGCCAAAAGACAAAATTTGATAGAGGGAAGCAACTTGGATTACTTCAACCCTTGCCAATCCCTAATTCACCATGGGAGAGAATATCCATGGATTTTATCTTTGGATTGCCTAAGTCTATCCATGGGAATACGAGAATATGGACGATAGTAGACAGGTTCAGTAAACAAGCTCATTTTATACCTTTCAAAAAGACTATCAAAGCCCATCAAATGGCAACCCTCTTCATTTCACAAATTTTCAAGTACCATGGCTTGCCAATGTCCATAGTGTCGGATAGAGATCCTAGAATGACCAGTAATTTCTGGAAGGGTCTCTTTGAGAATTTAGGGACATGGCTAAACTTCTCTTCGGCCTATCATCCACAAACGGATGGCCAAAGTGAAATAGCTAACCTAACCATTCTCGATCTACTAAAAGCCTATGTAATGGAATTAGATCAAAGATCCCAATGGGAGAAGTACTTACCCTTAGTGGAGTATGCTTACAATGACACTGTACATACTTCCACGGGAAAAGAACCTTTTGAGGTAATTGAGGGAAGATCAAAAAGTCCCTTGCTACTTAAGGTACACGGGAAGATCTTCGTTGCAGATGAGTATAGCCAAGACCTACAAGAATCTTTCCAAAAGATTAAGGATGCTATCTCTATCTCACAGCAAAGGCAAAAGGCTGCTGCTGACAAGCACAGAAGAGCCCAAGCCTTTAAAGAAAATGATTGGGTCTTGTTAAAGTTTCCCAAGGCTCGATTAAGGCACACGACGGGCAAAAATCCTGCGGGCCACCAAAAGTACTATGCTAAATTAGAAAAAAGGTACTATGGTCCCTTTCAGATTCTTAGGCCAATCAATGAGATGGCCTATCAACTCAAGTTGCCCAATCATTGGCTCATACACAATGATTTCCATGTGAGCCTATTAAAGCCTTACAAAGGAGAGCCACCTCATGAACCAACTATTGAAGACCCACCGGAGATCGAGGACCAAGAGGAGGTGTTGCAGCCCGACTCCATTCTCTGACATGAAGACAAGGTACTAAGAGGCGGTAAGTCTATCCGACGATATCTTATTAAGTTTAAGAATTATCCTTTTGAAGATGCTAGATGGATGCAAGGCATACAATTAAAGGATAACCTAAACCTTGTCAATGCTTACAATGCTTCCCAAGAGTAAGCAAATGTACAAAATGTTAAAAATGAACAAAGTTTTTTTTGTCTTATAAGACTCTCTTTTTCTTTATTGTGCACAAAAATGAAGTAGTATGCGTGCTTAGATCAAGTTTGCGGAGACGACGTCTCCCAAACACCAAGTAGAGCTTGTCACTCTACTATGGAAGACTGATAGGACTAATGTGCAGACATGCTTGCGGCAGCCTCAGGCTCTCAAGTGCCAAATGGACTAGTCATCCATTGTGGAATGATGTCGTAGGGTAACATAGGGATCCTCTACCCGCTAAGAAAAGGACTCATGAATATGCTTTATCTTCTCTACACCATAGTCGAGGACGACTATGATTTCAAGAGAGAGGTAATGTCATAATAATCAATATCTAATTCTCCTAAATGATTTTCTCATATTAAACTGATCATTTAATGTGGGGAAGTGCCAGGGGAGAAAAATCTAGAATATTGGTTAAGCTAGCAGACCGGCCTCAGTAGGGATCCAAAGGAGGGGAAAATAGGGATCCAAAGGGGGGGCCATCTGCAAAAGAGCCATGTGCAACAATTGGCTAAAAAGACCCTAAGGTTCAGCCCATTAAGACTTCCAAAATGTTAAGGTTTCAAAATTCAAAGGTTGTGTCCAAAGGTCAACCCTAGGGGAAATTGGATGCTTTGTGTGTACCAAAAAAATTCTTTGCAATCCCTACATGGGATCGAGGGGGCGAGCCCTTCTTCTAGGGGATGAGAGAGAAAGTCGCACACACACACACAGGCTCCCTTTACACAAAGGGAATTAGGGACACGTGTCAGCTCCCTAGCCCAGATGCCCACAAGGTGTGCCCAATTCCCATTGGATGGCCTTGGAGGTGGACCAATGAAATTTAAGCTAGAGTAAATCTAGTTTAATTAATTTAAAAAACACCTAATAAAAGAACCAATGAGAATTAAGTCTCCTACATGACTATTGGGCAGTCTCCCAAGGGGTCCAATGAGCCTTCAGGAGCCCAATGGCTTGCCTGATTCCTATTGGCCACGAGGCAAAGGGGTCCAATGAGAGTTTAATTGAATTATTAAGTAACCTAAAGCTCTCACAAAAGGGGAAAGGGGGACACATGTCAAAAGGCTATCACTTATGCTGCTTAATGGTGATAGGCTATCCCTAGGGAGGTCCAATGGGATGAGAGCAAGAGCATTTAGCAAGAGGGCTCGCCCAAGAGAGAGGGGGGGCTGATTTTTGTAGGGCATTATCACACACACACTCACACAATCTCATGTGTGAAGAAAGAGAAGACTATCTCTTCCCAAGCTTTAATGGAGAGCTCATCACTTACTCCAGGCTTGTGAGATAGAAGCCTACATCAACACACTCTTGGCATGTGGATGCAAATCCAACCAAGAGCCAAACTTCAATGCATGCTCATCTGCTCTACCAAGCTAATTACTAAGCTAATCTATGCTAATATGAGTGATTATGTGAGGAGATGTACATCTTTCTCGTAAGATACTCCTTCTTCCTCTCAATCTACTCTCATACCCTGCTAGCTCTCACCATCTTCGAAGGTGTGTGAGGTCTTGGGTCTGAGAACGAGGATAATTCAAGTTGTGTTTGCTAAGTGTTTGCTTAGTGCATGAATCTTTCATCTTCATTGCACTAGCTATTCTTGAAGGAACACAAAGAATTGTATTGTACAATGTCTCTCTTGATGGTAGAAACCATAATACAAAGCCTTTTGGAGGGGGGACCGGCTCCATGCAAATCCGGTCCTCAACTGTTGTCATTAGCTTAATTTCTCTCTCTTTCGAAAGTATTGTCGATGCTATCTAACTAGGTGTTATGCTTTTTTTGTTGCTCTCTCCACCCAAGCACTCTTGTAATTCTCATTAGGAATCTATTCTAATGAAATGCCCACTATGTTCATGCTCATTTACGCTACACACAAGTTATTAGGCCATTAAATGTTACATTTGCTCACTCCCCAAGCAGACAAAGGTCAGGCATACAAACCAGGCGTTGCCTTCTTACATACACAGAAATAGACATGGACATGGACATGGACATGAACATGGACATGGACATGGACATAGACATAGACATAGACAAAGACATAGACCTAGACATAGACATAGACCTAGACATAGACATAGAGATACACACACACACACACACACACAGAGTCACTCACTCACTAGGAGTTGTATTTGGCTTGCGGTAGAGCACATAGCTTGCACTCACCTTGAACTTTGAGCCTTTCACTCACATTTTTTCAGAAACCAACAATGGGAGTAAGTAGTTTTACAAGGAGTTGAGAGGGTTTGACAAGTTTTTGGCAAGGAATATCAACAGTGAGAGGAGTACAAACTTCAATTATAGATTGATAAGTGTATAAAATATATAAATAATTTACTCCAAGGACCTAAGATATGTGAATCACCTAAAGGATTACCCACTTGATGAGGCTCCCTCCAGATGGCAAGAGGTCGTCCATTCTCCTCTCAACTCGGTAATGAAGGAAAAAGCAAAGCTGAGTGCAAAACAGAAAAGCTGAGAGGGTCGTTTGTCACAAAATTCCTAGATACAAAGAGGGGATTCTTATTTGAAATATAATGCACCAACATGGTGGCCTACACTGCGGTTTCTCAGAGAAGCACCTAAGAAGTGGAAAAATTCAAGAAAATTTTCACCTAGGCTTCGTTAATGGAAGAATATGAAGAAGATGTCATCACGGCTTGGCATCATCTGAGAATGAAAGAGGAAGGAACTTTCATTGACTATATCAGAGGTTTTTGGATACCTTTTTTCTAGTATCCTCATTTCTGAGGATCACCCCAAAAGAGATTCGATGGTATTGCATGAAATAAAATTCAAAATCTATTGAGAGGCTTATGGGGAAATATTGTCCTCTGTGCATTGTACTCGAGCCACATGGACAAGATTTTGATATAGGTCAACATCTATCTTAGTTAGTATAGCTGAGGAACTAGCTTCTCACTTAGTGAGTCTCTAGAAGGACATGCATGATCAGACCCGTCATAGTTGCATAACCTTACTTGCATAGTAGTAGTCACTTACGCATATAGGTATATGAACAATCACTTAAGTCATTTATTAATAAGTGAATTTGACATGACATTTATAAAAAGTAGGTAGGGAAAATGGTGAAGTAACTTATAAAAGAGTCACCTGGCCTTCAATTTTTAGGATATCAGAACCTAGTACTAGTAGGGGGATGTTGGGCTGAGAATCTACTCTAAACATAACCGTGTACCCTCATATGTGTCTATTCTACATAATTTGGGGTTGCACTCTCTAAGTATTGTCTCTTTGTTCTTCTCTTTCTCTGTCTCCTTAATATAGTATCAGAGCATGTTTGCTTTTTCTTCACAAAAAATAGGGCATTTTTTGCCTCCCTTGTAGCGTACGCGTAGCAAAAATCGTCAATTCAACAAAACATAAAACTGTCATGACTTTCTTCTCAAAACTACAATTTCAGTGTTTCAAAAGTCGTTCTTAATATTTTGGATTGTTTTGGAGCTTCTTGTCGATCATGACATATTTATCAAATTCTGCACCAAAAGTGACTTACATCAAATTAGTAACTTTTTTCAATATGTTTTCAATCAAAACCATCAAAAGATAAGAGCTTTTATATTTCCAAATCCATTTTCTTTTTGTTATGAATATTAAATTTCTTTTGATACATTATATATAATTCCATTTGTATAGAACAAATTAGACCAAGAGTTAATTACGTTGAAATTATATTGTATTCAATTAGATTTACATATTGATACGTAATGAGTTTCTTATTTCATGATTCTTGGATTTTCTTTTCATGCATCATATGTAATTCGGTTTATATAAATATAAATTAGATCAAGAGTTAAACATATTGAATCTACATTGTTTTCAATTTTATTTACATATTGAAAGAAGTAGACAATTTGATTGATCTCCATATTTACTCTTTATGTGTATCACATATATTTTGATGCATGTGTATCGAGTTAGATCAAATTCATATCACTTTAGATATTTTTATTTTTATTTTCTTTTCAATTGTGTATGATTTATGACAAAGATCAAATTGAGATTTTCTTTTATTGTATTTATTGAGAGTTACATGATGCTATTGTAAAGACAATTATACTCATCATATCATATTTCACACACAAATATGATGTAAGACGTTTCACTTGAAGAAATAAAATTGTATTCATCATAGATATCGATGGTTTATGGCTTGTGGTACTCACATAGCACAATGTGGGCCTCATAGCATCCAAGTGTGGTTTCCTAGGAGATTGCATAAATTGACTTACCAACCCAATTGTGTAGCTCAAGTCTAGATTTGAAATAGTCAAGTAGATCAAGCTACCAACCATCTTCTTGTACATGGTAGCATTCTCAAACCACTTGGCTTGCATCATTTTCCAAATCTATATTATGATATAAGGGTATCACATTTGGCTAATCAAAATCATTCATACCATACTTTTTAAGCATGTCCAAATCATATTGTCTTTGTGATAGCCATTGCTATAGATGGAGGCGTAGAGAGCCCTGCAAAATACCCAAAAAAGTAAAATGCAAGCCATAAACGAATAAAATTGTATACCTAGCAACCATCTTTCCACATAATCCAAGCCATACACAATAACGGGGAGAGAGAGAGAGAGAGGGGGGGGGGGGGGGGGGGGGGGGGAAGGCATGCAAGCGCACCTCCTAGAGCAGAGTGCTACACCGGCACCGCGAAGGAGAAGAGAGAAAAAAATAAACAGGCATTGGGTGCAGTCTCCCCCCGTGCAAGAGTGACCATTTCCCTCTTGCATGTATTTCATTTGTAGATTTCTTGAATGGTCAAATTGAGTACAAACTAGTCGGCCTGTCATAAAATGGCCAAAGCTCATAAAAGGGCACTTGAATAATAAAATGTATAATATATATATATATTTCCATTCTCATATGCCTAGCTCGATCCAACCTTTTTCCACCTGTCAGCTGTAAAAATAGTAAAATATCAATTCCATAACATACATCTGCGTTGGAAAGCAACTTGCCTCAGTTGCGAAGATAAACAATTTGCAAACAATACTTGTCAAAAACAATGATTAGAAATCTGTATCGAAATTATCACAGAGTAAAAGGAAAATCTATAAAATTAGACAACATTGCTTATGTCTGCCGTCATCCACATACTACCTATTCTAGTGTTCCATACCACTAGAATAAGCAGTATATGTCATACCCTAATGAATCAGGATATCATTGGTCACACTCATCATCAATCTCATAACGTCAAGTCTCATCACATAAACACTGCCGTGACAAAATAACTATCAGATACCATATCGCAATCCAACTCCAATTCCACAATATAAGTCCAAATCCAAATCACTTTCATTATGTACCCGGGTAACAAAATCATACCAGTTACAGTGGTGGCCAGCCACTGCAGCATGATTTTATGATTGGTGTTGCCTAAATTGGCGAATCTACATCAATAAGACGTGCTTCCTAAATCAGCAAATCTAGAGTAATGCTGCCTAAATTGGAGAATCTGCATTTGGTATAAAAAATATTGCAAGTATGTAGTTTTTTGGTGGGCTGCCTAAATCGGCAAATTTGCACTAGGATGAGCATTGACATGTTGCCTAAATTGGCGAATCTATGTGTCTGTGACCAATGGACTAGACATGGCATAAAAAGTAAAAAATAAATGAGCTGTTTGATATAAATTTGGAATAGATTGGAATGTGTTAGTGATCATTGCACACCAGCTGAAGTCATGTAAGTAGTGGTATGACAAGTCATCTCAGTAAGAGTTCAATCAAAGAAAGTAGAACCCATGACATTAGAAACAATGGATTTTGCAACATAATGTAAACAAGTAAGGGAGCATCTGAAAAAAAGTATTTGCTTGCTGCAACGGTGCTGGGGTATCTATAGGGGTGTGAGAATATCTACAAAAAGACTCACTTAAAAGAAATCAAATATAATAAATATTAATTTATCAAACCACTATAAAACTAGAGGATTCGCGCATAAGGACATGTGATGAAGGGTGGGGGAATTTGGAGTGGCCAAGATAAGAGAAGAGATGGGATAAGTACTTGTGATAAATTAGATAATGTTACTTTTATGTCTAAGGATATATAGAGAGATTTTACGTATCAGGGATAATTGTAATGATGTTTCAAGAGGGATATTATCAGAATGCATTAAGGAGTATCTTACCTGGATTTGGATATGAGAACATTGCATTTAGATTTATCTGCAAAACTTTTCTAAAAACCAAATCACTAAAAACAATGGCTTGTTAATTTAAAGAAGTTGTTATTAATTGCACATCATATGCATTAACATTTGAAATGCCATGAAGGACAAAATTGATGCAAAGTTTGTTTGCCAAGAAAAGACAATGAAAGTAGAAAACTTGAAGGACAGACGAGCAGAGTGGTTTGCAAGATTGGGATGACCAGTGGATATCGATCTTCAGATAAAGTGAGGCCACATATAATGTATAATTGTGAGGATAATCCAAAAACAGCTCCTAAAGTAGTTGCCCCAAATTCTGGTGGAGAGGTAAATATCCTTCACTAAACATTGTCTTCTGCGAAGGAGTATTGGAAACATTGACAGGGATGTGATACATAAGCAAATACCTGGAGCTTTATCGAGTAATATGTAACAAAAATTGCTAATGGATATAATCTTACAGTACATAAGTAAGGGGTAATATGCAAATAGTGATGTACTTGGATCTATATTCATGTAACCGGGATAACAGTCACCTTAAGTTTTGGTAACTAGAACTGTATCCACTTAGAGTTCTCATATGGTTATCCTTGTTCAAATACTTAGGCCTGATACATCTTGACCATACGCAAAATAATTAAGGGTATGGAAAATACATCCCAATGACGTATACCTAGCATGTCACATAGAGAAAAAGAGAGAAGACTTGACACCAAATGTGGTCCTACATCCGAGTGCCGTAGTACGTGAGCATCTCACACTTGACACAAAAAACGAAAAAAGAATTATGACTATCAAATTTATATCCATTGCTGTACAAAAATGTTAAACAGAAAAATTATTATTTTGAGTCTCCTCTGATAGAGCCTAATAGCTTAAGCCTTAGTAAAAATGTGTTGTACTGTTGTACGATTTTGACAATCATTCAAACATCAACTCCAAGTTTTGAAAGACCATATAGAACACTCCCAGTATGTGTGCGTGTGTGTGTGTGTGTGTATATGTACATCATCAAAATTGATGAGTCAGTGAGTGGGGATGGCAAGAGGTCATCGACTTGTGAGGTTGGGGACAATCAAATAAAAAAGGAGGGTCCGTAGATTGGTTTTGGTATTGATATCAATCAGGGTCCAAAAGGTAAGGGGGAGAGGGGGGGAAGAGGGATAGAAATGAGATGAAATGCTATATTAACCGTTGGCAAAAGGCCAAAAGTACCTACGAGACGAGATCCTTGTGGTTGTAAACCAATGTCTAGACACAAAATTAAAAGGAAGTACATTGAAAGACTAAAACTAAAAGCCTAAAGGAGTGATAAAAATCATCATCAAGATCATGGTATGCCGGAGGATACGTGGCAAAGGGCGTCATGCAAGAAAAGATTCCACAGGTTGTTGAAGTGCGTCACTGATGGCCACTTTTGCAAGGTTCCGTACTAGGAGGGGGGGGGAGAGAGAGAGAGAGAGAGAGAGAGAGAGAGAGAGAGAGAGAGAGAGAGAGAGAGAGAGAGAGAGAAATGACATGAAATTACTCGTCTTCCAACCCCTATGGGACAAAACCGCTACAATCCTTATGGAGCTAATAAAATGTTTGGGTACAAAATAAAATGAAGTAAAATAAGGGTTAAAAAGAACTCAAGGATATCTAGCGACTTTCAAACTCTAGCTAAAAGGGCAGGTGCAAGGCCCCAAGGACCTTTTATGCATAATGCAAAAGGCTCATTTCTTTTTGGCTGGACTCCATAGCCATGGGCTCTTCTTAACCTCCTGCAAAGGAATTTTATTGTGGACATTGGAACATGGGAAGCTCATGTTCTGCTTTTCTCTAAGACATGCTCCATTTGAATTATACTTGAGTCTTAAATTCTGAGGACCTCAAAAAGGATGAACCTAGGTCCCTGGAGTTAGAGTAGAGCACTATGTGCAAAGAGCTTTCTGGCCACCCGCTCCATGGGACATAAAGTACATATTGAACTCTATTATGGAATTGATATTTATCCATTAATTGCAGCTGATAGGTGGTAAAAGCATCAGCAGATAATGGATTATGCAAAAGGATATTACATTTTATGTATATTTGATTATTCAAGTGCTCTTTATGAGCTTTGGCCATTTATCTCCGTTCGGCCAGCTTGTACTCATTTTTGGGTATTCAAGAAATCTATAAATAAATACCTGCAAAAGGAAAATGCTCACTCTTCCACGGGGGGAGATTGCACCTAGTGTCTACGTATTCTTCTCTCCTCTCTTCTCTTCTCTCTCGTCGTGTCGGTGTAGCACTCCGCTGTAGGAGGTGCACCGACACATGTTCTCTTCCTCTCTCTCTCTCTCTCTCTCTCTCTCTCTCTCTCTCTCTCTCTCTCTCTCTCTCTCTCTCTCTCTCTCTCTCTCTCTCTGTATCTCTCTGTTCGCATACATCATTGATAATGTGCTATGTGAGGCGTCAGGTATGCAGATTCGCTCATTTATGCTTAGTAGTATGTTGTTTCGGGTATTTTGTAAGGCAGCCACACACCCTTTTGTAGTAGTGGTATCAGAACTGGATTTACGCTCCTACTAATATAAGTACAACTATAGAGATCTCTACGAGCTGCATCTAAGTCATCATCCTCTTTTACCTTAGTCTCTTCTCGTTTTTCTTGTTTGCATGGCATATAGATTCTGTAAAGACATGCTAAGCAGAAGATTGCCAGTATTGTTTTTATAGTTTTCTATTTTCCTATTGTTGAGAGTGTATGATAACAAGCAAAGAAACACACACACACACACACACACACACACAAACTAGGCATAATTCGTTCATCTTGTATAGATAAGTGGCATTGCATAGTGTGGAAGATCTCACATGCTGAATAGGATCACAACCCTCTTTGAACAATCTTTCTAATTGTATGTATATATGCAGCGATTGTTAGATGTATAGATGAGTAGTATAGGAAAGCATGAAGACAAAGTCAGAGACTACCCATAAGCTTTAGTAGAGTTTAAGTAGATCAAGAGGAAGCGAAGAGGAGTGACAGATCACAAACCGAAGAAGCTGGCAGGAGGATATGGGAATGATCCGATGTTAGGGAAACTATTTACAAGATAATGTATGTGTCACGGCATGACTGCAGGGGTAGAGATGTTTTCATGTAGTAGCCCGATGGAAGAAAACATCGCTTGGGTGAGCCCCTCCAATGTGGGATGGTAGTACAAAAATACTTGTTTGCTGGAACACTTTCAAAGAGTTTTCTCTATTGGACTAGAAAGTGATATCTATCAATGAGTATTGTAATTTGTATGGATGGGTTCAAATCAACCTTGCTAACCACTGAAAGTGATATCTATCAATGAGTATTGTAATTTGTATGGATGGGTTCAGATCAACCTTGCTAACCACTGAATTGTAACCACTGAAGTGATATCTATCAATGAGTATTGTAATTTGTATGGATGGGTTCAAATCACCCTTGTTAACCACTGAAATTGTTTTCGACTGTATGGTAGAAGCTCACCCAACTCGAATGTCGAACTTCACTTTCGTGCTCAGGCAGTAGCACCATCCCGTAGCATGGGCTGCCCATCCTCGTATCCAACTACCTGCCATAACATTAAGTGTGAGCTAGATGTCCTCCTCGACAAGCTATTGACATCAACATACGATATCGTGAGTGTTTCTCCACTCCTAACCCTTAACCCTACAACATACCCTCTCACCCCCCCCTCAAAAGCACTATTGGTTGACGGAGGCAATCATTGCGGATACGTTGCCTTACGTCGGCAATGCAGGGTCCAACACCGGCAGTATAAAACTTGGTTTTGCAGCCTCCCAGCCCCTTTTGGGTTCCAGTTACTTGGTTGTTGGTCGGTCTAATGTGCATGCGCAACCACTCAACTACCCAAGCCCTACAGTAGTCGTCGTCTACCAGTCACCTAACACCACTCCACCTGCCTTTCACCGTTTAACTGCGCAACCCTCCACATCACCTCGACCTTTGCGGCTTCACGCAGCCGATTCCCCCCTAACCACCTGCAGCATGCGACTGTTGGCCTTTCCTTTATCTTGCTCCCTCAACCAGTCACTTTGATGGTTATCTCATATAAGCAGCCATCGGGGTCGTTTTCACGCCCTCATGCAACCATCCAACCCTCACTGACACTCTCTCCACCTCCCTCCTTCTCGGTCAACGATCACTTCCCTACCATTAAAAGGTGCCCGCGCATGCGGATCATCCCCTGCAGCCACCGAGTGGTGCTCACACTCTCTCTCCCTGTCTCTTTCCCTTATCTTCCACTACCGGCTGACAGTAGCTACACAAATACCCACCCCTGCTCTCTCTCTCTCTCTCTCTCTCTCTCTCTCTTTTCTGTGCAAAAGTAGTTAGCTCCTCTCTCTCTTTCTCAACTGGAAGCATGCACACATGAATACCCTAGAGATACGACATCTTCCTAGACTCTTGACTACCAATAACCATCCACAATTGAACCCTTCTCCAGTTACTCACTATCTCGAGTGCAAGGAGTCCTTGGAGCACCACCTTTTGCCCGACCGCGTATTGCATCACGGTGTTTGCCAGCAGTAGCTTAACTTTGCCGCATATCAATCGCCATGCTTCGCTGTGTTGAAATTGATTGTAATAGAACCGATTGGCCGATAAAATGACAACGATGTGCATCGCTTCATGATCTGAACAACAATTGGATAGTACATGGCAGGCCCAAGGACGTTATTTGCAATCCAAGTTAAGCATTTTTTAATTAAAAAAAAACCAGAGCGATGGTGAAATTGTGATTTGATGTTCAGAGCTGGTATTGCACTAAAATATTAAAATCTGCCCAACTGATTTTACATACCCTGCTTGCATGCACGATGAACTAAACTCAAGGATTTAGTGGGCGTGTCGTCGACGGCGGGCCACAGCTTGGAAGTTTGACGAAAGGGACATATGGGAGGGACATACAAAGCATACATACTAAATTCGTGGGGAGGTTCAAATTTTCCAATCGTCGTCTGTTTTTTTTAAAAATTATCGCGCAATCATGCACAATCCCAATCACCATCGTCGGTCTTGGTCCATCTCGGCAGTTTTTGTGCTGAGTTGAGATAGCGTTCTCGATTGCTGCATCACTGAGTTGAGATAGCGTTCTCGATTGCTGCATCACTATGAATTCTTTTTGATAATACATATAGATATATATTTGCAGACCATCCTTCACCTTTGAAGTTATCCCACATGATTCTCCACTCATTTGGTGATTTCTTAAGGTCTCCTAAGACGTTGGCTGCTAAATTAACCAAGTATGGTAATTTGGTTATATTAATCGTCTTCCAAAGGCCCAAACAACCTATGGGATTAATGTGCTACAATCTTGTTGGATCTCCTACCATGTCTGGGTACGAAATAAAACGTAGTAACATAACGGCTACATTGAACATCAGTGTCTTATGCGATTGGCTCGCATCGGGCACTGACTAGGGATATATTGCATTGGTCACTGAAGTCCGTCGACAATGTTCGACTCCACAACAATATAGTCGTATTGGATGTCTCCCAAGCCTTGCTAAAATAGCCGAGATCCTCTGCTAGAGCCTCCATCACTGATGGGGTGGCCCTCGTAGACATAGTCGTCTCACTATCCCAAGCATAATAACTTTATCAATCACTATACCTCTAGTATAGGGGGATTTTGATGTTTGTTGTAAAGCGTGCTCCTCTCCATGTCGAGACTCTTCTTCTATCCTACTGGGATCCAACAGCAAGTCACTTGACTCTCACAAGGCCATATTCACAGTCCCACTACTCTCTTTATCTTTTCTCCTTGACAAACACAATTCCTCCACTTGCTAAGCACGACTGCCACCTAGATATGGCCAGATCAATATCTCACTCGTATGTTTTCATTAGTGAAATAGAAGTATTACGCTAATTACACATTGTTAATGTATATTGAGAGTTGCAAATAACTGTGATTGTTTCCATCACGTATATAATGCGTTCTTGAAGCATCTTTCACTTATTTTTGCAAACCTTGTCAAATTGATGCTGATCTTCATTACACAATTTTTGCCTGATTCCTCCACTAGTGATGCTATAAAATATTGTAGTATCTGCAGATTCGCTCATTATGCTTAGCAGTATGTTGTTTCGGGTATTTTGCAAGGCAGCCAAGCATATGTTTGTAGCAAACTCAGTCGCTTTGGAAGAGAACATTCCACTGCTCCACGCGTCTAGATTTGCAAAGTCTCACTTGACCGCATGGGGAAAGCCCGTTGCAAAATGGTGGGGGAAGCCAGACTTTGAGACACTGGTCCCTTTCTTCCACTAAAACAAAATGGGTTGATATCCTGGGTTTGGCTTCTTGCGACGACTGGCTTGGCTGTTGCTGGGGTGTCTATCAGTTTTGCAATTGACAATATTATAATAGTATGATAACAGTATTACATCCGGCTGGCATGCTGTAACATCAATTTTCTATGAGCATCAACAACGTGCATGTTTTTGGTGTCCACTACCTATCTCAGGGTGTACCCTGACCACCCAAGCGTTACTTGATTAAGTTGATTACACTGCACGGATATCCTCTTAGAGGCCTCTAATGACAGGCGTAAATGCTAGAGGCTAAAAATCTGTTGAGATGTGTACTAAGAGCGCACCAACCTGCATGCTGCAAGCAAGTGTGTGTGGTTGGCAAGCATACCATGCAACCAAAAAGGGTGTGCGTGTAGTTGTTAGGCGAGAAAAAAGAGAGAGAGGCCAGCGGACTGCGGCTAGTTAAGTGACCACAACCGCATGGCGGCTAATGGAGGAGAGAGTGAGGACGAGAGGGAAGCCGGCTAGTAAGGACACTCCCGGCATTTTGGACGCTCTGGGGTGAGCCGTTTTCTTTGCAGCTGAGGATAGAGGTGACTGGTGGAGAGTGAGAGACTCGAGAAACTGTCATGAGTGTACTAAGGGTCGGTGATAAAAAATCTAGGGCCGAAGTGTTGCATGGATGGGAATTCATCTTTGGTTTGCATGCGCACACGAGTGGTGCAGGCCAAATGACAACTTATGCCCCATGCGTGTGCTTAGGTTGTAGTGCGTGCATCCTATGGCAAAGCCAATGGCACGGACGTGAGGCAAGGAAAGAGGGCAACAGAGGTAGATGCAAAGCCAGGGAGTTTGCAAGATGTGCCACCTAGAGAGGCTGACAACTCCTTGCCTCGCTGCTCATTCATCTACAGAGGATGCCGCCACGGACCTCCCCTTTTATGAGCCTCCGGCCTGCTTTCCAAGGTGGAGGCATCCAATTTTTGGATTTATGGAAACGCCAATGCAAAGACCTTCCACTCCCTTTTTGTTGCTCATGAAGGCAAGAAGGAGCTTATAGTCTATCAAGCTGCGTCACTTCACACAGCACCTTGGACATGGCATGGTGTCCCAGCTATGGGCCAACATCACCACTACTGTCCTTTGATCGCTCGTAATCCTTTGAAGACCTTAATTTGCTTTCCACGATTATTTGGTGTTTTGTTCCCATGTTGCTAATGTTAATCAATCTTGTAATCTGAGTGCTCATGGTTCGACGATATCATAGAACATTGAAATTTCCAATCTACTATATCTACACTAATACTTACCTATAATATGATATTGTGCTTCCCTTTATTCTATTGACATCTCCATATCTTGGCAATTATATGCAAATCTATTACAACTTGGCGATTTCTACTATTCAAACACCTACCATTTCGAACACACATCTAAGCACTCAAGGTAAAATACATATTAATACATGCATATTGAAGATCATTATTAATAAAATTGAGTAATTAAAAAGTGCTTAGATCCTAAAATTGTCACGTTCGCTCTTCTTACAATCCATATCTTGCCAAGAGCAATGGTTTGTGCTCTGATACCACTGCTACAGACGGAGGCGCGAAGAGCCTTGCAAAATACCCAAAAATAGTACAATATAAGCCATAATAAAACAAAATTGTATACCTGGCAACCATCTTTTCACGTACTCCAAGCTGTATGCGATAAGAGAGAGAGAGATAGATAGATAGATAGATACAGAGAGAGAGAGAGAGAGAGAGAGACAGAGAGCGTGCAGGCGTACCTCCTAGAGTAGAGTGCTACACCGGCACCACGAAGGAGAAGAGAGAGAAAAATACATAGGCACTGGGTGCAATCTCTCCCCATGCAAGAGTGACCATTTCCGCCTTGCACGTATTTCATTAGATTTCTTGAATGGTCAAATTGAGTACAAACTGGCCGACCGATCATAAATGGCCAAAGCTCATAAAAGAGCGAATAATAAAATTATATATATATATATATATTTCCATTCGCATAGGCCTAGCTCGGTCCAACTTTTTTCCACCTGTCAACTGTAAAAATAGTAAAATATCAACTCCATAACAGCCAAGAATTTCAATGCCCAAGAAGTACCACAAGTATCCCAAGTATTTCATCTCAAATTCTTGCATAAGTAGAGCTTGTACGTCTTCTACTTTAGTCACATTATCACCTCAAACAATCAAGTCATCCATACAAATGCATATCACAACAATTATTGATTCATTCTTTTGTGCATATAATGAACGATCTACATTTGATATCTCAAAATCCAAGGAAACAAGGAATGCTCCAATCCTTTCATACCAAGCTCTCGCTGCTTACTTCAATCCATATAGTGCTTTCTAACCTTCATACAAGGTCACATAGCCTCATATTCACATAGCCTTGTGGCTGCATCATATACACAACTTCCTCCAAGTTTCCATTCATGATAGCAATATTTACATCTAAGTTGCATTATACGCTATATGGGATATGTATAATAATAGTTTACACGACCTCATATTATACGGGCATATTATTCAATGCCACATCAAGAAAACCCACAATCCATATTTTTTCCTAGTTTTTTGATTGAAAAACACTTTGCACAAAGTATTTTTCGATCGAAGAAAACATTGATTGAAAAGAAGTATATATAGCGGCAGCATGCCTTGTTGAGACTAGTATTCATCACAAAAGGTATCCCATATCAATTGTAGATAAAAAATAATTAAAATTACTTATAATTAAATTATTGTAATTTAAAATAGTTTTAAAATCTTTTGTTTAAAATCAATTTAATGTTTTTTAAAAATTTGATTGAATATTTTTTTTTAGGTTCAACTTATGTAAGCTTTGTATGTTGTGCAGAGCTCAAACTCTCACTCATACAATGTGTTTATTTTTTAGGAGTCACTTGCTGCGTGCTCTGTTTACTGACATGTGGAAGTGAATTAGCGATATAATTTAGAGATTTCCGTTGTGTGCAGAGTGTACTCTCACATGAGGTTATCAGTCTGCAAAATATAATAGAATAGAGATTGGTTTTATTTAGGTAGGTTCGATTTTGACGTGCATATATTTTCTCACTTCAAAGTGAACATAGATAGAATTTTTTTTGTATGCTCTCATTGGAATTATAATTTAGGAATATCATGTCAAAACACATTGATATTAAATTATCTTTATTTGGATTGCTACGTCTATCATATGTGTGATCATACACGTGCAACAATTGCAGATAGGTAAGCTCTCAAAGATCTACCCTCGAGTGTGAGAACCTCATGTTCACACTTTAGACAGATATGACAATTGTCAAGGTTTGCAATTAATCCTCATGCTCCAATGAGAATCAATTCCAAGATTTGATTAATATTATCAACTATTGTAATGTGTGAAAGCCGTAAGTTGCACTTTAGATAAATTGATATAGTGCAATGTGATAATGAGATTTATTTGTATTGTTTTAAGCAAGTGATTAGGATTGTAATGTGTGAAAACCAAAATCTTGCACTTTAGATAAATCGATATAGTGCAATAGGAGCATTGTGATTGAAATGTTTTTTTTCAAATGACTAAGTTATTTAGCACTTGAAAATCAATTTGATTGATATGATTTTATTGAAGAATGATAAGACTATCATTGTTTATTGTTAATTGATAATTGATAATGTAGTGAGAGTATAATTGAAAAATCTAATAGCTTTATAAGAGCTGATTTCTTTGCATTGTTGCTAATTCAAAATAGTTGCTAGCACACAAAGTGGTTTGGACATAGCTTCCTTCACTCCTTAAGGCTAAGAGGATCACCTTACAACACGAACTCATCTCTTTCAATTCTAGCAATAGCTTCGAGGTCTTTCTCTTGGCCATAACGCTCTCTCTCTTCTTTGTAGATGGCTTGTGCTTTACCGTGGTTACGTTCTTCTTCCATATCTACCAATCAAGCAAATATGTCATCATTAGAAAGACTTATCATGAAGTTAACAAGATATCACTTTTAAATCATGAAAGAAAAAGACAAGATAACTTAATCACGCTGCAAGAAAGAGACATAATATTTATCACCATGTTGTTGGACTTTAATCATCAACTGGTTGTACACCAAAAATTATACAATGTCAAAGCCCAATCTATGGGCACCATTTAGAGAGAGACAAAGATCAAAAGCGCTAGGTTGGGTTGAGGGATTTTTTTGCTTGCCACTCTCAAGATGGTTAAGTACATTGCTTAAAAGATCCCTTTTGTTTTGCTCTTGTGGCACTTACATGCACTTCAAGAGTCGTTTACAAGTATGACACATGGAGAAGCTGTCCATGGATTTATTGATCTAGGGAGGGGGATTAGTAGATATGCATTATGAGGGAGCCCATGGAAAATATCTCTCAGTCTGCTTTCTAGTTTCTATTTGCAAGTCGTAGATCGAGAGGAGGAAATCATGTCCTCATTTTGGTCTTTGTACATGACCCCCAGTCCACAATGCCTGCATAGACCCCCTTCTGACCAAAATGGAGCATCATGTTGCGGGAGTGAAGATCATTGTGGAGATAGCCATGCGCATGTAGATACTTCAGGGCCTAAAGAAGAGCGTTTATTATCTACAAAATGTTATTTTAAAATAGCTCTAATGTTCCTTCAGTTGTTACATAATCAAGAATGGCAAGTTGACGACCATCTGTAGTGCACTCTTTTATCCACTGCTCTACATGGCCCCCATTTCCAAAATGTGAAATAAGCATTGGATGCTCTATGTGGCAGACCATGGAAAGTGGATGAATAATTCCGCAATGAGCGACGTCCAAAACTGTTGCTTCGTATTTAACCCACTAATCCACTATGGGTCCATGGAAGTGGAATTTAAAAGATATTAGCCGCATACATTGGAACTTTAAATGTAGGATGCGTGACACCTACAAGCTTCATGTCTGCCCATCTCGCTTCTCCCAGCTGTGGATCCTGTATATTGAAGATTGCAATTTCTGGTAAAAGATGCAATATAGGGGGGAGTTGAGATTGATCAAGAGCAAGAGTGGCACTAGCACCAGACTCTATTCTAACGGTAGCTCTTGGCTCTTTAGTAGCATCAAAAGAGCTGGCTTCCACTCTCGTGCACTTCGCTGCTCTTTCCAGCTTCTCCTTGCTCTTGAACTTAGTATACAACTATTGCACGAGTTGTATGCGAGTAGCTATGCCTGGAAAAGTAATGATTTTAGGATTTTTTAGATCCTAAAAATTCTTTGCAATCTATCCAATAGACTGCTTAACCATGTAAAATAATGGACCTGATATCATTAGAGATATATCAAAAGAAACAATTATAAATACAAGTTGAAGCAGCTCAAATAAAAACTTTGTTAAGGCCTTTGTGAACTGGTAATAATGCTCTGGAGCAAAGGGTTTTAGGGAACGATGAAGCTCAAGCTCCAACATGTGATGAAAGTGACATACTATCACTTTGAAGGAAAATTTTTGTTGATGTTTTTCCAGCTTAGTATTCGTCATATCTGCAAGATATAATTTTAAAACATAAACGTTGTCAAAGGAGAGGGTAAACTATCAAAACCGTGTCATGGCCCTAATCCATAAACAATTGACATAATTAATTAATAGCAAACAACGATATATTATGATTGCAATCCATACATTGTACGATAGAGAGGATAACACACAAAGAGAGAGATGGAGAGAGGTGAATAGGCGAGGAGTGTGAGGGACGCTCATTACAAAAATGGACCCTCTTATGTGCATTACATAATACAAGTAAACGATCGGAGCATACATGTGAAGAATCTAGCTTGTGTGAGGTATGCTCAGCACATTTCCTGGATGTACGTTGTTGTAATGTTTATTGATAGTTTAATCAATTTAGTCACTAATAAAGTTTGTGGAATGCACAACACAACCATCAGCGAACAGTTTAACAATCTCAGGTTATGGTCAAACATCATACATATTTACATCCAAGACAACACCAAGTAATCTATTGGTGACTGGTGTATCTACGGATTATAAAGTACAAGGGCAAGGCATGCCATGCTAAGATAAAGAGGGCATAGGTATGCATCTCTCAACTCTTAGGTAGACAAACATAACCCTCATATTTCCACGTAGTAAGAACGATGATGTGACTTAATCTAATCCCTGATGAAGTGTCTAGAACTCACAACACAAACATCAGTGGACAACTTAAAAATCTCAAATGCACGCCAAATATCGTATGTATCTACATCCAAGATAGCACCAAGTCATCTAGTGATGAACAATGATGTGTCTTTGGAAGTCAAAGCACAAGAGTAAATAGTGCGTCACACAAAAATGAAGAGGACATAAACTATACATCTCTCCACTCTCTGTGATGAGCAAAACTTTTGTGTTTCTACATGGTACAAATGATAACTTGATCTGATCTAAAATTGAGAAACCTATAGGTCACTTTGAAATGAGAGGTGTAGCATCATGCCTATTGCACTCCACAAGTCGACCACTCAATTCTAACTTAGATCTGTGGTGTGAGATATACTACTGCACCACACGAGTGAGAATCTAAGTCTGTCATAAAACCCTTCCTTGTAGTGAGTCAAGTGGCTACACAGCACGAGGAAAGTGACTAGCTTCTACTCACTTTTAGAGTCAGCCGGCTGATGGCTACACAGCACAAAGTGGGATATAACCTACAAGCCAACTCTGTGGTGAGAGAAAAACTAATGTACCACACAACTCTGACACAACATAGAAAAATAAGTTAGCACACATTTAAAAAATTTAAAAGTACACGTCAATAAGCTCTAGCTTATTGTTGTTCTCTTATCTGTAGTCGTTAATTTCAATCAAAACCACCAATTGTCTTTATATAAGCATCTTTTTCAATCAAAATATATTTTGATGAAAAACAATATATGGCTACTCGGTGGTTATTTGGGATTTTGGTGTCCAATGACGTTTTATACATATATATTTTTATGATACGGGCGTATAAATGCAACACAGATTTACATCCATTTGTTTCAATACCCATCCCAAACTCATAGCCACTATAGTACAGACAAGAATGGTAGCCATTTTGGCCATAGGGATAAATGTATCTTCATAATCAATCCCATACATTTGCACATAACCCTTGGCCACAAGCCTTGCCTTATACCTACTCACAGTGCCATCAACATTTTTCTTTATCTTGTACACCCTTTTTCATCCAATTACCTTCTTTCCCTCTGACAAAGGCATAAACTCCCATGTTCCATTTGTATTAAGGTCATCCATCTTCTCATCCATAGCTTGGTGCCATTTCTGATCTTTGATAGCATCTTCAAAACGAGTGGATTTTACTTCATGTGTAATCTTCACCATATATGCACAATGATGAGCCACATAACTATGGTAAGTCAATCTTTGCATAGGGTTTCTTATATAATATTTCTAGGTGTCTTATTCCCTAATTACATCCTTCTTGCATCTAGATTCTTCACAAAGGTTATGCAAAACTCGTCATCTAAACTCTTCTTAGAACCACTATTGTCACCATGATCACGATCAACACTCAAATTTTACAGCTTAGGGGCATCATTTGATTTTTCCTTTCCTTTTCTTGATACATTTGATGAGCTAGCAAGACTCTATCTAATACATAACTTGCCACTCCATAACGTCTCATCATAACTTGCACTAGGTGACCATTGTAGCCCACTCAAAACCTATCACTGCATCATTGCATTTTTTGTTACCAGAATTTCTCTTATATCATACCCTAAAGCATCCTTCACATCAACATAACAACTCACCATTTCAAGAAAAATATTTACTCACCATAACTTCACTTGTGATAGAATTGTCACATTTATACCCTTTGTGCTCAAGAGAATATCCAATGAACATACATTCTTCTAATTTTGAATGAAGATTAATTATCAACTCATCCAGTATATGCACGTAAGCAATATTTTCAAACACTTTAAAATATGATACATTTGGTTTTTCACCACAAAGCTTCTTTTTTGTGTCATACCATATATTGCAACAATAGGGTCCTTTTCATAATCTAAACACCTGTAGCAATAGCCTCTACCCAATAAGAATGAGGCATGTTCTTCTCATTCATCAATGCACTATCAGCTTCTGCTATGTTTTTGTTCTTCCACTCAGCAATACCATTTTTATGTGGAGTAAACTGCATGAGAACTACCTCTAAATTCCATGATTGTTCAAAAAACCATTAAACTCATCAGAGAAGTATTCTTCCCCTCCATTTGACCTCAAGAACTTTACATGTTTTCCAATCTATTTCTCAACCAAAACCTTGAAATTTTGAAAATGCATAAACACTTAACATGTTTTCCTATCTATTTTCCAACCAAAACCTTGAAATTCTAAAAATGCTTTTTGCTTCAGGTAGTCGACCTATACCTTCCTTGTATGGTCATCAATGAAGCTTACATAGTACTTGAAACCACACATAGATGCAGTCTTTGCCAAACCTATACATCTGCATGTACTAAATCCAATGCATGTTTGCTCACATGCTTGTCATGCGGAAATGATTCTTTTGAGGACTTCCCAAACTGACAAGTCTCTTAATTTTTTTTGTTTTTCAACAACTTTAAATGTTGGAAAACCTATAACCATCTCTTTAATTTGCATCATTTTCAGCCTTTGCAAGTTTACATGACGAATAAGTTTGTGCTAGAGATTAGTATCTGCAAAAACTCCTCTATATTGTGAAAATATAGCAACATTCACCGCAAAAACTTTTACATTTAAAGTAAACATGTGGCTCACCATTATTTCCTTGTAGAACCAAATTTCCATTCTTCTTATGCTCTTCGACATAGAGACTCAAGCAAAGAGACCATCGGAGTTCAACCTGACCTCCAAACCTTGCTTAACCATCTAACCAACAGGAACAAAATTCTCTGTGATATTAGGTACATATAGTATATCAACAAGGTAGTTTACTTTACCATCTATCATAGACAATGGTATATTTCTTGTATGCATAATGAGATGTGTAATATCATTTAGTCTCTACATAGCCACACCTTTGAAAGCTCTACATTTCTTTGAATCACTCATTGTTACTAGTCATGTGATTTGATGCACCCAAATCCACATACCAAAAATTATGACTTGATTTTTCCACATTTGTAGACATAGTATTTAACATGCATTGTGCCTCAAATAGCCTTTCAAGCTCATTTACATTCCTGATAGTAGCTGCATAATTATTTTTGTACCTCCTGTTTTTGTCTGGACAGTCATGTTCAAAATGACCATGTCTCCTACAACCCCAACATACAACATTTTCATGTCAATTTTTATTTGAGGACTTATTGGACTCCCCCTACCTCAAAAATTTCCTTGATCACCCATGTTCTATCTCTGGTCATTATTCTCTTGTTGTGCTTGGTGGGTTCCTCTTCCTCGACCAACTCCATGACCTGAAGTACATCCTCTTCCTCTTCCCTTATCTTGTTAAAAAGGACATTATAAGAACTATTTCTACCTTCTTATGTAGAGGACTCATCCTCAGGTTTCTTCACTTTTAATAATTAGTAAGAAGAATAAATTTGTAAACGTAGAAATTCTCTCACGAAGATGGATACTAGGAAAAGTAAAAACAACTAGAAGCAAGCACAACATGAGGTATGGCTTAAGTTGTTTAAATCATAAGTGAGTAGATTTTAAGAAGTAATGAAACTCTAATAATACCAATTCAACTTTCTTCTACCATTTAAAAGCCTCCACTATGAGACGTCAAGAAATGATAGCATTGTAGGGGCAAGTGTTCACTTTTAATAAAAAATATCCTTCTCACTTTACCTCTCCAAGTGAGGGTAATGGCATATCCTAGGAAATTGAAGCTAAGACAGAATATTTAGGAGATTTTATTTTGCATGTTCTAAATGCTAGCACAAAGAAATTGATTCAATTTTTTAGCAAGACAAAAACTAGTTTGTCTAGCATTCAAACCTTGAATGCTATTGAGAGAAATTTTAATGCTATTGAGAAAAATTTAATACCTAGCACGTTTGAAGGACCATTGGCACAACCTCAAGAAAAATGGAATGCATCAAAATTTAGATTTTGTTGTTATAAGTGTTGCAGATTCAGGCTCTACAGAATGTAAAAATCTGGCAGATTTTGCAAAGACAAAAGAGCAATTTCTTGAAATCGGACAAAGAAATTTGATGCTGAATCTAATGTTGATAATCATATCTATCAAAGCAAACAAACTCAAGAATGGTATCTTTTACTGATTTTTTCCAAACATACAATTACATCACTAAGCTAACATATCCCAATTAGTTTAAGCAGCCAATTAGATGGACTTTGCCAATACCGGTACAACATCCGTGGCTCTCTGTTTAGGGAATTGGTAGTTGTTGATTCTTGAGAGAATATTTCCTTTTGAGCACCCAAAGCCGAGCTTCTTCTTAGGCTTCATCAATAACCTGATTTGTTTTATCTTCCTTTGCGTGGCTGCATGCATTCTTTCTAGCAATTCATTGGTTAGTGGTAAATTTTATTTCTTTAAAGGGCATCCGCGAATCCACTTAGCCATTGGTTTACCATCTAGGGCGGAAAGTCAAAAATGTCTGTTTTACATCATTTTCTTAGAAATTGCCAGCTTGCACGTTGATTTTTGGAAATCCATGCAAGATATGAATTTTTTGCATCACAGGATGGTCGAAGAGCGCGACAAGATGAACAAATTCATGTGAGACACGCCCATACAGATTCAGAGCGGATTGGAAGCTAGAAGCTATTGAAAACAACCTAAAACCTTAACACTTGAACGCATTTTCTAGTTTTGTTTGCCCCTTAGGTTACCAAAAATATTAATATATAGTGAAACCATATGTTTATGCAACATGAGACTAGATTTTTACATTTTCCAATGTGATTTGGCCTTTTGGTACAGGGAACTAGTAATTTGAGTTGAAGGAAGGCATAATGTGATTGAAAAGTTAAATTTTAGGTTCATGTCACCTTTTCCAGGGTCCTGGAGTGGAACAATAGCTTAATTATGCAAAAAAAAAGGGTGGCGAGAAGCGCGTGAAGGACAACCAGCCAAAACTTCTGAATGCGACATGTGCGCGCCCTTGTGGCCACCCTTTTTTAAAAACATTATATGGCCTTATCTGCACCCCACGATACCAAAAAAAAATTAGATTAAGTGAAAGAAAATATTTATGCAACATGACAGTACAAGTTCCACTTCTTTTCACTCGGATGTAATGAGAGCCCCCCCCCCCCCCCCCCCCCCCCCCCCCCCCCCCCCCTCTTTGTGTTCAAAGGTCCGGAGCATTCACTATGTAAAATTTTCCTATATCATGTGCGTGTACCAGAATGGATTAAAAGTACTCCTTATAGGCCTTATCTACACATGTTTTCACAACTTTACAAGAATATAAAATCCCTTCTATTGAACGCATGTGCTACGTTACATATACTCTAGTGAACTCCCCATGTCAAACGCCTTACAAATCCTGTGCACTAAACATTAAGCAGTAGAAATTGACCAAACAAGGAGCCAATTTTTACTTCCTTGTGTCCAACTCGTGTTCTTGGGAATTTTTTGGTTAAGCCATTTCTTTGGTATTTGAAACCACATGTGACCCCTATTGTTATAGTATCCAACAAAATGTTTCTTGATTAGCAGTTTACATAGGTTCAAGTGGTACATATCTTCTATGTTAACAATGCATGAATCTATAATTTATGTTTACACTTTCTCTATTCAAATGAGCTACATAGTAAAAATCAAATCCGCAATTTAACATTTAAGTTCACAAGGTGATAGCTATTGGTATCATCTTTAGCAATACCAAAGAAATAGCTACCAATAGCTAATATATAGGTATATTTAGGAAGATTTAATACCAAAAAATGGTCAACACTGCTCAAAATGGTGGAAACGCAAAGGATTTACAATATATGTATGATGAAACATGAATAAATAATAAGTCACCTCTATACATCAACACCTCCATCTCAAGCTGTCATTTCTCTAAGTCAAGCTTGGCATAGACATAGTATGGAAGAAATAACATGTTGGAAAGCAAGAATTTAGCTTTCTCAACTTGTGAAATGTTGCTAATGATATATATTCAACATCCCCAAATGAGGACATCTTGACAAATTAAGGTTATGATCCACTTTAATAAGAATAACCATTAATGATTAACCTAAAATCAAAATATTGCTTGGATTTCTTCATGGTGTAGTGATTAAGACTTGAGACTTGAAACATCTTATAGGCAAATCAAAATATCCATAAAGGTCAACAATATTTCTCAAATCTGTATGGAGCTCCAATAATCTAAAATAAATACTCTCACTCAATGCGACACCATTTAACAAAAAAACATATTTATATTGCATTTATAGAGGAATCGAGCCTCATGAAAAATAATTACAAATGGAGACAATGTTGTTGATGTATGGCTTCTCTTACAAGTATTTGTCTTCCTCATCTAGAGATTCATATACACTTGAGTACTTGTGTGTCTATGACACTAGGGAAGATAGTAGTACTATATGGATGGCTTCTCTAAGAGCTCCTAGAGAGTACCTATTGGTTTAAGATTCTACAAAAATCCTACCATTCTTATCAAAATCTTTTAACATGGTAGTGAAAGGTTCCTCACGAAACAAAAATAGAGTGATTTCCATCTCTACACATGGTAGCTTGATGTCCTCTCAAAACAAGTTGACTCTGTAAGTAAATAACAGATTATGTGAGCACAAAGTTATAAAGTACACAATGATACCATTCTAATAATCTAATGACAACTATACCAAAAAAAAAATTAAAAAAAATCTTTGATGACTCTCGATAGATAACACAACCTACTTGCACTATGAGACTCAATCACATGCTACACAAATATAGATGGTGCACCAAAGCCATCAACAAAATAGAACCACCCAGTGTTATGAGGTGTGAAGCCTAAACATTGAAATCCATAAAGAGGTTAATTCTCTCCAGCATGATAAACTTAAAGATGGAGATGATGTTAAGCTATGAATGTAAGCTACAAGGGTAGTTTTCTTACCATTCTATCTTTATGTTGGAGATGAACCCTTGCAATGTCCACTCAATATTCATACCTCCTGATGTTGTGGTATGCAAGTCATGTGAGCTCATACTTTTTCCACCTTTGGAAATAGAATTTTCCATGTAGTGTGAGTGAATGAAAGTAAGAAGGAGTAGGGTCTCGTTTCATGCTTTAATGGAGGTGAGGGAAGGGAGAGGAGCTAGCTTGGTGTGAAACTATGTGGTGGGCAAGCGGAAGAGAGATGGGGGAGGAGCTTGCTTGGTGTTACAATGGAGGTGGGAGAAAGCTAGCAAAGAGATAATGCTGGACTATAGGGGGTGCATGTGGTTGTTGTAGAAATGAAGAGCTTGGGAAAGGGTTTGTAGAGAGACAAAATCACTTTTTAGCTATAGAATAGGTTTGGAAAGATTTTGGAGGGTGAAAATGATGTTTTGAATATTTTATTTTTAATTCAATTTGTTGGATTTTTTAGTGAATGCTCTTTACTTTGGTAGGACAAAATTACTTGTTTGACCATGAAATAGGTTTGGGGATCTTTTAAGGGGGGAGAACTTGAAATTTTAAATTTTAAATTTGAAATTTTTAGTGTATTTTGCCAAAAAGTGGGGGAAAAGAAATCAAAGTGGTCCCCCCCCCCCCCCCGTTTCGCCTAGCCACCTGCGTTACCTTCTCACTAGATAAGAGGCCATTAAGAGGTGTAAGGCTACCTTGTTCCCCTACTTTTTTAAGGATATAGATTGTGTCCACCACCCTCTTCCTATTGGATGGTCTGTAATTAACCTTAGTCCCAAAGGGCCCCTAGCGCGTTCATATTTTTCCTAATGATAGACATGACCAAAACACAATGTAGAGCTCACCTTTTTGAGCAGATTTTTAAGCCAACAACATGCATTTGGAGAGGGAAGTTTTGGCGGTCATGTTGTTTGCTAGGTTTGCAGTGTCATGTTGGTTGCACAAGGGATTTCTATGTCATGGTTATTGAAGTTGTTTGCTGTGTCACATGTGTTGCAGGAGTCTACTGTGTTGTGGCTATTGTGGGGGTATGCTATGCTGTGGTGTTTGTTGCAAGCGTCTCCTTCTGTGTCACCTTCGTGCTCTGAGCCGGGTTTTTGCGCTTCCTGGAGGGAGTGTTCTTCGTGGGAGTCATCTTTGTAGAGTGTGTTGGAGGCAATGGGGGCAAAGATCCACCAGGGCTATAGCAGAGCGCAATGGGTGAAACGGGGGGTAGAACGTAACAGCTACATCATGCAATGGGGGGAGCACAAGCTATGGGAGAAAGGCAAGCACACAGGTATAGGCGGGCGTCCGAGTGACAAGCTAATTGCATGAGAGGAAAGGAGAAAGAGGACAAGGAGTGTTTAGGACATGATAAGTGTAAGTTCAAGAAAATAGGATCCACTCCACCTCATAATGGCTCTCATGCATCTAGATTATAGGTACATAGATTATATTGCATGCAAATTTATAATTTCCCTCTCCCACTTTTCCAATTTTCAAAAATGTTGAATTTCCCTCCACCTAGGTGCTATTGGTGGTACCACCAAAAGGTGTAAAAAGTGGTACCACCTAAACATGCTTGCACCCTTAGCTATTCTAGGAGACAACCTCAATTATTAGAGGAGGTTGCATGATTGTGACTTAATGATTGAGTATAGGATCGTAATTGGGATCGGGAGTGATAGTGAGATAGCTAGCGGGTGGTCAAGAGGTTATGATATGAGCTAAGATCCTTTTATAATCATCATAAATCAATATAGATACTCTATTTCGTTCTATCGAGTTTGCGTATTCTATCAATTTTTTGTTTTGTCAATCTATTTTGCTGTCCCATGTCACATTACATAGATATAATGAATTATATAGAATTTGTGCCAAACTATCTTGCTCTCATGTATGCCTTACCTAAGAAAGAAGATGTGCTACCTAGGTTTTATCGAGCTCTGCATCCAATCTACAATGAACTTACTGATCAAATGAGATACATTCAGATGAGTTGAGATAATCGTATGAGCAAGAAATCCATAATGCTTTATGGATTTCTTGGAAGTTAGTACTCAATGGAATTGCTTGATAACTTCTAGGAACTCCAAAATGGTTTATGGATTTCCTGGAAGTTAATACTCACAATGGCATTGCACGATAATGCTAGAGGTAATAATGGCATTTATAACCTCTCTCACATTCTCACATCTACCTTCACCCATTTTCTTTTATTGTTGTTCTGAAGAGTTATGGGTGCAAGTGGAGAGATTTTTTTGTGTTGTGCGTAGTACAAGAGTGCTTTTGCTACTACTGAAGGTTGCTTTGAAGAAGATATTGTATTGATGCATAGTGTAGTTAATGCAAATTGTATTGATCATTCTTTGTTATTGATTTATCTAATTTGTTTTTGGCTGTTGTGGAATCATTGCAGTCAAACTTATGTACCTCTCTATGAGGAAAATGAGGACATGAATTGATAGATATTTTTTTATAGTCCTCTTTAACAACTTAAATATATGGCACAACAAACCCTGATGATTTGCACATAACATTCGTTTGGATTTTTGGCTTTATTTGTAATAAAGCTTAAGCATTGTTCTTTTGTGCTTCAAATTATGCAAGGAAGGTGTGACATGTAATATCAAAGTTAATTATCATTAATTTTTGGCCTACCCCAAAGGGGGGAGGCCCTAGTGATGGTTTCCCTTTTTGCTAATGAAAAAGAGAAGATTACTTTTTAAAAGATATAAAATTTTATTTTTATTTTATTTTTGTGATTCGTGCATGGAGTTAGTGGCCACTTCGCTCAACGATGGGTTACTTCTCTTTCTCTCTCTCCCTCTCTCTCTGATGAAGAGTTGTTTTTCTCCCTACCATCCTGGCTCCTGCATGCCATAGCTCCAACCTCCTACCATATGAGCTAGCAACCTCATGGCTTTGAAATGCTAGAGGGGGAGTACTTCAACCCCACCTCCTCATCCCACCCTTGATGGTCGTGCTATCTACTGCTTGCTCCCACCCGTCCTTTGCTCCACATACATTTGCTTTTGTTTGCACATACACAACCCACCTTCGACATGGATTCTCATCTAGCAATCTCGACCCCCCAACTCGCCCTCTCTTGACAAGAACCTGACCTTTGACAGGGGAGTGGGGACTAAGAGGTGAACATGTGGAAGCTGGAATAGAGAGGTAAAAGAGGCACCTGCAATCGAGAGAGAGAGTGTTGCGCCCAACGACGCAAGGCGTCTCTCACTCATAAAGAAAAGAGGGAGTGGTCATCTTGTTGAAAATGGGTACTAATATTATATATATATATATATATATATATATATATATATATATATATATATAAAGCATGGAGCTACTCTTCTCAAAGTCACTTGTTTGCAAATGTAGTAACATCTCAGTCAAGCAGTATATATGCCCCTTGGATCGCAGGGCTTGAAGGTGTCCTGCATTGGGCTTGTTGCATAGGCCTCTCTACTTTCTATGGAACGCCTGTGAAAGAGGAGGTGGGCATCAACCTCATCAAGCATGCTATCAATAGTGGAGCCTCCTTCCTTGACATTGATGACATCTATGGCCCCTTCACCAATGATTGTCTATATTCCTGTTGTCAATGCTTGACTTGTTGCCTTCTTGTATGTGGAATAACTGACTGCATTGACTCTAGCTCCTGCGTCGACCAAAGCATTTGTGCTATGATTGTTGAGATGTACTTTGATGCGTATGTCCGATTCCGTCTATCCATTCTGTTGAAACTGCATCTTTAGGTAATTCCCATTGTCGGTCATCTATTTCCAGAGTGATGATGGGAATCGGTATCTGCTGATTCCTTGGAGCAGCTTTCCGTTTGAGTACCGGAAGTCGAGCTTCCTGTTGGGCTTCATCAATAACCTGCATGCATTCTTTCTAACAATTCATTGGTTAGCGGCAAATTGTATTTCTTTAAACGACATCCACTAACCCAATTAGCCATTGGTTCATCATCTAGGGTGGACAATTTTACTGCTCCACTTGGAGATACATCTTCAATGATAAACGGTCCATTTCCATTTTTCTTAAACTCGGGAATGTGTTGCTTAAGGGAATAGACTAAAACTAAGTCCCTTTTCTTGAAGATTTTTGTGATTAAGTGGGAATCAAAAAACTATTTTTGTTTCCGCTTTTGTGCATAGATGTGAGCTATAGCAGTTAGCCTTTCCTCATCTAGCTTTTCCAAATCTTCAAGTCTTTCTGACAGTTCATGTCCCATCCACTCAAGATTCCGTGCTACCCTCAATGTCGGCAATAGAAATTCTATTGGTAGTATGGCATCAACACCATAAACAAGGTTCTTGATAAGCCCATAGAGTAGCATGGAGATTCATTTCCCAGTCTATCGTTCCTGAACTAATCACTTTAGTTAGCACCGAGCTAAGAATTTTGTTCATATGCTCAGCTTGTTCGTTTGCTTGTGGGTGATAGGGAGCTGATTTGTTATGGATGACCATAAACTCATTAGGCAAATACTTGATTATCTCATTGAGGAAATGAGTTCCCCGATCACTAACAATTTCTATTGGCAGTACATATCTTGTGAATACATACTCATATAAGAATGCAACAGTGGTTCTGACATCATTCTTTTGAGTTTCTTTAGCTTCGGCCCACTTGGTCAAATAGTCAGTAGCTACAATGATATATTGAGCATGGGTTCTATAAGTAGGTGGTTGTATTGGCCCAACAAAATCTATACCCCATTTTGCGAAATCTCTAGCCCACATCATTGGTCTTAAGGGCATGCTATCTACACATGTTGGCATTTTTGCTCGTTGACAAGCATTACATCTTCGAACATATTCTTTGGCATCTGCAAAAAATATTGGCCACCATATGCTTGCCATCAAGATTGCTCTTGCGGTGGTCTCCCAAGAAAATTGACCTCCAGCTAATCCAGCATGTGCTTGTTCTATAATTGGAATATATTCATCTTCATTTGCACAAAGACGCAAATGTTGATCTTTACCTCTCCAATACAATTGGTTCCCGATAAGAGCATAGTCTCTTGCTTTAGTTTCAATTTCTCTTTGACGGCGTCTACTCATATCCTCTGGAAATGTTCAGCTCCATAAGTAAGTAAACAAATAGTTACTTCACTTAGGAACAGATAACATTTGAAACAATGTTACATGAGGTATGGGTGTTTGTTTTTGACATTGAGGAAAATCCTTCACAAAAGATCGAACATCACTCCTCATAGTCGGCCAAAATACTCCAAGTCTCAAGATTCGTTGCATAGTTTGGTCTTCCGCAAAGTGATTTAGTCCTACTATGGTCACATGTGCTTGACTTAGGTACTATTTTCTTCTTCAGGATTAATGCATAAGAGAAAAATTCCGTCTCGATTTCTTTTGTATAGCCTACTAGCTAGTAATCGATACATAGCCGATTGCTTGATTAATACGATCGTAATAAAAAGTGGTATTTGTGAATCCACTTGAGCTATTGTCATCAATGACACCATGTTTTCCGACCATCGAGGTATCATTTCCATGGAGAACAAATAGGCATCTGGTAGATCATCATCTACCCCTTTAGGTGATTCTCCTGAAACAATCCTTGACAAATGATCTCCTCATTGACGTGTAGTGCCCTTTTTTGCAACCACAGTGAAATCAAATTCCAGAAGAATGATGAACCATCTCAGTATTCTTCTTGTGCTACATGGCTTGTTGACCAAGTACAACAAAGTTTGTTGGTCTACAAGGAACATAAACTTGTTGGCTGATAGGTAATGTCTATAACTTTTTAGCGGCATAGATCATCCCTAATCCCCAATGGTGGTGTTATTATTTTCCGCCATCTTCAACTATCGGCTACTAGCATAAGAAATAGAAAAGCCATTTTTCTCGTCTCCTGGTTGAGCTGTATCAGGGATTTAATATTTACGTAATTACGTCAAATTTTGTGTGATCACAAGGTCTTATTGACACATTTACATGATCACAGTAAACATGATCACATAGTACCTGGTTAATGGTGACCTACAAACCCACAAAATTCCCGTCGGGCTTTTCAGTATCCTCGGCTAGCCCGCCGGGGTTCATCATTTTCCCTACGGGCCTGTCGAGGATACTAAAACACTCGGTGGGCTATCAATGTTATATATACGCGGGCCCGATCGGGCCCGTTGGGTGTATTTTTGTCTTGCTTTCATCTTCTGAGCAAGACGGCATGTCGACACAACAAGGGAGGCGTACTTCTCACTGACTCTCAAAGTGGGCAAATCCAAACCATATGCAATGAAAAGAGATCAATAAAGAAGTGATAAAGGACATGATCAATACAATATGGCCATGTGAGGATGCAGAGGTCAAGAAAGGAAGGTGGAAGGTTTCGAAGTGCAACCATGATGCGATCAAAGATAACGCTGAGAGGATTTATTTGGAGGTTTATGGCCATCCCCTGCACAATGCAGATTGTGCGCTATATTTTGCAAAAATGTTATATATTCACTTTGTGCAACAACGACCAATAGAACAGCAAGAACAGCAAGAAAAATTGAGATGAAGTTCACGGTGTCATCAACAAGAAAACGTAATCAACGATTAGATTGATTAGAAATAAACGCCACATAAAACACTAATCATATTCTTCTTAACACAAAACAACCATAGTTAACAAGAATCAACGCTCAAAAATAAAATTCGTAGCAATTTTGAATCTTACATGCGAATCGCATACACATACTGTTGTGTCACCATGAATTGAATCGGCGCGTGATCGTTACCGCTCTGATACCATGTTGAGATGTAGAGAGAAAGAGAGAGACGAGACAAGAGACACACCATATACGCTCCCAAAGACTGATTCATATTGAGGACAAGATACAAATATATAGGTGAGACCAAGTTCAGTAGAGTGAGCCATGTATAGCTCCAACAGATGAAAGCTCAACAAATCTTTTCAGACCTCTATTACGATGCAAGAGATGAGTTAGATGAACACTCAGCTACCTCAGAAGGTTCGGGATAAGAAAAAGAACATGTGAGAGCTAAGCTACTCTTGAAAGGAGGGGAGGAAAAGTTTTTTGACTTTCCCAACCAGAAATCAAAAAGACAAAAATGGTATAGCCAAAAAAGAGACACCAGAAACATGAAAACATGACCTATGCCATCAGTCTCTAGTAGAACACAGTTCTTGATACAGATAGATGAAAATGATTGTGTCAAGGACAAAATCACTGGCAGATATCCTTCAAACAAAAATTCAGAAATGTCTAAAACATCGAGAAAATCAAGGAAAGATACTCAAGCAAACCCACAGGATAAAAAACCACTCATGCCCGAGTCGAGCGGAAAAAGAAATAGCAAGGGTTGAAAAAACACTAAAGGAGATACATACGATCGAAATGGAAACCATAGAAGAGGATGGTAAGGATGTAATGAGTGTTCCATCCCATTACAAAAACTATACTCTCCAAGATCGAAAAATCATAGTCGAACAACCTGTTAGGGAACTACGTAAACAGGGCGAGTCCTACGAAGGGCCTGAAAATGCTAAAAAGATAGACCTTGTTGAACTAGGATAAGAGCCTAGACTTGCTTACATTGAGAATGACCTAACAGAAGAAGAAGAAGAGCTCTTGCTGAGCTTGCTAACGGAGTACCGAGATATCTTTGCTTGGTCTTACAAGGATCTCAACGGTGTTGATCCAAAAATCTATCAACATACCATACCCATGAGAGATGATGCGAGACCAAGTAGAAAAAGGCCATACATGTATAATGAAACATTTGCCAGGAAGATAAAATAAGAGATTGAAAAACTAAAGGAAGCCGAATACATTTACAAAATTGAACACACAGATTCGGTGTCTCCGATTGCGGTAGTACCTAAGAAGAATGGAAAATTACGAGTGTGTCTTAATCTCAAAAAGGTGAATGCAGCTGCCATTAGAGACAAATTTCCTCTTATAATCACTGAGCATGTTTTAGAACGAGTTATAGGAAAAGAAGCTTACAGCTTCTTAGATGGCTTTTTGGGATACAATAAACTGTTGGTTGACCCAAAAGATCAACATAAAACTACTTTTGCGACAGAATGGAGTATTTTTGCCTATCGGATTATGCCGTTTGGGTTAACTAATACTCCAGCCACATTTCAAAGGTTGATGAGCCATGCTTTTAAAGAATATCTTAGAAAACTCTTAGAAGTATATATGGATGATGTATGCATACATTCATCAATCCGGATTGATCATTTTGAACACCTCAAAAAGGTATTCGAAAAATGTAGACTTTATACATTTATGGGCAAACAAGGGAAAATTCTTGGAGATATAGTGTCTAAAAGTGGCATAGCTACTAATATTGACAAAATTCATGTCATTGCTGATTTGCCTAGACCAACAACAATCAAGGGGGTACAAACCTTCATGGGGCATTGTGGATATTGCCGACGGTTCATCTACATGTACGCTATAATCGCAAAACGCATGTATAGCTTGATTACACACTTTGAGTGAACGTAGGCATGTGAAGAATCCTTCATGAAGCTTAAGCAAGCTCTCACCTCAGCTCCAATATTGAAAGCTCCAGATTGGAATAAGATATTCCACGTACGTGTAGATGCTTCCAATTTTGCTATCGGTTGTATACTAGCCACGGATTTAATTAACGTAATCACGATCAGGTGATTACGTAAATAACTCTAGTATTTACACAAAAAAATCATGTGATCATGTTCATTGTTAACGTGACTTTGATTTTGACTTGCAAAAACCTATAGAGCTGGTTAGCCCTCCGGGCTTTTTCATTTCCACGGCGGGCCCGCCGAGAAAATAAAAAATCCCGGCAGGAGTAATTATATATAGTAAAAAGTGTGCTAACCCCGGTCTTTTGGCTAGGCAAATCCTTGGGGAGTGTATCCGAGTGCCGGGTATAGTTATCTTCTTGTGAATTGACCTAAGGTTACAAAGTCACAGGTCCTTTTTTTGGGCTGAACGTGATTCTTAATTCGGTAACCACTTCTAAAAAAATTTGGTTCGTTTACCGATATAAAGGTATGAAACCAAACAACTGAAAACTTGGAGAATCATGCTCTTTGCGAAGAAGCCATTGGTACAAATGAGGGTTGTAATTGGTTTTAGAAGATGAGCATATGTAAATGACGAGTCAATAGTCAAGGGTCGGATGTCCTTTACATGTGTACTGTCCGTATAAAGATCCTTGAAGTCTTGCATTTGAGTTGATTTACACTTGTCACTCCACAATATAAGAGCTATAATCCTTGATTGGGTTAAAATAGCTTTTATATACTGAATTGGTTGCATGGGTGGGCTACAATCCTTTACTAGGTACAAGTAGTCCTCAATTGAGTGATTATATTGAAGATTTATTTGCGTTAGTTCATGCATTGGTTTATACAGAGAGTGCATTATGTATTACGATAGATTATTAGTGCATGAAATGACCAATCATATATTTTATTGCTTTCGTTTTTTTTTTGTAGCAAATGAAATTAGATGTGTCTTATTGTTTGCAAATCAAAGTGGACATATAAATAATCATTATAATAATAATTCCATAGAGAGATCATAGCATTGTTATAGTTATTATGACATGCAAAGACTACATTGCAATGTGTATGGTTGCTCACAATATAGGTGATCGATATGTGGATTGACTAGTGTGCATTGAAAATATCATATTGTGCATCATGGTTACTGTCATATTGAATGTTTTTTAAATTATATTATATATTGAAAATAAGAAAAATATTTCAAAAACTGAACATCTTGTTCTTTTCTCTTCAGTTTTAATGTAAAAGCAATGGAGCAAAATGTGGGCACAAGTGGTACGAAGAAGCCAAAGAATGAGTGGGATTATGCTCACAACATATGCGGCCGATATATGGAGTGGCAATGTAAATTTTGTCACACAACAAAATCAGGCGGTGCACCACGTATTGGGGATCATTTTCTGGGTAGCGCTAAAAACAGTTGTAAGAAATATGAACATTCTTAGGTACCTGCAGTTGCAAAGCGTTTGAGAAAAGAGCTCGCCAAAAAGGGTGGCAAGAGACAACATATATATAGCTCTGTGTCTTCGAGTCAAGAGTTCCCAAAGACAAATATTAACTCCGTAGATCCTATAGTGACATCAACTAACCTTGGAGAACAACCTGCGCAAGGAGAGGAAATTCTAGGTAGTGTTCCTTTTAAACGTCACAATGAAGGTGGACTTTGTCAAATGCGTCAAAAATCATTACATCAAATCTTTCGAGTGCAGTCTCTAGAAGAAGCACAAAGAGCACTCGCCAAAGCAATATTCTTTACTGGAAGTGCTTTGGTCATGGTAGACAGCAATCATTGGAAGACTACTTGGAAGAAAATTGGTGAGTTTGGTCCAGGATTTTCAGCTCCTTCTTATCACACGATAAGAAATGTTTTCTTGGACAAATGTTACATCAAAGTCAAAGAGCGTGTTGGCAAAATAATACTTGGAAATATTTCGCTTTCAGGATGTACGATTGTGAGTGATGGCTAGTCAAATGGTTAGAGAAGACCGTTGATCAATGTAATGCTAGTTTGTTTTAAGCCTTCCTCTCTTTGTAGTCATGACCCTTCCCTTTCTCTCACTTTGTAGGTGAGAATGTCTGCAAGTCCCGCTCTTGTGCTATCTTCTACAAGGAAAGTGTATTCAAATTCTTGGAGTTTAAGCACCCACTTTGCTATTCTAGATGAGAGGCTCATGTGTTGTACTACATATGGTAGATTGTGCTCTAAGGTGAAAAAAAAAAATGGCACAGGGAGAAGATACGATCGAAACTTCCTTACCGCAAACAAGATTGCAAAGACCACTTTCTCCATTTTAGTGTATCCCTTCTCAGCCGGATTCATCACCTTGCTTGCAAAATAGATCGGCCTCATGTATGATGTTTTAGGATCTTTTTGCATCAAAACAACACCAATTGCTTCGAAACCTACACTTGGAGTGACATAGTAGGTCTCCTTTGGATCTGGTGGCATTAGGATTGGGAGAGAGCTAAGAATGCCCTTCACTTCCTCAAAACATTTTGCATGTTCCCTCCCCCATTCAAATGTAGATTGGCTTGCCATCCTATGCAAAGGGGCGATGGCTTCTGCTAGGAGATGGATGAAGCGAGACATGTACCTCACTTTGTGGTTGAAGGTCATTAGCTCCTTAGTTGTTGTTGGTGGAGATAATGACAAAAGGGCCTCTACTTTAGAGGGATCCACTTGAATTCCTTGTTAAGAAACCACATGGCCTAGAAAAACCACCTGAGATTCACCGATATGACACTTCTCTGGGTTGATTTGTCCCCCAAATTGATGGAGCCTCTTAAGCCCCTCTTCAACCTTTTGGCAGTGAAGTGATCTACAACTATAAATACAGAAATCATCCATAAAGACTCTTATAGATTTTCCAAAGAATGGCTGAAATACAAATATTGTGAATCTCATGAAAGTGCTAGGAGCATTGGTGAGCCCAAAAGGCATTACTCTGAATGAAAAACATCCCCAAGGTGTGATGAAGGTGGTTTTTGGTTGGTCCTCTTCTGCTATTCTAATTTGAAAATATCCTGAATACCCATCACACACAGTGTAGCATTCGTGACCTGCTACTTCATTCAAAATTTCATCTTGGAAAGGGAGAGGGAAGTGGTCCCTCTTTGTCGCAGCATTGAGGGGTTTGTAATCCACGTAGGCCCTCCACTTACCATTCTTCTTGGGAGTGACTACAATAGGTGATACCCATTCGGAGTTGGATACTGGATAGATGAAGACAGCCTTCAAGAGTCGATTCACTTCTTGTAGGAGAGCCTTTTGTTGCACAGATCCTAGTCGCCTTAACTTTTGAGCCACGGGTTTGGTCTCTGGTTTCAATTCAATTCGATGCTCTATTACATCTACACCTTTTATTTGTGAGTAGTCAGTGATAAACAAATTGGGATACCTCCTTAACATATTGATGTAGGAGGTCTTCTCCTCACAAGTAAGATCTTTTGCAAGCATCTTCTCAAATCCTTCTTCAAGGTGGTGGCATCTTTCATCCCCTCGTGTGTGATTGTCTGTTGGCTTTTCTTCTACAGAAACATCTTGGGTGTTGGCATTGAATACAATTCCTATTACCTCCAAAGAAGACTCCTCTTCACTAGTTGATGCACTGGTTGATGCTTCCTCATCACTTGAGTAAGGACTCTCCTCCTCGCTCTCTTCATCTGCCGTGGTTTCATAGTTGATATCTAGTTGATTTCCTTCTCGCCAATCATACACCACCGGTTGACCCTTCTTAAGAATCAAACGACCACTTCCCCATTTCTGATCTGCATTCACAGCAATGAGCCAAGGCCTCCCTAGGATGATGGGATAGCCCTCCCCCTTAGCTGGCATGACATACATATCCACTCGTGCATCTATGTTACATACAGAGACATTTACGTTTTCAATGATCCCCAAACACTTCACACTTGAGTTGTTGGCTAGCCTAGCTTGACAATTAGAGGACTTTGTAATTTCAAGCCCTAACCTGTTCATTGATTTTTCTGTGATCACACACATTTGAGCTCCACCATCAACATATACATTAGACACCTTTTTACCCCTTATGTAAGCATCCACAATGGGTTCCACATCTTTTTGTAGCTTTGAGGCCACAACCTTAATGGAAATATTTTCTTTCTTTTTTGGAATTCTTGT